>NC_086317.1:141321142-142053017 GCF_036172605.1 Pelobates fuscus
TATAATGCAGATTTGGGAATGATTGATGAATTGTTTATTTTTCATACATACCTGTAATTTCTGTGTACCATATGACTATTTTCATTGCCATATTGTTTTTAATCGGAGTTATCTCAGAAGCATGAACTAAGATTTTTTTTTTTTTTTAAAGTTTGTTTTGATTTTATTCTTTCTTTTTCCAGTTTAAATTAATGCCTCCACTTTTTAACATTTTATGTGGTGATGCTATACTAAAGAAAACTAAGACAAATATCAAGGTTATCAACACTTTATCTGACAACATTTTGATAAATGTTGTAGAGATTTTCAGCCATTCTGACAAAGTGCATTATATTAATTTAAAAAAAAAATACTCCTTCATCCACTAAATAGTTATAAGGACAGGATTGGTGTATTTACATTTAAAATTTATCAGTAAAAGAAAATACTTTAATATTTACTACATTTAATCTTGCTGATTAAATTTCACACTTATACCTACCTTCTTACCATAAAAATAGATATAATTATGAACACAAAATAATGTAAAATCAGTAAAATGCAAACATCAGAACACATATTATATGGACAAACGTATTAAGATACACCTCTAATTATTGAATTCAGGTGTTAAAATCATGCCCGTTGCCACGGGTGTATACAATCTAGCACCTAGCCATGCAGTCTGCATTTATCATAATTTGTGAAAAAAAAATGGTTATTCTGTAAAGCTCAGTGAATTTAAACATGGTACTGTGATAGGATACCAACTTTGCAGTAAGACAGTTAGTGAAATTTTCTTCCCTGCTAGGTATTTTATGGTTAACTGTAAGCAGCATATTGGAGAGTGGAAGCATTTACACACAGCAGCAACTCAATTATGAAGTCACAGACAGGGGTCAACAAGTGCTGAGGTGTATGGAGCTAAGAAGTCTCCAATACTCTGCTGATTCCATAGCTGAAGAGTTTAAAACTTCTACTGACATTAATATAAGCATATAAACTGTGTGGCAGGAGCTTCATGGAATGGATTTCCATGGCCGAACAGCTGCATGCAAGCCTCACATCATCAAATACAATGCCAAGCATTCTTTTGAGTGGTAAAGAACTGGCTCTGGAGCAGTGGAAGCGTGTTCTGTGAAGTGACAGATTAAATTTCTCTGTTTTTCAGTCTGATGGGCAAGACTGGGTTTGGTGGATGCCAGGAGAACATTATCTGTCTGACTTCATTGTGTCAACACTAAATTTGGTGGAGGCGGGATAATGGCCCTGGACTGTGTTTCAAGGGTTGGACTGGGCCCTTACTTCCCTTTTCCCTTCCAATGAAGGGAAATCTTAATGCTCCAACATACCAAGACATTTTGGAAAATGCGATACCTTCAACTTTGTGGAAACAGTTTGGGGAAGGCCCTTTTTAATTCCAGCATGACTGTACGACAGTGCACAAAGCAAGGTCCATAAAGACATGGTTGCATGAGTTTAGTGTGGAAGAACTAGAATATCCCACACAGAGCTATGAATTCAACCCCATTAAACACTAGAATTAACTAGAATGGAGATTGACCACAGAATTCCTCCTCCATATAAAAAAATAACATCCCAAGCTCCCAAGCCTGCATAAACTCCTATCTTGAGTTGGCACCCCTAAGGGGGAAAAATGTACAATAATCATTCTCCTATGTTGGCAGCCAAAGTACATAGTCAGCTGGAAAATATACGTGTCAAGCAGCAAATATTTATATGTGTGTGTGTGTGTATATATGTGTGTATATATATATATATATATATATATATATATATATATATATATATATATATATATATATATAAATTAACTTTTGACTTTCAAGGCTAGAAGCAGGATATCTCCTTTTAGTCGTCAGCAATATGCACCCATACCTATATGCTTCTGTATGCTACTTTAGTAATGCTCTGCTCAGGTTTGAGTGCTATACTTCAAGGATTCTGTAAGTAGATATTTAGGTTATATATACCTGCTCTCTCTTCCTTTACTTTGTTTGTGTATTTTTTTTTTCTTGAAGCTTTCGCTGTTTCTAAAGGCGGATCACCTAAGCCGCATTACAAACCCTGTATGTTGTCACATAATCACCTTTGATTCATTATAAGCATTTGTTCTTTTTTTTTAAGTATTTACCCATGAGTTAACAATCAATAAAGGTGTTTTTTTTCTGTTTTCATACTATCTGGTTCTTCTTGTAGGATCTTTTGGTAAACATAATGCATGTCATCTGAATTGAATGCACTAAATTGACATTTCAGAGAATTTTCATCCCATTTTTTAATTTTATATTTGGTATTCAAAGCTTGAATTAAAGTGACGCATAATATACAAGTGCTTATTCATATACCACCTTTACTGGGTTTCTTTTATGTAGTGGGTTAATGATAGATGTGACATAGAAAATTGCATTTTAGAGTTTTGTTTTTTTAGGATGTACACCAGTTAGCAAAAATTATACAAATAGTACATTAAGGTATTTTTATAACTTCCCCAAATGCACTTAGATGAGTCAGGGTGCCTGAATGAATTTGTTTTGCTTTCTACTTATGCAGTGGGGTTTACCAGCCTGGGTTGGTGCTTATGAAGAGTTTGTTTTGCTTTCACCCTTAATAGAATATTGTTTATGTGAAAATATGCAAAGTTGTCAATGAAAATTATACAAAGCCGAAAAAATTACAAGCACAATTTCCCAAATCATATAAATAACAAACGATTAGGAAAAAACTGCAATGGCCAATAAAGTGTAAGATCGCCTGCCTTTATCAAAGCAAACCTATTGAGTGAGTCCTACAACAGTTCACCTTGCTACTTTAAGCTTAAAGTCAATAACCCTAAGGAAACAGAAAAATGTGTTTTTTTTTTTTATAAATTCCATTAAACTAATTAATGTTGCTCTGTCATCATTTGGGGGTTTGCAAAATTTACAAATCTCACCAGAACTTGTATCCCCGTTGGGAGTCCAGTGGCCATGGGGCAGTAATAATATTTTTTTTTTTTTTTTTTTTTAAATATAAATTATCCCTATGCTCTGTCACTTCTATATATAGCCCTTTTTATATTTATCCTCTTATTTTTTACTCTGCATTATCTCAGACCATAGCATTAAATAATTAGAGCTATCATATCACCAATAATGTAGGAAATTCCCCAGAATTTTACCTTACTTTCGAATTTCGTATTCACAAGGTGATATGTGTGTATTAATATGGTTTAACTAAGTTTTGCAATTATTGAAACTATGCTTTTTAACTTAATATGTAGCTCAAATTAAAAAACATTATCATGTGGACCCACAATTAAAATGTGGCCAAGAAATTTGCATTAAAAGATCCAATTTATTCCTAATTGAGTAAAAATTATAAATTAAGATATAGCCTATAAAGTAACTACAGTAATTTGGGCAAAAGAACAGACCAGGAGAAAAAAATATATTCCTTGATGTCTTTTGTAGAAACACTTAATTTGCTTACAGTGTATGCCCTGGTTGTGCTTTAACATAGCTTTACTGTTATATCAATTGTGAAATATTTAATATACATTTAAAAGAAAATTCTGCATTGCATTAAAGAATGTGAACACAAGTTAAGCAATACCCAAAGAATGTCAAATGAACACTTAGTTTGGAAGAACCTCATTATAGAAACTGCAAAAACTGTGAATTTAGAGCAAATGTGTAGTTTTCAATTTAGAGTTTTGTATTTTTTACATTAGATGCATAAAATTATTGCGTTAAAACAAAGTCAGCTACAGTCTAGAGTGCCTTTTAACACATTAATTTATTCAGTGATATTTCCTTCTATAAAATGTTTTAGCAATGAAAACACATTGTGTCCTACACATTCTGTGCATGTCTGATGCTTAATTTCCTCTGTATCCATTTACTGGATTAAAATTGGGTGTCTAAATCTATGGGTAGTTGTAACATATCCATATAGCTGCAGTGGTACCAGATCAAGAATTAAACAGAGGGATAACATCCAACTTACATTTTCAATGCTAAGTATCAGTCAATGTAATGAAATTATTTACATACGTGCACTTGTAATAGTACAAGACTTTGCGATAAGCAGATTAAGAGCATGACCAATTGGGTATTGAAATTACATCTATAGAGTGTATTTATTTAGTTATTGAAGAATTAACTTTGTTTAAAATTGAATTAAACTAAGCAAAGTTGAGCAAATATCATATTAACCCTTTCCCAACAATAGGGTGTGCTATGCCTGCTTTAACACTGTTTGGGCGGCATAGCACACCCTAAAGATCAGGCCCTCCCTACAGCCCATATTCTCACCCTCTTCACAAAATCTGATCTGGGGAATGCCTAACAACCGAGGCAGTCCACTTATAGACAATCCCGCTAATCTGAGTCATGTGATCATGATGAAACCTTGACTCTGATTTGCTGTGACTGACAGATTGACTGCAAGGGGACTTCCTTGATTATCAGGCAGATTCCCCATCATTTAATTATGTAAAATAAAGCAAAAATATACACTAAAAATGTAATGATATATATGAAGTAGAAGAACATTCTACACATTAATTGACTACAAGTGAGAGCTCACCCATCATTATAAAAAGTAAAGAAAACTTTTTATAATATAAAGACTGTGACGGTATACCTTCCTGAAGATGGGTTAATACCACATATTGATCACCCCTTCCAGGTTGAGATAACTCCAGAGTGATTATGGCTGTCAGTGATTATAGTTATTACTGAAAGGATAACCGCAGTATCACCCAAACACGAGCCGAGGCTTAGTGAAGGGTGAAGAAGATCAGTTTATTCCCAGCCAGATGGCTCACATTTATACAGAATCTGGTACAGTAGACACTCCCCCAAACACACCTATAAACACACCCACAATGTAACTATAAAATACATTGTCATCGGGACTCGGCAATAATGTAACAAATGTGAAAAAACATGCAAATATATATTTCCAACATAGGAACCCCCACAGTTTGTACATTCCAGGATAGCCTGGATCTGAGCGCCCAACATATCCGAAAAGCGCTCAGATCCCACGAACACAGCTTAATCGCCACCGGGGTAAAGTTCTGACCGATCGCACATGAGTTCCAGGGATTCAGAGGTAGCGGATGGTCACTGAGTTCTATGCCAACAAACTACTGAACATAATCTATAAGTATAACATGGATCTGTTAAGTTCCCAAACAGCACAGGGAACCCAAACAAATGGAGTCTTTTAAAATGTATTTTGAAGTTCTTTCTGCAGGGCCCATATTAATGAGGCATGAGGGTAACTGTCAGGCTCCTTCAGGAGCTTGGGGCGAGGCAAGTTCGCCACATAGACCATCCCTACAGTACACCTCTTGGGTTTCTTAATATTACATTACAATTACAGAAAATCCTCTAAAACCTTTTAAAATTATTTTATTTTAGATTCATGTTTCATGTTTCTTACTGTATGTAGATATTTCATTCAAGCTTAAGTAGACATTCTTAAATTTTTTTGTCACTTAAGCTGTACTACTAGTAATGTAATAAGGTTCCTTAAAACCATGTAGATCAATTATTACTATTGTATTTATCAAATTTTGTCACACCTGCTGTATGCAAGAAATGTAGTATTTTTACTTTTATACAAATATTTCTGACCCTGCGAGATATATTGATAAGATATATTGAATATATCTTAAGCTTTCCATTCTACCAATACTTATTTTAAAAAAAGAACAAATACACAAATTATCCTGCAAACTATAGGTATCACTGGGCCGCCCCTAGACATGCAAACAGGCATATTCTTAACGTATCCCAACTTAATACCGAAACGAGTTAAAACTATCATGGCGCTCACGGCTTTAGCGGTGAGAAACCTAATTGCAAATTATTGGAAGCAGACAAAGTGCCCCTCTAAGACCCTTCTCCTGGCCAAAATTCACCAGTACTACACCCATGAGTGTTTCTCCGCTCAAACGGCGACACACAGGTTACGTGTCTTATCAACCTGGACCCCATGGGTCACATACTGGGAGGGGCAACTTACGCACCCACCCTCCTCGGCCCACCAAGGAGGGCCCCTTAACAGCCCAACATCCTCAGCTTCTGACTAAGAGCTATACAATTAAGGCAATACTACAATTCCAGAAACAACCTAAGCTTGTAATAACACATGATGCCACCCGAATCATGTAAACCCATCTCCGTGTTGCACTACGGGTGGACCTAACATGTGAATGCTGGAGGCTCTTCCTCCCCTCTCCACCCTTGATTTCCTCTAGGGCTCTCCTGGCCTTTCCAAGCAGGACCCCTACTATTCAAAGATTACTGAGCCTATGTCTCCCACAGGAGTCCTAACTACCAACCCCCTTGAATTCTCTGAGGCCCGAAGCAACACAGAGATTTGGTAAGGGGGCAACCGACAATAATCAGCGCCATGTCCACAGACTTGAGCTGCTGCAAGCACGGTTATAGCTTACAAATGAGATAACATGAAGTAAGCTGCTTCCCAGACTGTCCCACAACGTTACAAGGTATATCCCCATGGATTAACTCCCAGGGTACCGGAGCACCTTGTAGAGAGGCACATCAAAACCCTTATTTCCAGGGTGAGAGGCAACTCCCATACTTCATATAGCCTATGTTAGTAGGCACTCAAACTGGGCACCCAATATGGATAACGAGACTACATGACATCTTGCTCTGCCCCTAGACACGTCCCTGTGCTACACCTCTGCACCTGTACACTCGAACAATGGATACACATTCAATACACAACAATGTAGCGCAGTGTAAGGTGTGTCCCAAGCACTACACGCTATACTAGGCATTAACCACCACATATAGGGCGACGACCTGGATCTGTATTTGCATATAATGTAACCCACATACCAAAGGTTCTGTATTGCATACTCTGCATCACTTGTTCAGCTCACTATACGGTGTATTCATAAGCATAATTAAACTGCAATGCATGCCAAGCTGTATTATTGTAAACTCTGATACCCCTACCCCCGATCCCCGCTTCTTCTTTCTGTATCCCCCCGCCCCCCCTCCTCCTCCCTTGCAAAAATGTCATCATTGGAACACTGTATATAGGAAAAAATAAAAAACATGTAAGCATTGTTGATGTGATGTTCCATAATGTAAAATGCTACATATTATACTGGAATGATTCGATGCAATCTTGTGCATCCCCTACCCCTTCTTTCTTCTTTCTGTATCCCCTTTTACTTTTTACTATTGCAAAATAAAAAATGTTGAATCTAAAAAAAGAACAAATAAACTAAACAAAAATTATGTACATATGCATGTTATTTGTTTGTCTAAAATGTAATATTTACATAAAACTGCTGTTTTATCATAGATTTATGTATTAGCTATGCAGCCTATGTTTCCAATTATTTATATGATCGTATTTTTTCAAACAAAAATTGCTTGTTAGTGAAGGGTTAATGCATAATCGTGCATAATTAAAAAAAAATCATAATAAAGCTAATTTTTGTGTGAAATATATTTATTACTTTAATGATACAGCAAGTATGTAAAAGACTGTTTTTCCTACGCAAAGGAAACGTTACTTTTAAATCAGAGTAATCCAATAATAATAGGCAGTGATAACATATTAGCCCTGAAACGTCAGTTCATAGCTAGTATGGCCTTCATCTTTGTGGTCTGTCAACTGAGTACCTTTTCACCCATACTGAGCATGTTGTTATCTTGTAAGGCTTGAACTCTCCCCTGCCCCCACCCCTACACCAGTCCAGGCTGCCCCAACACAGGCGGGCTAACTATTTTTTTTCTTTTTTTTGTGAACACATTTAAGTATTTAGGCCTTACATGGAAGAATAAAGTTGACTGATAATTTTGCCAACATTAATTCAAATGTCTGCTTTCAATAGCATGACAATCAACTTTTTAATTAATATTACAACTGCATAGAAGCAAGGAGCACAGTGTGAAATCTATTAATGATTAATGTTTAAATGTTTTGGTAGTATTATTATTATTATTAGACCACATAATTTGTAATTTCAATTGACAGAGAGCTTTTACCTTGCATAAACAAACGCCAGATAATACTGGAAAATCTATTCATTATGGTCAAATGATGCTGCGTTATTTAAGGATTGCAAGGTGTAGCATTTCTTAACTCACAATGGCATTAATGTAATACAATGAAAGGAACCACAGTTCCATTTTATAAATGTAGACCCATTATCTTCTTTTGATACATTTGTTAGATTTTTAGCTTAAACTAAATGTGGTTTATGTGCTTTCCCATGAGTTGAAGGTATTTTCAGGCAATGAGCAGGTTATGATCTGTGCTCTGTGTAATTGCTAACAAGCTCTATACCAAACTATAGAAATTCAAGCTCAGCAGATTTGCTCCTAGAATTTTCAGCACTGCTGCTACTGCTGAGCACAGAACACCAATTGTCAAATCAGTTCCATACACCTGGGATCCCAGATCTTTAGAGAATACAGTTTGTGAAATAGTCTGTGTGTTTCTTGCTGTGACCTTGTCCTCACCGTCAAAGACAAAATCTCCAGATAATATGACTCAGGGGCCAAAACATGATGATGCAGACTAAACGATTTAACATTTATATTAACCCACAGAGACTTATATTTATAAACAGCCTCAAACAAAGACTACAACATGCTAAATATTGGCTTTAGAATATTTTTTTGTTGATGTTTGGAGTGATAAAGTAACGGTAAACTGCCATAATGGCGTAGTTTCTTAGAACTATGAAAAATAAAAGAAAATAAATATTTAATGTGTAATAAAAAAGATGTTATCTTTATGTATATACAATAACCTTGAAAATCATCAGAATGGACAATCAACCTATCCAATGCTTTCCTATGGGAAAGCATTGTGATTGGCTGAGATCATCAGTTTTGATGAAGTTAGCCGAGGGGGCGGATTAGGGCTACAAATTAATCTCGGAATACAAATGAATTAAACAGAGAAATTCGAACTGCATATGATAGCTATTGCCTTATTTTCTGCCGTTTTTCTACCTTTCTGCGATTGGCTGATGATAGTCAAAGCTACTATAGGTCTGCATTGAAATATAGCCTCTCTAGTAGCATATAATAGAAAATATGTGAACATGGGCAACCCACAGGAATTTTTCCAGGGCGGGGCATAATTGTAATGACATCCGAGCTTGGTACCTTTTTAACAGTGTCATGAAAGGGAAGGGGCATAGTCATTATCACATAAAGCCAGGGTGAATAGCATTTTCAGGGTTTGTATTCCTGACACTATAATGTTCCTTTAAGCAAATTAAAGGAACATTTTGGTCACCATAACAACTTCATCTAAATGAAAATGCTATGATGCCAGGAAGCCCCTGGGTGCTCTCATTCCTTTAAGGGGTTAAACCGCTCTCAAATGGTTTAACCCCAAAGGCTTCCTCCAGCTCCAGGTCGCTCAGTGGTATTCGGCTTCTGAAACAGAGTGTCAGGAAGTGCAGATTGACGTCAGGTATGGGTGCCGCTGATTGGCTAGAGTGGACAGTTGACGCTCTAAGCCAATCGCTAGTTCCCGGTTCATAAAAATGTTTTACTTTTTTATGAATGGGCAGCTATTGATTGGCTTAGAGTGCCAGCTGACCGCTCTAGCCAATCAGCAACACCCCTACCAGCGGCACTCTGTGCTTCCTGACACTCATAATAAATAAAAGTGAACACATTAACACTGATAATTTTTTTTACCTGGGGAGATGAGAAGGTCCAGAGTTTCCCCTACCAGGCCCAGGTACCAAAGCTTTATGATGTGGTGTACAGAATAAAGTGGAGGGTTCACTTAATTTGTCCTTCCTGCTCCAATCTCCTTTTCTTCATTCTGATCCCTTTCTGCTCCTTGCAGACCCTTTCTGCTCCTTCTTCTACTTTACCTTTGTGCTCCTTGCTGTCCCTTTTTGCTCTTTCTCCTACTTTACCTTTGTGCTCCTTCTGATTCTTTCTGCTCCTTTACCTTTGTGCTCCTTCTGTCCCTTTCTGCTCTTTGCAGACCATTCCTGCTCATTTCTACTCATTCTCCTACTTTACGTTTGTGCTCCTTCTGCCCCTTCCAGCTCACTGCTGACCCTTTCTGCTCCTTCTACTTTACCTTTGTGCTGCTTTACTTTCCAGTTCCTTGCAGACCCTTCCTGCTCATTTCTGTTCCTTTGTGCTCCTTCTCCTACTTTACCTTTTGTGAACCTTGCTGTCCCTTCCAACTCCTTGCTGCCCCTTTCTGCTTCTTGATGTCCCTTCCTGCTCATTTCTGTTCCTTCTCCTTTCTGTTCCTTGCTGACTCTTCGTGTAGGCTGTCTCCCCCATGCCTCACTTTCCTAATCCATAGGCTGCCCTCCCATGCCTCACTTTCCTAATCTATAGGCTGCCCTCCCATGTCTCACTTCCCTAATCTATAGGCTTCCCTCCATGCCTCACTTCCCTAATCTATAGACTGCCCCCCCATACCTCACTTCCCTAATCTATAGACTGCCCCCCCATACCTCACTTCCCAAATCTATAGGCTGCCCCCACCCACATGCCTCACTTCCCTGATCTATATGCTGCCCCCATGCCTCACTTCCCTAATCTCTAGGCTGCCCCCCATGCCTCACTTCCCTAATCTATAGGCTGCCCTCCATGCCTCACTTCCCTAATCTATAGGCTGCCCTCCATGCCTCACTTCCCTAATCTATAGGCTGCCCTCCATGCCTCACTTCCCTAATCTATAGGCTCTCTCTCCCCCATGCCTCACTTCCCTAATCTGTAGGCTCTCTCTCCCCCATGCCTCACTTCCCTAATCTGTAGGCTCTCTCTCCCCCATGCCTCACTTCCCTAATCTGTAGGCTCTCTCTCCCCCATGCCTCACTTCCCTAATCTGTAGGCTCTCTCTCCCCCATGCCTCACTTCCCTAATCTATAGGCTATCTCTCCCCCCCCCCCCCCCCATCCCTCTCTTCCCTGGTCTGTAGGCTGTCTCTGGCTGCATGTGTTGCTCCCCTGCGCTTTCAGTCAGCAGAGAGAAGCAGGGATAAGATGTAGCTTCCTATCCCTGTCTCTCTCCAAACACATTGTAGTTCATTTTCAATCTCACACGAAAAATAGCAGAACAAGCTGAAAAATCCAGGGGGGTGGCAAGGGCCACCTTTTCCCCCACCTGTGGACGCCCATGTATGTGAATAACACACTTCATAGAGTAGAAACCTAATGTAAGAATAGGACGTAGCTTTCATCCAAGTGAAACCAGCCAAAAAATAGGAGCAGCGTCCACAACAAGAAAAACATAAATCAGTATAGTGTAAAAATAGGAACAGATGACTCACTTTACTCTGACTGCTTTACTCTGGGTTATTCAGTTCTGGTAACTGTATTGCACAAATAATTTGAACCAGACCTGCTGAAGAAGCAATGTTTAGTAGATACAAAACATACACAGGTTCGTTTTCGTTTTGTTACTGGGTTTCCTTTTGGATTTCCCATAGTTTGTTTTGGTGTATGGAATCCAGATGAAGTTTTGCATACCTACTTGTTCATGCTGCTTTGTGTATTTATTATTTGCACAATAATATACAATAATACGTTCCTGCTGGTTTTCCTGTGAGTTTTCAAGAGAGCAGATTTTCTTTTGTCTTGATCATGGGAAGTAGCTTTCCTTGCAAACATTAAAAAATATAGTTATACAACTGGAGGCAACACGTGCTTCTAAAATTACTTATATTGCTTCTATTTTGTTGTGTGAAGAGGTTTTATAAAATAAGTTGACAGAAAATGTCCTTAAACTATCAAGAACTATCAAGAACTGAAACCAATGCTAAACCTCTTTAGAGAATTATTAGACCGTTGTTATGTGTAAAGTTGGTTTTATTGTTTCCATGGTGATTGTCCTACTTTTAGAGCACTGCATCACATATTGGATCATGACACTTTGCTCTAATAAATGTACCTCGTATAGACACCTCAGTTAGGCTCATAAGATAGTTAAATGGGTATTCCCCTTTAGGAACACGACTATATTTCCTGTATATCTACATTAGACATAGGATATAACTTTCCATTTCAATGAATATTATTTAGTGTCAATGCATCCAATAATGAGTGGCTGATAAGAATGTTTTTTTTATGAATTTACAAATTATTTGTGCCAATGTTTGCTTTATGTCAATAAGTGAAGATACCCCTTCTAATTTTTTTGTTATTTCAGCTGCATCCATTGCTAACAGAAATGTAAAATCCAGCACATAGCCATGGCATCTCTATAGACAAACATTGGCAATACAATGGGTTGTTTTGAAGAGCACAGTCACTTTAAAGGGACACTAAAGTCACCCAGACCACTTCAGTTCAATGAAGTGGTCTGGGTGCCAGGTCCCCCAGGTTTTAACCCTTCAGATGTAAACAGAGAAACTGTTATGTTTACATTGCAGGGTTAATCTAGCCTCCAGTGGCTGTCTTCCTGACAGCCGCTAGAGGCGCTTCTGTGACGCTGGATGCGAAAATCGCATTCAGCGTGCAGAACGTCCATAGGAAAGCATTGAAATATGCTTTCCTATGGACTGATTGAATGCACGCACGGCTCTTGCCGCGCATGCGCATTCCGCTCCACTCGGGAGCCGACGTCGGACTGGGAGGAGAGGTCACCACTGCCCGGTGCTGGATTAAAGTAACTGAAGGGGTTTTAACCCCTTCAGTGGTAAAGGGAGGGTGGCCCTGAGGGTGGGGGGGACCTAAGGGTTGTATAGTGTCAGGAAAACAAGTTTGGCACTATGATATTATTCCACCTTTTTCATATGTTGTGTAATTCTTGCCTTACTGGATCTGTCCCAGTCAGCTGCAAGTACTGTGATTGTGAAATTAAAGTGTCTAGGAGCAAGAACAGCATATCTATGAATGCTGAAGATAGTAATTGGTTTCCACGGTCAAGCCTTACACAAGCTTTATATCAATAATTTCAATGCCAAGTATTGGCTGGAGTGTCATAAAGCATGCCGGCACTAGATTTAGAAACATGTTCCTTTGGGAAGAACTGGAACAGATATTGCAAGCCAGACATTCATCAGTGCTTGGCCTCACAAATGTTCTTTTTGCTGAATTGCTAGGCACTCCCACAGACACAAACCAAAATATTGTGGAACGCCTTCCCAGAAGGTGGTGACTGTTATCTACTAAGGGAAGCAGGGACTCCATATGAATATACAAAATTAAGCCCTGTTCCTAAACTCCCACTACTCTTGTAATGAAGCAATGGCTGTAGTATTCATCAGTCCAAATACAGCATTCAATACAAAATAAACTTACCATATTAAAATAACAGAAGGTTTTTAGTTTTCCAGTAGTCATTAAAGTGTAAGTTTAAGGCAAACTTCTTAGGTGAAACCTTACACAATTCACCTTGCAGCTTTCCGGTGAAATGCAACATCTCTATTGAAACAGAAAGGATAATTTTATGAACCCCAATGCAAGTATTGGACCTTAATAGGGCAAACATGGTGGGTGACAGCACTGTAATATAGGTAATACAAGTTTGTTTTCCTGACACTACAGTGATCCTTTAAGTTTGGCACTATGATATTATTCCACCTTTTTCATATGTTAGGTTGTGTAATTCTTGCCTTACTGGATCTCCATATGAATATACAAAATTAAGCCCTGTTCCTAAACTCCCACTACTCTTGTAATGAAGCAATGGCTGTAGTATTCATCAGACCAAATACAGCATTCAATACAAAATAAACTTACCATATTACAGTAACAGGAGGTTTTTAGTATTTTTCCAGTAATCATTAAAGTGTAAGTTTAAGGCAAACTTCTTAGGTGAAACCTACACTAACAATTCACGTTCAAGCTTTACACAATTCACCTTGCATCTCTCCGGTAAAATGCAACATCTCTATTGAAACAGAAAGGATATTTTTATGAACCCCAATGCAAGTATTGGACCTTAATAGGGCAAACATGAACCTTAATAGGGCAACCATGGTGGGTGACAGCACTGTTATATAGGTGTGCAATACAAAAGCAAGAGCATATATGCATATTTAATAACAGTATGTTTCACTCCAATGGCTTTTCAAGTATCAGCTCACCTGCCTCGTCAAAAAATGTTAATGTCCATGGTTAGACATGCTCATATTGCTCATATAGCTCATATAGGTTGGACATGCTCATATTGCTCATTTGTCCACATGCTATATATATGCATTCTTTGATTAACAATAGTATAATTATGATTTCAAATCCATATAGAACCATAGATATTTGGATGCACCTTATTTATCATTATTTATTCAACTGGCTTTCTTCTCGGTAAAGTAGAGCAAATACATTATTGTCTTATATGAATGTTTAGAGAAAATGTGCATAAAATATAAATAATTTCCGGTATACCAGCAGAGTAAGGACATTCATATTTGTGTCCAGTCTTCTTCTTGCTAAACATTTGTCTTCATTTAGTTTTATTCCTTGTTTTGATAAGACTAAAGTGCCTGAATTAGAAATGCCAACTGTTTACCACCTGTACATTAACAGCTTTTCACAGCTGTTGGAAATAAATTAAAAGAACCCAGCAGCTCATTACCACGCTATTCAATGAACCATTCACTTATTCTTCTGGTTTTGTTGTAGGAAATGCCTTTTTGTCTACTGGAAATAAACTGACTTAACTATTTCAAAGAGTGAAGGTGGTAAATGTTTCTTGTAGTTGAAGGGTATTTATCTTCTATAAATCTAATTTTGGTGAGGATATTTTATTAGTGTTCTGCTTTAGATATGTAACGATGAGCCAATATATTTAAAGGATGAACTAAAGGCCATTTTTCTCAGTAATGACAAGTGGTTTTACTATTCAACTTTTTTTCTCAGTAATGACACGTATACTATTATACTATTTTACTATAAGACTAGTTAGAATGCAGCACACCATGACCAAATAATTTGGGGAATTCTTTAGGGTTAATCCAACCACTATGACCACTTCAGTGATTTGAAGTGGGCATAGTGGTATGAGTACACCTCGACAATATCCTCTCAGCTGAAGGGCTCTGGACCTGGGTCTGCCAGGCTGCTCTGCTGGGTATCCTCAATGGAGCGGAACAAAATCTCCATGGGGTTAAGTCTAGCATGGGCCATAGTCATGAGGCAGGAGGCTGGCAACCAGTCTTCTCCATAACCCAGTGGCGAGGTTAGTTTCGGCACAATGCCCTATTGCAACCATGGAGCAGCGCAGCTGGGTGGAATGGGCCATGACAGGGCTAGGAGACAGGCATAGGAGGTGTTAATATGGGGGGATTTTTGCTATAGAAAGTGGGGGTGGGATGGAAGTACATATAGCGGCCATTTTAGATCAAGAGCCATCTTAATTAATCCTCACTTACCTGTTTTGTCCTACCCTCCCTTTAAGTAGGTTTTGGATCCTGTTTGGTCATGGCGGCAGGGGGTGGATCAACAAGTTGGGGTATAGGTTGTTCATCCAGATGTAACAAAGTTTAGTTCACTAAGAACTGTTAGGTTTGGTTAGATTTTGGTTGGTTCGAATTCGTCGGCAGCTCCGAACCTGGTGTATGTAAGGTGCAGCTTGGTATACCCCTACATGTTGGAACATGGTAAATCACGCCCACGGTGTCAATGGTTTAAGTGGTTAGATGGTATTTATGTTAATATATGTTTATATATTAAGTGTTTGGTAGTTTCGTGGATTATAGCCGATAGTTTGTCCGTCTCGATTGTCTCTGCCGTCTTGCGGAGCATCATCTCTAAGGAGGGCTTATTGCTGTTGCCCCTGTCTGACAGCTTTTATTTTAGATTCTTGAGCATTGTTTTACTACTGGTATCTATACTGAGATCATATACCCATACTATCATTATCACTTTTCCATTTATATACTGCTTGGTGTATACGTAGTGGTCTGCAAGATTTTGCCCAAGCTCATTTTTGATGCAGCCTGCAAGCCTTGGAATATGCTAAGGGACACAGATGATGTACCTGCTTTCCTTGAAGCATTGGAATTACTGACTATGTCAGGGCCAATAGGATCCCCCACTCACCCCACTCATGCAGGGAAACACAGAGTCCCTAGAGATGGGACTGGAGGATAAACCCTCAAGCTGTTGCTTTTGAGAATCCACAGTCTACAGCCAATGAGGAGTAGAAGTTGGGGTCATTCCTTGTATGCAGCTTGGTTGAAGGCTTTGGACAGCCTCTAGGACCAGCAGAGGGGGGGGGGGGGGGGAGTCAGATCTGGTCTCAGATTCTCTGCTAGCCAAAGGGTCCCCCTCTTGAGAACCCTGATCATGATCCCCAAGTGGATAACCTTGTAATAATTAGCAGCACTTTACGCATGCCTTGCTATACAGCTAGGTGGGGAGGTCTTTAATTAAGTAGGGTGGCTTTAGGGAGTGGGGGAGCAGACAGTGACCTCAATATTGTTTGTTACTCTGTTCAGTATTGATGATATACTACATGTCTATACTGTAAACATCTAAAAATCATGACATATTTCATAGGCGCTAAACACAAAGAGCAGGATGATTTTCCCCTGGGTTCTGGGGTCCACAGTGTGCGGGGGCATGCAATTAAACACTCCAAACTTTGTGTGTGTGTGTGTGTATATATTATATAATTCTCAAAACAACAGCACATGGAGAGACAAAACAATATAAGAACAGCCAGGTGCAAACCATATAAGCACTCCCTCAAGTGCTTTAAATATTCAAATGTATATAGAATATAGAATGCACACCATAACAATCTCAAACAAATATTTAAATTTTATTATGTACAAAAAAGTACCAGAATGAAAACATATAAGAAACAAAGTAACAGAAGCAAAGGCAGATACAATCAAATAATAGTAATGAATTACCACAAAAATCCTTACAAGCCTCAGACAGAAACACAAGTCACCAAACCCCCCAACGTTTATCAAGGGTACCTGTATCCATGTTCAAATGTGTCTGCTTATAAAGCCCTCTTATAGCTGATGGCCATCAACATAAGATTGTTACCAGCCCAAGAAGTGACATCATCACCTCAAGCACTGGTACAATAACTTGATAATAACATAGCAATATCAAATTAAAACTTTTTAAATGTACTGAAAACATATATGGAGTAAAAAGAGTCATGGGACCTAAACAGTAATAACAAATGTCAATATTCAAATAACCAACCTCTATAGACAATAAGTGTACTCACACTTTATCAAGCGACCATAACCGCCATCTTGCTTGTTGGCAAAACGAAAACCTGTATGGATATACTCCACATGCTTGGGTGGAATGATCCCCATCAGGGATATAGCTCCAAACAATACAACAGCAGCAAAGTTAGGTCCAATTAAAAAAAGTACTTTCATGTTAAAAAATAATAAAAGTAATACAATATATAATAAAATAAAATAGTGATAAAAAAGTATTAAACAATACTCTTAACGCGTTTCTCCTTGGATAGGCTTTATCAAAAGTGTTTGACATTTTGGAACTTTTTAAAGATGAGATAAATGTCTGGGTAAGGGACTCCTTCATTAACTTATTTATTAACATATCTGACACTATATATTACATATTTATCTATTTATATATTTTTTTGTCTTCGTTTCCATTTTCCTAATAAATACAGTCACCTTTGTAACACGCCCATATTCCAGAAAATAAGAAAACAAAAACTGAGTGAATGTCACATATTATTAAACAACACATGAATTTCTTAAAGTGTGATTATTTATGATTACTCCCCTTCCTATCCAACCTGAACCTATGTATTTGTACATTGTTATATAAATCTTGAAAAATACAGATTGCCAATTAATGTATATTGCTTAGATTCTAAATCTGACCCATTTCCTGTAGCCCCAGGTAGCCAAAGCGCAGCTAAGCGGACAAGGACCTTGACAGGAGTTAGGAGGCGGGCATAGGAGGAGGAAAGGAAGTATGGGGTTATGGGTAAAGGGATGGGATATTTAAATAGGCAGCCATTTTGTGTTAATTCACTTTTAATCTCCTACCTGACCGAGTTTGTGTGCACTTCTGTGGGCACCTATTTGGTCTGGTGGGGTCTCTTTTTTCTCCTTCTGCAGGGCCATGGATGAGGTGGAGAAGATGCTGGAGGTGATCCGGTCGGCGGCGCAGGGTCGTGGAGCTGGATGGCTGCGGGCCCAACTCGGTCCGGCCCTGGCGGGGATGACGGCCCAGGAGGGCGAACGGGACCGTCCGGTTCGTGCCAGGAGGCCGCCGCGGAGGCTGAGCCCAGGCGTGGGGCCTGGTGAAGATGGTGCTGCTGGCGAGTCGGCGGCAGGAGGACGCAACGGGCCCGGTGGCCATGCGGTCGAGGCCCCGCCTCCCGCCGTGCTGCCTGGGCCGCGGGGACGTGCGGAGCGACGGGCGGCTGCCCGGGACCGTGACGGTCTGGCCCTCGGGTCGAGGGGGGCCGCACCTGGATCGGGGGTTGCGGCGTCGGCCGGGCCCTCTGGAGTGACGGTCGGCGTGGGGTCGCGGCCCAGGAGGGCGCCCCCTCCGTCCGGGACTGCTGCTGCCAAGGCCGGAGACGTGGGGCCAACACGGAGGCTGCTGGATCACCAGGCAAGTGCAGGGGGCTCTGCCAAGGGCCCCCTTGGCGTGTATGGGGAGGGATGTTCTTTGCCCAGTGGTAGTGGGGCTAATGGGGGTGGAGGGCGCAGGCCGGAGCATGAGGAAGGGCAGGGGGGGGGGAAGGTGATTACTGGGGGGGCTCAGGCTAGCGCAGGGACTACAGGAGGGGGGCGCACAGCTAGGAGAGAGGGGTTGGGGTCTCCGGAGGGGTCCCTGGGGGTAGCTGGGGGCAATAGGGGGTCCTCGGCCGGAAGGGGGGTTAGGTCTGGGCCTATGGGGCAGTCAGAGTCCTTGAGGGCGGGTGGGTCTGTTCCTCAGGTGGGGGTCAGGAAGGGGGGTCGGGCTAGGCTTTGTTCAGCAGGTATGGGGGGCGGTACTGGGGGCGGGGAGAAGGTGGTTCGCTCTAGGGAGCGGTTGCCGGGGTGCAGTGGTAGGCGGGGGAGGTCCAGTTCAGGGTCCAGCGGTACCAGCACTTCCCCGGTTAGAGCGTGTAGGCCCGAAGGGACGGGGGGTAGGCATAGGCGGGACAGGTCCACCTCGGGCGGCTCAGAAGGGGACGGGGGCAGGGCCTCCAGGCGTGGTCGGCAGAGGCGGAACTCACACCGGGATGGTAGGAGTCGTAGTCCCCGGGGCGGGGCCGTTCGGGCCTCAGGAACGCAGAGCGGGGGGGACACAGAGCGGGAGGCTTGGTCGGATGGCAGGCGCTCCCTGGGGCGGGACGGGAGGGTAGCAGATGGTCGGTGCTCCCTACCCAGGACTTCTTCTCCTCGTTACAGGTCTCGGAGTCGTTCTCCCTCTGTGCTGGCTGGGCACCGGGTGGACTCCCCGGTTGGCGGGACGTTCACGGATGTTCCTCATCCAAGGCGGACAGCGATTGTCGATGCAGCCCCGAGCGTTAGTCGGACGGGGGGCTTGGCCGGTGAGTTACGTTCCTCTTTGCAATCCACTACATTGGTTCACACACTACAAGCACTTCTCCACTCACTGGGAGCGGGGGGGCAACAAGGGGACGGTGTAGGTCAGGTGTGGGCTCAGGGGCCAGGGGTCTCGGGTACGGTCTCTGCGGGTCCGGGCTCGAGCGGGGGGTCGGGGGTCGCAGGGGCGGTCGACGTGGAGCCGGGCCCGGGTGTGGGCCCCAGTGCCGCGGGCAGCCTAGCGGACGTGACAAGCGAGCGGGTGGAGTTGGCTGGGGGGGGGGTCCCGGAGGCGGCCATGCAGCATGCCTATGTGTCCTTTGCGGGCCCCCTAGGGGTACACCTCAAACAAGAGGTGAAGGAAAAGATATGGAAGGGCGACTTCTGTGAAATCTTTTCCCTCCTCCCGTTAGAGGAATTTATTGACCTCAAGGAGGAAGATAAGAAGGATGAGAAAAAGGAGGAGGAGGAGAAAAAGAAACGGTATCGTAAGATACCGAAGTCTTTCGGCAACTGGCTGCGGGCGTTCTGTGTGCTGGCCAGCGTCTTGGGGGAGAAATCTCCTGGCCTATGCTCCTCCCTGTTCTGTTACTTAGACGGTATTTGGGAGGCGTACCGCACCTACGGGGGATTGGCGTGGTGGCGGTATGACGAGCAATTCCGCCAACGCCTGGCGGCCAATCCGGGAATGAGGTGGGACCAGATGGACCTACCTCTCTGGATGAAATTGATGATGGCACAGAAAGCACAGCCCTTTCAGCACATGGCCGGCGCAAAGGGGCAGTCCGCCTCGTCGGCCGCCACAGCAAAGGGCTTCTGCTGGCTCTTTAACGAGGGCCAGTGCAAGTGGGGGACTGCCTGTCGCTTTAAGCACGAGTGCTCGGGTTGCGGGGGCGCCCACGGGCTTACCCGATGCTTCAAGAAAGGAAGGTCGGGGACTGCCGGAGGTGCAGCCGCGAGCGGAGGGGGGGGAGGGGCTTCCCCTGCCCAGGGGCTTAACCCCGGTGAGGCTAGACGCGATGGAACCGTGGCTAAGCCGCTACGGTAACAGGGCGGACGCCGCGGTACTTCGGGCGGGCTTTGGGCAGGGGTTCTTTATCCCCTTCCGGGATGAAGGGGGGTCGCAGGGGCGGCGCAACCTTAAGTCGGTTGCAGAGTTCCCTGGGGTGGTTCGGGAAAAGTTAGGGAAGGAGGTCTCGTTGGGTAGGATGGCGGGCCCGTTCTCAGCTCCGCCATTGGAAGGTCTTAGGGTTTCCCCTCTCGGGGTGGTCCCAAAGAAGGAACCGGGGAAGTTTAGGCTCATTCACCACCTCTCCTACCCCAAGGGGACGTCGGTGAATGATGGCATCGACAGGGAGTTGTGCTCGGTGTCGTACGCATCGTTTGACCGGGCGGTCGAGCTGGTGAAAAGGGCCGGACGGGGGGCATTGATGGCTAAAGTGGATATCGAGGCAGCTTTTCGGCTGCTTCCAGTCCATCCGGCTTGTCATCACCTGCTGGGGTGCTTCTTCGAAGGGGAGTACTTTGTGGACTTATGCCTCCCGATGGGCTGTTCCATCTCCTGCTCGTACTTCGAGAAGTTCAGTACTTTTCTTGAATGGGTGGTACGGACAGAGGCTGGGAACGGTGCGGTGGTGCACTATCTGGACGACTTCTTTTGCGTAGGGCCGGCGGCCTCCCCGGCCTGCCTGCACCTACTGAGAACTGTCGAATGGGTGGCGGGCCACTTTGGGGTCCCGCTGGCGGCGGATAAAACTGAGGGCCCAGCGGTGTGCCTTAGTTTCCTGGGACTGGAGATAGACTCGGTGAAGGGTGAGTGTCGGCTGCCGCCGGCGAAGTTGCAGGGTATGAAAGGGGCGGTGGCAGCAGTGGCTCGGGTGCGCAAAGTTACCCTACGGCAACTGCAGTCCCTGATCGGGATGCTCAATTTTGCTTGCCGGGTGATCCCCATGGGGAGGGTCTTTAGCCGCAGCCTGTCGGCAGCTACGGCGGGGGTGCGCTCCCCACGCCATTTCATCCGGGTGTCGTCCTCTATGAGGGCCGACCTGGTCGTATGGGATACCTTTTTGCGGGATTTCAATGGTACAGTGTTCTTCAGGCAGGAAGGGGTGTCGGCGGACGAGCTGGAGCTGTTCACTGACGCGTCGGGTAGTGTGGGCTTCGGGGCCTACTTTGGTGGGAGATGGTGCGCGGAAAGATGGCCGGAGGCATGGGGGTCGAGCGCCCTCATGCGGAACCTGGCTTTCCTGGAACTGTTTCCGCTAGTGGTTGCGTTAGCTCTGGGAGGTGAGGATCTGCGGAATCGAAAGGTGGTCTTCTTCTCGGATAACATGGCGGTAGTGCACGCGGTGAATAATCAGTCGGCGGCGTCTAAACCGGTGGTCAGGCTACTGCGGCGCTTTGTCTTAATGTGCATGTCCCTGAATGTAGTCTTTCGCGCGCGCCATGTGCCCGGGTACTTGAACGAAGTGGCTGACGCTCTCTCTCGTTTACAGTGGCCTCGGTTCCGGACGGTGGCACCGGAGGCGTTGGAAGTGGGGCAGGAGTGCCCGGACGAGATTTGGCAACTGGGAGCGTCCTGCTTGGGGGACTTGTGAAGGATTCCCTGGCACCGGCCACGTGGGCCGCTTACAGTAAGGTTTGGGGTTTGTGGGAGCGGTCGTGGGCTGGACTGGCCGGCGTGCCGGAGGGGGAGGCGCTCCGGGACGCGTTCTTGTGGTACACCTGCCAATTGCTGGCGCAAGGGGCTTCCCCGTCGCTGGTTGACAGGTCCATGGCGGCGCTAGCCTTCTGGTTCAAGCTGCACGGGAAGGAGGACCTTACTAAATGCTTTGTCGTGCGGCAGGCACTTAAGGGATATCTGAGGGGGCGTAGGGTCCCGGACACGAGGCACCCGGTGTCGGTGCGGGTGTTGGGCGACCTGTTGGGGGGGCTACCGGACATTTGCTTCGACGGGTTTGAGTTGTCCCTGTTCCGGGCGGCGTTTTTGCTGGCCTTCTTCGGGGCGTTCAGGATTGGCGAGCTGGTAAGCGCCAATCGGGCGTCGTCCGGAGGCTTACAGGCTTCGGGGGTCCGGATTCTGAACGGACACTTGGTGGTTCATCTGGCCAAATCCAAGACGGACGTCCTGGGGGTGGGCCGCGATGTTACGCTACGGGCCTTGCCGGGCTCCCCTCTGTGCCCGGTGGCGTCGGTGGTGGAATACTTGGCCAAGAGGCCGGTGGTTGGGGGATCACTGCTGGTGCACGCTGACGGGTCATCCCTTTCCCGTTTTCAGTTCACTAGGGTCTTTTGGTCCGGCCTGAAACGGTTGGGGCTCCGGGCGGATAGATTTGGTACACACTCCTTTCGCATTGGGGCGGCCACGGAGGCTGCTCGGTTGGGGCTGGGGGATGACACGGTAATGCGGATTGGGAGATGGGAGTCTAAGAGGTTCCGGTCATATGTGCGGCTGGGTTTGTTGGAAGGTTAGGGCGGGTCGCTTCGGGGTTCCTGATGGGACTATTGTGGGGGGGGGGGGTTTCAAATGCTGTTTTTCTCTTTCTTCCCCAGGCCGTGTGGCATGGATCGTGGGCCATTCATTTGTCTTCTGGGCCGAAAGGAGGGCCGCAGCTCGAGCTCAAGGCCAGCAGCTGGGCTTCGCAGCGGACCAGTTGGCGGTGAAATGGTTTGGGTACAGGGGTTTTCGCTGGGGGGAAGTCTGCAGAAAACTATTCCGGTTGGTGGCGGGTGGGCATAGGCCCGACCTGCTCGTCCTCCACGCGGGGGGCAATGATTTGGGCCTCACGCCGCAACGGCGCTTGGTAAAGTGGATGAAGCAGGACCTCAACAAACTGGGGGACCTGCTTCCGGGGGTGATGTTTGTATGGTCTGAAATTATCCCGAGACAGCGTTGGAGGCACGCTAGGGACGCGGTGGCCATCGAGAGGTGCAGGAAAAAAGTGAATAGCTTGATGGCAAGCTTTGTGAGGAAGCTGGGGGGTGTGGTAGTGCGACACAGTGAGTTGGAGGGTGCGCTGCCAGGGTACTACCGCTCGGACGGTGTTCACCTTTCAGCAGTAGGATGGGACCTGCTGAACCTCGGGTGGCAGGACGGAATGCACAAGGCACTATTTCTTCGGGGTGGCGGAGCTCAGACAGCTTAAGGGGTCAAGGTCTGAGCTTGTGGCGGGATAGGGAGCTGAAGGAGAAGGAATAGGCTCCCTAGGATGAACGTCATGGAGACGTAAAACTGTGGTCCTTGGTGGTTGGTAGGTTTCGAGTCCTGTCGGTGGCTCAGAACCTGGTGGGGTAGGGGTATCCGGGTATACCCCTGCCATGGTTAAATTGTGTTTGGCACTTTAAGTTGGTATGTTGGAATTATGTTGGTATATGTTATATATGTGTTATTATATGGGGGTCATTGCCTTTGTTATATTAACAGAAGGATTCGGATGCGAGGACGGAGCATGGGGGCAATGACCCAGGTTTATTTGTTAAGTTATTATTACTGTGATTATTATTGTTATTATAATTATTATTGTTATTATTATTAAGTTATAAGTAATATGGTTATTATAATTATTCAAGAATGTTTAATAAAGCTGTGGACAATTTTTCCCATATACACTAGTGTCAGTGCATTATTGGGGAAGGTATGTGGGAGGGTTGTCCTGGTATCCGACTGCCCATATGGCGACTATACACCGGTCATGGTTAGCATCACAATGGCACAAATGAGGTGTCTGGTAAACTTTAAATATGTCTTTCTACATCACCACAGTTATGATAGCTTTTCAGTAGCAATAAACTAAATGAATCCAAGAATCATTAAAGGGACACTATAGTCACCAGAACATCTACAGCTTAATGTCGTTTTTCTGTTGAGTGTAACATAAGCCTGCAGTCATTTTAATGTAAACACTGCTTTTTCAAAGAAAAGGAAGTATTTATATTGCTGCCTAAGTACAACTCTAGTGGCAGTCACTTAGACAGTCACTAGAGATGCTTCCTGGGTCGGTGCTACACAACGTTCCCCATGTTCTGCATCTGAGTCAATGCATCTCTATGAGGAGCTGCTGATTGACCAGCGGCATTTTGCCACCCATTGCTTTCCTATGGGAGTTTTGATGATCTCAGCCAGGGGGGGGGGGGGGGGGCAGAGCATTAGTGAAGCTGGAATAAAGGTACGTTTTCTTTCGTTTTAAGGGGGGTAAGGAGTCTGGGGAGGCTAAAATGTGTTTTTAACACTACAGGGTCAGAATACACGTTTGAATTCCTGACCCTATAGTGTTCCAACATTTTTCAACTGCTGTTCAACAGATAATTTCTGTCATCAACACATACACACTTTCATAATGCAGAACCTAAAACTACTTCTGCTTCATAAAATATCCAACCTGTATAAAGCTCTATGTATTAGACTGTATTTTGTCTTATTTTCTTCACATCCATTAGTATTCCCCCTTAAAAGCAAACTTGGGTCTATATTGTACTATTTCAGTAATATGTACGAGGAACCATTCTATGTTTCCAGACAAAGAAAAAAAAGAAACTTGAAAAATAGTGTGACCTGGTATTACTGTTTTAAAACATCCATTAACCACTTGTCTTTCCACTCAAAGAAAGACAAAAAAAGGAAAGAGAAGAAAAATCTATTCAATTTACAGCACTACATTTTGAATAGCATTAAAAACCATGGTAACATTTCCATCAAACTTAATTCCACAAAAACATCTCTACATTTATATTCAACATGGCTTTTTTAAGCTCTACTAAGCTTGTGGGTGCTGTCTAGCACTTACTAAACCAAACCTACAGAGTTGCTGCAATGCATACCATTAATAAACAAACCCTTCAGAGTTGCTACAATGAATGTCATTACTAAACACACCTTTAGAGTTGCCGCAACACATACCATTACTAAGCAAACCCTTCAGAGTTGTTACAAAATAAGCAAATCTGGTGCTTTGTAAATAGGGTTATGTTTAATATCAATAATAAAGTGGTCCCCAACCAACTGTTCAATGTACTGGGCCTTCCTCTTGTAAAAAAAGCCAAGGCTCCATTATCTCCCGTATTACCAAATATCTTTGTAAGCTCTAGTATAGTTTCTACATGTTTAGAGAAGGTCTAGCCCTTAGAAAAGATAATTAATTTAATAAACTTGACCAGTCAATGCCCAATCTCTTGTTCCAAACCTAATCTCTTTTTTCCCATAGTGTTTTTCTCACGATATATTCACTTTTATAATTTTGTTTTTTTATTCCTTAAGAAACTTAACCATGTCTTCATTGTCCACAGGGTGGGTATTTATAGGTGATAGATGTAGCTGTCTCAGGCATCCAGTTCTTTGGATCCCTTACTATTTGGCCCCTGGAATTATTATGTATTGCTTTTTGAATGCAAGTAATTGTATTATTGTTGTTCTTTTTATTATTAGTAGTATAAAGCCTTAAAGTGGTACATACTCAGATAAGAAGCAGTGACTTTACTTTGTGGTTTGGAGCAGATAGGAATGATTTTTGCAGAAGGTAACCTCGGCTGTTGCCATGCAGTCCTTGCCCAAAGGGGCACCATTAAACATAACTTTTTTTTAGCTATACATGTTTTTGCTCTTATACAGCAATTATGCTGCTACACAACATATTGTATATTGTATATGTATTGTACCTGTGCTGCCTCCTGCCCCTCCCCCCCCCCCCCCATTACATAAGGGACAAGCCAAGGGGTCACTAATCCTTTTTTTCCTTTTTTTCACATTACTTATTATAACACACTGCACCCATCTTTAGAATACCCAAAGTACCCAGCATGTCAAACAATGAATCCCAACTTCTCAAAAGAAGGAGGCCAAATTGCTGGTACAGCAAAATGGTTCCATCATTCTCTTTATAAAGTAATAAAGTACACTAGTTATGAATTGTCCTAAAATCAGGGGGCAGACTAGGTTATACATCCCTGTCCCAACAGTTGACAAATTGCATGCCCCTGCTCTGCACCATTCCCCTTAATAATTTCATAATTGGAAATTATGAAGTGGCATCACCTCTCCCCTTAAAACATGAGATGGAGTCAAAGAAAACCCTAGCTCATACTGAGAGTGCAACTTCCACAATGCATTAAAAATATTTTGTGATTGGCTGTTTTACATATATATATATAACAAAATAAATGTTTTCTCTTAATCATCCTAAATGACAGCCAAATAGGAGATACATTTATTAATTAGCAATTAAGCATCAATTAAAATCAATCTGTTTAATGCTAATGTAAAAAAATTAAATAAGAACCGTGTTCTACCTAAAAACTAGGAGGGAGCAGGTTATGTTGCCTTTAAATTGTTTGCTCCTTAGAAGGCTAAAGGTTAGCAGGAAATGATAATGAAACAGTTAGAAGACTCAGAATTTGCCATGTGAAACTGGACCAGTTGTCTTTTACAACTGTTATGACATGTGTGGGCAAAGTGCAGCTATTTTGTCCACAGTGACATGGGTCCAGTAAAATAAATGGTCAAATGTGTATATCACCCATTAAAGCTTTTAATTATCTAGGAGGCAATTATATTTGCATATTTCTTTATTTGTACTCTGCTTGCTTTTCAATGTGTCTGTATAGTTTGGTATTAAATTACCATATCTATCTATCTATCTATCTATCTATCTATCTATCTATCATTCTCTCTAGCTATCTATCTCTCTAGCTATCCGTATGTCCTTCTGTCTGGCTAACTGTCTATTCCATCTGTCCATCTCTCCAACATTCACTCCCTCCACCCATCCACCCATCCACCCACTAACCCACCCACTCATCCATTCATAAGTTGGAATAGGTCAATTCCAGAAACATTCGATTCTCTTTTTTTCACTCATTTCGGGGTTCGTGCAGTAAATGTATTAAATGAATTGCCCTGACTCAACAGCCACAATTTCTGCTGCAGATGTGAGGTTTAGTAAATATTGTTCCAATCTCCAAAGTCAGCTGCAATGTCAGCTTGGATATATCATCATTTTTATATATTTTGTGTATATATATATATATATATATATATATATATATATATATATATACTTTTTTTCTGCCTTTTTCTTCCTTCAAGAAATTCTCTCTTTGCAATGTTCTAAGCTTCTTTTTCTTCATTGGTTTTCTCATTGTGACAGCATTGTGATTAATGAGTATTATAAAACTAATGAACATTTTAGAACATTTTCTGTGTCTAACTGCACATTGTATCAAGGAGGAAATCCCACATACCAAGCTGCTGTTAACAAGCCCCAGATGTTCAAAACAAGAAACTCACGCCGTGCTATCCCCCTGGGTTACATTTTGAAGTTTAATATTTTTGTAATTAACCCATTGCATCTTTTATTAACCTATCTTAGAGGGATCTTTTTTACTCTGTATTCCGAGATGGTCTTGGAACATTCACTAGCCATTCGAACTGGGATAGTAACACGCGTTTCTATACTTATATCACTGGTATTAAAATGTTACTTGTTTTGTGGGACAAAAAAAATATTTTTCTAAAATCTCTATCATATAAAATATAAAATGTCATAGTACAAAATTGTATTTCATAGAACACAGTTGTATTGTGAGTTGTATATAAATTAATTTCAATGAAATCGAAATGGATGCAAGCACACATTTGGGATTTTGTTTCAAATAAAAAGTAATGTATAAAAAAATGAAAAAAAAAACCCATAAATGTTATATTTAAAATATGTTTTTCACAGGACCACTCAATACCAATAAAGCATTTCAGCTTGCCGAAGTGCTTTATGGGTAAAGAATATCTCATAATAATGACATTTTATAAAAGTGTCGATTTCTATTAGAAATTGGCACTTTTATAATTAATGACCAATCAATAATCAAACAGCTTTCTGCTTCCATTAGCTCCCCTGAGCTACTTGGGTGCACCTTGCTCTATCCCGAATACCTTAGGCCTCAGACCAACATCCACAAACCTCAGATCATATGCTACTGATGCAAGGGTGCACACAGCAGACGTGCATGTGCATGTGTACAGAGGAAGAACTTAGCTATTGCAAAAGGGGAGGGCTTGCAAAGACTGCAGTTTATAAGAATGCATATATTCATTTGCATGCATATATTCATTTGGGGTGTATCTATTAAACAGTGATTTCACAAATTTGCCAATTTTGCAGGGGAGTGTTCCTTTAAGATGAGTAATCACAGTTTTTACAAGTGTGCCATTCATATGAATATTATTGCCTTGCGGATGATTATATTTACTTCAAAACATCAAAAAGTGATTTATTATGTGAAATGGTCATTGTACAATAATGAGTTTATAGCTAACTTGCACAATGTATGCTGTAAAAAATATTCAATATCAACTACGAATCTCACTGTTTATTGGGCACCTGTTCTAATAAAGGATATCATGGCACTAGAAAAAGTGCAGAGACAAGCTACAAAATTGTTAAAAGGAATGGAGCACTTTAGTTATGAAGAAAGGTTAAAAAAATTTAAATCTCTTTAGTTTGGAAAAACGGCGCCTGAGAGGGGATATGATAACATTATACAAATATATTCGGGGCCAGTACAAAACATTATCTGGAAATCTATTCATACACAGGGCTATACATAGGACACGCATTTAGGCTGGAAGTAAGGAGATTTCATCTAAGGCAAAGAAAAGGTTTTTTTTTTATAGTAAGAGCAATAAGGATATGGAATTCTCTGCCTGAAGAGGTGGTTTTATCAGAGTCCATACAGATGTTTAAACTGCAATTGGATAAATACTTGAAAAAACATAACATACAGGGATATAATTTCTAGTTAGTGGGATAATAGCTGTTTGATCCAAGGAGACATCTGGCTGCTATTTTGGGGTCAAGAAGGAATTTCTTCCTAGTTTGTTGCAAAATTAGAAAAGCGCTTCAGACTGCGTTTTTTGCCTTCTATTGGATCAACAGCAAAAACATATGTGAGGAAGGCTGAACTTGATGGACGCAAGTCTCTTTTCAGCTATGTAATTATGTAACTATGTGTTGAATAGATTCCTTGGCTGTAGGTTCTTTTATGCAATTTCAAGCAATAGCAGGAAAGTTGTCAGTGACCTTTCATTTGCTTTTAGTGTGCACAATTATAGGACCACACTGGGAACCACAGCTTAATCTCAAAGAAGTTGTTATGGTACAAGGAGACGCATATGGCATCTAACTTTAAGGGGTTAAACCAGTGATTCCCAAACTTTTTAGGTTCAAGGTGCCCTTAATATTTCAATATTTTTCAAAGGTATCCCAAGTAAAAAAAAATTCTAGGTTGTATATATGTACAGTGCTGCAGCATATACTGGGCCCCTAATCTTGGCAGTGGCACTGGTAGATTATTTAAAGAAACAATCCAGGCACAATAACCACTACATTGCATTGTAGTGGTTATGGTGCCAGTAGTGCCATAGTGCCCTCCCAGGGTAAGTAGTCTAACTATTTAAGAACAGTTTGCCAACTTACCTGGGGTCTGCCGGGAGAGGGGCTGTAGTGTGTGTGTGTGTATGTGTGTGTGGTACAATATGTGTGTGTGAGTGGTGGAGTGTGTGTGTGTGAGGGTTGCAGTGTGCATGTGTGTGTGAGGGGTCCGTGTGTGTACAGGGGTGCAGTGTGCATGTGTGTGTGTGTGTGTGAGGGGTGCAGTGTGTGTACAGGGGTGCATTGTGTTTGTGAAGGATGTAGTTTGTGTGTGTGTACAGGGGTGCATTGTGTTTGTGAAGGATGTAGTTTGTGTGTGTGTTAGGGTTGCAGTGTGTGTGTGTGTGTGTATGTGGGGCAATTTGTGCATGAGCGGTACAGTGTGTGTGTGAGGGGTACAGTGTGTGTGGGGGGTTCAGGTTGTGTGGGGTACATTGCGTGTGTGGGAGGTGCAGTGTGGGGGTGGGGTGGCACTTTGTGTGGGGGTACAGTGTGTGTGAGGGATACAGTGTGTGTGGGGATTGTGTGTATGGGGGGTTAGTGTGTGTATGGGGGATAGTGTTTGTGTATGGGGGTAATTGTGTGTATGGGGAGGTAGTGTGTGTGTGTGTGTATGGGGAGGTAGAGTGTATGTATGGGGGGGTAGTGTGTGTGTATGGGGGATAATGTGTGTGTGGGGGGGGGCAGTGTGTGTGTATGGTTGAGCTATTGTGTGGTGTGGGGTCTGTGGGGGTAGGAGGGCAAATTAATAAATATATACTTTATTATTTTTTTTAATAAAAAATAAAAAATTACTTTTCCTGTAATCCCTGGTGGTCTTGTGGTCTGGTAGGGAAGCCCAGGTTGTCCCAGTGGTGAAAGCGAACTCTACCTGTCTCAGGAGATGCTAAAGTTCACTCTTTAGATTGTTGCCATGGTAACCGCTGCAACACTCTAAACTCGCAAGAGGAGAACCCGGCGGAGCTGTACGTTATGGTCATCTCCCATGCCAGCTGTCAGCAAAGTGCTAGTGGGCCAGAGAGGGAGATCTCTGATCTCCTCTCCGGTCCTGCAGAGCCGACAGGGGAGAGCACAGTTCCCGGTGCTATGATTATAGCACCTGGAAAATATCTTGCGGCGCCCCTGTGTGCACACAGTTTGGGTTAAACAATTAATGAATGTAATTTTTTTCACTCAGTTTTCTAAATAGGGAACTAGCTAGTGATAGTGGGAGAACAGCAGCTTTCTGACTGAGACCTTGGACAACCGATTGGGCAGCATCTTGCAGAGTTTGTGGTTAAACCATTGATTAATGGTTTGATCCCTTAAGATAAGACGGTGACTAGGAACTTCTTGCACCATAGCAACGTCATAGTAATTAAGTTGATATACTGCCCAGAGAGTCCTTTTATGAACCTATCATTGTTATTTCATAATGTCTAACATGCTTATGTAAATCTAGTGCCTGCAAATGAATCTTTGTGGAGGGATAGTGGCACACAATAAACCTCCCACTAGGAAGGCTGTTAAGTAGAATACTTAATGAAGCACACTTACTCTAGCAACACTTGTCTCAATGAGTTCAATGATAAAATGGGTTATGTTTGCTTTTGTATATGATAGTACATCCAGTTTGAGTGCTGTGCGGTTCTATAAAGCTCAACATTTTGGATCATTTAAATATAACGTTTTGTGAAATGTCCAGGGAGACGTCTGTTCTTCTGTAACCTAAACGTACATTAACATTGAAATATTTGTGCTGAATATAAAACAATGTGCAGCATTATTTGCAACGCACGCAACCAAATTAACCATTAAAATGCTGTTCTTTTAACCCATTTGTTGACACCTGATTCACTTAACCTGTTTGTTTTTTAAAGTCTGGGTCTAATTATTTAGCAATCAGTTGCAGTTGCTTATCTGGGAGATAAGTACAGGTGCTATGCTTTTTATTTGTTTTTATTGAACAATAATGGATATTTAAGAATATTATTTGTAGTAAAAGAGCCACTTGCCAAGAATTACATTAAAATATGTTTTCATTAAATTTTTAATAAAGTGTATTCTATTTAATATAATTTGGCTAATTCAAAATCTTAGCCTTATGATTCAATATGTATTAATAATCATATATTTATATATATATATATATATATATATATATATGTGTGTGTGTGTGTGTGTGTTTTGTTTGAATGCTCCAAATGAAGAATGAAATCCGCCAAATAAACAGGAAGAAAGCAAAACCCAGACTGTGCATGATTCATTTAAAAACATGTATTGCTTCATTTAATATTGAAGATCTCTGATGTAGTGCCTGTGAGGTACAAAACACAGAGGGTCCTCGTGGTGGTGGCTTTCCCTTGCTTGTACAGCACCAGCCATGAATTTTTATTGAAACAAGAAAAGTATTATGTTTTGAAATGTATCATGCAGAGCTAGGTTGTTGCTTTCTCCCTGTTTGTTTGGTTGTCTTTTATTTGGAAACTTGTGTCACAGGCTCAGAACCTGTTCTAGAATCAGTGTATCCATCTGAAGTGGACATTTACAACGTAGCTGCAGTAACTTATGTATCATATAACACTTGTGGGTCTTGCACAAAAAAAAAAAAAAAAAAAGTGTTTATTCCATATCAACAAGATACAGTTATGTTGAGATATCAGATCTCACCTGGTCTTTCCCCAAGCTTGAGACAGGAGCAGGTGACGTCCGAAATTTCAACATCCCTGTATCTTGCTGACATGGAATAAACACTGGTGTTTTTTGTCTTTTTTTTGTACAGGACCCATGAGTGTCCATACTCGTGGATTAAATATACATAGATACTTAAAGGACCACTATAGGCACCCAGACCACTTCAGCTTAAAGGGACACTATAGTCACCTGAACAACTTCAGCTTAATGAGGTTGTTTAGGTGAGTGCTACAGCTACCCGGAGCCTTTTTCTTGTAAGCACTGTATTTTCTGAGAAAATGCAGTGTTTACATTGGAAGCTTGGAACACCTCTTGTTGCAGTCAATCAGACGGCCACCAGAGGGACTTCCGAGTTCAGAGGCCCTAAAAAGGCCTCTCGTCCGATGCATTCTGGGTGAATGCATCAGACGGGCTATCAGCACACAAAGCACTGTGAACGCGCTTTGTGTGCTGACAGCCTGTCAGCACTGCTGTGGGCGTGGCTTCAGCTGACAGCTGAAGCCCGAACCCACAGGGATGCTGTCTGGCCACAATAGTGGTTGAAGGGAGGGGGGGGACGGACCTACTCTCCTCCCCCCCCCCCCCCGGCCCCCACCCCTGAGCGGTGAGTGGGGGCCCTAAAAATAAGGGTGGCACATACTGCCCCCCCGGCCCCCACCCCTGTGCGGCGGGTGGGGGAACTAAAATTATCAATAAGGGGGGACCTATTGTCCCCCCCCGGCCCCCACCCCTGTGCGGTGGGTGGGGGCCTTAAAATAAAAAATAAGGGGGGGACATACTGCCCCCCCCCCCGGCCCCCACCCCTGTGCGGCGGGTGGGGGCCCTAAAATTCACAATAAGGGGGGGGGGCCTACTGCCCCCCCCCCGGCTCCCACCCCTGAGCGGTGGGTGGGGGCCCTAAAATTCACAATAAGGGGGGGGACCTACTGCCCCCCCCCCCGGCCCCCACCCCTGAGCGGTGGGTGGGGGCCCTAAAATTCACAATAGGGGGGGGACCTACTGTCCCCCCCCGGCCCCCACCCCTGTGCGGCGGGTGGGGGCCCTAAAATTCACAATAAGGGGGGGGACCTACTGCCCCCCCCCGGCCCCCACCCCTGAGCGATGGGTGGGGGCCCTAAAATTATCAATAGGGGGGGACCTATTGTCCCCCCCCGGCCCCCACCCCTGAGCGGTGGGTGGGGGCCCTAAATACAAAGGGGGTGGGGACCCTAGTTAACCCTCTCCCCCCCCCCCCAAAAAAAAAAAAACTTATCTCCCTACCTACCCCCTCACCCTAAAAATAATGAGGGGGGACCCTTTAACTAAAAACCTGTAAAGAAAAAAAAAAATAAGATAAAAACAACTTACCATTCGATGTTTTCTTTCTTCTAAAATCTTCTTTCTTCAGCCCCAAAAAAGGCCAAATAAAAATCCATAATAACCGACGCAATAAAAAAAAAAAAAAAAAAAAAACCCGAGCGCAAAAAAAATAATCCATCTTCACCCATGGAGGGCTCCGCGCAGACTGAGCTCCGCAGGGCGGGGGAAGGCTTATAAAGCCTTGCCCCGCCCTGCAATTAGGCTAAGAACACTCTGATTGGTGGGTTTAAGCCAATCAGAGTGCTCTTTGTCATTTTACAAGCGTGGGAAAGTTCTTTGGAATTTTCCCACGCTTGTAAAATGACACAGAGCAATGTGATTGGATGGCTTGAAATCCATCCAATCACAGTGCTCTTTGTCATTTTACAAGCGTGGGAAAGTTCTTTGGAATTTTCCCACGCTTGTAAAATGACACAGAGCACTGTGATTGGATGGATTTCAAGCCATCCAATCACATTGCTCTGTGTCATTTTACAAGCGTGGGAAAATTCCAAAGAACTTTCCCACGCTTGTAAAATGACAAAGAGCACTGTGATTGGATGGCTTGAAATCCATCCAATCACAGTGCTCTTTGTCATTTTACAAGCGTGGGAAAATTCCAAAGAACTTGCCAAGAATTACATTAAAATATGTTTTCATTAAATTTTTAATAAAGTGTATTCTATTTAATATAATTTGGCTAATTCAAAATCTTAGCCTTATGATTCAATATGTATTAATAATCATATATTTATATATATATATATATATATATATATATATATATGTGTGTGTGTGTGTGTTTTGTTTGAATGCTCCAAATGAAGAATGAAATCCGCCAAATAAACAGGAAGAAAGCAAAACCCAGACTGTGCATGATTCATTTAAAAACATGTATTGCTTCATTTAATATTGAAGATCTCTGATGTAGTGCCTGTGAGGTACAAAACACAGAGGGTCCTCGTGGTGGTGGCTTTCCCTTGCTTGTACAGCACCAGCCATGAATTTTTATTGAAACAAGAAAAGTATTATGTTTTGAAATGTATCATGCAGAGCTAGGTTGTTGCTTTCTCCCTGTTTGTTTGGTTGTCTTTTATTTGGAAACTTGTGTCACAGGCTCAGAACCTGTTCTAGAATCAGTGTATCCATCTGAAGTGGACATTTACAACGTAGCTGCAGTAACTTATGTATCATATAACACTTGTGGGTCTTGCACAAAAAAAAAAAAAAAAAAAGTGTTTATTCCATATCAACAAGATACAGTTATGTTGAGATATCAGATCTCACCTGGTCTTTCCCCAAGCTTGAGACAGGAGCAGGTGACGTCCGAAATTTCAACATCCCTGTATCTTGCTGACATGGAATAAACACTGGTGTTTTTTGTCTTTTTTTTGTACAGGACCCATGAGTGTCCATACTCGTGGATTAAATATACATAGATACTTAAAGGACCACTATAGGCACCCAGACCACTTCAGCTTAAAGGGACACTATAGTCACCTGAACAACTTCAGCTTAATGAGGTTGTTTAGGTGAGTGCTACAGCTACCCGGAGCCTTTTTCTTGTAAGCACTGTATTTTCTGAGAAAATGCAGTGTTTACATTGGAAGCTTGGAACACCTCTTGTTGCAGTCAATCAGACGGCCACCAGAGGGACTTCCGAGTTCAGAGGCCCTAAAAAGGCCTCTCGTCCGATGCATTCTGGGTGAATGCATCAGACGGGCTATCAGCACACAAAGCACTGTGAACGCGCTTTGTGTGCTGACAGCCTGTCAGCACTGCTGTGGGCGTGGCTTCAGCTGACAGCTGAAGCCCGAACCCACAGGGATGCTGTCTGGCCACAATAGTGGTTGAAGGGAGGGGGGGGACGGACCTACTCTCCTCCCCCCCCCCCCCCCCCGGCCCCCACCCCTGAGCGGTGAGTGGGGGCCCTAAAAATAAGGGTGGCACATACTGCCCCCCCGGCCCCCACCCCTGTGCGGCGGGTGGGGGCACTAAAATTATCAATAAGGGGGGACCTATTGTCCCCCCCCGGCCCCCACCCCTGTGCGGTGGGTGGGGGCCTTAAAATAAAAAATAAGGGGGGGACATACTGCCCCCCCCCCCCGGCCCCCACCCCTGTGCGGCGGGTGGGGGCCCTAAAATTCACAATAAGGGGGGGGGGCCTACTGCCCCCCCCCCGGCTCCCACCCCTGAGCGGTGGGTGGGGGCCCTAAAATTCACAATAAGGGGGGGGACCTACTGCCCCCCCCCCCGGCCCCCACCCCTGAGCGGTGGGTGGGGGCCCTAAAATTCACAATAGGGGGGGGACCTACTGTCCCCCCCCGGCCCCCACCCCTGTGCGGCGGGTGGGGGCCCTAAAATTCACAATAAGGGGGGGGACCTACTGCCCCCCCCCGGCCCCCACCCCTGAGCGATGGGTGGGGGCCCTAAAATTATCAATAGGGGGGGACCTATTGTCCCCCCCCGGCCCCCACCCCTGAGCGGTGGGTGGGGGCCCTAAATACAAAGGGGGTGGGGACCCTAGTTAACCCTCTCCCCCCCCCCCCCCCAAAAAAAAAAAAACTTATCTCCCTACCTACCCCCTCACCCTAAAAATAATGAGGGGGGACCCTTTAACTAAAAACCTGTAAAGAAAAAAAAAAATAAGATAAAAACAACTTACCATTCGATGTTTTCTTTCTTCTAAAATCTTCTTTCTTCAGCCCCAAAAAAGGCCAAATAAAAATCCATAATAACCGACGCAATAAAAAAAAAAAAAAAAAAAAACCCGAGCGCAAAAAAAATAATCCATCTTCACCCATGGAGGGCTCCGCGCAGACTGAGCTCCGCAGGGCGGGGGAAGGCTTATAAAGCCTTGCCCCGCCCTGCAATTAGGCTAAGAACACTCTGATTGGTGGGTTTAAGCCAATCAGAGTGCTCTTTGTCATTTTACAAGCGTGGGAAAGTTCTTTGGAATTTTCCCACGCTTGTAAAATGACACAGAGCAATGTGATTGGATGGCTTGAAATCCATCCAATCACAGTGCTCTTTGTCATTTTACAAGCGTGGGAAAGTTCTTTGGAATTTTCCCACGCTTGTAAAATGACACAGAGCACTGTGATTGGATGGATTTCAAGCCATCCAATCACATTGCTCTGTGTCATTTTACAAGCGTGGGAAAATTCCAAAGAACTTTCCCACGCTTGTAAAATGACAAAGAGCACTGTGATTGGATGGCTTGAAATCCATCCAATCACAGTGCTCTTTGTCATTTTACAAGCGTGGGAAAATTCCAAAGAACTTTCCCACGCTTGTAAAATGACACAGAGCACGGTGATTGGATGGCTTGAAATCCATCCAATCACAGTGCTCTTTGTCATTTTACAAGCGTGGGAAAATTCCAAAGAACTTTCCCACGCTTGTAAAATGACACAGAGCACTGTGATTGGATGGCTTGAAATCCATCCAATCACAGTGCTCTGTGTCATTTTACAAGCGTGGGAAAATTCCAAAGAACTTTCCCACGCTTGTAAAATGACAAAGAGCACTCTGATTGGCTTAAACCCACCAATCAGAGTGTTCTTAGCCTAATTGCAGGGCGGGGCAAGGCTTTATAAGCCTTCCCCCGCCCTGCGGAGCTCAGTCTGCGCGGAGCCCTCCTTGGGTGAAGATGGATTATTTTTTTTTGCGCTCGGTTTTTTTTTTTTTTTTTTTAATTGCGTCGGTTATTATGGATTTTTATTTGCCCTTTTTGGGGGCTGAAGAAAGAAGATTTTAGAAGAAAGAAAACATCGAATGGTAAGTTGATTTTATCTCATTTTTTTACAGGTTTTTAGTTAATGGTCCCCCCTCATTATTTTTAGGGTGAGGGGGGTAGGTAGGGAGATATTTTTTTTTGGGGGGGGGGAGGGTTAACTAGGGTCCCCCCCCCCTTTGTATTTAGGGCCCCCACCCACCGCTCAGGGGTGGGGGCCGGGGGGGGACAATAGGTCCCCCCCCCTTATTGATAATTTTAGGGCCCCCACCCGCCGCTCAGGGGTGGGGGCCGGGGGGGGGGGACAGTAGGTCCCCCCCCCTTATTGATAATTTTAGGGCCCCCACCCGCCGCTCAGGGGTGGGGGCCGGGGGGGGGGACAGTAGGTCCCCCCCCCTTATTGATAATTTTAGGGCCCCCACCCGCCGCTCAGGGGTGGGGGCCGGGGGGGGGACAGTAGGTCCCCCCCCTTATTGATCATTTTAGGGCCCCCACCCGCCGCTCAGGGGTGGGGGCCGGGGGGGGGGACAGTAGGTCCCCCCCCTTACTGATCATTTTAGGGCCCCCACCCGCCGCACAGGGGTGGGGGCCGGGGGGGGGACAGTAGGTCCCCCCCCCTTACTGATCATTTTAGGGCCCCCACCCGCCGCTCAGGGGTCGGGGCCGGGGGGGGGCAGTAGGTCCCCCCCCTCATTGATAATTGTAGGGCCCCCACCCGCCGCTCAGGGGTGGGGGCCGGGGGGGGACAGTAGGTCCCCCCCCTCATTGATAATTTTAGGGCCCCCACCCGCCGCACAGGGGTGGGGGCCGGGGGGGGGACAGTAGGTCCCCCCCTCATTGATAATTCTAGGGCCCCCACCCGCCGCACAGGGGTGGGGGCCGGGGGGGGGACAGTAGGTCCCCCCCCTCATTGATAATTTTAGGGCCCCCACCCGCCGCACAGGGGTGGGGGCCGGGGGGGGACAGTAGGTCCCCCCCTCATTGATAATTTTAGGGCCCCCACCCGCCGCACAGGGCGGGTGGGGGCCCTAAATTATTATTGATAATTTTAGAAAGCGAGCTGAGCTGTCAGTCAGACAGCTCAGCTCGCGAACGCGCATTCCCCGCACATGCGCGGTAAAGCGCTCAGGTTCTTCATAGGGCGGCATTCAATGCCGCTCTATGAAGAACGCGATTGGTCCAGCGCGAAGCCGTCCCATTGGGCCCCGCGATTTCGTCATTTTGACGAAAAAGGGGGCGCGGCCTAGCGGGGAGCTCGGCGCTGGAACGGAGGTAAGTTTTTAATATAAAAACACCGATTTTTTTTTTTTTAATGAATGAAAGTTCATATAAAAGCAAGAAGGAAGGCTGGGAGACCTGTCTTTCTTGCTTTTATATGGTGACTATAGAGTCCCTTTAATTAAGTGGTCTGGGTGCCAGGTCCAGCTAGGGTTTACCCTTTTTGCTGTAAACGAAACTGCTATGTTTACCTTAGGGTTAATCCATCCTCTAGTGGCTGTCTCATTGACAGCCGCTAGAGGCGCTTCCGCGCTTCTCACTGTGATTTTCACAGTGAGAAGACGCCAGCGTCCATAGGAAAGCATTGAGAATGCTTTGCTATGGACTGGCTGAAGGCGCGCGCAGCTCTTGCCGTGCATGCGCATTCAGCCAGGACCACATGAGAAGAGGGAGGAGAGTCCCAGCGCCGAGGGAGCCCGGCACTGGAAAAAAGGTAAGAGATTAACCCCTTCCTCCCCCCTCAGCGCACCGGGAGTGGGACCCTGAGGGTGGGGGCACCCTCAGGGTACTATAGTGCCAGGAAAACGAGTATGTTTTCCTGGCACTATAGTGGTCTTTTAAACCTAAAATCAGCCACTGCAAAGGAACAAAAAAAAAATTACACTTGTGATGCTGTAGCAAATCATTTATAAGCTGACCTTTTCGGATCATCTATCTTGATTGACATGATGATATGTTTTACATGTAAAAATTAACTAATAATGACAATGTAAACCAAAGAAATATAAATGAGATGCATTCTTACCAAATGCATTAAAATGATTAGTGCAGTGGGGGGGTGTCTGCGTGCGTGCGTGCGTGCGTGCGAACAGTGGTTTTTTTTATCAATTGCTTTGTGTATTATAAATGTGTGAAGTGTTTAGTATGTGCTTCTGAATGTATTTTTGTCATTTATGGTGTCCACTCTATTTATGTCTCTCTATCCCCATATCCTCTACATGTCTTTTACCCTTAGTTTTCCCTCCCTTTGTATATATATACGCACACATACACAAATATACCCTCACACATATAAAATACCAATATTCAATTTTATTTAGGCATAAAACAGACATATGTATTTTACTTTGTCTTATTATCTCTGCTGAGTGTTATGAGTTATTACATGCCTACATACCCCAAACAGATTCAGATAAGATTCAGGATAAGCATCTAAATATTTCCTTTGTCACTCCAGGCGTCCCTCCAGATTTCAGATCTGTGCTTTTAAAGATAGAGTTCTAAAATAAAAAGGGGGTCTATTTGAATTCTTCTTGTTGGATGCAGGAAGCTTAGTTGGGCTCCAGGGACCCTACACAGAAGGTTGTGAAAGCATCGAATGCAATCTAAACAGCTGTGGTGAAATGGCCTTTGACTGTAAATGTTGACTAGAAGTAATTTATAACCTGACATTTTATTAAACACTGCCAGATGTGAAATCTTCTCCATTGATGCGATAGCAAGATTTGCTTTCCCAATATGTGTTTATTTATTGTCCTAAGTAATTGTTTACGTTGTGTTTTTAACATTAATCAGGGGTCAAGTCCTGGGGAATAAAGTGTGGGAACTTACCCAAGATCCATCCCCCCTCTCCCCCCCAAAAAATAATATAGACTTGTATGCATATATAAACGTGTGCACACACACACTCAGGCACACACATACACTCACAGACACACATACATACTCATACACTCACAGACACATTCACATACACCAACACACTCACAGACACACACATATACTCACACACACATACACTCACACACTCACATACACAGTCACACACATACACACACACACACGCATATACTCACACACTCACAAACATACACACACAAACATACACACATACACACACATACTCAGACACACACACTCACACACACACAGACTCACACACACACACATACTCAGACACACACACATACAATGTCCACCCAGCCTCCCTACCTGGAGAGCCGGCGCGGACCTATCCCTGGGGTCCAGTGGAGCTTCAATGAGGCGGCCGCCTGTCTCCCTGTCAGATGTGGCGAGGGAGCTGTATTCTCTCTGCTCTGCTCCCTCTCGCTGAGTGGGCTGTCTACTAATGCCGGGAGCTCCCGGCATCAGCAAACGGCGCGCAAGGGAGAAGATCAGAGAGAACACAGCTCCCTCGCCGCGTCTGACAGAGAGAGAGGCGCTTGATGGGGGGTTCATCAGGTGGCCCATGACAGGGGGAACACGAGGAACACCGGCATTTTTTGCCACCCCCTGAGTGCCTGCAGGAGCAACTGTAACGGCGTTCCTGCTGTGAAAAAATACAGGAACGCCGTTCCCACACGTTTTTTTTTTTAGCCCCCCTCCCGACTCCACTACATCTAACTGACCCCCTAGTCATCCCCCAAATGCCTCTAAGCCCCCTAGATTACCTATTTTTTATTCTTTATTTTCTGCCTCGATCTATAATCTGGGCGCTGCCATCTTTGTGTGGGTAGATGATGTCCCTGTGGGACACGTCATCTGCCCACACTAGACAGACTGTGAGATTCCCGCACATACCCAGTTAAACACTTGGACATGCTGACGGGAATTTTATCTATTCATTCATTCGTCAGATAGACGAATGAATGAATGGATATTTCAGTCGAACAAACAAATAATGAGTATCAGTGTTCGTTTGTTCGTGCAGTTTATTACAAGGACGGAGCTACCGGCACGCAGCTACCTCCTTGTAACATGTAACTATAGAATGCTCCCCTCCATTTCCTAAGCCCCCATGTCCTCCCTCTATGGGGGTCAATATGACCCCCATAATAGCCTGTGGGTGCTCACAGTAAAAAAAATCAAAAAACTACTATCCAGCCCCCACCCCTGCGCGGTGAGTGTGGGCCCTAAATAACAATAAGGGGGGAACCTATTATTGTCCTCCCCCCGACCCCCACCCCTGCATGGTGGGTGAGGGCCATAAATTACAATGGGGGGACCTACTGTCCTTCCCCCCGGCCCCCACCCTTGAGCGGCGGGTGGGGGCCATAAATATAATGAGAAGGGAGGATCTACTGTCCTCCCCCTGGCCCCCACCCCTGTGCAGTGGGTGGGGGCCATAAATTACAATGGGGGGACCTACTGTCCTCTCCCCGGCCCCCACCCTCATTATCTTTATGGGCCACACCCGCCGCTCAAGGGTGGGTGCCTGGGGGAGGACAGTAGGTGTCCCCTCCATTGTAATTTATGGCCCCCACCCACCGCGCAGGGGTGGGGGCCGGGGAGAGGACAGTAGGTCTTCCCCCATCATTATCTTTATGGCCTCCACCCACCGCTCCAGGGTGGGGGCTGGCCATAAAGATAATGTAAAATGACAAAGAGCACTCTGATTGGTTTAAACAAGCCAATCAGAGTGTTTTTAGCCTAATTGCAGTGGGGGCAAGGCTTTATAAGCCTTCCCACGCCCTGCAGAGCTCAGTCTGCGCGGAGCCCTCCATGGGTGAAGATGGATTCATTTTTTTGCGCTCAGGTTTTTTCTTTTTCGTCAGGTTTTTTATTTTATTTTAAGTTCGACGAGTATGATTGTTTTTTATTTGGCCTTTTTTTCGAGCTGAAAAGTGAAGATTTTAGAAAACAGAAGAGGTCAAATGGTAAGTTTAATTTTTCTTTACAGGTTAGTTATTTTATTCCCCCCTCACTATTTTTTAGGGTGAGGGGGGTAGGTAATGGGTAACTTTTTTTGGGGTGGGGGGTGGGTGACTAGGGGCTTGGGGACCTTTGATGGGGGGAGATTTGTCTTAGGGTCCCCACCCACCGCTCAACGGTGGGGGCCGGGGGGGGGAGGACAGTAGGTCCACCCCATTGTAATTTATGACCCCCACCCACCGCGCAGGGGTGGGGGCCGGGGGGAGGACAGTAATTTATGGTGCAGGGGTGGGGGCCGGGGGGAGGACAGAAGGACAGTAGGTCCTCCCATCTCACTGCTCAATTCTCTGCCATTTAATAGTTACATCAATTTTGTTTCTGTTTATGCAGTCCCAGCCTTACCTGCCCTGGCTATGACTTACACAGCTTTCACGAAAACAAAATTATTTAATTTTCAATCATGTGCTCACTTTTGACGTTTTTATCTACTGCTCTATAAATTAAACTTTAATCACACCCAGGAGACAAATAATTCTAAAGCAAACATACTGTGCAATAAAGGAAGTTTAAACATTAGATGTCTCTTTACAGGAAGTGATTAGGAATGCTGTGCAAGTTACATGCAGGGAGGTGTGACTAGGGCTGTATAAACAAAGTGATTCAACTCCTAAATGGCAGAGAATTGAGCAGCAAGACTGCAGGGGCACACTCTATACACCAAACCTGCTTCATTAAAGGACCACTCTAGTGCCAGGAAAACATACTCGTTTTCCTGGCACTAGAGTGCCCTGAGGGTGCCCCCACCCTCAGGGTCCCCCTCCCGCCCGGCTCTAGGAAGGGGAAAAGGGGTAAAACTTACCTTTTTCCAGCGCTGGGCGGGGAGCTCTCCTCCTCCTCTCCGCCTCCTCTCCTCCCCGTCGGCTGAATGCGCACGCGCATTCAGCCGGTCGCATAGGAAAGCATTTACAATGCTTTCCTATGGACGCTTGCGTGCTCTCACTGTGATTTTCACAGTGAGAATCAAGCAAGCGCCTCTAGCGGCTGTCAATGAGACAGCCACTAGAGGATTAGGGGGAAGGCTTAACCAATTTATAAACATAGCAGTTTCTCTGAAACTGCTATGTTTATAAAAAAAATGGGTTAACCCTAGCTGGACCTGGCACCCAGACCACTTCATTAAAGGGACACTCCAGGCACCCAGACCACTTCTGCTCATTGGAGTGGTCTGGGTGCCAACTCCCACTACCCTTAACCCTGCAAGTGTAATTATTGCAGTTTTTTTTAAACTGCAATAATTACCTTGCAGGGTTAAGTCCTCCCCTAGTGGCTGTCTATTAGACAGCCACTAGAGGGAACTTCCTGCTTCATAGCACAGGTTTTCTGTGCTAGAGCGCCGCTGGACGTCCTCACGCTGTGTGAGGACCTCCAGCGTCGCTCTATTCCCCATAGGGAATCATTGAAATTAATTTTCAATGCTTTCCTATGGGGTGCGCTAATGCGCATGCGCGGCATTGCCGCGCATGCGCATTAGGTCTCCTCGGCTGGCGGGCGAGATCAGTCTCGCCCACCAGCCGACGTAAGGAAAGGAGGAGCAGCGGCAGGGGAGGAGGAAGCAGCGACATGGGACCTGTCGCTGCCTCTGGTAAGTCACTGAAGGGGTTTTCACCCCTTCAGCAACTGGGGATTGGGGGGTGGGAGGGAGAGTGGCCCTCCAGTGCCAGGAAAACGGATCGTTTTCCTGGCACTGGAGTTTCCCTTTAAGCTGAAGTGGTCTGGGTGCCTAGAGTGGTCCTTTAAGAAAAGTTATTTTGGTGCCTATGGTGTCCCTTTAACAATATTTCCATTTAACTATATCTTAACTATATCTCAACCTTAACTCTGTTTAACTATATCCCTATCTACTCCTAATTGTATCTGACCATACTGAATATGCTAATAATATGCCTAACATTGATAAGGCATGTCATTACTGTGATTGGCTCCTAGGATGATCAGAAAGCCTAGGGGAAAATCAAGCAGTATTGCCCGCCGCTGGTACACACTGAATCCTGTGCTTCCAGGGTATAGAGCATGCTGCAGCCCAGCAGCAGAGTTCACAGACAGTACTTTGACAACCTCTCACAGAGTTCCAATGCTGGAACAGGTTTTGCAATGTGAATGTATGCTGAATGTCTAATACATGGTACACCTAGCAATTGTCTGGTATATGTCAGGTACCACCAATAGTTTCTTCTGTTTGTTGTCAACTTATCACTAGTGATGTACCGAACTGTCCGCCGGCGAACAGTTCCCGGCGAACTTAGCGTGTTCGCGTTCGCCGCGGCGGGCGGAAACATGCGCAGTTCGATCCGCCCCCTATTCGTCATCATTGGGCAAACTTTGACCCTGTGCCTCTCGGTCAGCAGACACATTCCAGCCAATCAGCAGCACTCCCTCCCTTCCACACCCTCCAACCTCCCTCCCAGCATCAATTTTCGATTCATTCTGAAGCTGCATGCTTAGTGAGAGGAGGAAAAGTTTAGCTGCTGCTGATTAGATAGGGAAATTGATAGCTAGGCTAGGGTATTCAGTGTCCACTACAATCCTGAAGGACTCATCTGATCTCTGCTGTAAGGACAGCACCCCCAAAAGCCCTTTTTAGGGCTATAACATCAGGCTGCTTTTTTTTTTTTTTTCCTGTGTAATGTAATTGCAGGTGCCTGCCTGCCAGCTTCTGTGTGAGGTTCACATTGGATACTGTGCCTACTTGCCCAGTGCCACCACTCATATCTGTTTTAACATAGGTTAAGCTTTACATTTAAAATAAATATTTTTTTTCACTGTAATAGAAGAGCAGTTGCCTGCCTGCCAGCTTCTGTGTGAGGTTCACATTGGATACTGTGCCCACTTGCCCAGTGCCACCACTCATATCTGTTTTAACAATTGGTTAAGCTTTAGATTTAAAATAAATAATTTTTTTTCACTGTAATAGAAGAGCAGTTGCCTGCTTGCCAGCTTCTGTGTCAGGTTGGATGCCTTGCCCATTTGCACAGTCAGTGCCACCACTCATATCTGTTTTAACAATAGCTTAAGCTTTAGATTTTAAAGAAATCATTTTTTTAACTGTAATAGAAGATCAGTTAGTTGTCTGCAAGCGTCTGGGTGTCAGGCCTACTTCAGCGTGTGCTCTGCAGACCTGTGCCAGCGTGCTTTGACAGTTGCCAATCATATCTGGTGTCTCTTTAGCGTGCTTTTACAAAGAAAAAAGGTTTCCAGTGTAAGCTAATAGCAGCCAGTCAGTGTCCTTCAAGCGGCTCTGTCAGGCCTTCCTTCAGCGTGTGCCCTGCACAACCCTGCCAGCGTACTTTGACAGTTGCCACTCATATCTGGTGTCTCTATAGCGTGCTTTTACAACCAAAATTTTGTTTCCACTGTAATAGAAGAGCAGTTGCCTGCCTGCCAGCTTCTGTGTGAGGTTCACAGTGGATACTGTGCCCTCTTGCCCAGTGCCACCACTCATATCTGTTTTTACAATAGCTTAAGCTTTAGATTTAAAAGAAATAATTTTTTTCACTGTAATAGAAGAGCAGTTAGTTGTCTGCAAGGGTCTGGGTGTCAGGCCTACTTCAGCGTGTGCTCTGTAGACCTGTTCCAGCGTGCTTTGACAGTTGCCAATCATATTTGGTGTCGCGTGCTTTTACAAAGAAAAAAGTTTTCTAGTGTAAGCTAATAGCAGCCAGTCAGTGTCCTTCAAGCGGCTCTGTCAGTCCTTCCTTCAGCGTGTGCTCTCCAGAACTGTTCCAGTGCACATTGCCAATCATATCTGGTGTCTCTATAGCGTGCTTTTAAAACCAACATTTTTTTTCACTGTTATAGATTGAATAGCAGTTACTTGTCTTCAAGCGGGTGTCTCAGGCCTACAGTGTGTGCTCTGCAGAACTGTTCCAGTGCACATTGCCAATCATATCTGGTGTCTCTATAGCGTGCTTTTAAAACCAAAATTTGTTTTTCACTGTTATAGATTGAATAGCAGTTACTTGTCTTCAAGCGGGTGTGTCAGGCCTACAGTGTGTGCTCTGCAGAACTGTTCCAGTGCACATTGCCAATCATATCTGGTGTCTCTATAGCGTGCTTTTACAAAGAAAAAAGGTTTCTAGTGTAAGCTAATAGCAGCCAGTCAGTGTCCTTCAAGCGGCTCTGTCAGTCCTTCCTTCAGCGTGTGCTCTCCAGAACTGTTCCAGTGCACATTGCCAATCATATCTGGTGTCTCTATAGCGTGCTTTTAAAACCAAAATTAATTTTTCACTGTTATAGATTGAATAGCAGTTACTTGTCTTCAAGCGGCTCTGTCAGTCCTTCCTTCAGCGTGTGCTCTGCAGAACTGTTCCAGTGCACATTGCCAAACATATCTGGTGTCTCTATAGCGTGCTTTTAAAACCAAAATTTATTTTTCACTGTTATAGATTGAATAGCAGTTACTTGTCTTCAAGCGGGTGTCTCAGGCCTACAGTGTGTGCTCTGCAGAACTGTTCCAGTGCACATTGCCAATCATATCTGGTGTCTCTATAGCGTGCTTTTAAAACCAAAATTTGTTTTTCACTGTTATAGATTGAATATCAGTTACTTGTCTTCAAGCGGGTGTCTCAGGCCTACAGTGTGTGCTCTGCAGAACTGTTCCAGTGCACATTGCCAATCATATCTGGTGTCTCTATAGCGTGCTTTTAAAACCAAAATTTATTTTTCACTGTTATAGATTGAATAGCGGGTGTGTCAGGCCTACAGTGTGTGCTCTGCAGAACTGTTACAGTTCACATTGCCAATCATATCTGGTCTCACAGTAGCTTGCACGCATAGTACCACTAATCCCCAAAAAAATGACAGGCAGAGGCAGGCCACCCCGCAGGGGCCGTCGTGGTCGTGGTGCTGTGATTCCCTTTTGCCCTAGAATAATGGCCAGTTTTCAGAAGCCACGTACCCTGAACTTGAAAAGTTCTGAGGACATAGTTGACTGGCTAACACAGGACACCCAATCTTGTACAGCCTCCGTTCGGAACCTTGACGCACCATCCTCCTCCAGCTTAGCTTCAGGCACCTCTCAAGATACCACTCACCAGCCTGCCGCCACCACCAAAACTAGCACCACAGCCGCTTTACTTGGTATGTCAGAGGAGTTATTCACACACCCGTTTGAAGAAATGAGTGATGCGCAACCATTATTGCTAGAGCATGTAGATAACAGGGATATGTCTCAGGCAGGCAGCATTAAACACATGGAGGTACGGTGTGATGATGATTATGTTGTACCCGCTGCTGCTTCCTTTTCTGAGTTGTCAGATACAAGCGAAGCGGTTGATGATGACGATGCGTCCATGGATGTCACGTGGGTGCCCGCTCGGCAAGAAGAAGAACAGGGCGAAAGTTCAGATGGGGAGACAGAGAGGAGGAGGAGACGAGTTGGAAGCAGGGGGGGTAGTTGTCGCAAGGAGCTAGTGGCACAGTCAGACAGCATGCATCGGCACCCGGGGTCAGCCCGACAGCACGCCAATCAACGCATGCTGTGTCCACCACCAGAATGCCGTCATTGCAGAGCTCAGCAGTGTGGCATTTTTTTTGTGTGTCTGCCTCTGACAACAGCGATGCCATTTGCAACCTGTGCCAAAGGAAACTGAGTCGTGGGAGGTCCAACACCCACCTAGGTACAAATGCTTTGCGTAGGCACATGATCTCACATCACAAACGCCTATGGGATCAACACATGAGTACAAGCAGCATGCCTACTCTAAGCCGCCATCCTCCTCCTGGTCCAGCATCTTCAGCCACGTCAACCACTGCTGTCCTTCTTGCCCCCTCTCAACCATCCGCCACTCCGTCTCCCGCCTTGAGCAGTTCCCGCTCATCTGCCCACAGTCATGTGTCTGTCAAGGACATGTTTGAGCGTAAGAAGCCAATGTCACCAAGTCACCCCCTTGCCCAGCGTCTGACAGCTGGCTTGTCCGAACTATTAGCTCGCCAGCTTTTACCATACAATCTGGTTGAGTCTGAGGCGTTCAAAAAATTTGTAGCTATTGGGACACCGCAGTGGAAGGTACCCGGCCGGAATTTATTTTCACAAAAGGCAATCCCCAACTTGTACTCGATTGTGCAAAAGGAAGTCATGGCATGTCTGGCACACAGTGTTGGGGCAAGGGTCCATCTGACCACTGATACCTGGTCTGCAAAGCATGGTCAGGGCAGGTATATCACCTACACTGCGCATTGGGTAAACCTGCTGACGGCTGACAAGCAAGGAATGCGTGGCATTGCAGAGGAGTTGGTGACACCGCCACGAATTGCAGGCAATCCTGCTGCCACCTCCTCTACTCCTCCTACTCCATCCTCTTCCATAACCTCCTCGGCTGAGTCCTCTTGTGCCGCTGATTCTTGCTCCACATCAACGGCACCCCCCTAGCTCCCCAGGTACTATTCCACATCCCGGATACGGCAGTGTCACGCCGTCTTGGGTTTGACTTGCTTGAAAGCAGAGAGTCACACCGGACAAGCACTCCTGTTCGCCCTGAACGCACAGGTGGAAAAGTGGCTGACTCCGCAGCAACTAGATATCGGCAAAGTGGTGTGTGACAACGGAAAAAATTTGATAGCGGCATTGAAGTTGGGCAAGTTTACACATGTGCCGTGCATGGCACATGTGTGTAATCTGATCGTACAACGCTTTGTGCATAAGTACACAGGCTTACAGGACGTCCTGAAGCAGGCCAGGAAGGTGTGTGGCCATTTCAGGCGTTCCTACACGGCCATGGCTCACTTTGCCGATATCCAGCGGCGAAACAACATGCCAGTGAGGCGCTTGATTTGCGACAGCCCTACACGTTGGAATTCAACACTCCTAATGTTCGACCGCCTGCTCCAACAAGAAAAAGCTGTTAATGAATATTTGTATGACCGGGGTGCTAGGACAGCCTCTGGGGAGCTGGGAATTTTTTTGCCACGTTACTGGACGCTCATGCGCAATGCCTGTAGGCTCATGCGTCCTTTTGAGGAGGTGACAAACCTAGTCAGTCGCAACGAAGGCACCATCAGCGACATCATACCATTTGTTTTCTTCCTGGAGCGTGCCCTGCGAAGAGTGCTGGATCAGGCTGTAGATGAGCGTGAAGAGGAAGAGGAAGAGTTGTGGTCACCATCACCACCAGAAACAGCCTTATCAGCATCGCTTGCTGGACCTGCGGCAACGCTGGAAGAGGATTGTGAGGAAGAGGAGTCAGAGGAGGATTGTAGCTTTGAGGAGGAGGAGGAGGAGCAAGACCAAACACAACAGGCATCCCAGGGTGCTCGTTGTCACCTATCTGGTACCCGTGGTGTTGTACGTGGCTGGGGGGAAGAACATACCTTCAATGACATCAGTGAGGAGGAGGAACGGGAAATGAGTAGCTCGGCATCCAACCTTGTGCAAATGGGGTCTTTCATGCTGTCCTGCCTGTTGAGGGACCCTCGTATAAAAAGGCTGAAGGAGAACGACCTGTACTGGGTGTCCACGCTACTAGACCCCCGGTATAAGCAGAAAGTGGCGGAAATGTTACCCAATTACAACAAGTCGGAAAGGATGCAGCATTTGCAAAATAAATTAAAAAGTATGCTTTACACAGCGTATAAGGGTGATGTCACAGCACAACGGGAATCTAACAGGGGGAGAGGTGGAAGTCATCCTCCTCCTCCTCCTCCCACGACCACGCCGGCAAGGACAGGACGCTTTAAAGACGTGTTGTTGATGGAGGACATGCGGACCTTTTTAAGTCCTATGCATCGCCACAGCCCTTCGGGATCCACCCTCAGAGAGCGACTCGACCGACAGGTAGCAGACTACCTCGCCTTAACTGCAGATATCGACACTCTGAGGAGCGATGAACCCCTTGACTACTGGGTGTGCAGGCTTGACCTGTGGCCTGAGCTATCCCAATTTGCGATAGAACTTCTGGCCTGCCCCGCTTCAAGTGTCCTGTCAGAAAGGACCTTCAGTGCAGCAGGAGGTATTGTCACTGAGAAGAGAAGTCGCCTAGGTAAAAAAAGTCTAGATTACCTCACCTTTATTAAGATGAATGAGGGATGGATCCCGAAGGGACTGACACTGGGCGATACATTCGCTTAAAAAAGGCCTGATGAGATGAGCTGCCTTGGGCTAAAAATGGTCCACACGCTGCTGTATTTTAGCTCTGAATGACGTTTGACTTGCGTGACTTATCCACCACCAACTAGCGTTCAAGCCGCCATGTTTTAGGGCACTTTCTGCCTGTGAAACAAACATCAATTTTTCTGGCCGCTGCTACAGCAGCGGCTGCAACAATACCAAATTTTTCAGGCATGTGTACATGCCTAATTTTTAGGCCCACTGGTGCAGCACTGTGGCTTCAAAAACCAAACAAAAAAAAAATCCTCCAAGATGGCACCAATATACCAGTGGTCTAAGCATCTTCCTACCTTGGCCTAAAAAGGGGAGGTGATTCAACAATTAAAAATCTCTGCCATTTACACGTCCACTGATAGGAGACGCGGAAGGTATTAAACTGATATGAACAATACTCCACTCCTATCAGTAGGTCCGTCCCATTGTGATTTATGCCCCCCACCCACCGCGCAGGGATGGGGGCCGGGGGGAGGAAAGTAGGCCCCCCATTGTGATTTATGGCCCCCACCCACCGCGCAGGGGTGGGGGCTGAGGGGGGAGGACAGTAGGTCCCCCCATTGTGATTTATGGCCCCCACCCACCGCGCAGGGGTTGGGGAGGACAGTAGCTCCCCCCAGTGTGTTTCATGGGCTTTGAGGACAGGTGTCAATCCATACCTGCCAAGTGACCCTATGTAGGGGTAACAGTCCCTATTCTGCTCTGTGTCAGTGTGTATCATGAACTCTGTGGACGGGGAACAGTCTCTATTCTGCTCTGTGTCAGTGTGTATCAGGGGTTTTGAGGACAGGTGTCAATCCATATCTGCCAAGTGACCCTATGTAGGGGGAACAGTCCCTATTCTGCTCTGTGTCAGTGTGTATCAGGGGTTTTGAGTACAGGTGTCAATCCATATCTGCCAAGTGACCCTATGTAGGGGGAACAGTCCCTATTCTGCTCTGTGTCAGTGTGTATCAGGGGTTTTGAGGACAGGTGTCAATCCATATCTGCCAAGTGACCCTATGTAGGAGGAACAGTCCCTATTCTGCTCTGTGTCAGTGTGTATCATGGTCTCTGTGGACGGTGAACAGTCTCTATTCTGCTCTGTGTCAGTGTGTATCATGGTCTCTGTGGACAGGGAACAGTCTCTATTCTGCTCTGTGTCAGTGTGTATCAGGGTTTTTGAGGACAGGTGTCAATCCATATCTGCCAAGTGACCCTATGTAGGGGGAACAGTCCCTATTCTGCTCTGTGTCAGTGTGTATCATGGTCTCTGTGGACGGTGAACAGTCTCTATTCTGCTCTGTGTCAGTGTGTATCATGGTCTCTGTGGACAGAGAACAGTCTCTATTCTACTCTGTGTCAGTGTGTATCAGGGGTTTTGAGGACAGGTGTCAATCCATATCTGCCAAGTGACCCTATGTAGGGGGAACAGTCCCTATTCTGCTCTGTGTCAGTGTGTATCAGAGGTTTTGAGGACAGGTGTCAATCCATATCTGCCAAGTGACCCTATGTAGGGGAAACAGTCCCTATTCTGCTCTGTGTCAGTGTGTATCATGGTCTCTGTGGACGGTGAACAGTCTTTATTCTGCTCTGTGTCAGTGTGTATCATGGTCTCTGTGGACAGGGAACAGTCTCTATTCTGCTCTGTGTCAGTGTGTATCAGGGGTTTTGAGGACAGGTGTCAATCCATATCTGCCAAGTGACCCTATGTAGGTGGAACAGTCTGCTCTGTGTCAGTGTGTATCAGGGGTTTTGAGGACAGGTGTCAATCCATATCTGCCAAGTGACCCTATGTAGGGGGAACAGTCCCTATTCTGCTCTGTGTCAGTGTGTATCAGGGGTTTTGAGGACAGGTGTCAATCCATATCTGCCAAGTGACCCTATGTAGGGGGAACAGTCCCTATTCTGCTCTGTGTCAGTGTGTATCATGGTCTCTGTGGACGGTGAACAGTCTCTATTCTGCTCTGTGTCAGTGTGTATCAGGGCAGGGCTTTGAGGACAGGTGTCAATGTTAGGTGATTTCTGCCCTTTATGGATTAAAAGCAGACTCTGCATCAACTGTGCAATTTTCCATGGGAGTTTTGCCATGGATCCCCCTCCGGCATGCCACAGTCCAGGTGTTAGTCCCCTTGAAACAACTTTTCCATCACTTTTGTGGCCAGAAAGAGTCCCTGTTGGTTTTAAAATTCGCCTGCCCATTGATCTCAATGGCGGTTCGCGCGGTTCGCCGGTTCGCGAACATTTGCGGAAGTTCGCGTTCGCCGTTCGCGAACCGAAAATTTTGGGTTCGCGACAACACTACTTATCACTGAAGCATATGCTTGGGGCAACCTGAGGGCTATTACTGGAGTGCCCTCTCTTTTAAGGGGTTCAATATTTGTTCTCCATCAATCAGTGTGATACAAAATTAGGGAATAGTTTAATTCCTCACCCCAGCTGCACATTGGTCATTGCTATGGAAATTAGTTACGGTGGCGTACTGGGTATAGTAGTCGTCAAAGAGTTTACAGGTTTTTTTTGCAGCTTTTTTACTTTAGGCTATTTTAACAAGCTGTAATCTCACCATGTCTTGCAATTAGACTTGGAGATATGTTTTGTTACAAACTTCAATTTGTCCAAATTTGGGCTGATCGGGTGAATATAAGAATTCCCAAACTCGGAGTCAAAATGTAGCTGCATCATATAGTTAACTAACCACTCAATTGACGAGCATGTTCATTTTAATTTGTGATTTGACATTCTTCTCTTGATATAAAAAAAATAAAAAAATTGATTCGGAAAAAATGATTGATGGCTAGGCGACAAAACCCTTGAATTTATTCTCAAGTTAGAAGTGACCACTAAATAGAAAAAAGGACCAGTATAAAAATATCTATAGTTATATCTTATATTTTTAATTATAATTAATAATTATATAATATTATATAAATGTATAAATATAGGGTTGTTTTTTTTACCACTTCTGTTCTTTTTACCTGTGTTGGTTACTTTTTCTCACTTGACCTGTGATCTAAATGGTAAGCAAGTATGTCTCTCAGGGTACTGCAAAATACATACATAATATTTATATACATAAATACACTGATTGGCTAACTATCTCAACCTTTTGGTTCATCTGATTCGTGTTACCGAATCTTTTTTGTTATTGAAATTTTTTTTTTTGTCAAAGTGATTCATCCAAAATTTTGTCGCACATTTTGTAATAAATCTCTTGCTATTCTAAGAGTAGAAGTCAATCTCCAATGTATAAATCTATTCTTACAAAAATACTCTGCTATTGAAAAGTTAATAATATAAAATGCAACACATTCCACAGCATCCAGAGACTACCAGCAACATTGATAATTGACAGGTCTGGATTATACATATTAATTCTACACTTACTGGAATGCTGAGATAGGCTGATACTGATGTATTTCTACATTCGCTGGTGCTGAAAATAAAATAACATAATATACACCTGGATCTGTAAGATCCCCAACAGTTACGAGCCATATGAATGATCATACCCTTTTCTCTACCACACTGAAAAGAGAGGTAGAAAGTCATTAAAAAGGTTTTTGTGCATTTTACAATTTCTCTAATTTTTTAAATGATCTTTATTAATTTTTTTACACAAAGGTATAACAAAGACATACAAGACAACTATAACTAATGCATAAAATCATAGACAACATACAATGTATCATTAGTTTACAAGTATTGCAATTAAACTTAAAAAGACAATTGCAAACCATGAAGAGGACAAATTATGAAAAGATTATTAAAAGATGGAAGAGAGTGTTATTGTTTTTGGAGACATTGCCACCACTTTAGGCATCATTGCTTTTATTAATAGCAGAAGGACTTATCCATCTAAAACCCTTCACCATTTGGTGTTAAAGGGAAACTCCAGTGCCAGGAAAACAATCCGTTTTCCTGGCACTGGAGGTACCCTCTCCCTCCCTCCCCCCAATCCCCGGTTACTGAAGGGGTGAAAACCCCTTCAGTCACTTACCTGAGGCAGCGACGATGTCCCTCATCCTCCGCGCCGCTCCTCCTTCTGATTCCATTCGGGCGGTAAGCGAGACTGATCCCGCCCACCGGCCGAGGCAATGCCGCGCATGCGCATTAGGTCTCACCATAGGTAAGCATTGAAAACGAATTTCAATGCTTTCCTATGGGGAAATGAGCGACGCCGGAGGTCCTCACACAGGAAAATCCTTGTTAGAAATCAGGAAGTGACCTCTAGTGACTGTCTAGTAGACAGCCACTAGAGGTGGAGTTAACCCTGCAATGTAATTATTGCAGTTTATAAAAAACTGCAATAATTACAGTTGCAGGGTTAGGAGTAGTGGGAGTTGGCACCCAGACCATTCCAATGGGCAGAAGTGTCCCTTTAATATAATACTTGAGCAGAGATCCCAAAAGATAGAACCCCAGATGTTGTAGAACTATAACTCCCATGATACTTTGCATGCCTTTAGAATGCTTAAGAATTACAAAGCATCATGGAAGTTGTAGTTTTAAAACATTTGGGGAGCTACCTTTTGGACACCCCTGGGCTAGAGTCTCTCCAATTTCTGGATATCAGCATCTTTGTGGCAGCAAAAATTATATAATTAGGATGGTTTCCAGCTTGGAGACTCTATACTAATTTTGTTAGAGCAAAGCAGTTCCGGGTCTCTTTTCTAAGTTCAGGTTGCTAAGTGATTTTAAAGGGACGCTACAGTCACCAGAACAACTACAGCTTATTGCTGAGTGTTGTATTTAAACACTCCATAATATGAAGGAATTCCACAATACATATTTGCATTTTAATGATCATATAACATAATATGAACTGCTCAGCAACGGATCATTTTAAAAGATGAAATCTACAATAAAATATTTTTTATATGTTTCTCATCACACCAATAGCATTTTAAAACAGAATAGATAACCTTGATTTCTTATAAAATTATTTTTAGATGGTAACTTGTATAGAATAAAATTACTACCAGCCTAAGACATGAAATACTCCTTCGTACACGTAATTGAACTGAATTTGCTATCTGATATTTTTACCAGAGAATATGAAAGCTTAGACAAGAAAACATACTGCTTAATGTCTTATAACGTGATGGAAAAATTCAATCTACAAATGTTTTCACTATAAAAATGCTGAATCCTGTCAGTGATATGCATTTGAAAAGAGAGAATGTGCTTTTAAAAGTACTATTTTCAAGAAATTATAGCGGAAACTAGAATAAAATTATATTTGGATGTAAGATAATCAAATAAATAAATTAATTCCTTTCAAAAGCGAATTGTGCGAGAAAAGATCAGGTTTTCTTTACTTTTCATTTTTTTTCTTAATGTTTTCAATTGTTATGGGCTGATGTTTGGGGTGTATTAAAAAATCTTGAGCATGTTTTAAACAAATTGTGATTCGTCTGAATTTTGAGGTGATCAGCGGATGAACGTTCTGTAAATCTGAAACCTCAGAAAAACAAATCACGAAGCAAAGAAAATGGAAAATGATTGAACAGTTTTAGTCAAAAAAGAAAAAAATTATGGGAGAAAAAGATGATCGATGTTTAGGGAACAGACACTAAATGTTGATTTATTCACTAATCAATTTAAAAGGAAAAGCAGTAAAAAAATAATGTATACTTATATATTATATATTTAATAAATCTATACAAGATATAAATAAAGATGTTTTACTGCTCCTCCTGATTTTCGCTCTATTGGTTACTTCTTCTCACTTGATCTGTGAACCAAAATAAATACATAATATTTATATTTTGGAGTACACTGGATATCCCCCTTTTTTTTTGTCAATCTTTCTTTTATAGGGATTACAACAGTACACACAAAGGCAATAACATCAGAGTATGATAGCTTGGCAAACAAGGTTGATATACATTGTAATATGTCCCACAATACTCTATCACTTTTTTTTTATGTTACATGAGCTCATAAATGGATAAACTATCTAGTTAGAAAAAATTACAAATATTCTGGAAATCGTACATGTCTAAAGTTATTACCATCAAAAGGAAAAATCAAATATTGTAGATAGACATGATAGGAGTAGGAAAACAGCTGAAGAAGCCACACTAGCTCTATGGTAGATATATCTTAAGTAGTAGCTTAGAAAATGTGCATATTCATCTGGAGTGTGCTGATGCATGTTATTGAGAAGGATAAACAGAAATAGGTAACTGAAAGTAAGTATGAAAACAGTAGAGAACATGTTACCGTAGGAGTCAGCAGACTGAAATATAACATGGAACAGGAGTCTCAACACATAGATATATACCCATAATAAAGAATTTACAGTCCCACTTGGCATGGATTGTCAGATTTAAAGCCAAAGGTAAAAGCCTCCCATCCTTCGAACCTCCATTCCTCTCTCATGCCTGGTCTGGATAAAACAGGCTTGAAGTTTGCCAGTATATTGCTTGTCTCGCAGTGCACCAATGCTGCTGTCACTGCCTTAGGTAGGTTGGGCCTTTGAGGGAAGTAGCAATGTGACATGGGGTGCGAAGGGATAACTTAGAAGAAGCTTCCACAATCTCAGATATGCTCAGCTTATTCTGCAGCTTCCTCCAGAAAGCATCAAAGAGGACTTCCAAGCACTAGTCAGTAGTGGATATCTCTTCTCCAGGATAGAGGGCACTCGTGGTGTCAGCCGTCTTGGGTGTAACTCTAATGGTCTCACTGTTTTCTGTGGCACAGCCATGGCTCCCTGATGGAGCTTGGGAGCCACCAGCGTCAGGATAGGGGTCACCCCCACTGGCCCAAAGGGTGAGGGGAAGCGAAATATCAAGATCAAGTCTTTTGGACATATATAATAAGCATAGAGTATCATATACCATACATAAGTACTCATATAATTTAAGTTTACATTCATTTTTACATATTTACAAAAAATAAATAAAAATAATATAATATACATACACATAAACAAATACATAAAATGATAAAATGGAAAGATATTATGAAACCTACATTACAGATACTTACAGTTATGCAGGTCACCTACCAGCATTTAGTCAAGTGTTTATTCACCATCCCCACCTCAGAGGGCCATCATAGGAACACTTAAAATACACAAAGCTCTCCAGTTTGACACAGTGTTCTATATATGAAAAGTGTGACTAATTTCTTCACCAAAAAAGTGTCGACTATCTGTTCTAACATACCATCATCTAAGAACTCTCACATGACCTTGCAGGCCCACCCCGCAATCTTTGAATATATTGGGGAAAAAATTATACAAAGAATAAAAAAAGCTATGTGTCACAGCTTGTAATTTGGATCCTGGACCAACTAGCCTTTTAATTGGATGCATGAACCTAACTGTACCAGTTTTCATCAAAATATGTCAGTGCTCGTTACAGATAGGGTTCTACCCAACATCATTAAACAAGCTGTTCTCCTTCCTATTTAAAAAAATAAATAAATAAAAAAGCCCCACTGGATCTTGACTGGATTGGAAGTTACAGGCCTATCTCAAACCTCCCTTTCCTATGGAAAGTAATTGAGAAAGTTGTTGCAATCCAACTAGAAACATGGCTGTTAACAAACAATATTTCTGACTTATTTCAGTCAGGTTTTAGAACAATGCATGTACTGAAACTGCCCTAATATGGGTACTAAATGATCTACTGATGGCAAAAGACAGATGTGAGTGATCAATATTAGTTCTCCATGCCCTGTATGCTGCATGCTGCAACACTGTGGACCATTTAATTTTATTACACCACCTGTGGGCTGCATGGTTCAATAATTTCTATCTAAGAACTTAGTGTCATCTGGAATATGCACCTCCGCACAGGTCCCTCTGGAATGTGGAGTCCAATATTATTTGCAGTGTGGGTTAGGCAGTGGCTAAATGACAGGCAACAGAGGATTGTAGTCAACGGAGTATATTCGAAGCGAGGTCTAGTTACCAGTGGGGTACCTCAGGGATCTGTACTTGGACCCATTCTCTTTAATATTTTTATTAGTGATATTGCAGAAGGTCTTGATGGCTGATGATACTAATATATGTAACAGGGTTGATGTTCCAGGAGGGATAAGCCAAATGGCAAATGATTTAGGCAAACTAGAAAAATGGTCAGAGCTGTGGCAACTGACATTTAATGTGGATAAGTGCAAGATAATGCACCTTGGACGTAAAAGCCCAAGTGCAGAGTGTAGGATATTTGATACCCTACTAACCTCCACATCTGAGGAAAGGGTTTAGGAGTGATTATTTCTGAGGACTTAAAGGTAGGAAGACAATGTAATAGAGCAGCAGGAAATGCTAGCAGAATGCTTGGTTGTATAGGGAGAGGTATTAGTAGTAGAAAGAGAGAAGTGCTCATGCCATTGTACAAAACACTGGTGAAACCTCAGCTGGAGTATTGTACTCAGTACTGGAGACCGTATCTTCAGAAGGATATTGAGTTCAGAGAAAGGCTACTAAGCTGGTTCATGGATTGCAGGATAAAACTTACCAAGAAAGGTTAAAGGGTCTTAACATGTATAGCTTGATGGAAAGACAAGAAACAATATGATAGAAACAATCAACACAGTAACGGAGAAGACTATATTTAAAAGAAGAAAAACTACCACAACAAGAGGACATACTCCTAAATTAGAGGGGCAAAGGTTTAAAAAAATATCAGGAAGCATTACTTTACTGAGAGGGTAGTGGATGCATGGAATAGCCTTCCAGCTGACCTGGTAGAGGTTAACACAGTGAGGGAGTTTAAGCATGCGTGGGATAGGCATAAAACTATCCTAGACTATCCTAGAAGATAAGGCCAGGGACTAATGAAAGTATTTCAAAACATTGGGCAGACTAGATGGGCTGAATGGTTCTTATCTGCCATCATTTTCTATGTTTCTATGTTTCTATTTGCTTCCAATGCGAGATATCATAAAGCAACATGGTCTCAACTAACACTGCTAGGCTGATGGCACACAATTATACATCCCCTTAACCCCTTAAGGACACATGACATGTGTGACATGTCATGATTCCCTTTTATTCCAGAAGTTTGGTCCTTACGGGGTTAAAACCAAATTAAATGTTTTTTTTTTTTTTTAATTCTTTATTTTCTTTGTGCAATGATGAGACAGGCATGTTATCAGACCACAATGATACGATCTTGTGTAACATTCATATAAGGGCAGTGGTAAGATGGATTTCTGCACAGTATTTTATGTTAATTAATATTCGTTTATGCGGAGTATGTCAGCGTGGGGTAAGCGTATGCGTGTTGTATTGTCAGCTGACTTTGGAGTATGCAAGGCTTTATGTGTAGTATACCCTGTACGCTTAGAGCTACAAGGTGGAGTGTGTTGTTTGTGCTGTGCGAGTGACGCTTAAGTCCCTCACACTACAGGTGTGTCTAAGGGGCCGTCTATGTCTGTGAGGCATCGTACTCTTATGGTGTGCGTCGCGCACAAGGTGTACAGCTTGGTATTTGGTGTGTGTTCTGTACTTGAGATTTGGCATGGCTAGTAAGAGCCGTGGATTATCTCCAGAGCGCATGGCTCGTGATTGGGTCAGCTTATGGCTTCGGTGGGGTATGTGCGGTGTCAGGGGCTAACATACCGGTTATGTAGGCTATTCCCGTCCTCTAACCCAGGAGGACACGGGGGGGGGGGGTATATTTAGGGGCACTTGTGAGAGCGTAAGGCTCCTGCGCGGTTGGATTAGCCCCCTGTTGTGGAGCCGCTAGTTATGTAGAGTGGGGGGTCGTCAGCGGGTATGTCGGTCAGAAGGTCAACTTTATACATGGAATTTGGGAAAGGAGAATTAAATGCTAAACATTAATACTTTATAACAGGATAACATTAAGTGTCCTTGCGGTGTTCCAGTCATCCAGGCCCATCTCTCGTGCCGTCGCCTCCTCTGGGGGTGAAAGGAATTATTCGTTCTGGGTCCCAGGTTTGTGGGGTAGATGGAGCGGCCAGGGTCAGGGTCTGCGGCGGTATTCCCACTGCCTGGAGGAAGGAGTGGGACTCCTCCGGTGAGGTGAGTTTCACCGCTGCGCCGTTCTTGGTGACTGTGAGTGCCCTGGGGAAGGACCACCTGTATTCAATTCCCGCCTCCCTAAGCCGAGATGTTAAATGGTTTTAACAGAAAACATCAATCATTGTCTTGCTGATCTACTAGAATTAATGAATAGTAGTTGGCTGAAGCTAAAACCAGACAAAACAAAAGTACTTGTGATGTGTAAAGATAGTTTGATAAACAGGCTGCAAAACAATCATCAAATCAGTCTAGAATAATAAAAATAAAACCACAGTATTTAACCAGGAAAGGTACATTCAGATTACTCTGGTTTTCAAGTACGTCCTAGGGATGTTACCTTTGCCAAACATCCATGGGTTTATACTATTACCCAACTTAATTGTACTCATTTTATCTACCCGGGAAAGATGAAGGGCTGGAGTCAACCATCCTGGGATTTGAGCCTGAGACCCAAGGGTTGAACAGATTCTACTGATGATGCATTAGCACACTGAGCTATCTCAGAATGTGGTGGATCAATATTACAGTACCTCAAATCTAGCAAAAATCTTGGTGTGGTACTTGATAGTGAACTCTCCCTGAAACAACAAATATCAGCAAACGCACAAGCCTCATTTATAGAATATAGAAATGATCAATCAACCTGATACCTGCAGAAGATCTTCCCACTATAATCCACAATTTAGTGACATCATGCTTAGACTACTGCAATGCACTCTATTATGGTTTCCCAGAAAAATTACTCCATTATTGCTTTCACCTGGTAAAGAATACTGCAGCGAGATTACTAACTGGCCAGTCAAAGTTTTGCCATGTGAAGCCCATACTCCACAAGACTTGCCTGCTCTCCTACAAAGCTCTAAATGATTAGGGACCAAGCTAGCTAAAAGAAGTATTGGTGCCCTATATAACAACTCGCAATCTTTGTTCAGCACATGCCTGGAATCTAACTGTGCCAAGAATTCAAAAGATATGTGGTTTGCAACCTTTCCACCCTACTCTACTGAATAGTTGACTCATCATAAGTTTCTAATTTTAACTTTTAAATATTTTGTCCTCCGTGGTCTAGTTAGCTAGCTGCAAAATACATTTTAGGGTTGTTATCAAAGATTCTTGATATAAAGAGACCCTGGAATAAAAAAAAATCACTTACTTGAAATTACTCCCATATTTATTGAATACACCATATAACACAAATAAATATGGTGTATTCAATGTAAAATATATTGATTTACTCACTTTTTCTCCATTCTTTCATGGCTTCATGGGTGCTTCTCTTGGTGTAAAACCCACCTCTGTTCTGGTACTGGCATGCCAGCATGCCAACATCATTGAGGAGTTTTGCCCTGCTTGAAAATCAAAGAAGAATCCAAGTGTAGCAGAGGTAACATATACTTATTTGATTTGTCCTGCTTGGGTCGCATCATCATGCCAATACCAGAACATAGTGATGTCATGCCACTCTGTTCCTATACTCCCTAGCCAGCACTAGAAGCAGTGTCTTGGAAGATTCCACAGCAACAACAGTGCATGTGCTGTGGTTGCTATGGGTGGTAAGTAGAGGGACCTCTTGTCAATCAATTCCTCAGCACACTGAGGCATATACTGACACCTTGGAGAACAACCTACTTTAAATATGTTTTTCTCCCAATTTATACATTTACTTGCAAAATTGTTAGCACAATGTATAGATATAATTGTATGCTCAATCTAATGCGCATAAGTTGTTTGGGTAATGACAAATCCCCTTTAAAGACTTAATAGAGTCGATACATAATACATTAATTAAAAATAATATTTAGAAATACTAGTATATAATTTCTAGAGCTGAATCTCTGTGTACAATATATCATCTTATCTGATATCTGTGCTACTGAAATTTTAAAGCTACTTAAGTAACTGATTTTCTTCCATATACAAAAAATAGGAATGTGAATTGCTCTCCTGCTGACCCATCAAAGTCTTTAGTGCTTCAGTAAATATAGTCACATTACCTTGATTTGTGTAGTAGATTACATGGAATCACATGTTTTGTAATGAATTTTCATCAGCTCAACTTACAGTCTCAATATGATCCGCTTTAGTGGATTTGATCTTCACTGTTGGATGCTGCTCGTTATATGTTGGCTATTTTAAAGCATGACATTGGCTATTTATGTTCAACTACATTCTTCTTCAAAATTAATGTAAATTCACAATTAAAAGTATGTGGTTTGTTGGCCATATGTGTACTTGACTACTGATTTTTAATAAAATAAACAAAACAAAAAAGGGTGAAAGAAAATACTGAGAATGGATATCAACTAAAATAGTTTGTCCCTTGGTGGGTCTTCGCTTAGTTCTGGTCTTTGCTTATCTTGTGCCATTGCAAAAAGACCTAAACAATTTGCATAGCAGGCTGACCAAACCTAAAAGGATGGTCAAGATCCAAAATGCAGACTGGCTCTCTCTGCACAAGAGATACAGAAGCCCCAGATGATGGTTTCAGCCATGGTGGTCATCATCATATGGCACAGTGAGCAAGGGATCCTCGTCTGGATTACCTTTTTACCTTTAGGAGAAAAATCAAACTAAAATGAAGCACAAAAAATACTGAGAATTGGCAGCATATCAAATAGCTTGCCCTTCAAAAAGGGTTTAAAAAACTGATAGTCTATATAGTCTTTCCTGCATAAAATCAGAAATTACCATAGAGACTAACTGTTGGTTTTCAAGAACTGTCCAACCCAAGGTGCATGTATATGGCTGAGGGATCGTGTCATATACTAAATTTCAGAGTTTGTTTTTCAATTTTGTAACATATAATTAAAAACAAATCTAATTCCTTTCAAAACTTGATGAAATGATTATTATATTAATATAGTTTTGAGGTGACAGTTGTCCTTTAAGCTGAAGACTAAATGTTTTATTAAAGCCCACTTCAGACCACAGAATGTATCGAACAAAATAGTCGTTATCACGTTTGGTGAACTCAACATCTCTATACATTCTATTTGTATGAACTCTTTATATTTGACATTTCAATGTTCCAGGCTATCCGTAGAATGCTGAGCCCCTGACTATTATGATGTGGGTTAGAGTGAACATGGTCCATATGCATAGTCACTCATTTGGATACATTTGGATACATGTTCACTGAGAGCAACAGACTAATCTATGTAGGGGGACTAGGCCAGTCTTCCTCTCTAGTAAAGAGAGGTCATGGAGAACTAATATTAATCACTCACATGTCTTTTGCCTTCAGTAGATCATTTAGTACCCATATTAGGGCAGTTTCAGTACATCCAGTTGCTAACTGATCAGATGAAAGAGTTAAATCATGAGTAGCTGTTTTTATAATGGCAAACACCAGGCATGGCATCATGTATGTGTTATGCTAATATATACTCTGTGGCTAAACCGTGAAGTCCATTGATGTTAACATTACCGGTGAGTTATCTGCTGGTTACTAGAGCTGTGCTTCTAAATAAGTAATGCATTGTACATTATTATTACAATATATATGGCATATAATTATTCACAGGGTTGTAAAATAGATAAATGCAACAGTAAAAAAGAAACAGTAACAAAAAGTTAGACAAACAGACACAAGAGATGGCCTGCTTAGATGCAGTCTCGAGGGAGTGGATATAAATAGACAAAAGGTTATATATCCAGAAGATACACTGGAGAAGTGCTAAAAATGTACAGTGTTTACAAAATGCATAATATAACAAGGTATTAGAATAAGAGCTGTAAAGGAGGTAGACCACATAGCATGCAGGAATGTGAAGGAAATACAGAGTAGACTGTAGTAGTGGCACTAATTAAATGGCTCATGGAGCAAGAGGGTATTCCACAAGAAAAAAGATCTTTGAAAACACGCATCTTCAAGTAAAAATATCATTTAAACTGTTTAAATTTTAGGGCTTTTTAGATGAGTGTTAGGATTTTAGATTTATTTCTAAATCGCACATGAAGCTATGTTTTGAGTTATAGAGGGGAGTTGTATGAGATGTGTGTCAGCCTGGCTGAAGCATGCATGATAGATTGCAAAATGGCTGACCGAGTTTTCATATAACAGGATATTGTGATCATGTATGTCCTTGTGTTTAGAGATTAGGGGTCCATGCTCTGCATATGGCATATATCAAACCTTGCGTCTTAGAGATGAATTGCATAAAATGCACTACTGAACAGGTGGTGTAGTCATCCATGCGTTTGGAGATGTTTATAAACCATTAAAGGAACACTATAGGGTCAGGAACACAAACATGTATTCCTGACCCTATAGTGCAAAATCCACCATTAAGGTGGCTTGCCTCCCTCTTAAAAGCATGAAAAACTCACTGTGTCTGCCAGCACTGGCAACATCATCAGAATTGCTGATTTTTAGCCAATCCAATGCTTTCCCGAGGTGAAAGCATTGGATTGGCAAAAATCGGCAAGGGACGGGGCCAAACACTGTTTTGGCCAATCAGCCCCTCCTCATAGAGATGCATTAAATCAATGCATCTCTATGAGGTAAATTCAGCGTCTCCATGCAGAGTGTGGAGATGCTGAATGGTAGAGTTGCCTTCTATGCAGGACTGAGCCAGGAAGCACCTCCAGTGGCCATCTGAGGAGTGGCCACCTGGAGGTGTCCCTAAGGGCAAAGTAAACACTGCCTTTTCTCTGAAAAGGCGGTGTTTGCATGAAAATGCCTGCATGCAATTATTATACTCACCAGAACAACTACATTAGCCTGTGGTTGTTCTGGTGACTATAGTGTCCCTTTAAACTGGTCAGTAAAGTCATTACCATGTCTCAATAACCTATCAGTTGCAGTATTTTTTACATAATGTAGGCTCACCATTATGTATCCTCTCTGCATGTTGAAGTGAGCATAGCCCTTCTTCTCTATGTATGCATATACAGTTGTAATCAAAATTATTCCCCCATTGAAAATCAGGTTTATTGTCAAAATTTACAGACTTTCAGCTGTTTGCAATGAACAAATAAAGCAAAAGCAGTTGAAATAGTTCGACACAACAAATGCTTCAAGTGGTTTCCCCAAAGTCAACTAAAAATGCAATTTATAATAACTTCTCCAGTCTCAGAAGTATTCAAACCCCTTCGTGGCAGGCATCTTTAGTACTTTGGAGAGCACACTTTTTCTGTTATGATCTGCTGTGATCGAGATGCACAGCCAGACACCAGCGTCTGGCAGCATTCCTGAGGAATCTTCGCACTTTGCTCATGAGCAATGGCCTCCAGTTCAGTAATATTCTTGTGTATGCATGCTTAAACCGCCTTCTTCAAATCTCACCAGAGATTTTCTATTGCTTTCAAGTCAGGTGACTGTGATGGCCACTGTAGAATTTTCCAGGACTTTTTTTGCACCAAAGCCTTGGTGGAATTTGAGGTATGCTTGGGATCATTGTCTTGTTGGAAGGTCCAATGACGCCCAAGCTTCAGCTTCCTCAAAGATAGCATGACATTTTCTTCTCAGATTTCTTGATACTTCAATGAAACCATCTAGCTTTCCACATGTTGTAGGTTCCCAGTGCCAAAGGATGCAAAGCAGCCCCAGAGCATCACTAAGCCTGGTGGCTTAGTGATGCTCTGGGGCTGCTTTGCATCCTTAACTGTAGGCAGAGTGTGCTTAACTGTAGGCAGCATGTTCTTTTCAGTGTATGCTTCCTTCTTTCTCCAGACATACCACTGATTCATTGGGCCAAAAAGTTCCAGTTTTGTTTAATCGCTCCACAGGACAGAAACCAAAAATGTCTAAAAATGTCTGTGGCTTATTTATAAGATTTTGAGCATATTGGAGCTAATTTTCCTTGAGCTTTTAAGTCAATAGTGGTGTACTTCTTGGAGTTCTGGCTTGGAAACCTTCTGCATTTAATATGCGCCTTTCTGTGCTCAGTGAAACCTCAGGCCTGTTGTCACCAAGTCTTGCTGTAGATCTTTTGCAGTCACTCAAGGATTTTTCACAACCTGTCTTCTCAGAAATCTTGTTGCAGCCATTGATAGCCCAGTCCAGGTAGTGTAACCACTGTTCCTTCAACTTTGAACTTGCAAACTATGCTTCCAATGGTGTCTCTAGGAACATTCTGTGCATTCTCTATATTTTTGTATCCTGTTCCTTATTTGTGAAGGGCAATTATATTGTATTTAATATATAACTTTGTGGACCATTCTTTTGACTTTCAAATTTCTAACATTCGGTCAAACGTGACACTCAACAAACCCCAAGCCAGTTCAGGTATTTAAAGTGTTCTAGCTCCAGCACACCTGGTGCAACTAATGAAGCCCTGGATTAGTTCCATCAGGTGTGCTTGAGACAACTTCTGCTTTGCATATCTGTGCTGTTGTGAGGAATTATTTTCATGGGTGTTGAATAATTTTGACACTGGAGAAGTCATTATAAGTTGCATTTTCAGATGACTTTGGGGAAACCACTTGAAGGATTCATTGTATTGAGCTATTTCAATTGCCTTTGATTTCTTCATAACAAACAGCTGAAAGTCCGTACATTTTGACAATAAATCTTATTTTCAATGGAGGTTGAATAATTTTAATTACAAACTTTCGATTAAAAAATCTGCAATGTTGAACAACCCCCTAATTGTGCGCTTTTCCTTGTTGCATGTCTCATTCCAGGTCTCTATCTAAACCTTGTTCTGTAGGGACAGATTTACAAATTCATATTCGTTTTTGTTTTGCTATGTCCACCTGTGCAAAAAGGATCTATAACTAATGTTTCAACATCTCTGGAATGCTCATGTATTCTTTCCAGTCTGAGAGTACAGGTTTCCTTTGTTGATTGGTGTCCTTTTTTTGTTCTAGAAAGCATGTCATATACATCAAGCTTTTTTTAATTTGAATTTTATCACGTGTGATCCAGATCTTCAGTTGTCATAGCCCTAAAGAACTTTTTTTTATGAAGAAAATAGGTAAAATGTAAAAAAAATATTCTTTTGCTTATGAGATGATCTACGTGTAGCCAATTAAAAATAAATGTGAGCCCTAGAGAAAAATAGAGTAGTTATTAAATATACAGTGCCTGCATTATTATGTTATACAGTGATCTTTGCATATTTATACGGACACTTTTTTTACAATTTATATTCTTACTGAATGTTCATTTTTAAGGCTTTAGTATTATTGTTGAAGCAGTGTTGTAGATGTGTACTTTGGGAGGTAAGATAATATTAATTGCATTGATTCAATACCCCTAAAACACATATTTATGCATTCTAAAACTAAGGCTTAAATTACCCTATTGGTTACTTCAGAGGTGCAAATAAATTAAATTTAAATATATGCATACATACACACACACATATATAGTGTAGATTGGATTAGCAGGATTAGTCCAGTAGACCGCATGGTGGCATCTTATATATACAGAGAGAGAGAGGGGGGGGGCGGGGGGGAGGAGATTATTCTTACATTAAACACATTCCTAGTTGTGTTTCGTGTGAATAACAATGAAAATAAATTCTTTATGTAAACAGTGTAAGCAATTAAAGGGACACTATAATCTTCAAAATAACTAACTTAATGAAGCTGTTTTGATGAATTGATCATGTTTCTGACATCTCACTACTCAGTTCTCTGCCATTTAGAAGCTAAGCCACTTCTGATTCTGTTAATGCAGCCCTAGTCACACACCCCCATGGCTGTGACTGATACGGCCTACATGAAAAAATTGTTTATTTCATTGTTGTTGGTTTTTTTTCAAGTTTTTATCTCCTGCTCTGTACATTTAATCACACACAGGAGACTCCTGCAAGGAGCTAGCAAGTTATTAACAGAGCAGGAGATAGGACATTCTAAATTAAACAGACTGTGCAATAAAGAAAGTTTACATATAAGATCTCACGTTACAAGTGTTTAGGTAGGCTGTGTAAATCACATGCAGAAAGTTGTGACTAGGCCTGCATCAACAAAGTGATTAAACACCTAAATGGCAAAGAAATGAGCAGTAAGACTTCAGGGGTATGATGTATATACAATAATAGCTTCACTAAGCTAAAGTTGTTTTGGTGACTGTTTAAGTTATCCTTGACACAAAGACAATGATGAACACTCCATTGATATGGGTAGAGTTTAATTTTACAATGGGGTTGTGATCACTATGTGTAATGACAGAGTCCTGACTACAAAAACAATCACAACACCTTTAGTGGGTCAGTTCTAGCAAGCATATTTGTAGGTCTTTATTAATGTAACATGGCTTTTTTTATTTTATCATTAATACAATGTGATTCTCTGCTTTTGACGTTAATAAAGCAGTGACAAAACTCTATAATTTATGCTCTGCAGTACAATGTATACTGCAATACTCTATAGCACTATGCTCTACTATGCAGCATACATTTATACTTGATACTACTGTACTCTGCAACATAGTGCATACTACAATACTCTATACTACTATACTCTGCAATATGCTACGATACTCTATTGTATTATACTTTGCAACATACAGCTTACTATGATACTCTATAATACTATACTCTGCATCACACTGTGCAATGTGATCTTCTACACCACTAGATGAAGATACTATTTAATCTTATACCCTCCAAACACACTGCATATTGCGATACACTATCCTACTATACTCTACGACATACCACATACTGCTTTTCTCTATACTACTATACTCTGTGACTTACTGCATACTTAGTTGCTCTATACAACTATACTCTGCAATGTACAGCATACTTCAATACTGCTATATCCTGCGACATACAGCATACTGCGATACCCTATACTACCATACTCTGCTACATCCTGCAAACTGTGATACTCTATAAATTATATTCTGCTACATACTGCGTTAACAAATACACAAAAATATGTTCTGAACTCAGATTCCCACTACTCCTGGATGGCAGCAATGACCATAGTACACATGAGCCCCAATACATACAATAAAAAACAAAGACAATAGTTACTTGCATACTTTCCCAAATCCCTGTGCATATTTAAATAACTGGAGGTTTTTTTAGGAAAACTCCAAAGGCCATTCGGTGTACCGTATATACTCGAGTATAAGCCGACCCGAATATAAGCCGGGCCCCTAATTTTACCCCAAAAAACTGGGAAAACGTATTGACTCGAGTATAAGACTAGGGTGGGAAATGCAGCAGCTACTGGTAAATTTCTAAATAAAATTAGATCCTAAAAAAATTATATTAATTGAATATTTATTTACAGTGTGTGCATATAATGAATGCAGTGTGTGTGTATGAATGCAGTGTGTGTGTATGAGTGCAGTGTGTGTGTATGAGTGCAGTGTGTGTATATGAGTGCAGTGTGTGTGTATAGGAGTGCAGTGTGTGTATATGAGTGCAGTGTGTGTGTATGAGTGCAGTGTGTGTGTATAGGAGTGCAGTGTGTGTATATGAGTGCAGTGTGTGTATGAATGCAGTGTGTGTTTGTGTATGTGTTGCAGAGCCTTGGTGGGGGGTGGGCATTTTTATTATTATTTTTTTATTACTATTATTATTATTTTTTGTTATATTATTATTTTTTATTTTATTATTATTTTTTACATATTATTTTATTTTATTATTATTTATATTTTTTTTCGTCCCCCCTCCCTGCTTGATACATGGCAGGGAGGGGGCTCTCACTCCCTGGTGGTCCAGTGGCATTGGCAGTTCAGTGGAGGGGGGCTGGCAGGGAGCGTTTACTTACCTCTCCTGCAGATCCCTTCTCCTCCGCGCCGGTCCGGTCAGCTCCCTCTGCAAGTCCCAGTGTAAGTCTTGCGGCCGCGCGGATGACCCGGCGGCTCTCGCGAGACTTACACTGAGAGCTGACAGGGGAGCTGACTGGACCGGCGCGGAGGAGAAGGGAGCTGACAGGAGCTGCAGGAGAGGTAAGTAAACGCTCCCTGCCAGCCACCCTCCTACACAGCCTCATTGTGCCTCCTACACCCTCCTACACAGCCCCAATGTGCCAAAAAACTCGACTTATACTCGAGTATATACGGTAAGTTTTTTCAAAAACATAGAACAATTACATGGCAAGTGAGAATACTGCACATTTTTATAAGTGAATGTAGAATGACAGAGAACATGTTTAACCTCTAATAATGGTTTCACCTTAAAGGGCTCTGTGTGAGAGAAGTAAGGGTCCAGAATTTTCTTTTAAATATTATGTACATTTTTGAGATCAAGCAGACCAAGTGACATCATAGGTGGGGATGTAGTACCTTGATGGTCTCCCAGGAGACCTCTGTCTAGGTCGGTATGTGCTCAGCTCAGGTAAATGATTGGCACCACTTTCCCCAGGCATTGCCGGTGCAATCTGCACCTCTTGAGATGGGTTGCTGTAGGGCCTTTAGCCTTGTATCAGTCCCACTCCCCGGAACATTGGAGTGGCCATGTAGGTGAATGTGGTGGCACGGCTTGTGAGGCAGGCAGGAGATTCCTGCGTAGCAATTTCTGCCAGAATTTGCAAAGGAGGCTGTTCAGTTACACTAGTGTTTTGGGCCTCTCCCCCAGATGAAGTCTTTTTCAATGTGCCTGTCATGGTAGTTGCTGGAAGGGTGCCTTTTATGGAAGTAAGGATCCCTCAGGGTGGGGACCCCCAGTCTATACGGGGGAGGGGGGGTAGCGGGACTTCAGCTAGGCCTCGTTCAAAGTCAGCAGAGATTTCCACTTGAACCACCACAGATGACCATTGGAAGCAACCCAAAGCTAATCAGTTAATGCAGGATGCCAGGGTGTCTTAATTTGCTCAAGACACAGAGCTAAATGTACTGGTGACTGGAGTAATTTGTTTAAATCCTGAGAAGTCATTGCAGTCAAGCCCCGCCCCCTGTGCTGATTTCTTTTTTAAATTGTTACTTTTATAAATAATTGCAAAAAACACCTCCCTGGCTCTCAACCAAACTGCCGGGAAGGGTATCTTATTGATTTTATTACCTCCACAGAGTTAAATGAAGTAGTAGGCATGCTCTGCTAGAGCCTGTATGCCTTCTCCAAGTCACAATATGCGTGTGTACATACATCCACAGTGCTCATTTTACCCTTGCATCTTACTAAATTTGCCACATGCATTTGAGTTCCCGCATCTTCTTTGGACAGCCCTGCGCATGCAAACTCATGGGTCAAAATCAGAGGCTTCTCAGTGAGAAATCTCTGATTTGTCATTGCCCTGGCACAGACTGGAGGAAAAGGGAATACTTGCAAATGTTGTATGTAATGTTGTATCTTCAGCTTTTGACAGTTGTTTTTAGATATATCCATAAAGGAAAAATGCACAATCCAATGCTTGCAGGTTTTCATTTGGTGTATATCTACAAAATTGTGTTGTTGTTTTTTTTTTTTTTTTTTGGCCAGTGGAGTGTTCATTTAAATTGAACATTATACTAGCTTTAGTGTACTAATATTCTTAATTTTAGTAATGACAGGAGGCGAGTATTTTTCATAATCTCTCTTTACTAGCTCCACAGCAGCAAAGAAACACATAGAAAAAAAAGAACCAATCACAAGAGAGTATGATGTACATGAGGTACAGTGACCTAAGCACTTCCTCTTTCAGACAGCAACATCAAGCAGAAGCAAACATATAACAAGCAATAACAATAACTCCTAAATCCAACATCCGAAGGAGCAAACTTCCACAGAATTACACCCGAATAATCAAAACGTCTTCAGGGACGAATCAAACTGAAAAGAGAATGTGTGACCGGTTTAGATACATACAGTGCCTTGCAAAAGTATTCACCCCCCTTGACTTTTTACCTATTTTGTTACATTACAGCCTTAAGTTCAATGTTTTATTAATCTGAATTTTATGTGCTCGATCAGAACACAACAGTCTATGTTGGTGAAGTGAAATGAGACAAATATATACATAAAACTATATTTTAGAAATAGAAAACAGGAAATTGGCATGTGCGTATGTATTCACCCCCTTTGTTATGAAGCCCATAAAAAGCTCTGGTGCAACCAATTACCTTCAGAAGTCACATAATTTGTGAAATTATGTCCACCTGTGTGAAATCTAAGTGTCACATGATCTGTCATTATATATACACACCTTTTTTGAAAGGCCCCAGAGGCTGCAACACCTAAGCAAGAGGCACCACTAACCAAACACTGCCATGAAGACCAAGGAACTCTCCAAACAAGTACGGGACAATGTTGTTGAGAAGTAGAAGTCAGGGTTAGGTTATAAGAAAATATCCAAATCTTTGATGATCCGCAGGAGCACCATCAAATCTATAATAAACAACAGCAAACCTGCCAAGAGACTGCCGCCCACCAAAACTCACGGACCGGGCAAGAAGGGCATTAATCAGAGAGGCAGCACAGAGACCTAAGGTAACCCTGGAGGAGCTGCAGAGTTCCACAGCAGAGACTAGAGTATCTGTACATAGGATGACAATAAGCCATACGCTCCATAGCAGAGCTTTATAGCAGAGTGGCCAGAAGAAATCCATTACTTTCAGCAAAAAACAAAATTGTTCATTTTGCGTTTGCGAAAAGGCATGTAGGAGACTCCTAAAATGTATGGAGGAAGGTGCTCTGATCTGATGAGGCTAAAATTTAACTTTTTGGCCATCAAAGAAAATGCTATGTCTGGCGCAAACCCAACACATCACATCACCCAAAGAACACAATCTTTTTTCATTTTTCAGCAGCTGGGACTAGGAAACTGGTCAGAGTTGAGGGAAAGATAGATGGGGCTAAATACAGGGATATTCTTGAGCAAAACCTGAACCACTCTGTGCGTGATTTGAGGCTAGGACGGAGGTTCACTTTCCAGCAAGACAATGACCCCAAACACACTGCTAAAGCAACACTTGAGTGGTTTAAGGAGAAACATGTAAATGTGTTGGAATGGCCTAGTCAAAGCCAAGATCTCAATCCAATAGAAAATCTGTGGTCAGACTTAAAGATTGCTGTTCACAAGCGCAAACCATCCAACTTGAAGGAGCTGGAGCAGTTTTGCAAGGAGGAATGAGCAAAAAATCCCAGTGGTAAGATGTGGCAAGCTCATAGACAGTGGCGTACATACCGGGATCACAGGGGTTGTGGCTGCGACCAGACCCGGTATGTACCCAGTGTGGCCAGCCTCTTCTCATTCTCCCCATGAGGCTGGCCCTGGTGTCACCCGGTGGATGGGCTGGCGGGCGCGCGAGGGAGCACTCTCCCCTGAGTGCTCCCTGTTCAGCTCCCTTGCGCACCGTGTACTGATACTGGAGCCGGAATATGACGTCATACACAGCGCATGAGGGAGCTGATCGGGGAGCACTCAGGGGAGAGTGCTCCCTCGCGCACGCACCAGCCCGTCCACCGGGTGACACCAGGGCCTGCCTGTTGACCGGCCACCCAGCAACACCACTGGACCCCAGGGAATCCCATCAGCACTCCCAAAGGTAGGCTGGATTAACCCTCAGTGAAACTGCTATGTTTTCAGCTTCAGGGTTAAAACTAGAGGGACCTGGCACCCAGACCATTTCATTGAGCTGATGTGATCTGGGTGTCTGTAGTGGTCCTTTAAGTGTATGTGTATCTGCATGCACTGGCGTACATACCGCGGTCGCAGGGTCGCAGCCCTGCGATCAGGTTCCCGCTGCCATGTGTTGCGGCCCCGGCCCAAGCAGAGTAAGCATGGGGGGGGGGCCCTATGGATCAGTTTTCGCACCGTGGCCCCATGGGTTGTGTGTACGCCACTGCTTATAGAGACTTATCCAAAGCAACTTTGAGCTGTGATTGCCGCAAAAGGTGGCTCTACAAAGTATTGACTCTAGGGGGGTGAATAGTTATGCACATTGATTTTGTCTGTTATTTTGTTCTATTTGTTGTTTGCTTCACAATAAAAAAAAACATCTTCAAAGTTGTGGGCATGTTCTGTAAATTAAATGATGCAAATCCTCAAACAATCCATGTAATTCCAGGTTGTGAAGCAACAAAACACGGAAAATGCCAAGGGGGGTGAATACTTTTGCAAGGCACTGTGGTCATGAATGTGGAAATCCGAGCAACACATAGTATACATAATTTCATTGTAGTAATTTGTTAACTACAATCTGATAACTGAATAACAATCATATAAAACTCCAATGACAATTCCAAGCCAATGGAAATAAAATCATATATGTAAACACAAAACATTAGGAGCCCAACCTACCTTAGACCAGTAAGACATATAAAGAAAATAATCAAAAAGAGTGGGATAGTAAAGCAGGGTGGGAAAATACTCACCTCCTGTTATCACTAAAATTAAGACTATTAGTACACTAAAGCTAGTATAATCTTAAATTTTACAACATGACAGGAGGCTTCACATTTTGCAATTTTAACACCTAGAAAGGAATAGAAAACCAAGGAAGAATCTGAACAGTGCGATGAGAGACTTGGACCGTGACCCCGTAAGGGAAAAAGGGAAAAACATTCACGTTGATTGCCCGAACATCCGATACATGATGGAAAGACACTAGACCAAGCATAACGTAAACGTGGCCAACAACAGACAGAGAGAAAGTCCGTCACAGATGCCCAGTCCCGTAGAAAACAGAGAACAATCTCCACATCTCATAAGCTGGAGGTGGATGTCACTGAGTAATTGGCACACAAGAGGATCCTTGCCCACCAGGAGTCCCCAAACCGGGTCATGGACCATGGAACTTGCCGAACTTACCACATTAATGGATCGAGGTTCCGTTCCAAGCACCAATTAGACCGGGAATGCCGTCATGGGCCCTTGGGGCCCAAAAATCCCATAAGAGGTTCATAGCAGCCTGCAATAGTCTACCGGCAGCCACTTGAAGTACGCTGAAGTCTGGTGATACCTCTAAAGGTGGGAGAACCAATCTGTTTTGAGAATTGTCACCCCCAGGAGGAAGTTCACTCTCAGTGGGATCCTGCGAGGGAGACAGAAATTGAAGATGCCTTTTGCGATAGCTGATAGGAGATGGAAGCAGGCTCTGTCCAGGCTATTGATATACCAGACTGCCGACGCTCTGTTCATCCGAAGTAGGATGCAACAAACTGATTACTCCTTCACCAGGCTGCAGATAGTGAAGGATCAATGTTAAGAGTTCCAGGCAGTCAATGTGAAGGTAACCGGCAGGTATCTGACTCCAGAACAAAGTCCAGTTGGTCGTAGGTGGGGTTCGCCCAAAGATACCTCACCATGAGACACTGCATGACCCGGTAACGTAGTGTCACGGGTGGCGGTCCAAAGACCGGGGCCCCTGTATACCTGATGAAGATAGAAATCTCAGTGTGGAAATGGACAAACAGGGTCTGGTGCAGGGTAACCACACGACCCAATGGTGTTGAACACCAGGGTTTGTGCGGCCAAATACCAGAGACCTGATGCAGCTTAAGCGGAAGCCAGGAGCTAGATAATATGCTGATATGTATCTAGTACTAGAACAGGCACCAAGCAAGATAACAACACAAGACTAGAAGAACCCAGAACCGGAGCAAGCAGAACCCAGAACATGTACACAATACATGAGGGAAACATGAACAGGACATGGACAGGGAAGAGCAGGACTGTACATGAACTGGGAATACAAGACAAATAAAACAAGACAAGAGATACAGAGGAGACATAATGTCACGTCTAAACATTTGTTATGAAGGAACACAACTGCAGATTTCTTATAGTTTGAATATTTATTATAAAAAGTAAAAGGTATTGACTTTAATTCCAATTTACAGGTACTGTAGCTTTAAGTAATAAACGATAACTGAAGTCCACAATTATAGGCACTGTAGCTTTAAGTAGTAAACGATAACTGAAGTCCACAATTATAGGCACTGTAGCTTTAAGTAGTAAACGATAACTGAAGTCCACAATTATAGGCAATGTAGCTTTAAGTAGTAAACGATAACTGAAGTCCACAATTATAGGCAATGTAGCTTTAAGTAGTAAACGATAACTGAAGTCCACAATTATAGGCAATGTAGCTTTAAGTAGTAAACGATAACTGAAGTCCACAATTATAGGCAATGTAGCTTTAAGTAGTAAACGATAACTGAAGTCCACAATTATAGGCAATGTAGCTTTAAGTAGTAAACGATAACTGAAGTCCACAATTATAGGCACTGTAGCTTTAAGTAGTAAACGGTAGTAATTAGCAGACACTGAATCAGAAAGAGTCCTTTAGTAGTATTAATGATTTAGGTGAAAGAAGTTACAATAGCTGTTCCATAGACTTTAACTGAAGCAAGACAGATGCAGCTAACTGAGACAAAGTATGAGTTGAAGTTAGCTGTAACGGGTTTGTTTTAACGAAGGACCTTGGAGACAGGAAATAACAGCTTTGAGATGTAACGCTTATCACAGAGGTTTTACTTAGCTTCCAGCACATAGAACACTGGTTCCCGAGATCTCCTCAGAGGCGGTTTATCCTGAATGGAGAGAGTTCAGCTTTAGTCGTGGATGAGGAAAGGTGAAGGGAACTTGAAGTCTTCCAGTCCGGTCCGGTAACAGAGGGCTTTCACAACGATGTTGGAGCCGGTTCGTGAGTACGGAACGTAGTTCAATAATCCAGCGTTGATCAGCTGGTGCGGTCGGATTAAATAGGGAGACCGTGTCATAAAGAGGTGTGGCTAAGCTCCGTGGAACCAGGAAGTAAGAGGATACCATAATTAAGGCATGACAGTATCCCCTCCTTAATGAGCAACCTCTGGGTGCTATTGACTTGGCTTAGAAGGGTAACGCTTGTGAAACTTGGAAATTAATTTGTCAGCATGAACGACAGAGGAGTTTTCCCATGTATCTTCATCAATTCCATATCCTTTCCATCTGATGAGGTATTGTAAGGAGCCACGATGGATCCTTGAATCCAGTATACTTTGAATTTCGTATTCTTCTTCACCCTGGACCAATATGGGATCAGGAGAAGTAGTGACATTTCTTTGGAAAGGGTCAGGATGATGAGGCTTCAACAAGGACACATGAAAAACAGGATGTAGCTTTAAAGTTGGTGGAAGTTTCAATTTAACAACATTACGGTTGATAACCGATATTATTGGAAAAGGACCAAGAAAAAGAGAACTTAACTTCTTTGATGGACGATTTGTAGAGATGTTCTTTGAGGAAAGCCAGACAAGATCACCGATTTTATAAGAGGGTGAAGGTTGTCTTTTTGTATCAAAAAACTTCTTTTGATTGGAGGAGGCCAATTCTAGATTCTCATGCAATTTCTTGAATAAAGAGGACATATGAGAGATTTGATTCGAATCGGAGAGATTAGATGAAGAAACTGTCTGAGCAGGAAATGAGGAAGGATGAAATCCATAATTGGATAGAAATGGAGTCATTTTACTGCTGGTATGAAAAGAGTTATTGTATGCGAATTCTGCCATAGGTAACCAAGTTATCCAATCGTCTTGTAAGTGAGAGCAATAACATCGTAGATATTGTTCTAAGCATTGGTTGACTCTTTCAGTTTGTCCATCTGTTTGAGGATGATATGCAGATGATAGTTTACGTTGGATATGAAGAGTGGAACATAATGCATTCCAGAATTTGGAGGTAAATTGAGTTCCTCGGTCTGAAATGATTTTGTCTGGCAGTCCGTGAAGTTTAACTATGTTATCAAGAAATATTTTCGAAAGTTCAGAGGATGAGGGTAACTTCTTTAAAGGAATGAAATGAGACATTTTCGTGAAGCGGTCTACTACCACTAAAATGGTGGTATGATGATGAGAAGGAGGTAATTCTACCAAGAAATCCATAGAAATGGATTGCCAAGGTTGTTCAGGAATTGGTAAATTCAATAATTGACCAAATGGTTGATGATGGACATGTTTTGATCTTTGGCATACAGAACAAGATTTGACATAAGATTCAATAGTTTGGTCTTGACGAGGCCACCAATAGTATCTTTTAGACAATTCAAGGGTCTTTTTTATACCTGGATGACCTGCCAGAGGAGAATCATGAATAAATTCGAGTACTTTAATTCTGAAAGAGGGAGGTACGTAAATCCGGTCTTGAAATAGTAGAGACCGTTTTTCTTGGATAATTTAATTGATTTAGGAAGTTCGAGAGCATCTTCACTGAGATCTTTAATGTCATCAATAAGAGAAGATAAGATTCCAATGACTTTAGGCGAAGGAGGTTCAATTTTAGTGTCTTTATGGATCCTGGAAAGGGCATCAGCCTTTTTGTTTCTAGACCCAGGTCTAAAGACGATTTGGAAGTTGAACCGGGAAAAAAAGAGATTCCATCTTACTTGTCGAGCAGACAGTGTTTTATTGGAGTGAAGATATTCGAGATTTTTATGGTCAGTATAAATGATTAGAGAGTTCTGAGCGCCTTCAAGAAGGTGTCTCCAGGTTTCTAAAGCCACTTTGATACTTAATAATTATTTTTCTCCTGTAGGATAATTCTTTTCAGCAGGAGATAATGATCGTGAGAAGAAGGCGACAGGATGAAGAGGTTCTTGAGGAGTTTTGTGTTGAGAAAGGACAGCTCCAATTGCAATTTCCGAAGCATCCGTTTCAAGGACATAAAGATATGAAGGATTTGGAAGTTGAAGAATAGGAGCTGTTGTAAACTTTCTCTTTAATTCAGTGAAGGCAGTTTGAGCCTTCTAGTTCCAATTGAAGGGATGTTTTTTACTGTTAAGTTGATTGAGTGGGTGAGCTATCTCAGAGTAGTTTTTAATAAATTTTCTGTAGAAGTTGGCGAACCCTAGAAATCGCTGTAATTCTTTTACTGTAGAGGGAACAGGCCAGTTGATGATACAATCGACTTTTGAATTATCCATACCTATTGAATGAGGGGAGAAAACATAACCTAAGAAGGTTATTTCTTTGACGTGAAAAATACATTTTTCGGGTTTAGCGAATAATTTGTGAGTTCTGAGTCTGGATAACACCCATCTGACATGTTTTCTATGTTCCTCAGGAGTGTTGGAGTATATGAGAATATCATCTAAATAAATGATGACACAGACGTCCAATAGGTCTCTAAAGATATCATTTATGAAATGTTGAAAAGTTGCAGGGGCGTTGCAGAGGCCAAAAGGCATCACCAGATATTCGAAGAGGCCATATCTTGTTCGGAAAGCAGTTTTCCATTCATCATTAGCCTTTATCCTGATGAGATTATATGCCCCGCGAAGGTCAAGCTTAGTGTAGATGGTAGCAGTTTTCAATCGTTCAACCAGTTCATTGATGAGGGGAAGAGGATAACAATTTTTAACTGTTATTTTGTTTAAGGCTCTGTAATCAATGATAGGACGTATAGTCTGGTCTTTGTTTCTTACAAAAAACATACTTGAGGCAGCAGGTGAACTAGAGGGTCTAATGAACCCTTTCCGTAGATTTTCATCTAGATATTCTTTGAGAATTTGCAATTCAGCCTCAGAGAGAGGGTAGATGTGCCCAAAAGGTACTGGGGCACCAGGTATGAGGTCTATAGGACAATCGTAGGAACGATGAGGTGGGAGCGTTTCAGCTTCTTTTTTACTGAAGACATCTGAAAAGTCTTTAGAGGGATGGTTTCATGAAGAATCGGTCCCGAGGAGATAAAGGAGCCGTCAATCACTTTAATATGAACAGAAATGGTTTTTCGAACACAAGGAATTTTATTCTTTGTTACAAAGGTTGAATCGATGAATACTCCATTTGCACCTGAATCGATGATAGCTTCAGTAACAATTCTCACCTTATCCCACTGTATTACAAGGGATATAGGTGTGAACGGAGTGGTCGGTGTTGAGGGGAGTGCACTGAAGATCGCAGAGGTATAGGCTTGTCTACCGGCCTTTGTCCGTTTTAATAAGGGACAATCAGAAACCAGATGATCTTGAGAGGCACAATACATGCATAGGTTTAATTGACGTCTTCGGTTCTTCTCTGCAGGAGTGAGAGGACTTCTTATTACCCCTATTTCCATAGGTTCACTTGGTAAGGAAGTCTTTTCTGGAGCTTTTGAGGGAGTAAAAGGTTTGCGGTCTTTAGAATGTAAAAGGGCTTTTTCGGCCTTTCTTTCTCTTAATCTTCTGTCAATGCTGATTGATAAGTGAATTAGAGCATTCAAAGTAGTAGGGAGTTCTGTTCTAGATAGTTCATCTTTTACAGCTTCAGATAAACCAATTTGAAATTGGTTGCGCAATGTGATGTCGTTCCATTGCGTTTCTACTGCCCATCTTTTAAATTCAGCAATGTAATCTTCAACGGGTCTATTTCTTTGTTGTAGAGTTCTGATTGTTAAATCAGCTGTAGCTTGTTTGTTAGGATCTTCATAGAGAAGAGACATGGCTTCAAAAAATTCATCCAGTGAGTCTAAGATGGGGTCATCGTTTTCCAGAAAGGAATGGGCCCATGACATAGGTTCACCTCTTAGAAAGGAAATAACCGAACAAACTTTAGTTCTTTCTGTAGGATAAGATCTAGGTTTCAAAGCAATTAATAATTTGCAGGTGTTGAGGAACTCCCTGTATTTTGAACGATCTCCAGAGAACTTTTCAGGGTTACACACAGCAGGATCACTAGCCGAGTGCAGAATAGTATGAGGAGTATGAGTTTGTAGATCTCTGACATAAGTGAGAATTCTTTCGTTAGTAACTTGCAGGTCTTGCACACCTTGGGCTAGTGTATCAACTCTTTGATTCAGCGTAGTTATAGTAGAATCGAAATCTGCTGGATCCATTACAATGGCTGGATTATTCTGTCACGTCTAAACATTTGTTATGAAGGAACACAACTGCAGATTTCTTATAGTTTGAATATTTATTATAAAAAGTAAAAGGTATTGACTTTAATTCCAATTTACAGGTACTGTAGCTTTAAGTAATAAACGATAACTGAAGTCCACAATTATAGGCACTGTAGCTTTAAGTAGTAAACGATAACTGAAGTCCACAATTATAGGCACTGTAGCTTTAAGTAGTAAACGATAACTGAAGTCCACAATTATAGGCAATGTAGCTTTAAGTAGTAAACGATAACTGAAGTCCACAATTATAGGCAATGTAGCTTTAAGTAGTAAACGATAACTGAAGTCCACAATTATAGGCAATGTAGCTTTAAGTAGTAAACGATAACTGAAGTCCACAATTATAGGCAATGTAGCTTTAAGTAGTAAACGATAACTGAAGTCCACAATTATAGGCAATGTAGCTTTAAGTAGTAAACGATAACTGAAGTCCACAATTATAGGCACTGTAGCTTTAAGTAGTAAACGGTAGTAATTAGCAGACACTGAATCAGAAAGAGTCCTTTAGTAGTATTAATGATTTAGGTGAAAGAAGTTACAATAGCTGTTCCATAGACTTTAACTGAAGCAAGACAGATGCAGCTAACTGAGACAAAGTATGAGTTGAAGTTAGCTGTAACGGGTTTGTTTTAACGAAGGACCTTGGAGACAGGAAATAACAGCTTTGAGATGTAACGCTTATCACAGAGGTTTTACTTAGCTTCCAGCACATAGAACACTGGTTCCCGAGATCTCCTCAGAGGCGGTTTATCCTGAATGGAGAGAGTTCAGCTTTAGTCGTGGATGAGGAAAGGTGAAGGGAACTTGAAGTCTTCCAGTCCGGTCCGGTAACAGAGGGCTTTCACAACGATGTTGGAGCCGGTTCGTGAGTACGGAACGTAGTTCAATAATCCAGCGTTGATCAGCTGGTGCGGTCGGATTAAATAGGGAGACCGTGTCATAAAGAGGTGTGGCTAAGCTCCGTGGAACCAGGAAGTAAGAGGATACCATAATTAAGGCATGACAGTATCCCCTCCTTAATGAGCAACCTCTGGGTGCTATTGACTTGGCTTAGAAGGGTAACGCTTGTGAAACTTGGAAATTAATTTGTCAGCATGAACGACAGAGGAGTTTTCCCATGTATCTTCATCAATTCCATATCCTTTCCATCTGATGAGGTATTGTAAGGAGCCACGATGGATCCTTGAATCCAGTATACTTTGAATTTCGTATTCTTCTTCACCCTGGACCAATATGGGATCAGGAGAAGTAGTGACATTTCTTTGGAAAGGGTCAGGATGATGAGGCTTCAACAAGGACACATGAAAAACAGGATGTAGCTTTAAAGTTGGTGGAAGTTTCAATTTAACAACATTACGGTTGATAACCGATATTATTGGAAAAGGACCAAGAAAAAGAGAACTTAACTTCTTTGATGGACGATTTGTAGAGATGTTCTTTGAGGAAAGCCAGACAAGATCACCGATTTTATAAGAGGGTGAAGGTTGTCTTTTTGTATCAAAAAACTTCTTTTGATTGGAGGAGGCCAATTCTAGATTCTCATGCAATTTCTTGAATAAAGAGGACATATGAGAGATTTGATTCGAATCGGAGAGATTAGATGAAGAAACTGTCTGAGCAGGAAATGAGGAAGGATGAAATCCATAATTGGATAGAAATGGAGTCATTTTACTGCTGGTATGAAAAGAGTTATTGTATGCGAATTCTGCCATAGGTAACCAAGTTATCCAATCGTCTTGTAAGTGAGAGCAATAACATCGTAGATATTGTTCTAAGCATTGGTTGACTCTTTCAGTTTGTCCATCTGTTTGAGGATGATATGCAGATGATAGTTTACGTTGGATATGAAGAGTGGAACATAATGCATTCCAGAATTTGGAGGTAAATTGAGTTCCTCGGTCTGAAATGATTTTGTCTGGCAGTCCGTGAAGTTTAACTATGTTATCAAGAAATATTTTCGAAAGTTCAGAGGATGAGGGTAACTTCTTTAAAGGAATGAAATGAGACATTTTCGTGAAGCGGTCTACTACCACTAAAATGGTGGTATGATGATGAGAAGGAGGTAATTCTACCAAGAAATCCATAGAAATGGATTGCCAAGGTTGTTCAGGAATTGGTAAATTCAATAATTGACCAAATGGTTGATGATGGACATGTTTTGATCTTTGGCATACAGAACAAGATTTGACATAAGATTCAATAGTTTGGTCTTGACGAGGCCACCAATAGTATCTTTTAGACAATTCAAGGGTCTTTTTTATACCTGGATGACCTGCCAGAGGAGAATCATGAATAAATTCGAGTACTTTAATTCTGAAAGAGGGAGGTACGTAAATCCGGTCTTGAAATAGTAGAGACCGTTTTTCTTGGATAATTTAATTGATTTAGGAAGTTCGAGAGCATCTTCACTGAGATCTTTAATGTCATCAATAAGAGAAGATAAGATTCCAATGACTTTAGGCGAAGGAGGTTCAATTTTAGTGTCTTTATGGATCCTGGAAAGGGCATCAGCCTTTTTGTTTCTAGACCCAGGTCTAAAGACGATTTGGAAGTTGAACCGGGAAAAAAAGAGATTCCATCTTACTTGTCGAGCAGACAGTGTTTTATTGGAGTGAAGATATTCGAGATTTTTATGGTCAGTATAAATGATTAGAGAGTTCTGAGCGCCTTCAAGAAGGTGTCTCCAGGTTTCTAAAGCCACTTTGATACTTAATAATTATTTTTCTCCTGTAGGATAATTCTTTTCGGCAGGAGATAATGATCGTGAGAAGAAGGCGACAGGATGAAGAGGTTCTTGAGGAGTTTTGTGTTGAGAAAGGACAGCTCCAATTGCAATTTCCGAAGCATCCGTTTCAAGGACATAAAGATATGAAGGATTTGGAAGTTGAAGAATAGGAGCTGTTGTAAACTTTCTCTTTAATTCAGTGAAGGCAGTTTGAGCCTTCTAGTTCCAATTGAAGGGATGTTTTTTACTGTTAAGTTGATTGAGTGGGTGAGCTATCTCAGAGTAGTTTTTAATAAATTTTCTGTAGAAGTTGGCGAACCCTAGAAATCGCTGTAATTCTTTTACTGTAGAGGGAACAGGCCAGTTGATGATACAATCGACTTTTGAATTATCCATACCTATTGAATGAGGGGAGAAAACATAACCTAAGAAGGTTATTTCTTTGACGTGAAAAATACATTTTTCGGGTTTAGCGAATAATTTGTGAGTTCTGAGTCTGGATAACACCCATCTGACATGTTTTCTATGTTCCTCAGGAGTGTTGGAGTATATGAGAATATCATCTAAATAAATGATGACACAGACGTCCAATAGGTCTCTAAAGATATCATTTATGAAATGTTGAAAAGTTGCAGGGGCGTTGCAGAGGCCAAAAGGCATCACCAGATATTCGAAGAGGCCATATCTTGTTCGGAAAGCAGTTTTCCATTCATCATTAGCCTTTATCCTGATGAGATTATATGCCCCGCGAAGGTCAAGCTTAGTGTAGATGGTAGCAGTTTTCAATCGTTCAACCAGTTCATTGATGAGGGGAAGAGGATAACAATTTTTAACTGTTATTTTGTTTAAGGCTCTGTAATCAATGATAGGACGTATAGTCTGGTCTTTGTTTCTTACAAAAAACATACTTGAGGCAGCAGGTGAACTAGAGGGTCTAATGAACCCTTTCCGTAGATTTTCATCTAGATATTCTTTGAGAATTTGCAATTCAGCCTCAGAGAGAGGGTAGATGTGCCCAAAAGGTACTGGGGCACCAGGTATGAGGTCTATAGGACAATCGTAGGAACGATGAGGTGGGAGCGTTTCAGCTTCTTTTTTACTGAAGACATCTGAAAAGTCTTTAGAGGGATGGTTTCATGAAGAATCGGTCCCGAGGAGATAAAGGAGCCGTCAATCACTTTAATATGAACAGAAATGGTTTTTCGAACACAAGGAATTTTATTCTTTGTTACAAAGGTTGAATCGATGAATACTCCATTTGCACCTGAATCGATGATAGCTTCAGTAACAATTCTCACCTTATCCCACTGTATTACAAGGGATATAGGTGTGAACGGAGTGGTCGGTGTTGAGGGGAGTGCACTGAAGATCGCAGAGGTATAGGCTTGTCTACCGGCCTTTGTCCGTTTTAATAAGGGACAATCAGAAACCAGATGATCTTGAGAGGCACAATACATGCATAGGTTTAATTGACGTCTTCGGTTCTTCTCTGCAGGAGTGAGAGGACTTCTTATTACCCCTATTTCCATAGGTTCACTTGGTAAGGAAGTCTTTTCTGGAGCTTTTGAGGGAGTAAAAGGTTTGCGGTCTTTAGAATGTAAAAGGGCTTTTTCGGCCTTTCTTTCTCTTAATCTTCTGTCAATGCTGATTGATAAGTGAATTAGAGCATTCAAAGTAGTAGGGAGTTCTGTTCTAGATAGTTCATCTTTTACAGCTTCAGATAAACCAATTTGAAATTGGTTGCGCAATGTGATGTCGTTCCATTGCGTTTCTACTGCCCATCTTTTAAATTCAGCAATGTAATCTTCAACGGGTCTATTTCTTTGTTGTAGAGTTCTGATTGTTAAATCAGCTGTAGCTTGTTTGTTAGGATCTTCATAGAGAAGAGACATGGCTTCAAAAAATTCATCCAGTGAGTCTAAGATGGGGTCATCGTTTTCCAGAAAGGAATGGGCCCATGACATAGGTTCACCTCTTAGAAAGGAAATAACCGAACAAACTTTAGTTCTTTCTGTAGGATAAGATCTAGGTTTCAAAGCAATTAATAATTTGCAGGTGTTGAGGAACTCCCTGTATTTTGAACGATCTCCAGAGAACTTTTCAGGGTTACACACAGCAGGATCACTAGCCGAGTGCAGAATAGTATGAGGAGTATGAGTTTGTAGATCTCTGACATAAGTGAGAATTCTTTCGTTAGTAACTTGCAGGTCTTGCACACCTTGGGCTAGTGTATCAACTCTTTGATTCAGCGTAGTTATAGTAGAATCGAAATCTGCTGGATCCATTACAATGGCTGGATTATTCTGTCACGTCTAAACATTTGTTATGAAGGAACACAACTGCAGATTTCTTATAGTTTGAATATTTATTATAAAAAGTAAAAGGTATTGACTTTAATTCCAATTTACAGGTACTGTAGCTTTAAGTAATAAACGATAACTGAAGTCAACAATTATAGGCACTGTAGCTTTAAGTAGTAAACGATAACTGAAGTCCACAATTATAGGCACTGTAGCTTTAAGTAGTAAACGATAACTGAAGTCCACAATTATAGGCAATGTAGCTTTAAGTAGTAAACGATAACTGAAGTCCACAATTATAGGCAATGTAGCTTTAAGTAGTAAACGATAACTGAAGTCCACAATTATAGGCACTGTAGCTTTAAGTAGTAAACGATAACTGAAGTCCACAATTATAGGCAATGTAGCTTTAAGTAGTAAACGATAACTGAAGTTCACAATTATAGGCAATGTAGCTTTAAGTAGTAAACGATAACTGAAGTCCACAATTATAGGCAATGTAGCTTTAAGTAGTAAACGATAACTGAAGTCCACAATTATAGGCAATGTAGCTTTAAGTAGTAAACGATAACTGAAGTCCACAATTATAGGCAATGTAGCTTTAAGTAGTAAACGATAACTGAAGTCCACAATTATAGGCACTGTAGCTTTAAGTAGTAAACGGTAGTAATTAGCAGACACTGAATCAGAAAGAGTCCTTTAGTAGTATTAATGATTTAGGTGAAAGACGTTACAATAGCTGTTCCATAGACTTTAACTGAAGCAAGACAGATGCAGCTAACTGAGACAAAGTATGAGTTGAAGTTAGCTGTAACGGGTTTGTTTTAACGAAGGACCTTGGAGACAGGAAATAACAGCTTTGAGATGTAACGCTTATCACAGAGGTTTTACTTAGCTTCCGGCACATAGAACACTGGTTCCCGAGATCTCCTCAGAGGCGGTTTATCCTGAATGGAGAGAGTTCAGCTTTAGTCGTGGATGAGGAAAGGTGAAGGGAACTTGAAGTCTTCCAGTCCGGTCCGGTAACAGAGGGCTTTCACAACGATGTTGGAGCCGGTTCGTGAGTACGGAACGTAGTTCAATAATCCAGCGTCGATCAGCTGGTGCGGTCGGATTAAATAGGGAGACCGTGTCATAAAGAGGTGTGGCTAAGCTCCGTGGAACCAGGAAGTAAGAGGATACCATAATTAAGGCATGACACATAACTAAGTACTATATATGTAATAAGCATTGGAGATTTAGACATGTATAAATGGCCAAGATGTTTGCAGCCCACCACTGCGCCAAAGTACTCCAATTACAGTGGGTCCTAACTGCCTAGATATGCATGACTAAATAAACAACAATAAAACACACACAATACTTACCTGCAAAGAAAGGACCAGAGGATATGGGTTAAGCATTAATGGCAAAGAAATGGGTGTGGCAACACAAAACAAACATTTAACCCCTTAAGGACCAAACTTCTGGGATAAAATGGAATCATGACATGTCACACATGTCATGTGTCCTTAAGGGGTTAAAGGAATCCAGGAGACTGGGAATTCCAGGAACGGAAGAAAGGAATTAACCCCCAAAAAACAGCATAAAGAAAATCAGACATCAGAATAGAAAACCAGAAAAACTAAACAAGAATTGTAAAAAGAGTATGGGATACCAGAAGCCAAGGCCAGACATCTGAACAGAATGGAACAGGACGTGACGCGTAGCAGACCCGAGAAGATAGTCTAGATGAAGGAGGACAGTAGCCCACGATCCGTGCAAGTGTGTGGAGGGGCACGGTGTTGCAGCGGAGGACATTGCAAATTTCCTTGTGTATTGAGAAGACCTTTTAAGGGGGAAGTTTCAGGATAAAAGACGTGGAGTCGAATACGAGTCTTAAGAAGTGGACCATCCAGAAAGGGCCATCGCAGACTCCTGGCAATTCACTACGAAATCCAACAATTCCAGCTGGACCACGGAGAATCACAAATGTTGACATAGTCTAGACCCCTCGGAAACTAACATAAGGATATAGGTAAATAATGCAACTTAACCGCCTGGCCCATATGTGAGCGATCACTGGTTTCAGTAGTGTTGTGAAGCACCAATAAGCTGAGCTGGCAGGTGAAGTGCCAAGGTTGACCGGGTCGCAGGGAACATAGATATCATCAGCTAGAGGGGTGGAAATGGATTGACAGGACGTGTCCTCATGTCCAGTTTCACAAACCAGTCCCCTACGTGATGAAGGTCCCTTATCAGGTTTGATGACTTCAACCATAACGAAGTATCTCATGTGTGCATTGTAGGAAGCATATTCGATAATACCATAGAGACGGGTACATGAGAAAAAATGGAATCCAGCACATCTTTGTGTTCTCCGTCTGATCGCCTGGAGTACCAGAAGGGTTGTCTCCCACCACTTCGGGTATAAAGGGTGTGGTAGTGAGGTACCACATCCTTTATATCCGGGTCTGATGGCCCGATGCAGTTGGCGACATTGCCACGATGTCGACCAACCCTGCTGAACACCTCCTAGATAGGTTACCACAGAACATCTTCCTCCTGGAGGTTTGGATCTTGATGAGAAAAGTGAGAACATTAACATGTGCAATAAGCTCTCTCAGGAATGCCTCCTCGAAGAGCATGCCTTGTGCCCGGGGTTCCAATGTTTTGGCACCCAAATTCGACAACTTTCCATCAATACGGAGGATTGCTGCGATGCGCTTCACAGAGGAGAGGTAAACATGTTTCCAACGAAACAGAAACATCTCTGTGCCCATTCATGGATATCGTGAGCCCATTCCCGGATGGTGCTGGTATCATCGGGTATTTTATCATTGAGAGGGAGCCAATAGAGTCCAGCAATTTGTCTTGGGCATCTTTGAATCCTCTCCTGACTCCCTTGCGGGGTTGCGACCACCCATAGTTAAGACCATCATCCGCTGATCAAACACAGGTGTGTTATTCTGCCTGGGAGGGACGGGCATGGGCAGTCTGACCTCAAGCGGTTAGAGACATCTTTATCCAGAGGCTAGCAAACCCACAGGTGCATAAAAATGGCCAGGTGTTCTGGAAGGGGCCAGTCTCCCAAACGTGGGTGACGGATGTTGTGTGGGTTCAACAGCTATTGACCAGGACTTCTGTATCTTCTTGGGCAGTAGCATGCAAGGTACTGTCACCTTCAGCCATCTGTATACGCAGAAAAGTCTTGTGTATGAATGTGGAGCCATATGTCGATTCTGAACCCCAGCCTTTTGTCCAGGATGGACAGATAATGGGGTAGGTTGCGGTCTTTGCCTGAGGAGGGTCTATCCGTGGGGTTGGGATGGCCTACTGCATTTGGCGGAGGCTTTGTCCTTGGACCGTGAAGTTCTAGTGCCTTCGCCATTCCAGTTGCTCTTGCTGTGATGGAGAGTGCCCTTAGTGAAGACATCCAAGGCATCAGAGTCCACCCCGTCGAACTTGCAGCAACACCCTGGGAATCATAGCGAATGGAGGAAACGCATAAGCTCCCCGTGTAGGCCACACCTGAAGAAAAGCATCCACCGCTGAGCACGCCGGATCCGGTGGCCAGCTGAAGTAGGTCGCAACCTGATAGTTCATCCGGGAGGCGAAAAGGTCCACCATGAACTGGTCCCTCTGGTCCGCGAGCTCGAGGAAGATGGGGCGAAGAAACTTCCAATCGCTGGCGTCCCTCCAATTTCTGGACAACCAATCCGCTATCAGGTTCAACTCCCCCGGCAAATACTCCGCCTGGAGGGTGATGTTGTGCTGGAAGCAGAAGCTGTAAATCTCCTTTGTCACCTCCGAGAGCGCCCGAGAATGGGCTCCTCCCAAGCGGTTGATGTATTTCACCGCCGAGACATTGTCCATCCGGAGGAGGATGCAGCAATCCGAAAGGTGGTTTGCTTGACTCCGAATCGCAAATGATCCCGCAATCAGTTCCAGGTAGTTTATGTAAAACTCCCACTCTCTCTCTGACCACGGTACGCCCCGTGGAGCTTGTCATGCAGGTGGCTCTCCAACCCCATAGACTCGCGTCCGACTCTAACACGAAATCCAGAGTCGGGCCGAAGATCACCTTGCTGTTCCAGGCTGACATGTGAAGGAGCCACCAGCGCAGTTCGGTCTTCACATCTGGAGAAAGGGTCGTAGGACATCTGTTCGTAGGACGGTCTCTTGCATAGTGAAGTGGACCCGGATAGATCGCCTGGATCGAGGCTGAGAGGAGACCCACTACTAGAGCCAACATACGCAGCTGGATCCGGTCCTGATGTAGGATCCTCCATATTTCCTTTCGAATGGTTGCTATCTTGGATAGAGGCAGACGAAATACACATTCTTTCGCGTCTACTTCGAAACCCAAGAACTCGACCACCTGGAAAGGGGAGAGAGCCGACTTCTCCTGGTTGACCACGAACCCCAGGCATTCAAATAAGGAGACCACAGAGCGCGTCTGACACTTCAGTCTGGAGGGCTCCTCGCAGAAGATCAGCAGATCGTCCAGGTAAATGATACAACGGACGCCTTCTGAATGAAGGCGAGCAATCACCGGCTTCATCAGTTTGGTGAAACACCATGGAGCCAAGCTGAGGCCGAAGGGAAGACAGGTGAATTGGCAAGGCCTGCCCTTCCAGAGGAAAAGGAGGAATCTGGGGCACTCGGTGTCCACCGGAACAGAGAATTAGGCATCCTTCAAATCCAATCTCGGAAACAAATCTCCTGGTCGGAGGAGGTCCCTCAGCAGGTGGATGCCCTCCATCTTGAAATTATGGTGGGCAATGAAGGCGTTCAGGTCCCGCAGATTGATCACCGGGTGGAACTTACTCAAAACGAAAACGTTATTTGATTTGAAATGTTTTGAAGTTTATTGTTAATGGTTTACACAAATGGGATACAAACAACCCTAATACACCAGGAACCGAGAGCATACAGAGACATGCACCCACGCACACAGCTGCACACATGCACCCAGAGAAGTACCCCACAGTCACGAAAGACCACAACACAGAAACCCTCCTAAATAACAACACAAGACACGAAATGCTAGATATTGCAAGACCCTCCCCTGACACCAACAACAATTTGGATTGCAATTATCCCCTAATTACAGGTACTACCACAGATCACCAAATCCTCGCAGCACCCACCCTGACCACCCACTAAGAGAAGTAACAAAACCACCACAACATCAGAGGGGCACAAACGTAGCCCCGACATAAGACACAAAGAGCTACAGAGCTTGAGCGACAACAAAGGACACTGCTCGCCCACACAGAACACCACAACTGTCTTGCACGGTCCTCAAACCCAAACACCAAACACCACAACCACCTAAGAGAGTAAAACGTAAGAATACAAGACCGACAGAGGCCTCACACCATAGACACGACACAGGCCTCAAGGGGCACAAATACATAAGATAATGTAACTACACTGCATGCTCTAAAACAATGTTACCAATGATCAGTCCCACAATCAAACCAAGCCCCATACACCTGAGCCACCCAAAGGGGCACACAATCCGGTCACAGAAATGACAACAATCTGAAGCACAAACCCCTCACAGGGACCTTGGGACGTCAATATCAATACTGATACCTATATAACTGTAAATGTTTTGCATGTTATTATAAAATGTTGTAATAAAATGTTTTCCAATACCATAGACAGAAATCGAAAACATGATCTACCCAAACAGAACACCAACCGGAATACAGATGAAGACAGCACAGGATACAACTCCAACACCGACAGAGGGACCACGGACGGCACCTAACACCACAGATAGACAACACAACAACGCCGAACCGTGAGTGCAATACCACATCCAGCGTGGGGGGGAGAGGAGTAACAGGAACGTGAAAACTATTCCTCCTCTTCCCCACCCCCCAATTCCCGGGACACCCGGGAGACACCAACTACACCAAAGACCCAAGGTGTAAACACCACCACCCCCCACTTTACCTGGCAACTATCACATAAGACCAGGATAGACACTCCACAACCCACCCCCCCGAACTCCTTAACCCTCCCCCAGTCACCTAACCCCCCACCCCCCCAATCCTAGGTCCCACTCTAGGGGAGCGGACGGGCGCCTCGGAGCCCTCTCACCCCGGTGCCCACATCCAACCCAGAACACACCCACTACCACGAAAACGCTACAACAACACACACACATGCCAGAATCAATCTCCTGCATATCCATCAACTGCAAGGGACTTAACAACCCGGCTAAGAGACATCAAACACTAGGCTGGGCAAACAGAACGGGGGCGGACATAATCCTCCTCCAGGAAACCCACTTTGAGACAAAAAAACCCTTTCCCCTAACTAACAAAAACTACAAACAATACTACCTAGCAAATTCGTCTCAGGGCAAACAGAACGGCGTAGCCATCCTGGTCCACAAAAAATGCCCGATCACTTTTTCAAAAAGCCTCCCAGATCCCCAAGGAAGATACCTGACCATTGTAGGAAACCTCGCTAACCACAAATATGCGATCACCACAGCCTACGCCCATAACACACCTGAAACAACTTTCTGGACGGCACTACGCACACAACTAAAACTATTCCCCTCACACCACATCATACTGGGAGGACACCTCAACGCAGTCCTAACCCCAACCATAGATAGAAAAGGCTCTGGGAAAAACAAGCCACACCCCCCCCCAGGAAAAATGACAAACTTCTCATGTAGTTCGCTACCCAAACAGGCCTGCAACACATATGGAGACTCCATCACCACACAACACCGGACTTCACCTTCTATTCGCACCCACACTCCTCTTACTCCAGAATAGACCTGTTCTTAATATCCCCCTCACTAATGCCCCTCACGCAATCCACCTCAATAGGCTCAATCACGTGGTCCGTCCACGCCGAAATATCCCTCAAAATAGACTGTTACGACACTCACCGCCAGGGGAACGAAGCCGCCGTTTAGTGAATAATCCCCTTTCTCCAGAAATGCAGTTTTAATCCAGCCGATCGTCAAACTCCCGAACGGAGCATACGAACGCGGCAACTCCCGATCAGCAATTCAGTCGAAATCCTTTCACCGCTAGAAATAATGAAAAGTACTGTCCCAATAATAAATCCCTCCTCAAACGAGACCAAGCTCCGTCTTGAAGGTCAAACAGGAATGTGTTTAATGGGGGCTACCTGCCCGGTATTTATGCGGGTCTCCACAAGGTGGACACTCCCCTTGGGGACCTTGTGGAAGACTGTACAATATATTGGACAGTAGCCAAGCGCATTGGCTTCAATATAAGCCCTTCCCATTTTACCCATAAATCCTTCTTCTCTATCCCGGAGATAATTAGGAAGAAACCTAATTATCTCCCAGGATAGAGACAAACGCCATTTTAAAACATAATAAGAAAAATACAATAAAATACATAATTTCAGAAATACCGAATGCATATGGTTCGTGTAACGTATCCCCAGATAGCCTGGATCTGAGTGCATATTTCTACCGAATAGTGCTCAGATCCGATGTACCTAGTTCAATCGCCATGGAGTCGAAGTCTTTCACAAGTCCTTCGGTATACGAATGACTCCATGGGACGGCTATCTGGGTAAAGTCCATACGAATGGTAGAAACTCCCGAACTGAACGGTGTTCGTACGCCTCGACAAAATAGGAGGCTGGCGGCGACTTCCAGCGGTGTTCGGCAGATAAAGTATCCGTTTTTAGTTCCATAGGATTTACACCGAACACCGCTGATTCTCCTCGTGTCCCAAAATGGGCGCCGCCTCGTGCTCCGCATACGAATGACGACCACCCGTACAAATGGAATGGAGAGGTGTCTGCGGTTAACCCCAACGTTCTAATTGAGGTTAATAAGTTAACTAGCAGCACACTCCTCTCCTGGGTGGCCGTCCGTTCGGTAGTTTCAATCGGTATTTGGGGAAACACACGAACAGGGGCATACGGACAGGAAATCCAGCGAAATCAAGGCAAATAGACGAACCAGCAATATAAGTCTATACAGATGGATCTGTCACACGGCTCCCCCCTTGTGGGACACTCCGTCAGACCCGGCTTGACCCTTTGGCGAGTTAACTTGGGGATGACCGGACTAGGAGGTAGCAAGAACGTGGGTTTGCCGAGACAATCCATCTGCATTCCCATTCTGCTTACCGGGTCGGTAGCTGATGGTGAAGTTATATGGTTGTAATGCTAAACTCCACCGTAGCAGTCTACCATTGTCTCCTGAGACCCGGTTAAGCCAGACAAGGGGATTGTGGTCCGTCATAAGGGAAAATTCCTGTCCATACAAATAAGGGCTTAACTTTTTCAATGTCCAGACCAGGGCCAAGCATTCCTTCTCCACTGCCGCATAACTCACTTCACGGGGTAACAGCTTTCTACTGGGATATGTGACAGGGTGCTCTCCTCCATCTTCCCCGACCTGGCTCAGCACAGCCCCCAGTCCATCCTTGGAAGCATCTGTGTGTACGAGAAAATGTTTGTTAGGGACTGGGGCAGCCAGGACAGGGGCATTTACAAGAGCCTGCTTAAGTGCTTGAAACGCAGCTTCACAAGCTGGAGACCACAGGACCTGCTTAGGGAGATTTTTCTTTGTCAGGTCAGTCAGGGGCTTAGCAATAGAGCTGTAGTCTGGGACAAAGCGTCTGTAATACCCTGCTGTCCCTAGGAAGGCTAATACTTGGGTCTTAGTGATAGCTGTGGGCCAGTTGGCTACTGCCTCTATCTTAGCTGGCTCCGGTCTCTGGCTCCCACACCCCACTCTGTGACCCAGGTATTGCACTTCAGCCATGCCTAGATGGCACTTTTCTGGCTTCAATGTCAGGCCAGCGGCCCGAATTTTGTCCAGAACTACCCCTACATGCACCAGGTGTTCCTCCCAGGACCCACTGTAGATTGCAATGTCATCCAGGTATGCACAAGCAAATTCCTGGAATCCATCGAGGAGTCTATCCACCATACGCTGGAAGGTAGCCGGGGCATTCTTCATCCCAAATGGCATGACCTTAAATTGGTACAAGCCAAACGGGGTGACGAAGGCCGACTTGGGGATAGCGTCCTCGGCCAGGGGAATCTGCCAGTAGCCCTTACACAGGTCTATGGTGGTCAGATAGCGTCCCCTGGCAATGCGATCTAATAATTCGTCTACCCGGGGCATCGGGTAGGCGTCAGTGGTGGTCCGCTCGTTGAGCCGCCTGTAGTCCACACAGAACCAGGTGGTCCCATCTTTCTTAGGCACCAGGACTACAGGCGAAGCCCAAGGGCTATCGGAGTGTTCAATGACCCCAAGCTCGGTCATCGCCTGTATCTCCTTCCGCATTCCTTCTCGGACTGCTTCAGGGATACGGTAAGGGGGCTGTCGCAGGGGGTTCTCTAGCCTTATGTACAGCTAGGGTAGTGTTGCCGGGCTCTTGGGAGAACATTGCCTGCTTCTCCCACAGGAGCTGTCTTGCCTGTCCCTTCTCTGTGGGGCTCAACCTGTCCCCTAGCTGTACAAGGCTAGTAAGGTCAGTCTGGGAGTCCCTCTCTAACAAGTCAGGTAAGGGTAAACTCTCTGTATCGTCTGCAGCCGGGGCACATACTGCAGCGACATTCTCTGGTCTCTCCTGATACTCCTTTAGCATGTTCACATGAAAGGATCGCTGGATCCTTTCATCTGAACAGCTGGCTATAATATAGGTAGTATCACACACCTGAGCTAACACCTTATACGGGCCCTGCCAAGATGCTTGCATCTTGTTCGCCTTCACAGGTTTAAGTACAAACACTTTCTGCCCAACCTGGAAGACCCGCTGCCAGGCACCCCGATCGTACCATCTTCTCTGTCTCCCCTGGGCCACTTGGAGGTTCTCTCTTACCATCAGAGAAAGTTTCTCCTGCTCTGTCTCCCCCTCCCAGTGTCCTCTAATGAGATCTAGGGGTCCGCGGACCCTTCTCCCATAAAGTAACTCAAAGGGGGAGAACCCAGTAGATTCCTGGGGCACCTCTCTGTAGGAAAACAACAGATGAGGCAGGAATCGCTCCCAGTCTCTGCAAGTGTCAGAAAAGATCCTCAACATCTGTTTGAGGGTGCCATTAAATCGCTCTCAGAGACCGTTAGTCTGTGGATGGTACGGGGAACTAAGTATCGGTTTAATGCCACATACCTTCCACAGTTGCTGGGTGGGCACAGCGGTAAATTGGGTTCCCTGGTCAGAGAGAATCTCCTTAGGGAACCCGACCCTGGTAAAAATCCTAATCAGGGCATCAGCAACTGTCTCTGCCTCTATATTAGACAGCGCTACTGCCTCTGGATAGCAAGTGGCATAGTCCACCACGGTGAGAATATATTTCTTACCGGATGGACTAGCTCTAGCCAGTGGACCCACAATGTCAACGGCTATGCGGGAAAAGGGCTCCCCAATGATAGGCATAGACATAAGCCTAGCTCTTGGGTGGTCCCCCCGCTTTCCTACCCGTTGACAAGTGTCACACGTACTACAATATATCCGCACAGCCTGATTAAAGTTTGGCCAAAATAAATTCTGCATGATCCTATAGGCTGTGCGGCGGGACCCTAGATGTCCAGCTAACGGAACATCATGCCCGATCCGCAGAGTCTCCTGCCGGTATTTTGCGGGCACCACCAGCTGTCGATTCGGCGGATGGGCAACACTTTTCTGGGATGGTTTAGGGATCCTATATAACCTGTCCCCCACCCACTCATACCGCTCCCCATCTACTCCTTCCTCTCCAGTATCTGCCCTGTCCCTATACTTCTGGAGGGTCGGATCTGCCTGGGTTTCCCTCCCAAACTCCTCTGGGGAATCCCAGCTAACAAAAGTCTGCCCTAGGGTATCAGTCGGGGAATCGGGTCTTACCTGGGTCTCAGCAGCAGGTGGGCTGGTTCCAGCAGCACGGGTCTGAGCACAGGTAGTCACTGGGTTGACATCAGTAGGTCCCATTGGAGCGTATGCGGAAACCAAAGGGGCCAAATCATTCCCAAGTAAAACATCAGCAGGCAAGTCTTTCATAACCCCCACATTCACATGTCCAGAGCCCACTCTCCAAACCAAATGAACCCGGGCAACAGGCAAACGGAACACGGCGCCTCCTGCTACCCTCACTGCTACAGTATTTCCAGTATGCTGGTGTTCGGAAACAAGGTTCTTTTGGAGCAAGGTCATAGTGGCTCCGGTGTCCCTCAGACCAGTGACCACTTTACCATTCAGCTTAACGGTCTGTCTGTGCTGTTGGCGGTTATCCTGCTGGGCTGCTTGCACTGGGTCTGCCTCGTGTAGTATACCCCAAAATTCCTCCTGCTCAAAACAGTGAGCAGATGGCTAGGGTGGCTGCTGATTTCTGCCGGCTGGTCTTCTCCACGCCTGGGCTTGGCTGGAAGTGTTCAATGGGCACTCCGGTCTCTTGTGCCCCAATTGTTTGCACCCGTAGCACCGGATCTGCTGAGAGTAATCCCGGGCGTTGAATCGGGCTGGCTGAACATAATTGTTCGCTGGTGGCATGGTGGGGGCAGGGCCGGCGCGTCCATAAGGCGGCACAGGCGGCCGCCTTAGGGCGCACCGGCTCTGGGGGCGCAAAATTCCAGTGACCGGCAGGAGGGAAGTGCTCCCTCCTTCCAGGTCACCTCCTGGATCCCCGGCGCGGTGTCCGGCTGAACTGGATTGCGAGGTGGCGAGGGAGCTCTAATCTCTCTGACCGGCTCCCTCGCGCGCCTTTTGCTGATACCGCGGGAGCCGGAATATAACGTCATATTCCGGCTCCCGCGGCATCAGAAAACAGCCTGCGAGGGAGCAGATCAGAGAGCTCAGAGCTCCCTCGCAATCCAGTTCAGCCGGACGCCTCCCAGCAGCCCCACTGGACCACCAATGAGAGACCCACGCTTGCTCTCCAGGTAGGGAGGCTGCGTGGGAAATTTAAATTACATTTACATTATTTATTACTGTGAGTGTGTGTATGTGTGTGTGTGTCTGTGAGTTTGTGTGTGTCTGTCAGTGTGTGTGTGTGTGCATGTGAGTATGTGTGTGCATGTGAGTTTGTGTGTCTGTGAGTTTGTGTGTGTCTTTCTGTGTGTGTGTGTCTGTCAGTGTGTGTGTGCATGTGAGTATGTGTGTCTGTGAGTTTGTGTGTGTGTGCATGTGAGTATGTGTGTCTGTGAGTTTGTGTGTGACTGTGTGTATGTGAGTTTGTGTGTGAGTATGTTTGTCTGAGTTTGTGTGTGAGTATGTGTGTCTGTCAGTGTGTGTGTGCATGTGAGTATGTGAGTTTGTGTGTGAGTATGTGTGTCTATGAGTTTGTGTGTCTGTCAGTGTGTGTGTGAGTGTGTGCATGTGAATATGTGTGTCTGTGAGTTTGTGTGTGAGTATGTGTGTCTGTCAGTGTGTGTGTGAGTATGTGTGTCTATCAGTGTGTGTGTGTGCATGTGAGTATGTGTGTCTGTGAGTTTGTGTGTGTGTCTGTGAGTTTGTGTGGCTGTGTGCATGTGAGTATGTGTGTCTGTGTGGGCATTTGAGTGTGTGTGTGTGTTTGTCAATGAGTCTGTCAGTATTTGTGTGTCTGTCAGTGTGCGTGTGAGTGTCTGTCAATGAGTGAGTGTGTCAGATAAGTGAGTCTGGCTGTCAGATACGTCTGTGTTTGTGATTGAGTGTGTTTGACTGTCAGTGTTTATACACCCCTGACTGTAGCGTGGCCAAGCGGAGTGTACCGTGGTACAGGAACTTCTGTTTTCTGTTCCCGGCAGGACTGACAGGAAAAGCTCACTGTACCGGGATTCGCTTGTCTCAGCCACGCTACAAGAAAGGTAGGAGGCACACCAGGAAGGGGAGGGGACCACTATCGGGGTGGGTGGCGCACCAAGGGACAGGGAGAGGAGGGGGGAGATACCCTGAGGTACAGGAAAAGGAGGGAGGGGGAGAGGGACACTAAGCGACAGGGAACAGAGGGGGGAGGGGAGAGGAACACTAAGGGACAGGGAAAGGAGGAGAGAGGGGATAGGAACAGTAAGGGTCAGAGAAGGGAGGGGACCATTAAGGGACGGGGAGAGGGGCTGGATGTGAAAAACACACAGCGGGGCTTAAGAAGGAAAGAGACACACACAAAGGGGCTGGGAGAAAAGGAGTCACACATAGGGTCTTGGAGGAGTAAGACACACAAAATGTGGGAGGATGTAAGAGTCATACAAAGAGGAGAGATAGGAGACACACAGATATTTAAAGATGGGATAAGAAACACAAAAGGAAGGTTAAGAGGCACAGGTGAAGATGTTTTTTTGGGGGGGCGGAAAAATGCATCTTCGCCTATGTACCCCAAATTCTTTGCAACGGCCCTGGGTGGGGGTGTGTTGTGCTGGGGGGTGGTATACAGTAGTGGTTGAAGCTGCTGCCGGCTTATACTCCACTCGGGTAGAGACCTTGGCTGCTGTCTGGTCCAGCTTCTGTGCATCTGTGTACTCATCAGCCAGACGAGCAGCTTCAGGTAAGGTAGCGGGTTTGCGGTCCCTAACCCATTCTCTGACTCCTGCAGGTAACCGATCAAAACAGTGCTCCAACAAAAACACTTGCAGCACCACTTCCCCAGTTACCGCTTGGCACCCTGCCATCCAGTGGGCTGCTGTGCGGTGTACTCTGCATGCCCATTCCACATAAGAATCGCCAGCCTGTTTGTTAGTGTCCCGGAATCGCCTCCGGTACGCCTCAGGGGTAACAGCGTATCTGGCCAAAAGGGCATCCTTTACTGCCCGGTAACTGGTAATTTCCTCCTCTGGGATGGCCCGAAAAGCCTCACTGGCCCGGCCTGATAACTTCCCAGAGAGGATAGTGACCCATTCTTCTGCGGGCACCTGGTGTAAGGCACACTGCCTTTCAAAATCAGCCAGGAACCCGTCTATCTCTCTTTCTGTTTCAACAAAATTTCTAAAAGCAGAAAATGGTACCTTTCTCCTTCCATTATTATTATTATAAGGTACCTCTGCTGCTGCAGTTCCTCTTCCCTGGAGCGCCCGTTGTGCTGCTACTGCGGCTTGCACTTAAACCACAATATCTGCTGCAGGGTTGGGGCCAAAGTGTGCCAGCCTTATCTGGACTGCCCGGTTAAATTGTATCTCCTCAGGTGTTAAATCCAGTATGCCAAGCACATTAGCTCTCTCCATTCCCTGTGCTGCATCCATCTCCAATAGTATAGAAATAATCTCTCTTTTCTTGAGATTACTCGCTGATCGTCCTCTGCGTTCCAATATATCTTTAAGGGTAGCACGCCTTAATTCTTCATACTGCATTTCCAACCTGGGATGTGTAGCTGGCCTTCAGGGCGGTGGGATTCATCCCGTCGCTTGCCACCAATTGTTACGACACTCACCACCAGGGGAACGAAGCCGCCGTTTAGTGAATAATCCTCTTTCTCCAGAAATGCAGTTTTAATCCAGCCGATCGTGAAACTCCCGAACGGAGCATACGAACGCGGCAACTCCCGATCAGCAATTCAGTCAAAATCCTTTCACCGCTAGAAATAACGAAAATCAGTAGCCAATCGCAGTAGCTTCAATATAAGCCCTTCCCAGAATAGCGCTCAGATCCGATGTACCTAGTTCAATCGCCATGGAGTCGAAGTCTTTCACAAGTCCTTCGGTATACGAATGACTCCATGGGACGTCTATCTGGGTAAAGTCCATGCGAATGGTAGAAACTCCCGAACTGACCGGTGTTCGTACGCCTCGATGAAATAGGAGGCTGGCGGCGACTTCCAGCGGTGTTCGGCAGATAAAGTATCAGTTTTTAGTTCCATAGGATTTACACCGAACACCGCTGATTCTCCTCGTGTCCCAAAATGGCCGCCGCCTCATGGTCGGCATACGAACGACGACCACCCGTACGAATGGAATGGAGAGGTGTCTGCAGTTAATTGCAACACTCTAATTGAGGTCAATAAGTTAACTAGCAGCACACTCCTCTCCTGGGTGGCCGTCCGTTCGGTAGTTTCAATCGGTATTTGGGGAAACACACGAACAGGGGCATACGGACAGGAAATCCAGCTAAATCAAGGCAAACAGACGAACCAGCAATATAAGTCTATACAGATGGATCTGTCACATAGACAAACCCCACAAAGCCAACGCATGGTCCTGGAGACTGAACCCCACACTGCTACATAACCCACAAATCAGACAAACCATCCAACAAGAACTCACAAACTACTTCGAAACCAATACAGGATCGGTCCCATCCATGAACACACTATGGGCAGCCCACAAGGCCGCAATCAGAGGAACGATAATTAACACAGCCAGCACCCACAGAAAACGAACACTTCAAGAACTAGAACACCACCTGACCTCCCTACGAACGATTGAAGCCAAAAACATACAACCTCCCAACTATTGCTAGAACAAATTAAAACCCACAAACAAGCAATAAAAACCTACATGACTAAAGACTCCCACAAAGCACTACAATGGACTAAACAACTATACTACGAGAAATCCAACAAGACAGATACCCTCCTCGCACGTAGACTCCGACAAAAATCCCTCCAAAAACGCATAGACAAAATCACCTCGCCCGGGGGCCGCACCCACAACGACCCCGATCAAATAGCCTCCATATTCGTCAAGTACTTTTCCAAACTCTATGACCACAGTCCCAACCACACCCACACACACCCACATTTAGGTCAGGACAACTACCTTTTGAAAATCCCTCTCCCAGCACTAACGAACCAGGAACGTGAATCCCTCGCCTCCCCTGTCACTGAAGAAGAAGTAGCCTTCACGATAAAGAACACAAAACCAAACAAAAGCCCAGGACCCGATGACTTCACGGGCCTCTACTACAAAACATTCAGCACCACACTACAGCCCCACCTGAACACACTCTGCAACTCAATAATGGGAGGTGAACAACTACCAGCGGAAATGCTTAAAGCTAACATATGCTTAATCCCCAAACCACACAAAACACACCTTGACCCCGGACACTACCGCCCAATATCCCTCCTCAACACGGACATTAAAATCCTCCCCAAAACATTAGCCAACAGAATAAAACGACTCCTCCCGAAACTCATTCACCCAGACCAGGTGGTATTTATTCCCAACCGCCAAGCCTGTGACAACACCAGACGCACAATAGACTTAATATTGAGAGCCCAACATAGAAACATCCCCACCTTACTACTCTCAATGGACGCAGAAAAAGCGTTTGATCGCCGGCTCTGGCCCTTCCTATTCGCCACTCTACAAAAATTAAATTTCCCCAACACCGTCATTACAGCCCTCACAACCCTATACTCCAACCCCAAAGCGACTCTACTCCTCCCCAACACTAGCCCACACAAGTTCACAATACGAAACGGAACGAGGCAGGGTTGCCCGCTCTCCCCACTCCTGTTCGCCCTCTCCCTGGAACCCCTTCTCCAACTCATCCGCATCACCCCCAAAATCCAGGGTCTCACAGTTAGAAAGGAAGAATACAAGATTGCAGCATAAGCAGACGACATCCTGCTAACCCTCACAGATCCCACTAAATCCCTTCCCCCACTACTCACACTTCTCCAAGAGTACGCCCATCTCTCAGGATACAAACTAAACCTGGATAAAACAGAATCCCTCCCCCTCAACCAGTCTTAACCCAAATAGAGCACTCACATCCATTCCAATACAACCAACGAAGCATCCACTACCTAGGCACACACATTCTAGCAGACCTATCCAAAACCTATACACTAAACTACAAACCCCTAATCGAACAAGCCCATTCAGACCTACAAAGATGGAAACCCATGCACATATCCTGGTTGGGCAGAATCGCTTCCATAAAAATGAACCTCCTGCCCAAATTCCTATATTTGTTCCAGACCTTGCCCATCCCCATCTCCAGACTGGACTTTAAAGCCCTCCAAACAAAAATAGACAAATTCATCTAGGCTGATAAAAGACCATGGATTAAACGGATAACGATGTACAAAACGGTTAAAACCGGGGGCCTGGGCCTTCCCAACCTCCTCCAATATTATCAAGCGGCCCAGCTAGCCTAGGTACAACACCTCCACTCCCCACCAGGGACAAAATTATGGGTAGACCTGGAGCACGACCTCCTGGGCAGGGACCACCCCTCCCTCCTCTTCTGGCTCACCAAAAATGACAGACCAGAACTCCCACCAACAACACCCACCCTGACCACATCCCTTCATGTCTGGGATAGAACACCCCCTCATAAACTCCCCCTCACCACTCACCCCGATCCTTAGAAACAAGCACATCCCCCCGGCATGACACCACAAGACTTTGCACACTACAAGGAAAATGGACTGATTAGACTTAGGGACTTCTACAGAAATCAACAACTCAAACCATTCCCAGAACTCCCGCGTGCCACACCACTGAACACCTTCAACCACTTTCGCTACTTACAACTACGCAGCTTTATGAAAGAACCCCAGAACATAAAAACAGCGACCACAAAACTTACACGATTCGAGACAACTTGCCTACAAGCCCCCACACACAAGGGACAAATTTCTACGATATACTCCCAACTGAACTCCAACTCCCCAGCAGACACGCTCACCTACACGAAGGCCTGGGAAAGAGACATAGGCCCACCAGGGGACCCATCAGTCTGGGTTAGCATATGGGAGGCCACTGCCTCACTCACCATATGTGTAAATCATAAGGAACAAGCATACAAAACCATGCTCAGATGGTACCTGACACCCCTGAGACTCAAACAAATGGGGATAGCCCCCACAGACACCTGCTGGAAAAAATGCGGACAACAAGGAAAAATGCGGACAACAAGTTGCCAACCTCACATCCAGAATATTGCACGAAGACATACCCATGGACCCATGGACATGGCTCCTCTCAAAGCCCTAACCCCATTTACCAAGAGCACAAAACAAACTAGTGGCGAAAATAGCCCTCACCACCAGACGCACCATAGCAGAACAATGGGGAAACACGCCTACACTAACAAAAATGATTAAAAAAACAAATGAAACCATGGAAATGGACAAACTCTCAGCCATCCTACACGACACGACAAAACACTTCCACAAAATCTGGGACCCATGGATTATGAGGCACCTAGTAGGGGTGTAGGAAACGGGCCGGGGCATGCGGCCGCTCCAGGTCCTCTCTCCTCCCCCCCCTTACCCCCACAGCACCGTCCCCCCCCCTCTCCACCCTTAAGTCACTCAAAGTACACCCACGATACAGCAAGCCAACTGAAAACACTGCAGAACCTAGCACGACAAAGAACACGCAAAACACCCTCGACCTACAACACAAGCACAACCAGGACAATATCACCACCAGACACTACCACTGGGAAACTAACCGATCAACAACAAAACAGACCCTGAGAACAATGGGGACCGCTCACCCTGCACAACACCGACAACCGACAAACACCACAAAACACCCAGAACACCCTCCACGATAACATTCCTGATCCGAGAGGACACCCAAGCCCCCACAGGAAAGCAAACACCAGACTTAGAACTCAAAAGGACAACGAACGCACAGCAACTCAGACCCACTAGGAGAGACTCGAGAAACAACCGCCAACCAACACAAACTACTACCCTCCACAACACAACCATAAAGGTTTACAAAACGGCCGCCGTTGGCCTGAAACTTGCACCCTACTCACCCCATATCTGTACCCCACCGACCCAAATGACATACGAAGACAAACTGAATAAGGGTATGACAAAACAACCAAACAGCGCATTGGAGACGAAATGTACCATCACTCGTGCTACCCATTTCCTTTTCTCTTTTGTACCCCTCAGAAAAATCTTCAAAATAAACAATAAAAAAAAAAAAAAGCACGACACACACGGTACGAACACACACATAGGATATAAGGATTATATATGTTATGAGCAGTACGCAAACTATGCTATGAGACAGGCACACAGACTTAAAGTTATGGTTATTACAATGTGTGAACTAGAATGTCAAACCTGTCTGTTATTTTAAGTTTACTCTTGTTAAGTTGAAGAAAATTGAAAAATTCATTGACGGACGGTGATAAAGATGGCAATAATGTATGAAACGCTATGTCACAGAATGCCTTTTTCATTCCCTTTTTCTTATTGTAATGATGTACATGTGCATGATTCATTATGTGGCTTCTGCGCAAGCCTCTAAGCTAATGTAGTGTCACCTTGTCCGCCAAGACGGAAAAATAAAGAATTAAAATAAAACATTTCCAGGGCTGCTTTTGTATTCCCAGTTCGATCCTGTGCTTTTCTGCCAGATCCTGCTGCCTTGTCCTATGTAGAGGGGGCCCAGAACTCATTTTTCATGTCCAACAGGATCAGCTCCTCTTACAAGAACATTGCTGCAGGTTGCCCTGGCAATGTTCCGTGCTGCACTCAGTGCATGCTGAATCGTTGCCATGGCAACTCACGAAAACACTCTCACAGCTCGCGAGAGGAGAGAAGCTGAATATGTTGGACATAAAAAATTGGCTATAGGTCAATTTGCTGTGCCACTGGACCACCAGGGAATATTGTGTCCCCTCCCCACCCCCTGCCCATAGGTAAGAGGCAGGGAGGGGGCGAATAATTATATATAAAAAAAAACTGCTCCCCTCCTTACAGCCCACATCACAAACACACGTACACATACTGTATCCACTACAGACACTGCATCCAGTACACAAACAAAGACACTCCATCCACTATACAAACACAGACACTGCATTCACTACACAAACGCATATTGCATCCAATGCACAAATGCACACTGCATGCACTACATAAACACAGGCACTGCATCCATTACACAACACAGACACTGCACCCGCTACAGAAACACACACTGCATCCGCTAAACAAACACACACTGCATCTACAACACAAATACACATATTGAATCCACTACACAAACACACATTGAATCCACTACACAAACACACATTGCATCCACTACACACACTGTTTCCACTACATCAACACAGACACTGCATCCACTAAATAAATATACATAATGCATTCACTATACACACTGCACAAATTCATGGATTTGCATGTGTTTTAGTGAGCGTGATTTTAGTGGGGGAGGGGGCAGCATTTCACACAATATCTTGGGCCGCCCCTGTTGTTAGTATGGTTTGTTGCTTAACAACTTCAGGCCTAAGTGTAGTTAAATTCTTTGTTGCAGTAATAGTTATGTTAGTTAATGAAACATTTGTTATATTGCTAGTAAGCTGCAAAGTTAAGCTAGAAAGGTAATTAAGGACAGTTTCCTAGCACCATACATCCCTACAATAATATGTAGTGGCTATGGTACTTGGATAGCAAGTGCGAGCTCAGAAGATGAAACTCTTGTTAAGTCTGAAGAATGTAGTCTGAACGTACATAGAAAACAGAAAAGGCTACGGATAAAATAGACAACATGGTTGTTTTATTAAAAGGCTGTTATTTCTCTCGCAACCTTCTTTTTTAAATTATAGCACACGTTAATATGTGATCAGATGCATAGATGTTCAGGGTGAAAGGGAATTTTAGACGGTATTGTGATTCTTACATAAAAATATTAAAATAATATAGACTCAATTAGTGCATATTCATTGCAAGCAGAATGTTGCCTGTCAAGGTGATATACAGTCCATTGTTTATCTGGAGCAAGAGTATTGTCTTGCTACAACTGCAGTGTCATGTGCTGCATCAAAATCATTAAGATGTGCATGCTGTCAATCATCTGTATGGGCTATTTACCAGAAACTGCTGTAGCTTGAAATATTTGGACGGAACATGTCTCATAATCAATTTACTTCAACAGATATGCAATTTGATCCCAAGTCTAGAAGAAAAAAAATCTATTTATTAACTTGTCTTTAATTTTCTCACATTCTTCTTTGAGATGCACCATCATCATTTTTTATTAACATATTTTTATTGAAATGTTTAGGTATATAGTTTAAACATTAACAATATTTAATACAGAATTTTCATATATATAACATATAAATAAAAAGTAAACAATGTAAAGGTAATCAAAAATATTAAGTTAAATTAATACAAAAAACACAAACATTATTACATTTGCATCCTGTTATTTTTCCTTTTTTTATACAGTGTCAGATAAATTTAATCTTTCGGTTCTATCAGACCGTGATCTGTCCTATTCTATTTTCAGTTTCAGAGTTTGTTTTTCAGATAAAGTAGAAAAAACAAGGGGTGGAATAGCGCTAAGTCAGGGGAAGGGGAGGCAGCACACCTAAATGGGTAAGTCTCTCCTAAAAACCCAATAAGTACAAACAACAATACAAAGCAATAGGGTGCACCGGGGGTTAGGGATAAATTAATACTCAATAGGACAACTGAAGTGAAACAGTTGAAAAAGCCCATTGTGGGTGAAACGCATTGTGGACTTATTTTATCACTACTGTTGTCTTAATAAAGGTTTTGGTATCTTTTACTACCAATATTAGTACCATATGCCTTTTTTCTTCTCTTTTATTACCTGGCATCAAGTTTTTATCTTCCCAGTGAGGACCTCACAAAGTATCCCTGGTGGGGATTATACCACTTACGCTGATTACACTGAGCGGGCTATCTGCTCAGATAAATGTGAGTATTATTCATTTATTTCTTCTCTTGGCTACATATATTTTATACAGAGAGCACTATTCTTTTTACCTTTTATTTGTATTTTTACATATCCTGTTGACAAGACACATGCTGGCCTATATCTTCCATCATATCCCTGAAGTGGGGGAATAATACCACTGCAAGTGCTTCACACTGGAGCTGGTTTTAGCTCTATCACATGTGAGTAGGCCAATTTGGATTTCCGTTTACCTAAGCTTTGAATATATTTTAAACATATTGCACTATTGGAATTATTTTCTACTTTTTTATGTCCCTGGACTTCAACTATCTGGAAGACATGTTCACCTGGAGATACAGGAAAACTTTTATACCTCACTTTGGACTTTTTGGCTTGTCCGTTTTTATGTATATATGATTTATTTTTTTTTTCATTCCAAAGATTTTTATTACGCGTGCATGGACATTTACAAACATGTTTAAATACACTTTATCTTGTAGTGCCACGACAGCAACAACAAGCCTGGTAATACAAACAGTTGATTCTGTACATGGATTATGCGCATTTTAAAGTATTCAGTGAACAGGTTAAACAAACATATCTGGGTCAGATTGCTAATAAGAGATGGGTGTCTATTGTAGATTGACATGTGAAGATTAAATATACAGTTAATGATCTAGTTTTTTTATGTTGTGAGGCAAGCTGGGTTATACAGGCTAGGTTTAGCTTTTGCATGGGAGTGAGTAATGGGTGGCTGTTGTATTCTTTACTCAGTAAACATGTACAGGGTACTTATTGAAATTTAGGAAGAGTGGACAACATTGCGGGAGCATATTGCATACTCGCTACAGCATAGGGAGTCGTACATGTGAAGTGCCCAGTTAAGGTTGCGAGCGTGTACCATTATACGTTGTATAATATTGAGTAAAAGGGGTGACACAAAGGGCTAACTCGGTATGTTGGATTACAGCTGTATACATTGAGCCATTCAGGGGGGGGGGGGTGCCCCCGAGCATAAGGGGGCCTGAGGGATAGGGCCCTACGTGAAGATCCCTAGCTGAGTCCTCTCACGGATTCCAGGGACCTTGGTCCATGCACGTGTGGCTGGGTTGTATGTAAAAAAAAAAAAAAAAAGAGTAAATACAAAAGTGAGTGAATAAGTAAATAATGATAGGGGGGGTAATTAAATGAGGAAAACTGGCTGCTTAAAAGTGTGTCTCGTGCCTCCCCTCATGCCTCTGTTCCCAGATAAGACTTAGAGGTAGTTTAGAGCCTCTATATGGCCATGTTCGGTGCAACAGTAACTAGCACCCGGGTGCGCCAACATATGCAGTGTCGCCCTAAGGTCATAAGAGCAATGTCGATGTAGGCAGTGAACATAGTTCTTTAACATTCGCGAAGCTCAGGTAATAGTTGCAGCACGTCTATGTGAGAGTTAAGTCTGCTAAAGTTTGTAATTATTTCCGTATGTTGAGAGGCAGTTGTTCTGCGCATAGGGGCAGGAATTTAAAGTTAGCCCATGCAGAGACTCTCTACTTCAGCGTAAGACCCCCGTTTAGCTGCAGCTTTGCGTGTGTGCGCTGGTGTATGGAGCTGCATTTGAAGCTGTGGTCGGATGTCTGTCTGTGGAGCAAGCGGACAGTTTTGCACTCTGTCGTTTACTGCTAGCAGTCATCTGAATCTGTGGGCTGTTTGACCGGCCCTTAATTATGCGACTCGTTAATGTAGTAATATGCTAACAAGAAAAGCTTATGGTAGTAAATTAAAAACATGTTGTGAAGTCCTTGCTGCCTGGTCAGATCAAGCTATATTACCTTGCATGTTTACGGCAAAAAAGAGCATATAAACAAACACATTACATTACGTGCGTTATTACCGCCTAGTCTATTATAATTCTGACTTGTGGTATTAGAGAATGCTTATGATTTGAGGGCTACTAACAGTAGTGTATAAGCTTAACTGAACAACCTAGCGTTCCCTAAATTCTTTAAGTACATGGATATAGATGCTAACTAACTATAGAGTATATGCAAACGTAGAGATGAAAAATGTAAAATGTGAACTGTAAACTGCAGGGTGGCCATGTTAGTCTACATGGCCGTCTGAGGGAAGTCTCTCATGGCGCTGCTACCACGCTGGCCCTGGGTCGCCAGGCCTCCTTACGTCTTCCCCATGCCGATCTCCGCTCACCGGTCGGGCCCCCCCATGGCACCGTGGGCACTCAGGAGTACAAACTGTCCGCTGGACCCACACCACAAAGTCCACCGGTCATCCGCTCCCCGCACCTCCCCAGCTCCACGTGAGTCCCTTGAAGTGTGCGTTCCAATGTCTCACCCAGTGCCGGCCACACATTTGGGGCCGGTGCCCATCCCCCACGACCACCGGTCCGTCGGGAGGACAGCACAGTCCCACCCCACAGGGCTCACGGCTTCAGGGACAGATCTCTCCGGGGACCCCACAAACCCAGAGGATAGGGCGCTCACTTCTCCAGCGGTCAGTGACACAGCATGGAGGATCCGTCCAGCGCTCGGCTTTATCAGGGCCCGTGTGGGCTACCCATGTCAGACCCCTTTGGTGTTTGTCTGGAGTGAGTCTTCGGGCGGGCTCCGTTCCGGTAGCCTGCGTCCGTTCAGGTGGTCGACTTGGACCCCGCGCAGTTTCCTCCGCCCCGGAGTGTGCCGCTTCAATGTGGCCGGGGGCAGAGGGGGAGCGGAGCCGGGCCATCATCCGCAGCGGTGTGGCCCCCATGTAGGCATTATAGCTGGTAAACCATTATCTCTGGGCTGCTGGTCAGTTATCTGTGCATCTTCAGGGGCTGCCATCATCCAGGCTTATGATGGTGAGTAGGCCGCTGCGTTATTTTCGGTGTTCCCGGCCCAAGACTGGTCTCAGTTTGGTATCCCCATGAAGCTTGGGTGTTTCTCGTTAATTATATGTCGATAATTTCTGCTTTGGGGTGGTCTGAGTGTGGATTTATTGGTTTTCTCGGGCTCGGTCCAGGAGCCATGGTGTTCTGCTGCCTTCCAGCTTGGCGGCCCGGCCCGGCCCGGCCCCCCGTATATATGATTTTATATCATTTTACTGACCACGTATTATCTGTTTCACTTCAGTTGTCTTATTGAGTATTTGTTTTTCATATGTCTTGTTTTATTTTATTATGTTACATTTGACCCTGTTAATTGATTATGAGTCTGATCTACATACACCATTATCACTCATAAAGGAAGACGTGTTACCTAGTAAAAAAATGGAAACAAAAAACATTTGTGCAACAACATGTCTGTAAGATCATGTGAAATCTCGAAATTATTATTCATTATGTGCACATTTGTTGAATGATAAACAACACTGTCATTCCTATTTGATAAACATAACTTTGTGATTTGCAAGACACCAGGAAAAAAGAAGGTGGATCTGGTAAAAGCACATCTGTCATCAAATCTAAAAAATGTATTCCATTTAATTAAACGTAATGGTATTTTTTTTTATTCTATTCCACCGTGCACCCATCTCAGCCCCCACCTCAGCCACTACAGCCCCTCTCCCTGCACACACTACAGCCCTTGTACAAACTACAGCCCTTGTACTCACAACAGCACCAATCACTCCCTGCACCCTCTACAGCCCCTACTCCTCACTGCACCCACTAGATCCCCTATGTCCCCTGCAGCCATTACAGCATCTGTGCCCACTACCCCCACTACAGAAGGATAGGCTGCCCACACTGCAGCCTATCCTTCTTACACACATGTACTGCAGCCTCTATATCACCCAGACACAGTAGAGCCTCTATTACCCATACAAACTTACACTACAGCCCCAGTTTCCCCCAAATGCTTACTATCCCTCGTACACTGCAACATAACTAGCCCTCTCCACTCACATACTACACTGTAAACAGCCCATTCACACATGCAAATCCAAAAGAAGCATCGCTGTATGCACACAATCTCCATGATTTTAAAATCATATGCCTACACATACACATCATAAACAGCATCCCCACTATTGCAATACTGCAAACAGCCTACTTACACACACACAGTTCTTATAATCACTTATATAGCACCAACATATTCTGCAGTACTTTACAATGGATAAAACAAGACAAACGATTAAAGGGACACTATGGTCACCTTAATTGTATTAAAGCTTATTGTATTTGTTCTTGTGAGTATAATAACTCCCTGCAGGCATTTTCATGTAAATACTGCCTTTTCAGAGAAAATACACCTCCAGTGGCCACTCCTAATAAATTCTGATGATGTCAGCAAGGAAGCAGATCGGGGAGGGGGCCAGTGCGTGGTGCTGGAAATAAGGTACGTTTTCTTACCTTTTAAAACGACTAAGGAGGGGCAAGCCACCTAAATGGTGGTTTTAAGACTATAGAAAACAAGAGCAAGAATAGAGCCAAATTCTAGGTACACTGGAAGAACGGGGGGTAACCCCAAATATAACGTAAGGGAGCAAAGGTAGTGTACCTAGGTAGTATAGATAGTAAACTCTGAATTCAAGAATAAGTGTCTAGGTCTATAAGGAGAATAACTGTCAGACAAAGCACTTGACTGGTAAAACTAAAAGAAAATAAACAAATTGCATTATAAATAAATATGATACAGAAAAAAACAAATGTGCTAATGTACAAAGAGTGAACCTGAAATAGGTGCTAAAACTGTTACCCTAATAAGAGTAACCTAGTGGGATAAAAACAGATTGTCCAATGACACAAACAAAAAGTCAGATGGCACTAAGGTATGGAATCTGCTAATGAGGATTTCAAAAAAGTATAGTTGTATCGAATGCCAGCCGGGATATCATCTGATAATATCTCTACTATTAGTAAATGCCCAAAGTCTGGAGAACCTAATAAAAGTTCTAATTGCTTAGTGTGAAGAGGTCGCTCTTAGTCCTGGAGGCACTTTACAGAAAGTGTCACTATATACAATATTTCAGAGTTTACTATCTATACTACCTAGGTACACTACCTTTGCTCCCTTACGTTTTAAGACTATAGGGCCAGGAATACATGTCTGTGTTCCTAATCCTTTAGTGTTGCTTTAAATGTAACTACACGTTGACATAGAGCAGTGAAGGCGAACATTTTAAGCCCGAGTACCCAAACCGCAATACAAACCAACTTTTTTCCCTCAAAGTGCCAACACGGCAATTAAACCTGAATACTGAATTTAGAAACAACAACTCATACTGTTGCCCTCCATTCCACCCACCCACCAAATGAGTAAGCAGAGTAGGCGCCTGCCGTTTTGGCAATTGAGTAAGCAGAGTAGGCGCCTGCGGCGGTGGAGCTCAGCTCATTCCGATACACTACATTCAGCCCTAAGTCATTGTGTCACAATCTAATACACTGCTGACCCCCTTCCCCTATCAAATTAACTGCTGGTCCCCTCCCCCATCTTATATATTGCTGACTCCCTCCCCCCAACCTAATACACGGCTGATCCCCTCCCCCCATCTAATACTCTGCTGGCCATTTTTCTTGATCAGAATACAGTCTGTGTGGCGGAAACTGTTCGAGAATTGATGTGTGTACTCCCTGTGTCTTCCCCTGTATTGTATTTTATTCCTGTGTTCTACCTACTCCCCGTTCGGGAGAGCTCATACAAACGAGTTCTGTTCGTCTCCCGAACGGGGACCACCCCAAGTCCCCATTTAGAATGTTTAATTACAAAGTTCACACCTCACTAACGAGGGTTGAAAACCACAAACTGCAAGAGAAACCTCAGCGCTTGCCTACCCTGGGTAGCGGCCCTTTCATTAGATGATCCCCTTCCAGGGGGAGCACTCATGTATTGCTTCTCAACTCATTCGGTTCTCGAATGAGGACCTCCCCAGTGCCCCTTGGAAAGTTCACTCCAATCAATTAGAACGTTGGCAACTTGTAACATAAGTGTGGAACTGCAAGGGAAGTAATTAATGAGTGCTTCCCTGGGTGGCCATCGTTCGTATAGACGAATGGCGGCCAGGGGGGCATTCGTGTCCCAAAAGGAGACACTTCCCTTGCCTGGTTTCACCCAGGGACGCTGCGAACTTTGGCTGTTCGTGCCGGTTGCCATTCTGGTGGTCCCTGAGATTGGTGGGGACATTCCTGACAATGGCAGTTTAGTGGGCTTTCTGTGGCTGGGAGTCACAGAGGCGGGAAGCAGGTACAGAGGCTCATGGGATGAAGACCCCTGGTCACCAGAGGTGGGAAACCCTGAGGATGGGTGGCGGAAACTCAGGACAAAGGGACTAGAGTTCCTGTCACATGCACAGGCCCCTGGAAGGGGGGCACTGAGTGTCGGGAACAGGGGACAATGTGACTGGGGTTCCAGTTCCATTGTGCGACCCCTAGAAAGGGGCAGGACCCTGGGAAGCAACATTGTTGTTGCGTATCATCCACCCATTGCATGGGGAAAGTATAAAGCCGATTGTGGCCAATAAAGTTGTTGTTGAACCCCTGGAACTGTGTGTCGTCCAGTTACTGGGGAAAATGGGTCTCTTTATTAATTTATAGCGTGGGTAACAAGCCGGGTTACCCAGGGCCAGCTACAGTCTGCAATTCAATTTTTGTATGCATTTCATGTCTGAGTTATTATTAAATGCAGGACACTCATCTACTCAATTGAATCGGCTCCCCATAAATAGAAGTTGAACTGAGTAGAAGGCTGAGTGGAAGCACTGCATCAGAACAAGTTGTCAGGATCTCTGAAAAATAGCGGATGCTCACTATCCTTGTCAGGTTCAGAAGAAAGTGTAACTGCTACTCTCTACTGCCTGTCTCCAGGAGCAGGGATAAAGGGGTTGCCCATGTAACTTTAGGATATTTTAGTCACTTTAGAAAGGAATGCTGTCTGTCTGTAATTTTCCCTCTGTTCTTATCCGTATCATTCTCTCCATTTTGCCATCTTAATTTTTCATCCTCTGGACAACAATCAATATATCTTTCCACTGAGTCACAGTTGATATATTGCTATAATGCCCCCCAGCATCCCAGGTACTGTTCCCACAATGAATTACCCCAATTGTGTTATTATTCCAATGCATTCCCCAAAGCCTTTTCCTCTAGTTTATCTCATCATAGGTCCCCTAAACCATACATCAACTATTAATATATCCCTAACCATATTCTTCCAATGTATTTCTAATTAATCTCCCCATCAAAGAGGAGATTTGGGAATAGGAAGGATGATGCACTAGCAACTATTCACATTTTGGTACTCAAGGGCTCCAGTGGATATTGGGATATTTTTTGTTCAGTCCTTCCACACCACCACCATTCTTATATTAAGTATATAAACACAATTTTATAGCGTGACAGGAGGCTTCATATTTGCTTAAGTCTCTCTTTACTTGAACTCCACAGCAGCACATTAACATAGCGAGATAAACACCAAAGACAAAAACATAAGGCATATATATAAGGCACCTCCTAGGCCACCATTTCCTCTTTCTTTGCTGCTCCGCAGACAGTACAGGTCAGAGTACCACTGCCTCCTATTATATATGTTTTGCTTTAAGACTCCGGCGGTCCCACGTGTTTCTTGTACTGATTCCCACCCGCCGGCTTCGTCCGCCGAGCGGGAATCCTCTCCTTGCCTTCCTACCCTGCCCGCGTCCCCGGTCGCTTGTTACTGTTTCCCGAGCGGCGTGGGGACGGAGCAGGGTGTTGGGTTATTGCCGCGGGTGCCTCCGCTTCTGGACGCCCTTCCCCCTGCGACTGCGTAGCCGGCCACGGGGGTGCGCGGCTCTTTTCAGTCTCTGCCGCACATACCTTTTATTTCTTAAGGGCGCAGTGCCCAATTTTATTTTTTATTAATGGCGGGCTAACTGTTTAGTTCCCTCTGTTTGGGGGGTCATTTCTACAGGTTTTTTGGGTTCCTCTGGGCATGTTAGGGGTTCACTGCTCCTGCCTGCAGCTTTTTTATTCAGGGCATGTTTTAATAGTTTTGCATGATTTTGCTGTGGACGTCCTTATTGCATGTCCCCTGGGATATAGGTGGCTCTAGTCATTTCACTGCATGCCTCCTGCATGGGACCCACTTAGCATGATTGACCCGGTTGCACCTCTACCCCACATGCACTGTATATCAAGTTATACCCGCATATCTACCATAAGGACCTACGCTCCTGCCTCACATACCACTGGGCCGGTGCTGCCCGTGCCCATATACTGGCCTGCTTTGTCTGTGCCCTTATGTTTGGCCTGCTTTGTCTGTGCCCCTTGATTGGCCTGCTTTGTCTGTGCCCCGTGATTGGCCTGCTTTGTCTGTGCCATACTACTCATGCTATTGACCTGACGGCTCCTTACCCTGGAACAAAATTTGTTGAGCCTGCATGCGTTTAATACTTGCCTCTGCCATACTAGGGGTGCTGCCCCTACTGCCTGCTACTGATACCTGTTCTCTATCTCCTTAGGTATCACCGGGGGACGACACCTTTCTGGATGCTACAGTAGAGGCCCTGTTTGACCCTCGGTCTATCCGACACCCCAGATCCTCAGAATGGTCGTTGCTCGACCACTTGGCACAGTTTGTGCACTACTGGGTCCGCAGACCCCTTGAAGGGGAGGCCCGCAAGAAGCTGAGGGCGGCATGCCCCAGACCCATCCTGCCGGACAAGGTGGCAGCGACTCCGGAGTTTGACCCCCTGGTGGCCACGTATTTGACCCGTACAGGTCGGGACCCCAAGAAAGGGGTGGAGCGTAGCCTCCGGTCAGCGCAAGATAAACAGCTGGACATGCTGGGACCCCTATGCAGGATGCTGGCCTTAGCAGACGAGGCCTACACAGAGGGTACGAGCCTGGATCCGGCCATCATGCGGGACTCAGTGGCGGATCCAGAGCCTGATCTCGGGAGGGGCACTTGTAGATTATTTAAAAAAAATAATCCTAGCACAATAACCACTACAGCTCAGTGTAGTAGTTATGGTGCCAGTAGTGCCAGGATCCCACCCCGGAGTAAGTAGTCATACCGTTTAAGAACAGTTTGACAACTTACCTGGGGTCTGCTGGGATATAGGGCATAGGAGAAGTGGTGTGTGTTAGGGGTGAAGTGTGTGTGAAAGGTGCAGTGTGTGTGTGAGCGGTGAAGTGAGTGTGAGTGCGTAAGGGTGGCAGTGTGTGTGTTAGGGGGCAGTGTGTGTATGGGGGCACTGTATGTCTGTGTGGGGCAGTGTGTGTATGGGGGGCACTGTATGTATGTGTGGGGCAGTGTGTGTATGGGGGGCACTGTGTGTATGGGGGGGTCGTGTGTGTGTGTTTGGGGCAATGTGTGTATGGGGGGGCAGCAGGGTGTGTAGGGCACTGTGTGTGTATAGGTGTGCAGTGTGTGCGGGGCAGTATGTGTGTGGGGCAGTGTGTATGGGGACAGTGTTTGTGGGACAGTGTTGTATGGGGACAGTGTTTGTGGGACAGTGTTGTATGGGGACAGTGTTTGTGGGGCAGTGTGTGTATGGAGGCAGTGTTTGTGGGGCAGTGTGTGTGGGGCAGTGTGTGTATGGGGACAGTGTGTGAATGGGGACAGTGTGTATATGGGGACGGTGTGTATATGGGGACAGTGTGTATATGGGGACAGTGTGTATATGGGGACAGTGTGTATATGGGGACAGTGTGTATATGGGGACAGTGTGTATATGGGGGCAGTGTGTATATGGGGGCAGTGTTTGTGTGTATGGGGGCAGTGTTTGTGTGTATGGGGGCAGTGTTTGTGTGTATGGGGGCAGTGTTTGTGTGTATGGGGGCAGTGTGTGTGTGTGTGGGGTCAGTGTGTGTAGTGTGTGTATGGGGTCAGTGTGTGTATGGGGTCAGTGTGTGTAGTGTGTGTATGGGGTCAGTGTGTGTAGTGTGTGTATGGGGTCAGTGTGTGTAGTGTGTGTATGGGGTCAGTGTGTGTATGGGGTCAGTGTGTGTAGTGTGTGTATGGGGTCAGTGTGTGCATGGGGTCAGTGTGTGTAGTGTGTGTATGGGGTCAGTGTGTGCATGGGGTCAGTGTGTGTAGTGTGTGTATGGGGTCAGTGTGTGCATGGGGTCAGTGTGTGTAGTGTGTGTATGGGGTCAGTGTGTGTATGGGGTCAGTGTGTGCATGGGGTCAGTGTGTGCATGGGGTCAGTGTGTGTATGGGGTCAGTGTGTATGGGGGGAGGGGAGGAGGGAAGGGAGGCTTTTTAATTAAAAAAATAAAATAAAATAAAAAAAATGTATTTAATAAAATATATTTATGTCCCCCCTCCCTTCTTACCTTTATTGAGGAGGAGGGGGGACATTTCTGGATCCCTGGTGGTCCCAGTGGGGAATCCCTGGTGGTCCAGTGGTTCCAGTGAACTCTAGCCCGCGCTCCAGGGCTAGAGTTCACTCTCGCGACATTTGGACCGTTGCCGTGGTAACCGCGGCAACGCTCCAAATCTCGCGAGAGGAGGACCCGGAGGAGCTGCTGGTAACAGCTCCCGGGTCCTCTCTCCCTCCCCTTCCGGTCGGCTGTCAGTAATGTGCCTGCGGACCGGGGAGGGAGATCACTGATCTCCCTCCCGGTCCGCAGGCACATTGCAGGGCTGGCGCTTGGGCAATGCCAGCCCTGCACTAGCCGGCAGGGGAGAATCTCGGGGGGGGCAATTGCCCCGTTGCCCCCCCCCCTGGATCCGCCAATGGCGGGACTGGGCACTATGTGCTAAGCAATGCCAATGTGGCCCTCTGCACTGAGCACAGGAAGATAGCTTTGTTCCGTATGGACAACAAGCTATCGGAACTGGACACCAAGGAATTGGGCCCCATGGCTAAGGGCCTGCTGTTCGGGGAACCCTTCATTAAGGAGCTACAGATGCACGTCAATCTGTTTACTTCCCTGGATAAAGCACAATCCTCCATTAAGAAGGTTTTTTGGCCGCAAACATCCCAGGTTTTTAATCGCTATGATTCCCAGGGTATTGCTACAAATTCAACGTCAGCGTGTGTCCTTGGTGTTGCTGACTCCACTATGGCAGAGTCAAGCCTGGTTTCCGGAGCTCCTGGATCTCTCCTGTCGGGATCCTCTTCTCTTACCATCCTCTTGAATGCTCCTCTCGGACTCCCTGGGCAACCCTCATCCCATAGTGAGGGACGGCAACCTGCTCCTTGTGGCCTGGACTCTTTCAGGGGTGCCTGGAATGTCGAGGAGTTATCACAATCGGCTAGAGACCTTCTCTGGGATTCCTGGGCTCCCGGGACAAGGAGGTGCTATCTCTCAGCATGGGGTTCCTGGTGTTTGGAACGGGATACCGATCCCTTTACAGGTCCTGTATCTAGCGTGCTGAATTTCTTGTCTCACCTCTTTGACCTGGGTCGGTCATACCGCTCGGTTAACATGATTAGGTCAGCTTAGAGGTTTTCCCATCGGCCAGGATCCGCTCGTCTGCAGATTCCTGCGTGGGATGAGGCTGGCGCATCCTCCGGCGCCTAAGTACTCTTCCCTCTGGGACGTACGTTTGGTCTTAGCGTTCCTTCGGGATTGGCCTGATAACCAGGACCTTTCTCTTCGCCAGCTTTCGGCGAAATTTGCCCTCTTGTTGTGTCTGGTCTCGTTCAGACGTGTTTCGGATGTCCGGGCCTTCGATGTCGACGCTTTCTCGTTTTCTCCAGAGGGTGTCTCCTTCAAGGTGGTTAGACGTACCAAGTCGGATTCGACGGCTGTGTCGTATCCTTACTTCAAGGATTCGCCTAAGCTTTGTGTAGCGAAGGCACTGGCTCGTTATTTTGCGATTACCGCTCCTTTGCGCTCTTCTCATTCTGGACAGTTGTTGATTTCGTATGTCAGACCCCACTAGCCGGTCTCGTCCCCTACCCTGGCTCGATGGATAAGATGGCTTTTGGCTCTGGCGGGGGTGAATGCGACCTTCGGAGCGCATTCGGTTAGGGGCGCCGCAGCTTCCGGAGCTTTTATGGCGGGCGCTTCCCTTCAGGACATTTTGCGTTCGGCGGACTGGTCCCGTGAAGAGACTTTTCGCCAATTCTACTTTAGACCATCGGACCATGCTTCTTTTGCTGTCGGAGCGTTAAAACAGCAAATATGAAGCCTCCTGTCATGCTATAAAATTGTAGATTATACATGCTTTAGTGTAACTATAATCTTAATTTTATTAATGACAGGAGGCAAATATTTCCCACCCAGATTTTTGTTCCCCCCCCCCCCCCCTTGTTTGGATGGATTGTGTTGATTGTATTTCTGTTGAATTGTCTGGTCGCTTTGGCTAGGTCTGGTAGTCTGGGGTGATGTTTGGGGAAGTTGAGGGAGGTGTCTGATATATTGTATTGCCGGTAATTGGTGATGGATGTAATGTCTTTTATTCTATCAGTACTGGATCATGGGATTTATGTTTTATCAGTACATTTCGTTCACTAATCAGTGTTTTTCGACTTTATTTCGTTTCAGTTTAATGGTTCGACTGCAGTTCATAGAATCGACTGTTTTGCAGGATGAAGATCAAGATCACATCCATTATCCGAAGTTTTCTTCCAGATGGCATTCATTGTTACGTTATATATTTTTTCCTTTAATTAGTTTATTGGCATTGTTGTGTACGTTACGTTGTCGCAGCGTGAAAGAGGAAATGGTGGCTTAGGAGGAGCCTTATATAGATGCCTTATGTTTTTGTCTTTGGTGTTTATCTCTCTATGTTAATGTGCTGCTGTGGAGTTCAAGTAAAGAGAGACTTAAGCAAATATTCGCCTCCTGTCATTAAAAAATTAAGATTATAGTTACACTAAAGCTAGTATAATCTACAATTTTAGGTAGTAAATTAAGTATACTTAACTGTAAAATATTTTAAAAAAGAAATGCCTCTATTAACAAACATTATGATGGAATTCTATTTAATTTTCCACTAATGTTTCTTGCTTTTCTTTAACTTCGTGAATCATTACCAACAAAACATTAACAATGCCCAAATTATGTTGTTGTGAAAAACAAACAAGAAGTTATTAATCTGGGGAGAGAAACTAAAGATGCAAACAAATTATAACTCAGTGCTAAACAATAAGCTATTAACTTCCCACAATTAACATAAGGCTAATAACTATTTAATAGTATGAGCTGCTGAATCCTAAACTGAAAGACCTCTAAACCTAGTACTTTTTTAGAAGCAAAAGTCCATTTTGTCAATAAAGAGCACAGCATTTTTTTCAATATTAATAGGCTAGGCACTAGATATTTTAATTTGTTCACTTTAATTTCTTTTCTGATTAAGGTGGTATTTTAATGTTTGTTTATTTATTTATTTTTGGAGGTGGAGGGGTCGGTTATTATTATTATTATTATTATTATTATTATTATTATTATGTATAGTGAATGCAGAGTGTCTGTGTGTGTAGTGGATGTTGTGTTTGTGTGTATTAGATGTGGTGTGTATAGTGAATACCGAGTGTGTTTTTGTGTAGTGGATGTAGTGCGTGTGTGTGTTTGTGTAGTGGATGTAGTGTGTGTTTGTGTAGTGAAGGCAGAGTGTTTATAGTGAAGGCAAAGTGTGTGTTTGTGTAGTGGATGCAGTGTGTGTGTGTGTGTTTGTGTAATGTGTGTGTGTGTGTGTATAGTGAATGCAGTGTGTGTATATATGTGTAGTGTGTGTGTATATAATGAATGCAGAGTGTGTGTTTGTGTAGTGCAGGGATATGCAACCTTTGGCACTGCAGATGTGTTGGACTACACCTTCCATGATGCTTTGCCAGGATTATGGCTGTAAGAGCAGTGTGGATAATGCAGTTAACAACATCTGGAGTGCCGAAGGTTGCCTATCCCTGGTGTAGTGTGTGTATAGTAAATGCAGTGTGTGTGTTTGTGCAGTGTGTGTATAGTGTATGCGTAGTGTGTGTGTAACGGATCACCTGGCACCCCGACTTGGTACCTCCATTAATGGATGCTCCTAGTGCTTCCTGAGAACTCCAAGCACTCTGGCAGACACCACAATCAATCCATTCAGGGGAACAACATATTAAAAAATGGCATGAATCCGACCAGGGGTTCAAAAGTTACTAAAAGTATCTTTTGTTCCTTTCTGGCTGGCAGAAAAACATCCCCACAATGCACCCTGGTTTCCTCCCTTCTGCCCTGGAGTTAATTGGAGAAGTAATCCAATTACCCAGGACTAAAGGCAGACTCCATTAACCACATGGTTGCAAAACAACATTAAACACTTTAAAATACATAAAGTCACATTTACACATAACACACAGACATTTCACCTATCCCCAGATAGCTGGGATCTGCACGCACAAAACTACCGAATAGCGCGCAGATCCTACTCACACAGTACAATTGCCATGGAGCTAAAGTCTTTCCCATAGTCTTTCATTATATGAATAGGCTCCATGCTATGGCTATCTGGGGTATCACATTCCCATAAAGTCTGGTCCATAGTCCAAAGGCAAGAGGCGGGCAATCAGCCCCCTCCAAGGACACGTGGCGAGGTCGGTTTCGCCACACTTCTCCCCTTTACCCCCCAGACTAACAGGGTACTTGACCTCCTGCCGGTCAGTGCCCTTGTTAGTCCAGCAGCCCACCCACAAGACAGAAACAGCAGAGCAGCCCACCCACAATAAACAGTTACTACACCTGGGTGAGGGAGAATCTTGTCCAGGTTCAGGTGCCTCACCACGGCTGTGTGGGGGACTGGTAGGCTGCCTTGGTAGGTTGCTGAGGGGGCAGAGACCAGCGGTACTCTGTCCTGTTGCCAGCACTAGGCCGATCTTGCACAGCTATTCTCCACTAGAGATTCCAGTGAGGCTCAGGAACAAGGTGATGTTAAGTCCACAGGCAAGGTTTCCAGCAGGTAAAGTAATACAGCAGTATCCCCATCGCAATCCCAATAACTGGACGACACACAGTTTCAGGAGTAGTCTGGTTGGAGCCTGGTTGCTGGAGACCGACTGTCTCCCCTTTAAATACACCGCTCTGCTGCTGGAGACCGACTGTCTCCCCTTGAGTTACACCGCTCTGCTGCTGGAGACCGACTGTCTCCCCTTGAGTTACACAGCTCTGCTGCTGGAGACCGACTGTCTCCCCTTTAGTTACACAGCTCTGCTGCTGGAGACAGACTGTCTCCCCTTTGGCTAAACAGCCCTGTTGTGGGGGGGCAGGACCGACCGTCCCTACCCCCTGTGCTGGAAGTGCAGAGACCACGGTCCCATCTGCACAGGTGTGGGGCTTACAGTCTCCCCCTGGTACATTAAGCTGCCGCTGGGGAGAGGTGGTAACCAGCTCCTCTCCCATTAGAACACTCTGCCGCTGGGGAATGGAGACTGGGCTCTCTATTCCCTGTACATTAATGATCCGCCGCTGGGGAGAGGTGGTAACAATCTCCTCTCCCATGCATACTTCCCGTCTCTGCGGAGGGAGACCGACTGTCTCTCCTCCCAGCACAGAGTCCTGCTGTGGGGGAAAGGGGGCTGGGCTCTCTATTCCCTGCTGGATACTCTGCCGCTGGGGAATGGAGACCGGGCTCCCAATTCCCAACAAATCACACTGCCGCTGGGGAGGGAGGACGGCTCCTTCAGCTCCCTGTAACTTGGGCGCAGAGACCATGGTCCCATCTGCGCTGGTGTGGGGCTTACGGTCTCCCCTTGGTGGGTTAGGCTGCCGCTGGAGAGAGGGTGTAACAAACTCCTCTCTCTGAACTGTAACCTGCCGCTGGGGATCTGGGCCGACTGCCCAGCATTCCTGTAGGGCCGGTAGAGAGACCTCGATCCCATCTCCACCTGCCATCTGTGGGTCTCTCCAGGACCAGTCTATGAGGTCCCCTACTTCTGCAACTGGTAGTGAAGCAGGGGGTACCTCTGCCGCGTTTTCCCAGCTATAGGCTAGCAGGTCTGGGTCTGCCACCCAGTTTTCCCGGTCTGCGTCCCTGCTCTGCGGCTGGCAGGAATTTAATAGTTCTACATAGTCCATCTCCAGCTCTCGTTCCATGGCAGCGAAACGGCGGAGGTCTTCTCCCAGTCCAATAGATCTCGGGCCCTGTATCATCTCACCTCGGTAATGAAAGATAGCCCAGTACCGTGACTCTGCTGGACTGCCGAAGTCGACATCCTCCACCAAGGCTTTCCACAACAGGCCAGGGCTTGTGTAGTTCTCCCCCTCTGGCTGGATGCCCTCTGCCCTCCACGTCTCTGGCTGGACAGTGCACCACCACAGTGCCCGGTATGAGGCGTCCAGGCTCAGTTCCCTTTCCACAAGGTACTCGAGTTGTCTTACCCGCTGCCCTCCAGGTTGATCTCCCAGAAGTGGCATCCGCCAGGCCATTTGTTCCTCCAACTGGTATGCGACACCAGGAAGGCGCTGCTGCCGTTGATACTGGACTTCCTCCAGGGCATCGTACCATAATTCTTTCCGGGCATTATCTCTCCATTCTAATTCACTCTCTTCCTCAGGTGTGTGTGTTGCCCAGGGGTCTACGAACCCCATTTTCCCAAATCTTTGTGTAGACAGGGACGCTGTAGGCACACTAGCGTCGCCCTCAATTTGTAAATCCAAACGTACTGTGTCTCCGAACTGCTTTACCTCGCACTAGGACGCCATCCCACCGCTTGCCACCAATGTAACGGATCACCTGGCACCCCGACTTGGTACCTCCATTAATGGATGCTCCTAGTGCTTCCTGAGGACTCCAAGCACTCTGGCAGACACCACAATCAATCCATTCAGGGGAACAACATATTAAAAAATGGCATGAATCCGACCAGGGGTTCAAAAGTTACTAAAAGTATCTTTTGTTCCTTTCTGACTGGCAGAAAAACATCCCCACAATGCACCCTGGTTTCCTCCCTTCTGCCCTGGAGTTAATTGGAGAAGTAATCCAATTACCCAGGACTAAAGGCAGACTCCATTAACCACATGGTTGCAAAACAACATTAAACACTTTAAAATACATAAAGTCACATTTACACATAACACACAGACATTTCACCTATCCCCAGATAGCTGGGATCTGCACGCACAAAACTACCGAATAGCGCGCAGATCCTACTCACACAGTACAATTGCCATGGAGCTAAAGTCTTTCCCATAGTCTTTCATTATATGAATAGGCTCCATGGTATGGCTATCTGGGGTATCACATTCCCATAAAGTCTGGTCCATAGTCCAAAGGCAAGAGGCAGGCAATCAGCCCCCTCCAAGGACACGTGGCGAGGTCGGTTTCGCCACAGTGTGTATAGTGAATGCAGTGTGTATGTTTGTGTAGTGTGTATAGTGAATGCAGTGTATGTGTTTGTGTAGTATGTGTATACTGAATGCAGTGTATGTGTAGTGTGTGTATAGTGAATGCAGTGTGTTTGTGTAGTGTATGTGTTTGTGCAGTAGATGTAGTGTGTGTGTAGTGAATGGTGTGTGTGTAGTAAATGTAGTGTGTGTGTGTGTTTATTATATGCGGTGTGTGTATAGTGAATGCAGAATGTGTGTTTGTGTAGGGGATGCAGAGTGTGTATAGTGAAGACAGAGTGTGTTTGTGTGTGGATGTAGTCTGTGTATAGTGAATACAGTGTGTGTGTTTGTGTAGTGTGTATAGTGAATGCAGTGTATGTGTTTGTGTAGTGTGTGTATAATGAATGCAGTGTATGTGTAGTGTGTGTATAGTGAATGCAGTGTGTTTGTGTAGTGTATGTGTTTGTGCAGTGGATATTGTGTGTGTGTGTAGTGAATGTAGTGTGTGTAGTGAATTTAGTGTGTGTAGTAAATGCAGTGTGTGTGTGTGTATTAGATGTGGTGTGTGTATAGTGAATGCAGAGTGTGTGTTTGTGTAGTGAAGGCAGAGTGTTTATAGTGAAGGTAAAGTGTGTGTTTGTGTAGTGGATGCAGTGTGTGTGTGTGTGTTTGTGTAATGTGTGTGTGTGTAGTGAATGCAGTGTGTGTATGTATGTGTAGTGTGTGTATATAATGAATGCAAAGTGTGTGTTTGTGTAGTGCAGGGATATGCAACCTTCGGCACTGCAGATGTTTGGACTGCGCCTCCCATGATGCTTTGCCAGGATTATGGCTGTAAGAGCAGGGTGGACAATGTAGTTAACAACATCTGGAGTGCCGAAGGTTGCCTACCCCTGGTGTAGTGTGTGTATAGTTAATGCAGTGTGTGTGTGTTTGTGTAGTGTGTGTATAGTGAATGCAGTGTATGTGTAGTGTGTGTATAGTGAATGCAGTGTGTGTGTGTTTGTGTAGTGTGTATAGTGAATGCAGTGTATGTGTTTGTGTAGTGTGTATACTGAATGCAGTGTATGTGTAGTGTGTGTATAGAGAATGCAGTGTGTGTGTATTTGTGTAGTGTGTATAGTGAATGCAGAGTGTGTGCGTAGTATGTGTATAGTGAATGCAGAGTGTGTTTGTGTAGTACATGTATAATGAATGCAGTGTGTGTTTGTGTAGTGCGTGTAGTGAATGCAGTGTGTTTGTGTAGTGTGGTTATAGTAAATGCAGTATGTGTTTGTGTAGTGTGTGTGTGTGTGTGTTTGTGTAGTGAATGCAGTGTGTGTTTGTGTAGTGTGGGTATAGTGAATGCAGTGTGTGTTTGTGTAGTGTGTGTATAGTAAATAAAGTGTGTGTTTGTGTAGTGTGTGCATAGTGTATGCAGTGTGTTTGTGTAGTGTATGTGTTTGTGCAGTGGATGTAGTGTGTGTGTAGTGAATGTAGTGTGTGTAGTAAATGTAGTGTGTGTGTGTGTGTGTATTAGATGCGGTGTGTGTATAGTGAATGCAGGGTGTGTGTTTGTGTAGGGAATGCAGAGTGTGTATAGTGAAGGCAGAGTGTGTTTGTGTAGTGGATGTAGTCTTTGTATAGTGAATGCAGTGTGTGTGTGTGTTTGTGTAGTGTGTGTATAGTGAATGCAGTGTGTGTAGTGTGTGTGTAGTGAATGCAGTTGTGTGTTTGTGTAGTGTTTGTATAGTGAATGTAGTGTGTGTTTTTGGAGTGTTTGTATAGTGAATACAGTGTGTTTGTGTAGTGTGTGTATAGTGAATGATGTGTGTTTGTGTAGTGTGTGTATAGTGAATGCAGTGTACTTGTTTGTGTAGTGTGTATAGTGAATGCAGTGTTTGTGTGTGTATGTGTAGTGTGTGCATATAATGAATGCAGTGCAAGTGTGTGTGTGTGTGTATAGTTAATGCCGTGTGTATCTGTTTGTGTAGTGTGTGAATATAATGAATGCAGAGTGTGTAGTGTGTACAGTGAATGCAGAGTGTGTTTGTGCAGTGTGTATATAGTGAATGCAGAGTGTGTTTGTGTAGTATGTGTATAATGAATGCAGTGTGTGTTTGTGTAGTGTGTGTTTGTGTAGTGAATGCAGTGTGTGTTTGTGTAGTGTGTGTATAGTGAACACAGTGTGCGTTTGTGTAGTGTGTGTATAGTAAATAAAGTGTGTGTTTGTGTAGTGTGTGTGTTTGTGTAGTGTGCGTATAATGTATGCAGTGTGTTTGTGTAGTGTATGTGTTTGTGCAGTGGATGTAGTGTGTGTGTAGTGAATGTAGTGTGTGTAGTACATGTAGTGTTTGTGTGTATTAGATGCGGAGTGTATAGTGAATGCATAGTGTGTGTTTGTGTAGTGGATGCAGAGTGTGTATAGTGAAGGCAGAGTGTGTTTGTGTAGTGGATGTAGTCCGTGTATAGTGAATGCAGTGTGTGTTTGTGTAGTCTGTGTATAGTGAATGCAGTGTGTGTGTAGTGTGTGTGTAGTGAATGCAGTTTGTGTGTTTGTGTAGTGTTTGTAGAGTGAATGCAGAGTATGTGTTTTTGTAGTGTTTGTATACTGAATACAGTGTGTTTGTGTAGTGTGTGCAGAGTGAATGTTGTGTGTTTGTGTAGTGTGTGTATAGTGAATGTAGTGTACTTGTTTGTGTAGTGTGTATAGTGAATGCAGTGTTTGTGTGTATATGTGTAGTGTGTGGATATAATGAATGCAGTGCATGTGTGTGTGTGTGTATAGTCAATGCCGTGTGTATCTGTTTGCGTAGTGTGTGTATAGTGAATGCAGAGTGTGTTTGTGCAGTGTGTAAATAGTGAATGCATGTGTTTGTGTAGTGTGTGTATAATGAATGCAGTGTATGTGTGTGTAGTGCGGGTGTAGTGAATGCAGTGTGTGTTTGTGTAGTGTGTGTATAGTGAATGCAGTGTGTGTAGTTTGTGCTTAGTGAATGCTATCTGTGTGTTTGTGTAGTGTGGGTATAGTGAATGCAGTGTGTGTTTGTGTAGGTATGTAATGTGTGTAAAATGGGGGGAGGGGGCATTTTTATTTTTTTAACATTTTAAAAAATATATATATATTTTTTTACCATTTTGTTTTATTCCTCCTTCCTGCTTCTTACCTGGCCAGGGAGGGGGGAGATCACAGCTTGGTGCTCTGAGCCAGCCCCTGGACTCACAGCATACACTGACTTCCCTTCCCAGCAGCTAACTCTCTGGTGGCCAGTGGCAATGCTCTGACGGATGCGGGGCTTGCAAGATTTAGACAGCGGAGCTGCTGGGAAGTGAAGTCAGAGTGTGTATATGTGCCAATGTACACATATTATTATTATGTTATTATTTATATAGCGCCAACAAATTCAGCAGCGCTTTATATGTATATATATGATCCTGATGAAAGTCCACATGTTGGACTGAAACGTCGATCTGTTTTATGGAACCGAATAAAAGTTAAGTTTTAAAGGAACATCCGTGAGTGCAGCCACATCTCTTTGTGTATATATATATATATATATATATATATATATATATACACACACACATTTGAACTCCCAATTTGGAACTCCCAAAGCAGTCAGGGCCTTCCAGGACCGCTGGGCCCATGACACCTGTCATGGTTGTCATGCCCTGATGGCGGCCCTGGCCATCGAATGGAGCATACACTAGCTTAGTACTTAGGAAGACCAATGGTAGTTGTCTAACCAAATGTCCTAAATCGAAGATCTGAAATGTGCTAAATCTGAGAGTACACCACCAGGCTCACACTGGGCCATGCTCTAGCAATCTAAATACAGTTTAACCTTACACACTGTCAGGATTATAGTTGATCCAGCATGCAGAATAGTACCACACCTAGGACCAAGGATAGCGTCTAACCGGACCTTAGAATGGCCGGACTTAACGTACCAGAGAATAGTTAAAATACTTGCCGAGGTCAGGGACACAGAATGAGACACAACGATGAGGAAAGCCAGAAGTCAAGGATACTAGAAATCAGGGAAGTCGAAACAAAGTCAAAGTCAAATACCAGAAAAAACACGATCAGGAACACACTCTTGGATAACCAGCTAGTGGAAACCACGACAGGGCACTGACAAAAAGGCAATTTGAGTTTAAATAACCTCCTTTAGGCTGTAATTGGCTGTCTCTGACCTCTGACCCCAAAACGTGCATGCGCGTCTATTACTACTACTCCTGTCCAGAAACAACCAAAGTAGGGGGAGGGATAGATGGGTGGTATACCTTTTACAGATAAGAAGCTTAAGTAGGGATACATGAAACGTATTCGGAATACTCAGGCGGGGAGAGTTAAAGAATAAGACACAGGATTAATCCTACGAATAATTCGAAAGGGACCAACAAACCTGGGTGCAAACTTCATACTATAGACTTTGAGTTTAATATTCTTTGTGGAGAGCCATACCCTGTCACCCACCTGGTATCAGCTTGCAGTTTGAAACAAGCCGCAGCCGTTTCCAAAGCCGTGTAGACCTTAGTCCAATTCTCACAAATACATGATGGTCTGATGAGGAAAGCCAAAAGTCAAGGATGCTTATTTGGTAAAATTATGTGCGGCAGAAACATTTGGTTTGTCTGAATCGATTTACCTGGGAAATAAAAATCTTTCAGGTAATTCAAGAGTTGATTATGTGGCATTTCGGTTTGGGTGAATTTCGACCATACAATCCTTTAGGGAAAACTATTTTACATTAGCCACAAATTGTCCAATCAGTGTACTCTAAAATATAACCATTATGTATTTTCATTCCAATTGGTTCACAGACCAAGTGAGAAGAAGTAACCAATAGATGGAAAAAGAAGATGAGCAGTATTTTTTTTTTTTATGTATATATTATATATTTGTAAAATATATGGACGAATCACAATGTGTTTGAAATTGGCTAATCTTACCTAAATCCTATATAAAATAATATATATATAAAAATAAAGTAGAAGTGTAAAGAAGTATTGTGAAACAGATGAAAAAAAAAGTCCATCGGGTTTAATCTTTCAAATATTTAATTAATTAAGGGACTCTGGAAATGATTACACTGTCTATTTCAAACCATGTACCATTTTTAGAACATCAAGAGAATCTTTTAAGTAAAAAGGCAACAAAGGTACACATAACTACAAAAAACAAACTATTATAATGTTTCAGTTATATTAGGAAAATAATTATCCCGCTCAGTACACAATAGCACATATGTAAAAAAAACCAAAAAAAACTGTTTACATGAATTTAATGAATAATAAAATGAAACTTTTATGATGCTAAATCTAATTAATCTCAGACTGTAGCCACTTGCAAAATGTCTACTTTAGAAACATAAAAAGTTATTTCAAGAAAAGAGAAGTAGGGTCATTCTTATGAACATTATAAAGATATAGAATCTAACACGGAACATAGAACTTCTTTTTTGAAAACTATTTTATCTTGCGTTTTAACTCTCCATCCTTTATCTGCTTGGTCGATTGTAAAAGATTATTATTCATATGACCTCAAAGGGTTTTTGTTATACCTTAAAGTGTCTCTTTTTATTTCAAAAGTTAAAATGTTATGTAGTTTTTAAATTAATTTCATATATATATATATATATATATATATATATATATATATATATATATATACCGTATATACTCGAGTATAAGTCTAGTTTTTCCGCACATTTTTGTGCTGAAAACCCCCAACTCGACTTATACTTGAGTCAATGTCTGTATTATGGAAACTTACATTGCCATAATACAGACCAGGACCGCCGGGCTCAATACAAGCACGGCGGTCCTGTTGGGGGCTGGCAGGAAGCGTTTACTTACCTTTCCTGCAGCTCCCTTCTCCTGCGTTCTGGTCAGCTCCCCTGTAAATCTCGCAAGAGCCGCAGCGTCAGAGCGTTGCCACGGTAGCTCCGCGCAGCACGCAGGCCACGAGACTTACAGGGGAGCTGACCGGAACGCAGGAGAAAGGAGCTGATAGGAGCTGCAGGAAAGATAAGTAAACGCTTCCTGACAGCCCCCCTCCTGCACAGTACATCACCCTTGGGTGCCTGTCCAGGCTCTCGGTAATCTTCTTATGAAGAACTCGAGGTCCACAAATTAGAATATAAATACAAATTTATTAAATATAATGATAAAAATATTATGTATAGGGACAAAAATAAGGCAGGTATTAAAATAGAATATTGCACAGTATTGCACCGCAAATATGGCCAAAAAGTAAAAGCAGTGAAAATACCACAGCATATAAACAATAAGAAATACCGCCAACAGGAAAGTCACAATAAAAGTCCAGTAGTAGGCAAACGCGTTTCAGCCCTTGATAGGGCCTTCCTCAAGGCTGTATTACTGGAGAAACTTCAGGGTTTAAATAACCCTCTTGATGTATCCAAAATAGGTCCGGCTGTGGTTCCGAAATGCCGCCGATCACATCACTTCCGGTTTCGGCAAAATACACGTGACTTCCGGTTTGGCGTGGTCACATGATACGTTTGCGGTCCACCATGCGTTCCATACCCAAGCAAAGTGGATATGTAGAGGGGAGGAAATGTCCAATAAAATATACATATGCAAAAGATGTGGGGATATTATTAAAATAATTGTTAAAATTCTAATATCTTGATAAAAAAGAATTAAATTATAAAAAATGAACTAGTTCAAAGTCTATGTTCAGACCTTTAGGGCATATGGTATCTAAAGTAAAAATCCATTTTCCCTCGGACATTGTCCTCTCCTCTCCAATTCATCCGCTTTTTCCCCGAACACCATGAAACTTAAAAGGGAAGTGTCACCATTATGATGATCAAGAAAATGTGCTGATACACTATGTTTGGTGTATCCCCTCCATATGTTCCCCATGTGCTCCATGATGCGGGTTTTTAAACTTCTAGTAGTCATACCCACATACTGGAGTCCACAGGGACACCAGAGGAGATACACCACATTGGTAGAGTGGCATGTGACAATATCACGTATCTTGAAACAGCTTCCTGTGACATTAGATTTCAGCTTCCTGTGACATTAGATTTAAACATAGTTTGTGTATCTTTCTTAAAAAGAGTATTTTTACATGGTAAACACATTTTACAAGGATAAAAACCTGTTTTTTGGTTAAAAACATTTTTTTCTCCCTGTTTACAATTTATAAAACTTTTAACTAAACGATCTTTAATATTTTTGACACCTTTAACCCCTTAAGGACCAAACTTCTGGAATAAAATGGAATTATGACGTGTCAGACATGTCATGTGTCCTTAAGGGTTTAAAGATAATATTCGGCCTATCGCTTATAATGTCTTTAAGGTCCTCATCTGTTTTAAGGACATGCCAGTGTTTATTAATTATATGTTTAATCTGTTTAGAATTAACATTATAATCTAAAATCAGGGGTACACATTCTTTTTCCCTTATTGATATATCTCTCTTTGGTTTATACTTAAGCACTTCAGTTCTCTCCATATTTTTTACTTGATGAACCTGTTGTTTTAAAACTATAGGGTAATAACGCTTTTCTTTAAAAAATGAAGTTAGTGGGGGCGTGGCCTGACCGTTCAAGCAGATGGACGTGTGAACGATTAGCTCCCAGAGAGAGTCGGATAAACACAGCGATTATCTCTAACGGACAGCGTGAAAATCGACCTAACCGCATTCAGAGATCCCCCCTCAAAGAGATGGCACAAAGATCTGCCAAAAAGGCTAAGATTAAACCGGCATCCATGCAAGTCGCGGCCTTGCAATCACCGCAGCGGCGGGCACAAGATGGCGCCATTAGACCTGCCTCACCAGCATCAAGCCCCGGCCGGAGCGATGAAACGTCCATATCAACGAAGATAATTCCAGCCACAGCTTCTTCAATCAAAAAAATGCTATTGGAACTGCAAACTTCCCTGCAAGCAGACTTCGCCAAACTGGCTAAAGAAATAAGGTCAGATGTGCAAGCCCTTGGAGAACGCACTGACTATTTAGAAACGAAGACAGAAGAACTCATATCTGCACATAACAACGTGGTTGCGGCCTACGAAACTGTAGATACTAAACTAAACTCTATAATTCTTAAACTGGCTGATCATGAAGACAGGGATAGGCGGAATAATATCCGCATTCGTGGGATCCCAGAAGATATTAAACCGACTGATTTGGAGAAATTCACAACGGCACTGTTTAAAATGTTACTTCCCGATATCCCAGAATCAGCCCTCCTGCTGAACAGGATTCACCGATTGTCGAGACCGAAGAACCTGATTCCCACCCTACCGAGAGACGCAATCACTAGGGTACACTACTATACAACCAAAGAGGCACTTATGCAAGCAGCCAGAAAACTACAAATATTTCCGGAAGAATACAAGAATATACAGCTCTACATGGATCTGTCAGCTACTACACTAGCAACGAGAAAACGTTTATGCCAGTCACATAAGCTCTACGCGTAGCAACAGCTAAGTGACTTTTACACAAACATGATTTAAGGGCCCTAAGTGTCCTCGGGTGATATTTCCACCTCTCACAGACTGTAACTGTGACTGTTGATATGTAATAGTGATTTGTCTTCGGATAGATTTCTGGTTAACCCTACTGAGAGGATGTTCTGTTAGATACTACCTAGGCTCCTAAAGTCAGTACGCTAATACTAAATTACATGTATATATACAACCTTGAGATAGATAGAAATATGCTACATGAAAAAAAAAATTCTATAAATGTTATAAATGTCATGTATATTTCTAGAACAATGGAATATTCACGTATAATAAGGAGAGTCTCTCCCCCCCCCATGTGGACTTTACTGCCTGCTGTTAGCCAAGATGACTAGGTCTCGGGAGAGAGACCTCAATAATGTATATAGTTTGTTTTTTGTTATATGTTATTTCTGTTCCTATTTCTCCTCTCCCTTTTATGATTTTCCCCATAGCCCAATGACAGACATTCAGAGAATGACCATCTTTCACCACACGTATAGCTCTACTATAAGAGAGAGACGAGTCTTGACCCAAAGACAACTTAAAATATCAGTTCACATATGGAAACTGCCTATAAAACTCAAAACCCCAACATGCATCCAGACCATTTATACTATACTGGGCATACATTACCACAGAGATCTCCAGCCCCAAACCTTACATGAACCATGACGCTTAATTTTATGTCACCTAATGTAAAAGGCTTGAATTCCCCGCACAAACGGAGAATGGCACTCCAAGAAGCGAGGAATAGTAAGGCACATGTGGCCTTTTATCAAGAGACGCACTTTCAAACAATAAATCACTAAAAATTCTCTTCCAAACAATTTCCTATAGGGTATCACAGCACGTATAAAACAAAAAAACGAGGAGTGGCGATATTAATTAACAAAGATATCTCTTTTCAACTTATAAAAAAGATAAAGGACAAAGAAGGCAGATTTCTCCTTCTCCAATGCATAATCAACAACAATCAATATACCCTAATCAATATTTATGGTCCTCACACTGACCAATACAATTTTTTGGAGAGAATCCTTACATTGGCCAATGCAAATAAATTTGGAGACATCATAATTGGAGGAGATGCAAATTTCATCTTGGATCCCAACTTGGATTCCACCTTTTCCTCCACACTTACGCAAACCACTAAATCACACAGACTACGCTCTACAAATCTCCTAGAGAAAGTACTACTAGACCAGGGATATATTGACGTATGGCGCACCTTACATCCCCTAGACAAAGATTACACCTTTCATTCTCAGGCACATAACTCCTATTCGAGTATAGATCGATTCCTTATCCCTCTGAACCAAATAACAAAAATAGATAAAACCCAGATTGGTATTATAACGTGGTCCGACCACGCAACTGTGTTGCTACAGATAGCGACCCAATACCCAATGCAAGGGGGTCGTACTTGGCGTCTTAATGATTCATTACTGCAAGACCACACACTGATCCCTCAGATCACTAAAGAGATGGACAATTATTTCTCCATAAACAACACGGGAGATACAAACATAGACACATTATGGCAAGCACATAAGGCAGTCCTCAGAGGGCAATTTATTAAGCACTCCAGCCATAACAATAAGACGAGAAAACAGGAATATACAAACACAATCACCGAACTCATGACACTTACACAAACCAACAAGACCTCACCATCCCATGACACCATGAAACGTATTCTCCAATTACAAACCCGTCTGCAGGAGATAGAACTTGCTAAAACAACTTACCTTCTAATGAAGGTAAAACACAAATTCTTTGAGGAGGGCAATAGGGCGGGAAAAATGTTAGCGTCCCAACTCAAAGCTAGAACCCAAACCACCAAAATTGCATATCTACACAATACAGAGGGCCATAAACTTACCAACCCACAAGATATAGTTGAAGAATTTAACAAATACTATGGCAAGCTTTATAATCTAACCAAAGACAAACTATCACACAACCCTACACAAACAGATATAGATGCCTTCTTAAGAGATGTCCACCTCCCGAACCTAACAACCGAAGAGAGCCAAGAGTTGGTACAACCATTCACGACCCAAGAAATCTTACAAACCATTCAACAATTACCGAAACACAAATCCCCAGGTCCAGATGGGTTCACCAATGTATACTACCACACATTTAAACATATATTAGCACCATTCATGACTACCCTCTTCAATCAGTGCTTTCAAACTGGCCACATGCCCCAAGAGATGCTTACCGCCTATATATCTACTTTGCCGAAACCTGGGAAACCTCCCACACATTGCCCTAACTTCAGGCCTATCTCTTTATTGAATTGTGATACCAAAATATACGCCAAACTAATGGCAAACCTACTATCTAAGATACTCCCACGCATAGTACATAACGATCAATCAGGATTTATCAAAGGAAGACAAGGCTCTGATAATACTAGGAAAATACTCAACATACTCTTAGCCTTAGATGCAGAGAAGGCCTTTGACCGGCTTCACTGGACCTATATGACCTCAGTATTGACCAAGTATAAATTTCCTAAGGAACTGATACAAGGAATAATGGCACTATACAACAACCCCACAGCTAGGGTCTCACACTCAGGCTTCCTTTCCTCGCCCTTTAAACTCACCAATGGGACAAGACAAGGTTGCCCATTGTCCCCCCTTCTCTTCATCCTATCACTGGAACCGTTAGCTTATAAAATTAGGCAAGACCCACAAATTTCAGGCATCCACATCAAAAACAACAACTTAAAGTTAGCCATGTTCGCAGATGACATTCTGCTCTCCCTAAGCGAACCCCAGACCTCCCTTTCCAAACTCCTGCAACTATTAGAAGACTATGGCAGAGTCTCGTACTATAGACTAAACAAATCAAAGACGCAAGCACTCCCGATTCACATACCAACACAACAGGTGCAAGAACTACGCCTCAACCACCAATTCGATTGGAGGCATAAATCCGTCACGCATCTAGGAGTCAAACTTGCTCTGCACAAACAAACCATGGTGTCCTTAAACTATACGGCTTTAGTACATGTCTGCACCTCTCACTTTCAGAAATGGAAAGAGGTTCATCTATCATGGCTAGGAAGACTACATGCTACAAAAATGATGGTACTACCGAAATTACTCTATATCTTTAGAATGTTACCTTTGCAAGTACCACCACAGGTGTTCAAATCCATACAAGCCACGTTTAATAAAATTTTATGGGGAAAAGCAAGACCGCGCCTCCCCCTTTCCCTCATACACATGTCGCCAACAGATGGAGGTTTGGGATCCCGAAACTGTTAACATATTACAAAGCAGCAATATTGGAACAAGCTACCAAACTCCATACACCCAAATATACTTTTCAATGGCTGGACATGGAACACGAAATGATCCAGCCCAGACTGCTAACGAACATACTATGGTCCCCTAAGAACTTCAGGCCGCACCTGTCCACACTATACCCCACTACTGCTCTGACAATACGTGTTTGGGACGCGTGGAGGTTGCCCAACACAGATGGAAAAAAATTCAGTATCCACGCGCCATTAAGAGCCCTAGAAGAGATTTCACCTTGGTTGTCGCTGCAAAACTGAACATCCAGGGGGGTGACCAAAATCCAGGACTTATGCGCTAACTCAGTAATAATGCCCTTCCCAGATCTGCAACAAAGGTACCAATTACCAAACTCGTTTCTTTTTGTATATTTACAATTGAAAAGCATCATCCTTACTAAGGTAGCAACGACTTCAAGAATCACGACTGCAACCAACAATCCGACACAAATGCTGATTAAGAGATGCCACTATACCCCGACAAAACCTAAAACTTTGTCCCTATGCTATAAAAGCCTACTAGACTGTGCTCCACCCCAAGCCTTTAAGTACGTTACACAATGGGAAAAAGAGAAGATACCAAAACTTTCCAACGAACAGTGGCTGAAATCTCTATTAGCTCTAAAAGGTATTACATCCTGCAGATCTCATGTGGAAGCTCATTAAAAAGTAGTATACAGGTGGTAGGTACCTCACCCCACACAGACTTCCCACCATATTCCCCAATGTCAGCCCTCTATGCTGGAGATGCAAACACAGGCAATATGTCCCACATATGGTGGGAATGTGCAGGTATCAAACCCCTATGGGAACATACTCAAACAAGTTGACACCTACCATTCACCTTATCACACCCTTGATAGGATTATTACTACTATTCCCGGATTCCTGGGAAATGGATACCAAAAGAATAGCTACTATACTCGTTTTGGCAACCAGAAACCTTTTAGCAACCCATTGGAAAAGTTCATACTGCCCCACAAACAGAGAATTAATGGAAAAGACACACCAATATTACAGATTCGAAGTACTCTCCTCCAAAACATACCAGAAAAGGAGAAAGCTGGAAGAGACTTGGTCGACATGGCGTGACATATACAACCAGCACAACACTTGAGAGATTTCATGAATCTCGACGCGAATATAGAACGCCGATATAGAAGATCTGCCCTCAAGACAGCGGCTTAGACATTGCATACACGGTAGTAGACCACCTGATTCACAAAGCTCTAGTATAATATTACACTTGACTACACAAACACCTGTCATCCCTGTTAACCATTTAACCTCGACTGGCGAGGTTAGACAACCATTTAGGAGGATAGACTACTTGAAAACCACCTTAGACTTGTAATAGGGGATACTTCGACTTTGATTTTGAGCATTATAAATCCGTAGTATTGTAACTGTTATCAATGCCTTACTGTTTACTCTTACAATTACCCATACATCTGACATATGACAGACGCGTGTTCCTTTATATGACATTTCATAGCAGTGAGACCTCAGTGTACTACCCCATGCAATCAGGCCCCTCTTACACACGCAGTCTTGGCCCGAATATGTGCCTTTAGATACATATGAGCTTTCAAATACACACATCTACGTAAAAACACACGTCTGCGAAGAAACACAGTACAAAATTAGGAGTTAAAGGAATGTCCCAGACAACGACATGGGTAAAAATCCGGGTCATGAAATTTGAATAGACATCTGCACCAATGCAATAAAATGTACCGTTGCATCTATATGTTTCCAAATTAATGTGATAACTTGTCAAATTAATGTGATAACTTGTCAAATGTACGATATTCTTCTGTCATGCATCCCCTCCCCCTTTCTCTTTCTTTTGTATCCCCATGTTACCTTTACATTGGAAAATAAAAACCATTAATATGAGAAAAAAAATGAAGTTAGTATATCTGCTTGAATGTCAAATTGATGAGGATCAGTGCAATTCCTCAACATTCTTATGTACTGTCCTTTTGGCATATTATTACTCCAAGGTGCATAGTGACAACTGGTTGTTTCAATATAGCTATTGAAATCAACCGGTTTAAAAAACGTTTTAGTTTTAATGCAAAAGTCCTCTATATAAATAACTAAATCTAAGAAATTGACATGAGAAGTGCTATGTTCACTAGTTAGGGTGATATTTCTGGAATTATTATTTAAAAACTTTAAAAATAGAGTAAGGTGCTGTTCTCCCCCCTTCCAGATAAAAAAAAAAATATCATCTATATATCTGCGATAGAGGACCAAGTTCGCACTCCAAGGTACATCCCCTGAGAGGAAAGATTCCTCCCAGAAGGACATAAATAAATTAGCGTAGCCTGGTGCGAACTTGGTTCCCATCGCACTCCGAATCAATTGTAAAAAATAAGAGCCCTCAAACCAAAAAAAATTATCCTGTAGAATGAGATGAATACCCTCTATAATGAAATCTCTTTGAGTCTCAGGAACCAAACTATCTGATAAAAAATGTCTAACAGAGTCACACCCCAGATCATGCTGGATAATAGTATACAAACTATTTACATCACAGGTTACCAATATGTAACCCTCCTTCCATGTTATATGTTGTAATTCTCTAATACGATGGGAAGAATCCTTAAGGTAAGTTGGGTGTGAGGTAACAACTGGTTGCAACAATCTGTCCATGTATTCAGACAACCGACTCAGTAAGGAATTCACCCCAGCGACTATTGGTCAGCCCGGTGGGTTTGTGTTATTTTTATGGATTTTGGGGAGAGTATAAAACACAGGGATTTTCGAAACTTTCACATTTAAGTAGTCATATTCATCCTTATTTAAAATCTTAAGTGTCCGCCCTTTTTCTATCAATTTCAAATATTTATTCTTAATAGACTCTATGGGGTTACCTGACAGTTTCAAATAAGTCTTCGAGTCCCCCAACTGTCTGTAAATCTCCTTTATGTAATCTTCCCTATTTTGGATCACTACAGCCCCTCCTTTATCAGCGGGTTTTATAATGATCTGTTCATCTCTACTTAGTTCCATAAGAGCTCTTTTTTCTGTTGGTTTAAGGTTATTCTCACACTTTTTATTCTTGGGAATTTTCTTAAAATCTTCCACAACTAATCTTTCAAAAACTTGCATTGCACCACTGGAATGGTACTTGGGAAAGAATTTTGACCAGTTTTTTAGTTTAGCATGTACCATATCATCATCCACATTAGGATTTTCTTAAAAAAAAATTTGAGGATGTTTTAAAAAAAACTTTTTTAAACACAGCTTACGGTTAAATTTCTGTAAATCTACAAATGAATTAGAAGCATCATTAAAACATGTAGGGGTGAATCATTTTTTATAATTTAATTATTTTTTATCAAGATATTAGAATTTTAACAATTCTTTTAATAATATCCCCACATCTTTTGTATTTGCATATGTATATTTTATTGGACATTTCCTCCCCTCTACATATCCACTTTGCTTCATCCATCATGTTTTATCTTTTCTGCATATTATATTAACATATATTTTTTTATTTTTTATTGATTCACAGCTTACTACTTGTTTTATTGTTTTTTTTTTTTCTATTTGTGTTTTGTTTAACATGTATGGGCAAATGCCCTCTCTCAATATGGACTCTGTTGGGACAATTTCCACCATGCTTGGGTATGGAACGCATGGTGGACCGCAAAAGTATCATGTGACCATGCCAAACTGGAAGTCACGTGTATTTTGCTGAAACCGGAAGTGATGTGATCGGCGGCATTTCGGAACCACAGCCGGACCTATTTTGGATACATCAAGAGGGTTATTTAAACCCTGAAGTTTCTCCAGTAATACAGCATTGAGGAAGGCCCCATCAAGGGCTGAAACGCGTTTGCCTACTACTGGACTTTTATTGTGACTTTCCTGTTGGCGGTATTTCTTATTGTTTATATGTGGTATTTTCACTGCTTTTACTTTTTGGCCATATTTGCGGGGCAATACTGTGCAATATTCTATTTTAATACCTGCCTTATTTTTGTCCCTATACATAATATTTTTATCATTATATTTAATAAAGTAATATTATATTCTAATTCGTGGACCTCGAGTTCTTCATAAGAAGCTTACCGAGAGCCTGGACAGGCACCCAAGGGTGATGTACATAGAGCCTATGAGGCTCCATCTTTGTGAGTTTATTCCTCATATATTATAGATTATTTATATTTTACTATATGGAAAGCACTATGTATGTTCCATTTGTTTTTCAGATGTAACTACAGTATCTATATCTACAATAGGTGGTATATCTATTTATATACTGTACCTTCTAGTGTGTGTGAATTTATTTATACTCTTTTACTCTGATTGGCAAATGGCAGGCGCCCCATCGGGCTTCAAGACATGCAGGGACATCCAAAAATGACTGTACAGCAACAACACTCTCCACAAATATCTTGAGTGTAATGGAAACTAATTTCATTATTGCACCATGGTCTTTATTCCTTAAAGTTATTTAGTTTACACCAGTTCTTGTTCATAACACAAGATTTTAAAGGTATTTTTTTTTACTCAAAAGCTAAACACAAAACTTTCTATTGTGCCAAACAAGTGGCATTATCGTACTACTACGCGCGGACTTGGTGGAGGTAGAGGTATTGTTACCTATAGCATCATATGCCACATAGTCCTCCATCCAAGTCCCTGTGCAAAACATATTAGTGTATAACTTACGTTGTAAGGGAGCTTCCACCTATAAGTTAACCTGTCGCGCCTGCTTAGCTTAGGAAAATATGACACATTGAAACTGCCTCTTCACCCTATGTAATGTGGGCATGACAGGGGCGACCAGCATTATAACCTAATACATCGTATAGTTGAGAATCCTGATTACTTCTATCATACAGGCCTCTGCCTCCCATGTTACCATTATTGACAATATAAAACAAATGGTTTTGCCAAGAAAAATATTATATATATATATATATATATATATATATATATATATATAAGTAATTGAGAAAAAAAAAACATTACAAAAAATACAATTAAAATAAAAAAGGGGGAGGAGGCCTGGACGGACCTTCTAGCATATACGGCTTAGACCGTCAATATAACAATTCACGCTGAAGCTGAATCAGGTTCACATATTCAACTAGAGTGAGATGATATTGGGCTATCCAGTTTGCCCAACACTTACTGTCACACACTAGTGGTATATACTTAAACTAAACTACTGTTTTCATGTTTTATGTATTGGCAATGACCCTACAAGATTTCTCACTGTTTTTTTTTTAACATTCTACTGTTCATGGTATGCCTCACTATTTATAATGCTGTTGATTCTTTAACGTATTGATACAGGCATAAGTTTGGAAGCAGTTTAACATTAGGTTACTGGTGGTGGAACCTGGGAGCTGTGTTTCGTTAACTTGCTACTTCGTGAGTTAAGTATTACCGGCTATCAGAGCTAAGTAGGTTTGAATACTAATAGCTATCCCACCATTTAGACCGGCTTTTACTTACCTATATACAGGCATTCTGTCTCTATTATTTATCTTGGGAATGTTTGTATGGCTGTTAGTTCTCCTCTCTACCTACCTCATAGCAATCAATACTATTTGCCAATCCTCATTGGCACCACAGATCTACAGGATTAGAATGAGAAACTATACCTCTATTATGATTATATAGGCTTTTTCCTTATTTTTGTTATTTCTCTTGCAGCTCTTCCACCCCCCCCATTACCTTCTAGTGAGGTTTTATCACTTTACCACCATCCCTGACAGAGCTCCGAATCTGGGCACAGACGTGTGCTAATTAATTCAGTTATCAGGCTAGCTCTATTATATACTACTATCCCGCAACTGATTAGGCTAGTTTCCAAACCTCCACTGCTCTAAAACTCAGTATCTATCGATAGTTACCCTGCATAGATCTATCTTAGGACTATTGGTGACATTTATACTAAGGTTCTTGGTCTTATCCCATGCAGGCTATATAGGTATTATACCTGGATAAGTCTATTACGATAATTCATTGACACATCTTTTACCTATACTAACTCGAGTCTCCTTTCAGAGCTGTATAGACCTTGGGTAGTCCTAAGAATTTTCAGTGTCAATAGGGACTTCTCTAAGTATTGCAACTGGTCTAATACCTATCATTTTGTTCACCTTTCACCTTTTTGTACACGAGCACCCATTGTTATATATTTGTATTTTCGATCTAATAAAATGTATTTATTTAATTATTATTAGCTCCTAGTCTGGCAGTTACCTCATGGTCATCCAGTACTCATATTAGAGTATCCTAGTTATCCCAGTCCCTTACCGGTACACTTTTCTTGTTTTTCAGTCTACCAAATCTCTTTCACTGTGCTACAATTACAATGAATTCTACATCCTCCTTAGGAGATGGCCTCTAAGTTGCATGGAAAACTCAAGGCCTACACAAAGGCCTCGGAAAGTTGGATAGGCCAAACCAACTAGAAATTGTGTTTACATTAATACTAGATATCTGATCAGTCAGGTAAAACATTGCATGGGGAGGAGTCGTAACCCCCGCAACCGTACCTCTGAGAGATATTACCTATAGCCCTTTGAGACGTCCCTCACTTCAGGGCCAGAGCCATTGTGTGCTCATAAACATGGTAAAAAAGAACACGGCTAGGCAACAGATTAGTGGGTGCCATAAAGATTGGCCGCGTGAAGAGAACGGGTGTCCCCTACGCATCTCACACCATCATGAGGCCTAATTCAAACCACAATTCCAGACCCACTCACACGTACATATTATTATGTTGATGACATGTTATGCAATGTGTGATTTTTATATGGGATGCATACTAACTATGATATGTCTTTTGTTTGCCTTCTCTAACTGATGTACACTACTTGACAATTCACCCACGCATTAAAGTTTTGTTCACCTTTTTCATCACTGGTCACCTCCTGTTATGTCATGGAAGGAGGCATTGCTCCTCTAGTAATGTCAAATCCAATGCTCCTTACAAAGAAGCATTGATGACCCAATGTGCAAGCAGAGCAAGAGTGTCACACATTCAAACTTCCACATGAAAATGTACTTTTCAATTAGCATGTGTATAAATCACTGTTTTTTAACTCGCTATCAAAAATCGACTATTTCTCAGTTCTCTTCAGTATGGTAAACTGCCTTATTGGACTTATATAGTATATAGTATAAAGAAACAACAGAACGTATCCCTGGTTACCTTAGTGAATTTTGGAAAGTTGTAGTCTTTAGATTTATACATGGTTTAAAAATTCAGGTCAGCTGAATCACTACATCCAAAACATGAAGTTTAGTTTGCATAGTCCAAAAGTCACCAATGTTTGACTCCTCCAAATAGGTTTTATGAAATATATTCAGAAAAATGATTAAGACAATCAAAAAAAGTGCAAAAGTGGGCCAGTCAGTATATTGCTGTTAGGTTTTCCCATACCCCACCAGGCAGAATCAGAAAAAGAAGGAAACAGCTTAGCGTTCCTCTGATCCTTAGATTTAGCCGGGTTTAAAGCAATATAGAAATGTATAGCAGAAATGTGAGGCAAACCTAGGTCAGGAGAACAGAGATACACTGTATCGATATAGCTAGTCTATGTACACTCTGTACACACACCCCCAGTTGTACCTTCTGGCAGGTTTCTACTTTCAGTAGAGACACTGAACCTGCTCCCAAATTTTACATAAGTCATGCAGAAGCATATACAGGACTGGTATTTCCTGACTAGAGAACGCAGCTGGATGGACAGTAGGGTGATGGCCATGAAGAAAAGCACTGAACCCAGATGAGTCATGGGTAGGATTTATGTGGCAAATTTAACCAATAGGAGCAGGTCAGCCAAATTGTCTTGAAGCTGAGAGATGAAACAGCATAGGTACTGCTCAAAGGATTTATTTGCATTTGAACAGTTCCATTGAACTAGACATATTAATGTAATATCCAACTGCAAGCAAAAGGCTTTCCAGAAACAATAAATACACTGGCTATATCTATCAGATAGGATTTATCAGGAACACCTCCTTAGAAAAAGATCTTCAGAGCCAATTCAGAGGAGGAAAGGAGTTTATGAAGGGGAACATACTGTGTCGAAATATTCCATGCCCACTTGCATGCCCGCATTGTTTCAGATCCTTATGTCGGGGATATCCCTATCTAAGAGGCAATGTATTTGGATCAGCACTTTCAGAATATCCAAAACGAACGTACAGGAAATGACACAATGACGGGATGTGCGTCATTGCGATATAAGCAGAAGTAGAACACGGAGGAACACCCGGCAGGAAATTCAATTTCCGGAAGATTGGTTTAAAAACAAGCCGAGAGAAGTCCAGTTTATGCACTTGAAAAAGACTGAAGGTCGAAACGCGTTGTGCTTTATTGATGTTATGTATTTTTACTGCGGTTCTTTTACTGTTGTCTATTTTATTTGAGTAAATACTTTTTATACTTCATTTATCCTGGTTTGCTACTCATCTTTTACGCATCTGGGGAAGGACATCAGCTAATACAGGAAGATCGTGGGGATAGCTTGAAAAAGTTTATTTTTCAAAAGTAATGACAGCTAGAGCCTGCTATCTTGGGCTCTATATATATATCGTGAGTGACCCATTACCTCTGTCATATACTAAATCTGTACACATACATTATTATGCTATGAATATATTGTTATATCTTTCAGATTAACTTCAAGATTTACAACTATTAAGTATATATATATATATATATATATATATATATATATATATATATATATATATATATATATATATTGTTTTCCTTTGGTTTGCACCCCCCACATTGTTTTATTGCTATTTCACTATTTGTTAGTGTATTTTAGTGATTTTAAGACACTGGGGGTAGTTGCTGTTTTGTACTATCTAGCGCCAATCCACCTATACTTTTTCTCCTTTGAGGTGAAAATTCACCCTGGAAACATATTTCTCCTTAAATGATACAGGGGAGGTAGGAATAAATACCTTATGGCAAGCTCATAAAGCAGTCCTTCGAGGACAATTTATTAAACATGCCAGCTACAACAAAAAGCAACGAATGAAAGCCTACATAGAAATAAACAAAGAGCTAGCTACACTTACCCGTGCAAACAAACAAACACCATCATATGACATCACAAAACAGATCCTTCGATTACAGTCCAAATTGAAAGACATAGAAATGGCAAAAACGACTTACCTACTAACAAAAATGAAGCACACATTTTTTAAGGAAGGAAATAGAGCAGGGAAAACTTTGGCAGCCAACTTAAAGCTAGAACCCTGTCATCTAAAATTGCATTTCTCAACACGGGAAAGGGAGATAAACTTACCAACCCACAAGTGATAGTGGAGGAATTTAGCAGGTACTACAGCGACTTGTATAACTTGCAAAGATACCTGACTGCCATACACCTAAACAGGACGAAATAAATACATTCCTAAGCGATATTCACCTACACACTCTCACCCCAGAAGAAAGCCACAATCTAATACAACCTTTTACAACTCAAGAAATAACAGATACCCTCAAACAATTACCGAAACACAAATCACCTGGACCTGATGGGTTTACAAACCTATACTACCATACTTTTAAAGATATCCTAGCGCCTCACATGACGAAAATGTTTAACCAATGTTTTCAGAAGGGGTCCATGCCCACATCAATGCTTCAAGCCCATATCACAACCTTACCGAAGCCCGGGAAGCCCCCAACCCAATGTTCCAATTTTCGACCAATATCCCTATTGAAATGTATGCCAAACTGTTAGCGAATAGAATAAGCCCTATACTAACCCGTATAGTACAGAATGACTAATCAGGCTTCATCAAGGGTAGACAAGGCTCTGACAATACTAGGAAAATTCTTAACATACTATCCCACATTACAACAGAAAAAATTGAAAGCCTCTTTTTAGCACTAGACGCTGAAAAAGCCTTTGATAGGCTTAATTGGACATATATGACGTCAGTCTTAAATAAATATGGATTTCCACATGAGATGACTCGAGGTATAATGACGCTATACGACACTCCAACTGCTCAAGTATACCACTCAGGGTTCACCTCATCACCATTCAGCCTCTCTAATGGCACTAGACAAGGATGCCCATTATCTCCACTTCTTTTCATCCTTGCACTGGAACATTTAGCACTCAAAATTAGAAACAACCCACTTATCACAGGGATACCCATAAGAAACTCAAATTTCAAATTATCAATGTTTGCGGATGATATCTTATTAACTATCAGCAACCCAGAAACGTCCATACCCCGTCTTATGTATCTACTGCAAGAATACGGGAGAGTATCATATTACAAACTCAATAAAAATAAAACACAAGCACTACCACTTCACCTACCCACACCGCAAGTTGACATATTGCACCAGACCTACCAGTTTGACTGGAGACAGAAATACATTACATACCTAGGAGTGAAACTTGCTCTACATACTCAAAAAATCATATCACTGAACTATGGACCACTGCCACAAACATGCACCTCCCTTTTCCAAGCTTGGAAACATGTCCACTTATCATGGCTAGGCCGAATCAACAATCTGTTAAAATGGTAATACTACCCAAAATTCTTTACGTATTTCGAATGTTGCATCTCCAGGTACCACCACAAATCCTTAAGACCCTACAGTCCACATTGTCCAGATTCATCTGGAATAAAGCAAAACCACGTCTACCTGTTTCCTTACTCCAACAGACCCAACCAGAAGGAGGCTTAGGGGTACCCAGAATAGCCGCATATTATGAGGCTGCTGTTCTTGAATCCGCCATACGACTTCATGCCCACAGGTATTCATTCCAATGGGTAGACATGGAACTAGATAAAACTCACCCACACTCCATGCAACACATAATGTGGTCACCAAAAATACATCGCCCACCAAAAATATCACTGTATCCCACCTCTATATTGACGCTGAAGTATTGGGACAGACTGATGTCTAACATATCCGAAAAAGGGAAATACTGCATAGATGCCCCTATAGAGGCATTGATTAGGTTAACGCCATGGTTATCATTAAAATCCTGGGCCACATATGGTGTTAGATACATCAAATACTTATGCATGCAAAAGGAAATCAAAACATTTCCAGACCTACAAACACAATTTAACCTACTTAACTCCTGTATCTTCCAGTACCTACAATTAAAGAGTATTATAAATACCCAAGTGTCACTTCAACACCCAGCCATACCACAACGTGTAAACGACACGTTAGCGGTTATCTCCAGATGCCAATCCGCACCAATAAAACCCAAATCTCTATCGCTGTGCTACAAAACCATATTAGACTACAATCCATCCCATTCTTTTGGCTATGTACAACAATGGGAAAAAGAGGGGATGCCCATATTCACAAACAAACAATGGCTCTCAGCACTAAACGCCCTTAAAGGTCTCACTTCCTGCTTCTCTCACGTAGAAGCCCACAAAAAGGTGCTTTATAGATGGTACCTCACCCCACAGAGGCTGCATCAAATATACCCTACTACAAGCCCCAAATGCTGGACATGTATGACAGAAGTGATGCGTATCTGATGGGAATGTACAGAGATTAAACCACTTTGGACACAAGTCCAACAGATTTTACAACAAACACTAAACCATACAACGCCTATAACATCAGCACTAACACTTTTACTAATCTTCCTAATTCAATGGGGAAAAACAGATAAAAAAGATAGCCTCCCTTGTAATTTTGGCAGCACGTCATCTACTGGCCCAAAACTGGAAAAGCACAAGATGCCCCTCCCAAAAAGAATTGCTAGACAAGATAAATCAATATTATAAATATGAGATACTTTCCTCTGACTCCCACATAAAGAAGAGACAGACAGAACAAACATGGGTACCCTGGATCAACATGTTAGACAGAAACATTACACCCTAGGATCAAAACCCAAACTACTACGCCTGAAGATTACAAAGTACATCACATAACATGTCGAAATACCATAACCTTGTCCCTGCATACACCCAGGGTGAGGGTATGAGCAATTGCAATAGATCACAAGTTACAGGCAAACAACTGTATAACTTATTTCTAAATGTTTTGTACTCAACTATAATCTCAATCTTGTTTGATGTACCTAAGGATTTGCACATCATGTTATGCAAAGAGAATACTACAATATTATGTCACCTTGAATGTATATCCCCTCCCCCCCTTTTTTTTCTATTCTGTACCTCCCCCACCCCTATCCTTTTTGACTTTTTGAAAAAGAAAAAACTTTTTCAAATTTCAAAAAATGTGTGTGGGGGGGGTTTAGAACTATTGTAGATTTTTCTGGACCTGAGAGGAAACTTGATTATCTCTCAGGCACAGAGGATCATGGGATGGATTACCCTCTGGACCTGAGAGGGAACTTGATTATCTCCCAGACACAGCAACGCCGGGGCGGGCTTATGTTTTGGGTTACTTTGAATGAAAATTTGTCATAGTTTGTACCTCCAGAACTGTGTCTTGTCTAGTTACTGGAGGGAAGGAAAATTTAACCCCTGTGTCTGCTTTTCCAGCTTGCAGGGAATGCAGCAGGGAATGTCCTTGTAAGGACTAAGAGCTTCCAGGACTGAGTGCCGTCCCTTCATGGGAGCGCATAGAGCTAAGTCCCCTAACCATGTAAGAGTTCCTGATCGGCTGAAGGAAGGGAACTAGCGGAGGAAACTGGTCTGGTTACAGCCATGTTAGAGATACAGGTTCAATTTAGAGATTGAGATACAATTATTTAAGGTAAATTACATCTGTTTAAAAGTGAAACCAGTTTTTTTTTTTTTTCATGCAGGCTCTGTCAATCATAGCCAGGGGAGGTGTGGCTATGGCTGCATAAACAGAAACGAAGTGATTTAACTCCTAAATGACAGTGAATTGAGCAGTGAAATTGCAGGGCAATGAACTATACACTACAACTGCTTTATTTAGCTAAAGTAATTTAGATGACTATAGTGTTCCTTTAAGAATAAAGTTAGTTGGAACTCAGATTTAGAAATAGTTTTATACTGTCACTTTAAGAATATTTAAGGTAATTGTTTTATTGCTTTGGTCTTGAAATAACAGAACAACCATCAGTAGGAATTCAATAATTGAGTGATCTTGCAGACAGAGTTTGCAGATCCTTATTTGAATACCCTACTTAGAATTGTGTTGATGTCCCAATATGTATGGACCTGACTGTATGTCTGTCTGTATGCATGCATGTATGTCTGTCTGTATGCATGTCTGTATGTCTATGTCGGTATGTATCTATGTCTGTCTGTATGCATGTCTGTATGTCTATGTCTGTATGTATCTATGTATGTCTGTCTGCATGCATGTATGAATGTCTATGTCTGTATGTATCTATGTATGTCTGTCTGTCTGTATGTATGTATGTCTGTATGCATGTATGTCTATCTGTATGCCTGTCTGTATGCCTGTATGTATGTATGTATGTATATCATTATGTGTGTATGAATGTCAGTGTATGTATGTCTGCATGTCATTATGAATGTGTGTATGTATGCCTGTCTGTATGAATGTATGTATGCCAGTATGAATGTATGCCAGTATGAATGTATGTCTGTATGTCATTATGAATGTATGTCTGTGTATGTATGTGTGTATAGATGTCAGTGTATGTATGCCAGTATGTATGTATGCCTGTCTGTATGTCATTATGAATGTGTTTGTGTCTGTATGTCCTTGTACATGTGTGTCTGTATGTATGTTAGTATGTGTCTGTCACTATGTACGCCTGTTTGTCTGTATATGTGTGTATATCTCAGTATGTGTGTGTCAGTATGTATGCCTATATGCGTATCAGTATGTGTGTCTGTTAGTATGTATCAGTGTGTGTGTGTGTGTGTGCGTGTATCTGTTTCCTTTTGTATCAGTGAATGTGTTTGTGTCTGTATGTGTATTCCTGTGGGCGGGATTTGGAGGCGGGCCCTGTGGGCGGTCTTGGAGGTGGGCCCCCGGGGGCCCAGACCCTTAGCTCAGTTAGGGGCCCCAAAATGTCTGGTGGTGGCCCTGGGTATTTCCATTCATTTCTAGCAGATATTTTCATTACTTTCATGCAAGTACTATGGCTAACAACTTTCTGCTACCAGTGTCATAGTTTTGCTCTGCCTTAGATTTATAAGAGAAAAACCTGCATGGGGTAATAGTCTTTTTGGACACTCTATCTGAAATAGTACAGCTTCTACTTGTAGCTCAGAAACATCTACCTCAAAAGAAAAGGATATTTGAGAAGAGGAGTGGAGGCAAAGGCCTGGTTTAATGCATGAAAGATATTTTTTTTTGGTTAGATTTGTAATAAGAACTGTCACAGGGAAGAAACCTTTAATGAACTGTAGTTGAGAAAGCCTAGGAGCCATAGGATAGAATGCAAACCTTGAGTTTTTCAGGAAACTAGTGGCAGATACAAGGTACCCAGAAATAGTGATGTACGGAACTGTCCGCCGGCGAACAGTTCCCGGCGAACTTAGCGTGTTCGCGTTCGCCACAGCGAGCGGACACATGCGCAGTTCGATCCGCCCCCCTATTTCGTCATCATTGGGCAAACTTTGACCCTGTGCCTCTCGGTCAGCAGACACATTCCAGCCAATCAGCAGCACTCCCTCCCTTCCACACCCTCCAACCTCCCAGCATCCATTTTCGATTCATTCTGAAGCTGCATGCTTAGTGAGAGGAGGGAAAGTTTAGCTGCTGCTGATTAGATAGGGAAATTGATAGCTAGGCTAGGGTATTCAGTGTCCACTATAATCCTGAAGGACTCATCTGATCTCTGCTGTAAGGACAGCACCCCAAAAAGCCCTTTTTAGGGCTAGAACATCAGGCTGCTTTTTTTTTTTTTTTTTTTTTTTTTCCTGTGTAATGTAATTGCAGGTGCCTGCCTGCCAGCTTCTGTGTGAGGTTCACATTGGATACTGTGCCCACTTGCCCAGTGCCACCACTCATATCTGTTTTTAAAATAGGTTAAGCTTTAGATTTAAAATAAATATTTTTTTTTCACTGTAATAGAAGAGCAGTTGCCTGCCTGCCAGCTTCTGTGTCAGGCTGGATGCCTTGCCCATTTGCACAGTCAGTGCCACCACTCATATATGTTTTTACAATAGCTTAAGCTTTAGATTTAAAATAAATAAAAAAAAATCACTGTAATAGAAGAGCAGTTGCCTGCCTGCCAGCTTCTGTGTCAGGCTGGATGCCTTGCCCATTTGCACAGTCAGTGCCACCACTCATATCTGTTTTTACAATAGCTTAAGCTTTAGATTTAAAATAAATAATTTTTTTTCACTGTAATAGAAGAGCAGTTGGTTGCGTGTGCTCTGCAGACCTGTGCCAGCGTGCTTTGACAGTTGCCAATCATATCTGGTGTCTCAAAGAAAAAAGGTTTCCAGTGTAAGCTAATAGCAGCCAGTCAGTGTCCTTCAAGCGGCTCTGTCAAGCCTTCCTTCAGCGTGTGCCCTGCACAACACTGCCAGCGTGCTTTGACAGTTGCCAATCATATCTGGTGTCTCTTTAGCGTGCTTTTACAAAGAAAAAAGGTTTCCAGTGTAAGCTAATAGCAGCCAGTCAGTGTCCTTCAAGCGGCTCTGTCAGGCCTTCCTTCAGCGTGTGCCCTGCACAACCCTGCCAGCGTACTTTGACAGTTGCCACTCATATCTGGTGTCTCTATAGCATGCTTTTACAAAGAAAAAAGATTTCCAGTGTAAGCTAATAGCAGCCAGTCAGTGTCCTTCAAGCGGCTCTGTCAGGCCTTCCTTCAGCGTGTGCCCTGCACAACACTGCCAGCGTGCTTTGACAGTTGCCAATCATATCTGGTGTCTCTTTAGCGTGCTTTTACAAAGAAAAAAGGTTTCCAGTGTAAGCTAATAGCTGCCAGTCAGTGTCCTTCAAGCGGCTTTGTCAGGCCTTCCTTCAGCGTGTGCCCTGCACAACCCTGCCAGCGTACTTTGACAGTTGCCACTCATATCTGGTGTCTCTATAGCGTGCTTTTAAAACCAAAATTTTGTTTCCACTGTAATAGAAGAGCAGTTGCCTGCCTGCCAGCTTCTGTGTGAGGTTCACAGTGGATACTGTGCCCTCTTGCCCAGTGCCACCACTCATATCTGTTTTTACAATAGCGTAAGCTTTAGATTTAAAATAAATAATTTTTTTTCACTGTAATAGAAGAGCAGTTAGTTGTCTGCAAGCGTCTGGGTGTCAGGCCTACTTCAGCGTGTGCTCTGCAGACCTGTGCCAGCGTGCTTTGACAGTTGCCAATCATATCTGGTGTCTCTTTAGCGTGCTTTTACAAAGAAAAAAGGTTTCCAGTGTAAGCTAATAGCAGCCAGTCAGTGTCCTTCAAGCGGCTCTGTCAGGCCTTCCTTCAGCGTGTGCCCTGCACAACCCTGCCAGCGTATTTTGACAGTTGCCACTCATATCTGGTGTCTCTATAGCGTGCTTTTAAAACCAAAATTTTGTTTCCACTGTAATAGAAGAGCAGTTGCCTGCCTGCCAACTTCTGTGTGAGGTTCACAGTGGATACTGTGCCCTCTTGCCCAGTGCCACCACTCATATCTGTTTTTACAATAGCTTAAGCTTTAGATTTAAAAGAAATAATTTTTTTCACTGTAATAGAAGAGCAGTTAGTTGTCTGCAAGCGTCTGGGTGTCAGGCCTCCTTCAGCGTGTGCTCTGCAGACCTGTGCCAGCGTGCTTTGACAGTTGCCAATCATATCTGGTGTCTCTTTAGCGTGCATTTACAAAGAAAAAAGGTTTCCAGTGTAAGCTAATAGCAGCCAGTCAGTGTCCTTCAAGCGGCTCTGTCAGGCCTTCCTTCAGCGTGTGCCCTGCACAACCCTGCCAGCGTACTTTGACAGTTGCCACTCATATCTGGTGTCTCTATAGCGTGCTTTTACAAAGAAAAAAGGTTTCCAGTGTAAGCTAATAGCTGCCAGTCAGTGTCCTTCAAGCAGCTCTGTCAGGTCTTCCTTCAGCGTGTGAAATAGAACAAAAAAAGGATGCGCCTAAAATATACAGTAAAACATATAAGAGTGTATATAATAAATAATATAAAATAATACAATTTAATATTAAATATTAAATGAAATATAAATGGATAATTGGCAATTGTCCAAAACACTTATCATAAGTCCATAATGGTAGATGCCATGTATAAGAACAGGGATCCTGAGGCGTAAAATGGGGTGTGTCTTCACAAAGGTGTCCTTGAAATCCAGTGAAGTAATATGTGGAGAAAAAAACAAGAGGAACTCCAATGGCACAGTATATAGATGAATAAAATGGTAAATAAAATAAAAGTAGTCTTACTCACACTTTTCAGAGCTAGAACCTAGCTCTGATATAACGCACGTGAAGTGGAATAATCCCCACTCAAGGAAATGCGGAGTAATATTGATTGGCGAGTATCTGGCTCAGATTCAACGTCCAAGTTGGTATTATTCGACCCAGGGAGATAAAATAAAGTATATAGTGCTCTCTGTATAGTAATTAAAAGGTATAAAAAGAGAATAAATATACTACTCACAGTATATAGAGCAGGCTTGTACTGCTCAATGTAGGCGCTTGGGTGGTATCATCCCCACCTAAGGATTCTTTAGGCTTCTCGTCAGGTAGATAGTATATGTATAGTCAGGTGAAAAAGAAATCAAAATGGCTATAAAATGTTTTATGCCAAAGTATTTTCTTTATTGTAAAGTAATAAAATTAATATCTAAACGCGTTTCGCCGCAAGGGCTTCTTCAAGTAGATAATAGTAAAAGAGGGACACACCTGACATACAATGGTTTATATAAGATACAGTAATGTTTGTAATTTTGAAAATCCCGCCAAAATGACGTCATCAGTAGCATAATATAAAGATACAAATCAAATAACTGAATGAAACATAAATTATTGTACATATAAAGCATATAATATAGGTACATTCATTTAAACACAAAAACGAAGGTTTAAAAGACTTAAAATAACTAAAAAACTTAACTTCCTTCAGCGTGTGCCCTGCACAACACTGCCAGCGTGCTTTGACAGTTGCCAATCATATCTGGTGTCTCTTTAGCGTGCTTTTACAAAGAAAAAAGGTTTCCAGTGTAAGCTAATAGCAGCCAGTCAGTGTCCTTCAAGCGGCTCTGTCAGTCCTTCCTTCAGCGTGTGATCTCCAGAACTGTTCCAGTGCACATTGCCAATCATATCTGGTGTCTCTATAGCGTGCTTTTAAAACCAAAATTTCTTTTTCACTGTTATAGATTGAATAGCAGTTACTTGTCTTCAAGCGGGTGTGTCAGGCCTACAGTGTGTGCTCTGCAGAACTGTTACAGTTCACATTGCCAATCATACCTGGTCTCACAGTAGCTTGCACGCATAGTACCACTAATCCCCCAAAAAATGACAGGCAGAGGCAGGCCACCCCGCAGGGGCCGTCGTGGTCGTGGTGCTGTGATTCCCTTTTGCCCTAGAATAATGACAGTTTTCAGAAGCCACGTACCCTGAACTTGAAAAGTTCTGAGGACATAGTTGACTGGCTAACACAGGACACCCAATCTTGTACAGCCTCCGCTCGGAACCTTGACGCACCATCCTCCTCCAGCTTAGCTTCAGGCACCTCTCAAGATACCACTCACCCGCCTGCCGCCACCACCAAAACTAGCACCACAGCCGCTTTACTTGGTATGTCAGAGGAGTTATTCACACACCCGTTTGAAGAAATGAGTGATGCGCAACCATTATTGCTAGAGGATGTAGATAACAGGGATATGTCTCAGGCAGGCAGCATTAAACACATGGAGGTACGGTGTGATGATGATGATGTTGTACCCGCTGCTGCTTCCTTTTCTGAGTTGTCAGATACAAGCGAAGCTGTTGATGATGACGATGCGTCCATGGATGTCACGTGGGTGCCCGCTCGGCAAGAAGAAGAACAGGGCAAAAGTTCAGATGGGGAGACAGAGAGGAGGAGGAGGAGACGAGTTGGAAGCGGGGGGGTCGTCGCAAGGAGCTAGTGGCACAGTCAGACAGCATGCATCGGCACCCGGGGTCAGCCCGACAGCACGCCAATCAACGCATGCTGTGTCCACCACCAGAATGCCGTCATTGCAGAGCTCAGCAGTGTGGCATTTTTTTTGTGTGTCTGCCTCTGACAACAGCGATGCCATTTGCAACCTGTGCCAAAGGAAACTGAGTCGTGGGAGGTCCAACACCCACCTAGGTACAACTGCTTTGCGTAGGCACATGATCTCACATCACAAACGCCTATGGGATCAACACATGAGTACAAGCAGCACGCCTACTCTTAGCCGCCATCCTCCTCCTGGTCCAGCATCTTCAGCCACGTCAACCACTGCTGTCCTCCTTGCCCCCTCTCAACCATCCGCCACTCCGTCTCCCGCCTTGAGCAGTTCCCGCTCATCTGCCCACAGTCATGTGTCTGTTAAGGACACGTTTGAGCGTAAGAAGCCAATGTCACCAAGTCACCCCCTTGCCCAGCGTCTGACAGCTGGCTTGTCCGAACTATTAGCCCGCCAGCTTTTACCATACAATCTGGTTGAGTCTGAGGCGTTCAAAAAATTTGTAGCTATTGGGACACCGCAGTGGAAGGTACCCGGCCGGAATTTATTTTCACAAAAGGCAATCCCCAACTTGTACTCGATTGTGCAAAAGGAAGTCATGGCATGTCTGGCACACAGTGTTGGGGCAAGGGTCCATCTGAACACTGATACCTGTGTTGGGGCAAGGCTCCATCTGAACACTGATACCTGGTCTGCAAAGCATGGTCAGGGCAGGTATATCACCTACACTGCGCATTGGGTAAACCTGCTGACGGCTGACAATCAAGGAATGCGTGGCATTGCAGAGGAAATGGTGACAACGCCACGAATTGCAGGCAGTCCTGCTGCCACCTCCTCTACTCATCCTCTTCCATAACCTCCTCGGCTGAGTCCTCTTGTGCTGCTGCGTCTTGCTCCACATCAACGGCACCCCCCCAGCTCCCCAGGTACTATTCCACATCCCGGATACGGCAGTGTCACGCCGTCTTGGGTTTGACTTGCTTGAAAGCAGAGAGTCACACCGGACAAGCACTCCTGTCCGCCCTGAACGCACAGGTGGAAAAGTGGCTGACTCCGCAGCAACTGGATATCGGCAAAGTGGTGTGTGACAACGGAAAAAATTTGATAGCGGCATTGAAGTTGGGCAAGTTGACACATGTGCCGTGCATGGCACATGTGTGTAATCTGATCGTACAACGCTTTAGGAATAAGTACACAGGCTTACAGGACGTCCTGAAGCAGGCCAGGAAGGTGTGTGGCCATTTCAGGTGTTCCTACGCGGCCATGGCTCACTTTGCCGATATCCAGCGGCGAAACAACATGCCAGTGAGGCGCTTGATTTGCGACAGCCCTACACGTTGGAATTCAACACTCCTAATGTTCGACCACCTGCTCCAACAAGAAAAAGCTGTTAATGAATATTTGTATGACCGGGGTGCTAGGACAGCCTCTGGGGAGCTGGGAATTTTTTTGCCACGTTACTGGACGCTCATGCGCAATGCCTGTAGGCTCATGCGTCCTTTTGAGGAGGTGACAAACCTAGTCAGTCGCAACGAAGGCACCATCAGCGACATCATACCATTTGTTTTCTTCCTGGAGCGTGCCCTGCGAAGAGTGCTGGATCAGGCTGTAGATGAGCGTGAAGAGGAAGAGGAAGAGTTGTGGTCACCATCACCACCAGAAACAGGCTTATCAGCATCGCTTGCTGGACCTGCGGCAACGCTGGAAGAGGATTGTGAGGAAGAGGAGTCAGAGGAGGAATGTAGCTTTGAGGAGGAGGAGGAGGAGCAAGACCAAACACAACAGGCATCCCAGGGTGCTCGTTGTCACCTATCTGGTACCCGTGGTGTTGTACGTGGCTGGGGGGAAGAACATACCTTCAATGACATCAGTGAGGAGGAGGAACGGGAAATGAGTAGCTCGGCATCCAACCTTGTGCAAATGGGGTCTTTCATGCTGTCCTGCCTGTTGAGGGACCCTCGTATAAAAAGGCTGAAAGAGAACGACATGTACTGGGTGTCCATGTTACTAGACCCCCGGTATAAGCAGAAAGTGGCGGAAATGTTACCGAATTACAAGTCAGAAAGGATGCAGCATTTGCAAAATAAATTAAAAAGTATGCTTTACACAGCGTATAAGGGTGATGTCACAGCACAACGGGAATCTAACAGGGGGAGAGGTGGAAGTCATCCTCCTCCACCCACGACCACGCCGGCAAGGACAGGACGCTTTAAAGACGTGTTGTTGATGGAGGACATGCGGACCTTTTTAAGTCCTACGCATCGCCACAGCCCTTCGGGATCCACCCTCAGAGAGCGACTCGACCGACAGGTAGCAGACTACCTCGCCTTAACTGCAGATATCGACACTCTGAGGAGCGATGAACCCCTTGACTACTGGGTGTGCAGGATTGACCTGTGGCCTGAGCTATCCAAATTTGCGACAGAACTTCTGGCCTGCCCCGCTTCAAGAGTCCTGTCAGAAAGGACCTTCAGTGCAGCAGGAGGTATTGTCACTGAGAAGAGAAGTCACCTAGGTCAAAAAAGTCTAGATTACCTCACCTTTATTAAGATGAATGAGGGATGGATCCGGAAGGGACTGACACTCGGCGATACATTCGATTAAAAAAGGCCTGATGAGATGAGCTGCCTTGGGCTAAAAATGGTCCACACGCTGCTGTATTTTTTTTTTTTTAATTCTTTATTTTTGCGGTGCTTTGCATGACAGTAAAACGGTACATTGCAAGTCAGAATTTCCAGTATATAGCATCAACATATTTATCTTGCATCTTGTGAGACTGCACCAATTATATAATTTTATAAAATACAAGCAATAACTTGGATCCTGGTCATTAACCGCTTAACCTGTGTTATTTGTGTGTTTGAGTCGTATATTCGGTGCTGGTATCCCCGTTCCGTGTGTGAAGTAGTTATGGAGTATGTGGTGCCTCCATGGTTATGACACTTGGGTGTGCCTGTAAGTGTCGGTATGGTGTCCCGTGGGCATATTGATGGGTGTGTACTAGTGAGTGACTTCTGAAGCGTGTGGGCTGTCCAGTGCAGCCTCCTGCCGTGAGTGTGGTCTCTGCCTCATGTGATCAAAACTCCTAACCTAGGGAGTCGCGGGGGGGGGTGGTCGTTGTTAAGAGTGTAGCAGTCACTCCATTAAGCGTTTGTGGTATGTCCCCATCTTAGGTACCAGTCGTGCGAGAGTGGGTCCCATTGAGCCTGTGGTGTCAGTCAAGTACGGTCCATGTCAGGGTTAGGCCTGTCGATTGTTGTACGTGTGTCAGTCTTCTAGTAGGGATCGCAACAACATAAACAATAAACCGTTTAAACGTCCTTTTGTAACTCAGGTATGGTGTGAAGTTAGATAGGTTTCTCCTGACCTATGCTTTTGTATGCAATTCTTGACTCGTTTTAGACTTCACAAACCCTCGAGCTTAAAGCTCTACACCCACTAAGAGTGCAGGACAAACCCTAATCTTTGCAGAATAATGTACGTTGCCATATGGACACTTTGACGGTAGGTAATGGGTCGAATACAACCTGTACCTTTACTATGCTGCCCTCTTAAAGGCTGGCTACTGTTCAGTATTCTAGATTAGTCATCTATATAAGGTCAGCATTTAATGGGCTTTAGCAATATATACATTTTGTCAGACCATTTAATCTTGCTTTTTTAGCTTGAAAGTAGTGAGGTGTGTTTATTAAATTTTAGTGCCCCTATTCAGCCTTAGGAGGGTAATGTCCCCTAGTCATGGGACACTGAGCTTGGCTTTAACCTCTATCAGATGTTTGGAGACCTTACAAACTGACAGCCACCGGCTCAAAAACAGTGTTCAGGAGAAAGAACAAAGTAATAAACAATTGTGATTTTCGCATTGAGTGTACGAACTGTAGGAATTATGGTAACGTTTCCAAAACGGCACTTGGTTACCAAAATTGGGCTCACAAAAAAAAAAAAAATATATATATATATATATATTGTTGCCCCCAAGAACAATGGGGTACTATAAGAAATGTTAAACGTTCAATGAAAATAACTTTGCAGTCTTTAGACCTAAGGAAAAGGTGAGCGCTGGGAAGGTGTCCCTACTGTGCCTCATTGTCAGCCAGTCCCTTGAGGCTGTCTTGGGTCCGAGGACCGAGGGCTTCTGTTCCGCGGTACAAACGTTGCGGTGCGCTCTGGGTCCCAATTGGTAGTAGAGGGTCTTGAGGGTGAGTTGGCGGTCGGTGGGTCCAGTCCCAAGGCCTGTATTATTGTGGGTGCCTCTTCCATGGAGGCAAGTGTGAGTTGGGATCCGTTCTGTGGTATCACCAGGGATCTGTGTGCCCCCCATCGATAGGTGATGTCTGCTGCCCTCAGTCTGTTGGTGAGGGAGCTGAAGGTTTTGCGCCACATGAGGGTAGACTTTGTAAGATCCTGGAAAAAGGTTAGGCTAGAGCCCTCAAATATCAGGGGTGTTTTACCTTTTAATGCAGACATGACCTGAATCTTGTCGTGTACATTTGGGCACCTGAGTATCACATCTCTGGGTGTGTTTGAGCGTACCTTTGAGGACATAGGCAGGCGGTAGATCTCCTCAGTGACCATCTTCTTGACCGTGGTGTGAGGCAGAATAGTGGCCAGAAGGCGCCTTGTGTAGTGCGGTAGTTCATCTGGCAAGATGGCTGCCGGGATGCCTCTAATTTAAATATTAGTGCGCCGATGGCGTTCCTCCATGGTTGTCTGCTGTGCCATTATGGCTCTTTGTTGCGCCTGAAGGTGGTGCATTGATTCTTGCAGCTCAGCTAGGTGAGTTTGCATGTCTGTAATGTGTTTTTCATTAGTGTGTACCCTGTTTATAGTGGCAGTGATGTCCTTTTTGATGGGGGCCAGTTCTGCCGCAAGGATTTTATGGAAGTCCGAAAATAGGATTTTTAAATCATGCCTGGATGTTGGGGTCATGTCTGCTGGAGGGTCTAGTTGGTGTTGTGGCCCTATGTGGGCTTCTGAGGTTGTTTCTGCCTCCGGTTGATCCGTGTGTTGGTAGTGGGGCGCCGTACGCGGCGTGTCCGCGGGAGTAGTTTTAGCCGGAGCAGGCCTTTGAAGCATGATCCCTATGTCCCGGTTTTGTTCTATGGCTTGTGGGCGCTGTGAGCGGCGGCCCATGGCTGGTGTGTGTGCCGGATGGTCTGACCTTTGGAGGGAGGCTTCGTCCCGCGCTTGTCGCGCTCCGTAGCCGCCGAGTAGTTTCTCCAGGTCTGGGATTGTGAGCGTGGGGTAGGCCCCAACCTTCCGTCTCCGCTTCTGCTGGGTGGAAGCCGCAAAGAAGGGCATTGATCGGCTCGGGAGTAGGTAGGGAGTCCAGCTGGGGGCTGGAGGAGGTTGGATCGGCTGAGGGTGTTGGGATTTTTAATAGATTGTGCCCGTTTACTGGGGAGCTTGTCGAGATGGCGTCCGTTTAGCTCGCTGGTTAAGCTCCGCCCCCCACGCTGCTGTATTTTAGCTCTGAATGATGTTTGACTTGCGTGACTTATCCGCCACCAACTAGGGTTCAAGCCGCCATGTTTTAGGGCACTTTCTGCCTGTGAAACAAACATCAATTTTTCTGGCCGCTGCTACAGCAGCGGCTGCAACAATACCAAATTTTTCAGGCATGTGTACATGCCTAATTTTTAGGCCCACTGGTGCAGCACTGTGGCTTCAAAAACCAAACCAAAAAAAAATCCTCCAAGATGGCACCAATATAGTCTAAGCATCTTCCCACCTTGGCCTAAAAAGGGGAGGTGATTCAACAATTAAAAATCGCAGCCATTTACACGTCCACTGATAGGAGACGCGGAAGGTATTAAACTGATATGAACAATACTAAACTCACCACTCCTATCTGGTGGCACATTAGCTTGCCCGCGCAGTGCCCCAAATTTCAAGTAAGAGGACCGACCAAGCATCTTCTTCCATCTCCCTGTTACATAAATCAATGCCATATCCATAGAAATTGTAGAGAATATCCAGGATAGTTTTACAGGGCCAAATCATGTCGCCTGTTGAAAGAGGTGACCTTGCTCGGGTCCCAGGTGTGCGGTTCCTAAAATGGCTGCCATATACACGTCCACTGATATGATATATACACGTCCCCCTCCCCCTTAATTTTCAGTATGTATCGTATGTTTAAGTGCGCTTTCCTGCAGCGTCCAGGGTTCGTGTGACTCTGGGTGTTGCTGAGCTACTATGGCTCGCTTGGCTTGCGCGCAATGCTAGGGTGCAGATGGGGGGAGGGGCTTTTCACTGCAGGGACGTTCCCTCCTGCCTCCGGGGGTGCCTTGACTAAAAAGGAACATTAAGGGTTCCGGGTGGGTCATGGGGTACGTGCCGTGGACGGTAGTGCCCCATGGCGCATATTCGAATGCACCCTGTGTTCTGGATAGCGTGGTCGGGGAGAGGGCTCCCCGAGAATGCGCTGCTGTCAGGTCCCTCTCGGGGCGCATATCGACCCTGGGAGGAGCTGGGTTGGTGGAGGTACGTTTTGCACTTTCGTTGGCGGTGCAACCCTTCTTGGCCTGGGGCTGGATGGGCTTCGGCCTCTGGTTATACTTAGGACTCGCCTGGTGCCTCAGCACGGTGCGTTTCTCGTCCTCTCTGCAATCTGTCGGGGTGGGGACGTGGGTGCTCTCGGTGCAGGACCCTCAGAGAGCTCTTTCGGGTGATGTGGGTCCAGTTTACCAAGAACGCTCGATTAGCTTACTTCCCAATCGTTTAGTGGGCCCCTGGGGTCCACTTTGCGGGTCCCCCCTTGGGGATGTGGTGCCCATGGAGGAACGGGGTTGATGTAGCCTGATTCCTTATTTACTCGGTTGTCGTTTCTTTCCGGGGCTGGGTTTTGAGTTGGTGGCTCACCACAGCGGTCTGCGTGGGTGGGGCTGCGGGGCCCTGGGGCCTTTCTGACGAAGGCGGCTGTGGAATCGGTTTTCCGGCTGCTGCCAGTACGCCCGTCGAGTTGTTGTTTCGGGCTGTGTTTTCTGACGGTCAGGATTAGGTGGCTATGTGCCTCCCCGTGAGTTGCTCCCGATGTCACTTGTGTGGGACCGTCAGTGGTGCATGTACGCGCTCTGCTGCTACAGTGTTTTCTTGGGATTGGAGTTTCGGAGTTCCGTGGCCCGGGCCTTATCCGTGGGTCGGGATGTGTGCTCTTGTCTCCTGGATAGTGGGATCAATTCCTGTAAGGGGAACGTCGGTGCCCCTGGCTGCGGTTTGGGGCATCAGGCAGGAGGCGTCTGTGGTTTGGAGGGGCGTTGTGGGTTTCGGCTGCGCTACTCGTGGGCTCTCCTGGGAAAGCTGGGCTTTGCCTGTTGGGGTTGCCCTTGGGACTGTATGGGGTTCCTGCTGGGCCTCTTTTAACGCTGGCTTGTGCAATCTGGCCCCTGAGTCCTTTCCGCTGGCTTCCAACTGTTTTGCCGCCGCAGTAGGTTTTGGGGATTTGGGTCTCGGTGGTGTGCTGCCTCTTGCCCAATACGCTGGCTCTGACGGACTCTGGTGTTCTTGGAGGTCCCCCTTTCTGGTGGCATGGTAGGCATGGGGTACCCGGCTCACGAACAGGTGGGTGCGTTTTCCTTGGGGACCATCATGTGGTGATGCTGGCTGCCTTTCGCATGTGACAGTACCCTATACCCCGGTGGTACTCTGGTACTCTGGCTCGGCGCTGTTTGAGTCTAGGGGCGGCTGGTCAAGGTTTTTGTCTGGTTATTACCGTTATGATGGTCGATGCTCCGTCTTGTTCATTGTAGAGCGTACTTCGGGCGGAAGTGTCACGGGGTCGATTTGTAAGACAGTGGAGGTGTGGTCACTTGGTCCAACGGTCTGCTGAAGCTGGTCTGTGGGCGATGTCTGGGGCGGCGTGGGGCCCGCTCCAGTAAGGTTGGGGTGATCGGGACGGGTGGGAACATTTCCTTTTGGGTTCCGGGATTGGCCTGCTCATCTACATGTTTGGTTTCGGGCATTGGGGGCGATTTCTGCGATTAGCGGGGCTTGGCTTCCCGTTCGTGTTACTGTCGTTGGCAAGTGTGAGGGTGTTTTAGTGGAGTTGAGTAAGCGTTGGAACGGGCTTCCTTCAGGTTTCGCAGCTCGACGGCTGTTGTCGTTGGGAAAGGTAAGTTGGTTGAGGTTGGCTGTTTCATCGATAGAATCTGTGCAATTCTTGGATGTTGCAGGGTTGACTTTCTGCATCCTCCTGAGGTAGGTGGGATGCACGGGGTAATGGTTGAGCTCCTACCATGCTGTAATGGGTTTCCTGGATAGTCTGTAATATACCGTTCCGATCGGGGGCAGTGCAGGGTTCCGTCATTTGCCTGTTTCATTGGGAGTACTGTTCCGTCCCTTGGACTATTCAGCCTCCTCCCCTGTTTGGTTCTCGGAGATGGGTTTTCACCCCCGCGTCCATTTAGTTGGGGTGTTCCTCTTGGGGGCTCGAATTCCTGGATGAGGATGGTGGGGAATTCAAGAGGCATTTATTTTGTTGGGGGCGGCTACGGACACCGCCAGGCTGGGCGTGCCTGCGCCGATGGTTCAGAGGGCTCGAATGGTGGGTGTCAGGGTGATGGGTTCCTTGGGTTCGCCTTGCTGGTCTCTGCTTGGATTTATTTCCGTGTTTACGGTCCCCCCCCCCTCCCGGACTGGGGAGGGCGGGGTTTTTGTGGGTAATTTGGGAAAGGAGGCAGGGGCGAGTGGTTGAATCCTCCACCTTCGGGGGCGGAGGTTCGGTGTCTGGCTCCGGATACGTGAAGGGGGGTGGCTCCTCCTCATACGGGGTCAGCTGCCCCGCCTCATGGGGTACCAGGGGTTTTGTCATCCCTGGGTGGAATGACGTGGGTCGGTGGTGGTTTAGGACTTGGGTGCTCTTCGATCGGGACATGTTACGCATTATGTTTCTTCCCTGAGGTTCCCAGGGGCTAGGCTGCGCCTATCGCCCTTTCCTGTTGGCAGTGCACTCCGCAATGTGAGTGCCCTGGTGCGCTGCCGTCGGTCATCAGAATAGATGGGTTTCTAGGTTTGTCGTGGCCATAACAAAAATGACTAAACGTATAACGGACAAAATGAATAACTAAAACATGAACACTTCCAGTTCGCCTTTTGGGTTTGGCCAAATGTGGCCTGGGTATCTCGAAGGGAGGGGTGCGCTTGCTGGAGGTCGGACTTGACCTCTGTCACTCTAGCGCTGCGTGAAGTGGTGGAACAGGCCATGGCTGGTTGTGGTGGGGTCCCCCGCTGATTTTAGGCGTAAAACAGCGGGGTTGTGGCGGGGGTATGTCCTTGCCAATTGAGTTTGAGGTTACGTTTAAGTAGATGGAATGAGATGAACAAGTTTTTTAAGGTCTCAAACCTCCCCTGCTCTAAAGGTTTAACTTTAGGTTGCCTGAGGTCTCGTGCCCATCGAGCGTGGATAAGGTCGGCTGATGGCAGGCATTGGAAGGATTTTTTATGACGAGGGGGGAGGTGAGAGGGAGTGGTGATTAGGAACCACTCCATGTTTTTATTGGCAAGGACGGTTGGGTCACTGTATAACACTATGGGTGGAGTTATATATGTATATATGTTAATTTATGCTTATTTATGTCTAATGTTTTGGTTACAGAAAAGAAGAGATTTAATAAATAAAGTTATGGATGTGTTATGCAGTAATTTAGTTTGTCATAATAAATGCTGTGGCCTGTTTCATCCATACTAAGTGGTCTGTCGTTACTGGGGGGTTTAATGGGGTTAGATTTTGTTCTAGGCTGCATCGCGATTCCCCACTACGTACATACAAGGCCCTGGGGAGATAGCGCAGCTAAGCGGACAAGGGCACATGTAGGAGTGTGGGGATAGATGCATAGCATTGGTTGGGAAAGAGTCTGTGGGTGAGATTATGTTCTGTGTAAGACAGTGTGGGGGAGGTCTTACCTCAGTGCCACTTGGGATTCGGGCCAGCAAACAGCTTCCCTCCCGCCCACCCTATAGTACATTTCATCACAGCTAGCCGGGGGTATGTCCTTGCCAATTGAGTTTGAGGTTACGTTTAAGTAGATGGAATGAGATGAACAAGTTTTTTAAGGTCTCAAACCTCCCCTGCTCTAAAGGTTTAACTTTAGGTTGCCTGAGGTCTCGTGCCCATCGAGCGTGGATAAGGTCGGCTGATGGCAGGCATTGGAAGGATTTTTTATGACGAGGGGGGAGGTGAGAGGGAGTGGTGATTAGGAACCACTCCATGTTTTTATTGGCAAGGACGGTTGGGTCACTGTATAACACTATGGGTGGAGTTATATATGTATATATGTTAATTTATGCTTATTTATGTCTAATGTTTTGGTTACAGAAAAGAAGAGATTTAATAAATAAAGTTATGGATGTGTTATGCAGTAATTTAGTTTGTCATAATAAATGCTGTGGCCTGTTTCATCCATACTAAGTGGTCTGTCGTTACTGGGGGGTTTAATGGGGTTAGATTTTGTTCTAGGCTGCATCGCGATTCCCCACTACGTACATACAAGGGTTTGAAAGAATATTCTGAATCCTTACATGTTTACTTTATCGTTTGTTTGATTTTTGTGAACCATATATAAACTACAAGCAGCGTGAAAACTATAAAAACTCAAGTGGCCATGCTGATCAAATTAAATAGTATGCTTTACACAGCGTATAAGGGTGATGTCACAGCACAACGGGAATCTAACAGGGGAAGAGGTGAAAGTCATCCTCCCCCTCCCACGACCCCGCCATATCTGCCAAGTGACCCTATGTAGGGGTAACAGTCTCTATTCTGCTCTGTGTCAGTGTGTATCATGGTCTCTGAGGACGGGGAACAGTCTCTATTCTGCTCTGTGTCAGTGTGTATCAGGGGCTTTGAGGACAGGTGTCAATGTTAGGTGATTTCTGCCCTTTATGGATTAAAAGCAGACTCTGCATCAACTGTGTAATTTCCCATGGGAGTTTTGCCATGGATCCCCCTCCGGCATGCCACAGTCCAGGTGTTAGTCCCCTTGAAACAACTTTTCCATCACTTTTGTGGCCAGAAAGAGTCCCTGTTGGTTTTAAAATTCGCCTGCCCATTGAAGTCAATGGCGGTTCGCGCGGTTCGCCGGTTCGCGAACATTTGCGGAAGTACCCAGAAACTTTTTTTCTTTCTGGTCAAAAAGGCACTTAACAAGTCTACAGTAAAGACAGTTAGCAAGCAATATCTTAAGTATCTTTATCACATAGTCATGGTGTGTAGTGATATCAGGAAATAAACCAAAATGACAAACAAATGAATTAAGTTCCTTAGTACATCATTAATGAAGTCCTGGAAGACAGCCACTCATGTTTTTAAAGGCTGTCTTCTATTTAAGACCTTTCTTTAAGGAACACTATAGTATTAGAAATACAAATGTGTATTCCCAATGCTATTATTATTATTATATTTTAGTAGTGCTTTACAATGGGTGGACTAACAAACATGTAAGTGTAACCAGACAAGTTTGACACACAGAATACCCTTACCATTAAGGTGATCTGACCAGTGCTGCCAGGGTTACTAAATCTAGTTAACTCACCTTTTTCCTTCACTGTGCCAATCTTCTAGCACATTTGACTGAGATCATTGAGATGAGTAGTGCACATGTGCAGCAAAACACAATGCTGCACCAGATCTCTTTCTGAGACCATTTCACTGAAATAGCAGAGTTTTGCTCTGCTATTTTACATAAGTGTCTCTAGTGGCTGCCATAATGGCAGTCACTAGTGGCAGGTAAACTCTGCAAACATAACATTGCTGTTCTTTCAGAACCAAAATGTTTTCAACTGCAGGATTAAGAAGGGAGGCACATGGCACCAAGACAACTTCATTGAAATTAACTGTGCAGTTTGAAACCTTTACCGTTCTGCAGGAACATGTTTTCTTTGCAGGGTAAACCTGTCAATTAGGTAGCCACCAGAGGCACATCTGTAAATGCACACTGCATTGTGTGCACCCTTTAGTTTAAATTTGGTAAAATGATCAAAAAGTTCTATAATAAAAAGGACAGGGTAGGCATTATGCATTGCAATCTTATGAAGACTTCTGTAGTCTATGTAGGATCTTAAGTCACTTTCCTTTTACTCTTCTGATGAATCCCTTTAATCTTCAGATTAATGAATTCCTCCATAATGATACAATCATATGGTTGTATGGTATGAGACAGTAATTCATCTGCCTCTTTCTTACCAAAAAACTACTCAAGAGATAGATAGGAAACTGTGAAGGGACTTCAGTGGACAAAGGGGCTGCAGTGGGTATATTTATTGAAAGCATGGGCGAAGGGACACATATTTCATGCTTTTCACGACTTTAAGAGAGGTCTCTAGATGCAACTTCATCTTGCAGTGTATGCATCAAGCCCTCTGTGAAAGCCTGGGCACTTTTGGTCCAATATACCCCTAAGCCTAGAGGGCGAAATTCAATAGGATAATCTGCCACAGACCTGGACCCCTGTTTAATCACCATGAAAGCTTTAGAAGCATTATTTGTTCTACCAGGTGGTTCAAACACGTGAAATTGATTTATGATAGTTACATGCTATGTTTTCCCATATTGGATTATCCCAAGCCAAGGCCTTATCAGTGAATAGTATATTTGGAGATTTGATTTGGTATGAACAGTACCAAGTCAGTTAAGATAACTGTGAGATCTGTTGAATTCCTTAACTCCGAGCTAAAATGTGTCTGAATCACAAATCAACTGATCATTTTGGGTAATGAATCTCAATTCCTCAAATGGCTCCATAAAAAGAAATAATTGATGGGATAAACATAAATATTATATATATTTTTAGACTGATACATGAGTAAAGAGTAAGCATCACTCTCTATTGCCCAAAGCATGTGTTTTTTTTTCATTATGTATGCCTAAACTTATTATGATTTCAGTCAATGATAAATGGTTGGTTGGTTGGGTGGATGCATTGTGTTTCCTTTTCATAATGTATGCCTACAATTATTATGTTTTCAGTCAATGCATTAAAAATGGTTGGTTGGTTGGTTGGTTGGATAGATGCATTGTGTTTCCTTTTCATAACGTATACCTTCAATTATTATGCTTTAAAGGATCACTATAGGGTCAGGAACACAAACATGTATTCCTGACCCTATAGTGTTAAAACCAAAATCTAGCCCATCTGTATGTGTGTAGGTGCTGTGTGTGTTTGGGTGCTGTTTGTGTGCTGTGTGTGGGTGCTGTCTGTGTGAGGGTTCTGTGTGTGAGGGTGCTGTATGTGTGTAGGTGCTGTGTGTGGGTGGGTGCTGTATGTGTAAGGGTGCTGTGTGTGTGAGGGTGTTGTATGTGTGTGGGTGCTGTATGTGTGTGGGTACTGTGTGTGTGAGGGTGCTGTGTGTGCGGGTGCTGTATGTGTGTAGGTGCTGTGTGTGGGTGCTGTGTGTGTGAGGGTGCTGTATGTGTGTAAGTGCTGTGTGTGTGTGGGTGATGTTTGTGTGCTGTGTGTGTGTGCTGTATGTTTGGGTGATTGTGTGGGTTGGGGGTGGGGGTGACATTTAGTTGATATCTCCCCTACCTTCTTACCTTTGTATAGGGAGGGGGGGGGCGTGCAGCTGCCTTACCTGGTGGTCCAGTAGAAAGTGAACTCTAGCCATCTGCTGGCTAGAGCTCCCCGAGTCCTCTCCTGCCTCCCTTCCTGCTGCTGTGGGCCGGTGAGGTAGATCTTTGATTTCCCCACCGGCCCATGGAGGCTTAGGGCAGAGCCGGCTCGGATAGCGCTGGCTCTGCATGAGCTGACAGGGGAGATCCTAAAATCTCCCCTGCCGGTCTCAATCCATAGGCGTGCCGCGGGGATTAGGGTGTGCCCAGGCACACCCGGCACACCCCGTGCGCACGCCTATGGCCTGATACAATCACAGTGCTTCCCCATAGGGTTGACTGAGACTGACAAAGTGTCACGTCCTGCTCTGTTCTGTGGAGATGTCTGGCAATGGCTTCTGGTATCCAGTACTCTTGTTACAATTCTTGTTTAGTTTTTCTTGGTTTTTGGTTTTCTATTCTATGTCTGGTTTTCTTTATGCTGGGATTTCTGGGTTCATTCCTATAGTTCGTCCTTGGATTTCCCAGTCTCCAGGTTTCCTTTAAATGTTTGTTTTATTTGCCACACCTGTTTGTTTCCATCTTTCATTATGTTTCAGTGTTCCTGCAGGCAGCTGCTCACTGCTTCTGTCCTTTCTTGCAGGTAAGTGCTATATATGTGTTCTGAATCTGTGGTTGTTTTATCATACATTAGGCAGTGTAGGACCTGCCAGATATGAGGTACATTGGCGTTGTTGGCAGGCTTATGCAATGTATGATCATATAGTGTGACTAAATCCCCATGATTTTCATATGTAGTACTTAGTTATTTCTCCTCTTGTTTTGCCTATGTTATCCTGTCTTGTTTTAGTTTGTATACCCAGGCCATTTACAGTCCTATCCAGTCTTGCCCAAGTTATGTTCATGTTTTCCTCATGTCTTGTGTATATGTTCTGGGTTTAGCTTACTATCCTTCTCTGGTTCTGGGTTCTACTAGTTCTGTCTTGTTTTCATGTTTGTTGCCTATCTCTAGTCTTGCCTTGTTTCTAGTACTGGATACAATCCTGCTGCAGAGCCTCCCTATTCAGCCCTTGGGAGGTCTGCTAATTTCCAAGTTCATGGTATCCGCTGAAGCTGATTCAGGGTCTTGGTATGTGGCTGCACAAACGCTGGTGCTCAACACCAGGGGGCGTGCGGTTACCCTGCAGCAGACCCTGCTAATCCACCTCCACACAGTGACTCCTACTCTGAACATCAGGCATTATGGGTCCCGGTCCATGCGCCGCCACCTGGACACTGTGTCTGGGTCCCGGGCACCGGACCGCCACCTTGACACAAAGAGGCAGATCAGAGGCAGAGCCAGCACAATTCAAACACAGCCCTGGTCAATCAGCATCTCCTCTAGAGATGAATTGAATCAATGCATCTCTATGAGGAAAGTTCAGTGTCTGCATGCAGAGGGAGGAGACACTGAATATTTGGATGCATTTTAGGTAGCCATGACACAGGAAGGATCTCTAACAGCCATCCGAGGAGTGGCCAGTGAAGTTATCACTAGGCTGTAATGTAAACACTGCATTTTCTCTGAAAAGACAGTGTTTACAGCAAAATGCCTGAAGGTAGTGATTCTACTCATATGGAGAAAGGTTAGGTGTGTTAAGAGAAACCTTTTTAAAGCTATATAATCATTGATGTCCAGCTGATTTATTTATGTGTTTTGGGGTTTATTCATAGTAATTTAATATTGTTGGATAAGAATAAAATGTAAAAAAAAAAAATGTTCAACATATTAAAATATAAGAAATACATCAAAATATGTGCGCGATTTAGACCTTTTCCCATAGGAAAGCATTGAATTAACTTACTCATGCAAAGAGTGAGGATGTCCAGTGTTATTTCACGGAGTAAAACGACGTGAAACAGCAGGAAGTGCCTCTATCTGTTAGATAGTAACTAGAGGCAGTCTTAACCCTGCAATATAAGCATTGCAGTTTCTCTAAAACTTCACTATTTGACATGGCAGGAATAATGGAACAGGGACAGTGCACAGAAACCACTTCAATGAGATGAAGTGGTCAGGGTGCCTACAGTGTCATTTAAAGTCATTTGAAAACCTTAACCAACAATACTAAATTAAGGCCGTAGTTACTGATCTCAGCCTGAACAATGAGGTATTTCTGAAACCCATGACTAAAACAGCAAGCACATTTTCTTCAATGGGTTAAATAATTCCTGAAAAAGATTCCATGAACAAAAATTGTTCACAACTATTGACGATGCTATCCAATAAATGTATATTCTATATTAAATTTAAAGACTGCTGTTCAAACTGTCTTTACACATGTAAATAGCAAACATCTATATCGCATACATGTTCCAGGAAAAAGAACATGCAGCACAAATAGAGAACATGCTGGTATTCCGGCTTGCCATTTTAATTGGGTGGAATTTTCCAGGAATTCCTTTTATATAATAGACTCCTGAGGAATTATTTTTTTATAAGCATCCATGATTAAAACAGTGATGTAGCCATGTAAAAACATAAGCCTGCAGGCAAACATCAATACCACAATTGTATGTCAACATGGTTTTCCGTGGACTGAATACTTAGCATTCGGCACGTTGATATTTCTAAATCTACAAAAAGCATACTTGATCAGCTCATATGGGAAAAAAAAATAAAAATTAATGCAACAGGTCTAGAAATGTCTCCTCATATTATGAATCGCCATGCTGACCTGCATGTTTTATAAAACACCATATTGACTGTAAAACATCAACTGATTTAGCAATACAATGTTAAAATATCTATAGCAATGTTTACCTTATTTGTTTGCTCTTTCACTTTTACTCAATTCATTTATTTATTTTACTAAACAAGATAATAAAAAAAATGTTTTTATTTTACCTATAATTTGTCTTTTAAGTGGCTTGGCTACTTGCGGCTAGAATTATGGTTGCTTTATAGTATAACACTACGGCTTGTAATTATCACTTTTAAAACAGTTGTGCTAGCAGTTTGCTTATCAGTTCTGCTGAACAGTGTAGCAGCTTTTAGTGCGAATATATTGCTGATTTGCAATGGGTTTTACATTGCCCACAACAAAAACTAATATGTGCCACTATATGGAACATTTAACATTTATAGCTTTACTTAACTGGAACTCTATTGGGCCTATAAGTCAGGAATATATGCTACTTAATTTTATAACACCCACCATCACTGCCAACCAATCTTATTCAGAGTTTAGTAAATAACCACTAGGTAGGTCTTTTAGTATGGTGTGCCATGCAGTGGCGAAGCTAGACATTTTTTCACCAGAGACTCAGTTGAGCGCCCCCTATTTTTCCTTTTAGGTACAAGCAGCTGGTGCACACTGGGATCAGTAAGATCCCAGCGTGCACCTGCCTGACAGCTTTCCTGTAATTCACTGGTGTTTCTAAATAGATTGTGTTGTGTGTAAGGGAGGCTACCTGTGGGCTTTTTCTGTTGTGTTTATGGTGAGGTTGTGTTTCATTTGTGGAAGGTGACTGTGTATGATGATCACTATCTTTATGGGGTGACTGCTGTGACGAAACCAATCTCGCCACATTGTATTGGAGGAGCCTGGTTGCCCGCCTGCTGCCTTTGGATTATGGACCGGCAGCTAAAGGGTTAATTTTACTGTGCAGAAGGATTTTTTTCTCCCTTTCTGCACAGCAGTTCGGTAGATTTCATATACCGAACAAACAGCCGTTCACCAACCTCCCCAGAGCCGTGGGAAAACGGCCGGCGTTGTTAATTGGCCACCCAGAAGCTGGAGTGTGCATCCTATTTACCTCCCTGAAGCTGCGGTTAACCGCAGCTTAATTGCTTGTTAACTTTGTGCCTGCTGTTACACGTTGCGGCCGCTAGGTGGTGCTGTTCTGGAGCTCCCCGGGCAGCCAGCGCTTTTCTGCCAGGCTTTCATGCACCAAAATCGGACACTTTTCCGTGCAGGCACCGCTGAACCTCCAGCCCCTGGTTCTAATTCATATGGATTTGGTGAATGCAGGGAAATTCGGTATTTTATGTTTTATGTGAATGCTTTAACCCAGATAGCAATGCCATGGAGCCTGTTCGTATAATTAAAGACTTTAGCTCCATGGCACTTAAACTGTATTCGGGTGGTCTGGGTGCCATTCACCTAATAATGTGCACCCAGACCTGAGCTATCTGGGGATATGTAACATGTCTGTGTTTTATGTATAAAATGTGTCTGTATGTATTTTAAAGTGATAGTCTGTTTCTGTGTCACCACGTGCATAATGGAGTCTGGCCTTTGTCCTGGGAGATAATTGAATTACTTCATTAATTATCTCCAGGACAGAGGAGGAAACCAGGATTCATTGTGGGAAAGTATTGTGGCTGTGTGTACGAAAATGATACATGTCTGTCTGCTGTTTCAGTCTTCCATCTGGTCCCCTAGGGGAGTGTCCACCAGGTGGGAGACCTGCATAAATACAGGGGCAGGTAGCCCTCAATAAACAGACCACTGCTTGACCCTCAACACGGAGCCTTGTCTCGTTCTTGGGGGGATTCACTGTATGCTGCTGGAAGATTGATTGCTAGGAGTGTAAGCTGATGTCTGCTTTTCCTGTTCGTCTGTTAGCAGCTATTCGTGAAGTTCCAGTTTGGAGTGCTACCTTATTCCCTTGTATGCAATTCGGGAGTTTTGGTGCTTTTACAGTAGCTGTGCCTGTCTGTGAAAAGGGGGATTATCGCCTAAACAGATTTTTACCCTTTTCTGCTGAAACGGTCCGTTACAACTGCAATAGGGTTTTTTTAAGTGGGCTAACTGGGGCAGGGGGATGGGATAAGTGTGACAAGGTGAGGGGTGTGAGTGTGACAGCATTGGGGAGATAGGTGTGACAGGGTGAGGGTGGAGGAGAGGTTTAGTGTAACATGTTTAGGGGATGAAGGTGAGAGTTTAGGAATAGATGGATGTGATAGAGTTAGAGGTGAGTGGGACATGGGGAGTGGCATGAGTGTGACAAAGTGCGGCAGGCTGATGGTTGCTAAGTGAATGTTGCAGGGTGGTAAGTGTGACAGGGCTACAGGATGAGTGTGACAGTGTGAGGGGAATGTGACAGATTATACTGCAAGGAGAGAAGTGATTATTAACTGTGGCAGGGTGGTAAGTGTGACCGGGTTAGGGAAGTGGGTGTGATAGTGGTGGTGAACATGCATATTTTAGGCGGTTGGGGGATGCAAAATGCATCTTCCATGTGTAGCCAAAAATCCTTGCACTGGTCTGGTTGGTATGTAACAGGGGTAGGCAACCTTAAGCACTTTAGATGTGGACTACACAACCCATGATACTTTGCCAGGATTATGCCTGTAAGAGTTCACAACAACTGCATTGCCGAAGACCTATAAGAATCTAGTATACATTGGCTTAACATGTGAATAGAGATCTATGCCTGAGACTATAAGTTTGGAATTAATTTAGCTTGATAAAAAGTATGTCTGCATTTATTTATATATCTTCTAGTGCAATAGTGGCTGGGGGAGTAGAATGCGAAAATTGAACTTATAGATATTAGCATTCCCTACCTACACTATGTGACATTGTCTCACTTTTTCAGTACACAGAGTAGTTGGGAAATAGCTTCTGCCTAGGTGATTTTTTCCAGAAATAAATTATCTTTTTTTCCCTTCAATATTTCCATTTACTGATTTATACTGAGAAAACTACATCTAAAAGAGCAGATACTCTGCACAAGTAAACCTAGTATATATTAGTATACATGTTTACAGCCCTTAGCCAATATCCAATGTCTTAAAACTACACAAAAACATCTAGTAGGCTGAATAGTTATTGAAAAATATGATTTTATCTCAGTGATTTTGTGAGTGATGCCTACATTTATATACCATAAATACAAAGAATGTGTCTAGAACATCATAGAAGGCCAGTTCAATTTATTAATAATCCATTCCTTTCTAAATTCTGATTACTGGTAGCAGCATCATCTATGAGGTCTAATGTTGTTTGGTACCCATCGGGATTTTTCCTATTCTGCTGGTAAGCTTATCTGAGCCTGTAAAAATTCAGCAGTTCCAGAATAAAAAGGAGGGGTAGGTTATTACAATGCAAAATAAATTCTAGATATAAAAAGACAACTTTTCAATCCAAGATCTGAATATTTAACAAGGATTCTCAAGAGATTCACAAAGCTATAAACAGCAGAGTTTAGCCAGGGGGGATAAAAAAAAGGGGGAGAATATACTTTAATATTAAACTGAGCACTCTACCTAGAGCTAAGGTTTATATGCCGCAAATTGATCAATACTAAAAGGCACACATAGCTAAAATAAAACATGTGAGTCTGGCCATTAAGTTAAAAATCCTACTTAAATAGTTTTAATGTGTTGCATTATTTGTTTCACTGAAACAAATTATAACATGCAAAACTGTACTAATAAAATGTCCTACTGTGTTGGTCTTAAATGTTTGTCTCCTCTGAATAGAAATTTACCCCAGGTGTGTATATTGTGCACCCAGGGCCAGCGGGCTCACTCACACGCACTGACAGGCTCACTCACACGCACTGACAGGCTCACTCACACGCACTGACAGGCTCACTCACACGCACTGACAGGCTCACTCACACGCACTGACAGGCTCACTCACACGCACTGACAGGCTCACTCACACGCACTGACAGGCTCACTCACACGCACTGACAGGCTCACTCACACGCACTGACAGGCTCACTCACACGCACTGACAGGCTCACTCACACGCACTGACAGGCTCACTCACACGCACTGACAGGCTCACTCACACGCACTGACAGGCTCACTCATAAACACACACACACACACACTCTGACAGACTCACTCAAGCTTACACACACACACACACACCTTTTTGTTTCAATTGAAACCCACTTAGCCTCCCTACCTTTGGGAGAGCTGAGTGGGTCTTTCCTGGGGTTCAGTGGGTTTTCTCTCTTCCTGTGTGCGAAGGAGCAGTACTCTGCCTGTAGCTCCTATCTGCTCCCTCGCTCTCTGTAATGATGCCGGGGCTGGAATCAGGGCTGCCATCAGACATTTTGGGATGTAGTGTGTGTATTAGATGCAGTGTCTGTGTATAGTGAATGCAGAGTGTTTCAATTTGTGGTGGATGTAGTGTGTGTACTGTGAATACAGGATGTTTGTGTAGTGGATGCTGTGTGTACAGTTAATGCAGAGTTTGTGTCAGTATAGTGAATGCAGAGTTTGTGTCAGTATAGTGAATGCAGAGTTTGTGCATAGTTTAGTGAATGCAGAGTGTGTGCATAGTTTAGTGAATGCAGAGTGTGTGTTAGTGTGTAGTGAATGCAGAGTGTGTCAGTGTAATGAATGTAGTGTGTGTGTGTTAGGGCAGTGAATGCATAGTGTGTGTAAAGGTGTAGTGAATGCAGAGAGTGTGTGTTAGTGTGTAGCGGATGCAGAGTGTGTTAGTGTGTAGCGGATGCAGAGTGTGTGTTAGTGTGTAGCGGATGCAGAGTGTGTGTTAGTGTGTAGCGGATGCAGAGTGTGTGTTAGTGTGTAGCGGATGCAGAGTGTGTGTTAGTGTGTAGCGGATGCAGAGTGTGTGTTAGTGTGTAGCGGATGCAGAGTGTGTGTTAGTGTGTAGCGGATGCAGAGTGTGTGTTAGTGTGTAGCGGATGCAGAGTGTGTGTTAGTGTGTAGCGGATGCAGAGTGTGTGTTAGTGTGTAGCGGATGCAGAGTGTGTGTTAGTGTGTAGTGGATGCAGAGTGTGTGTTAGTGTGTAGAGGATGCAGAGTGTGTGTTAGTGTGTAGCGGATGCAGAGTGTGTGTTAGTGTGTAGCGGATGCAGAGTGTGTGTTAGTGTGTAGCGGATGCAGAGTGTGTGTTAGTGTGTACTAAATGCAGAGTGTGTGTTAGTGTGTACTAAATGCAGAGTGTGTGTGTTAGTGTGTACTAAATTCAGAGTGTGTGTGTGTTAATGTGTACTAAATTCAGAGTGTGTGTGTTAGTGTGTACTAAATGCAGAGTGAGTGTTAGTGTGTACTAAATGCAGAGTGAGTGTTAGTGTGTACTAAATGCAGAGTGTGTGTGTTAGTGTGTACTAAATTCAGAGTGTGTGTGTTAGTGTGTACTAAATTCAGAGTGTGTGTGTTAGTGTGTACTAAATGCAGAGTGAGTGTTAGTGTGTACTAAATGCAGAGTGAGTGTTAGTGTGTACTAAATGCAGAGTGAGTGTTAGTGTGTACTAAATGCAGAGTGTGTGCGTTAGTGTGTACTAAATGCAGAGTGTGTGCATTAGGGTGTACTGAATGCAGAGTGTGTGCGTTAGGGTGTAGTGAATGCAGAGTGTGTCAGTGTAGTGAATGCAGAGAGTGTGTCAGTGTAATGAATGCAGAGAGTGTGTCAGTGTAGTGAATGCAGAGAGTGTGTCAGTGTAGTGAATGCAGAGAGTGTGTCAGTGTAGTGAATGCAGAGAGTGTGTCAGTGTAGTGAATGCAGAGAGTGTGTCAGTGTAGTGAATGCAGAGAGTGTGTCAGTGTAGTGAATGCAGAGAGTGTGTCAGTGTAGTGAATGCAGAGAGTGTGTCAGTGTAGTGAATGCAGAGAGTGTGTCAGAGTGTGGCGAATGCAGAGAGTGTGTCAGAGTGTGGCGAATGCAGAGAGTGTGTCAGAGTGTGGCGAATGCAGAGAGTGTGTCAGAGTGTGGCGAATGCAGAGAGTGTGTCAGAGTGTGGCGAATGCAGAGAGTGTGTCAGTGTGTGGCGAATGCAGAGAGTGTGTCAGTGTGTGGCGAATGCAGAGAGTGTGTCAGTGTGTGGCGAATGCAGAGAGTGTGTCAGTGTGTGGCGAATGCAGAGAGTGTGTCAGTGTGTGGCGAATGCAGAGAGTGTGTCAGTGTGTGGCTAATGCAGCGAGTGTGTCAGTGTGTGGCGAATGCAGCGAGTGTGTCAGTGTGTGGCGAATGCAGCGAGTGTGTCAGTGTGTGGCGAATGCAGCGAGTGTGTCAGTGTGTGGCGAATGCAGCGAGTGTGTCAGTGTGTGGCGTATGCAGCGAGTGTGTCAGTGTGTGGCGTATGCAATATGTGTGTGTGTGTAAATGTGCAATCGGGGGGGGAGGGGGAGGAAGGGGCATTTTCACATAATTTTTTTTTTTTTTAAATTTAAATTTAATTAAATTGTTTCTTCCTGCTTTTTACCTGTGTCCAGGGAGGGGGGAGATCCCATCCATGGTGGTCCGGTGGGGGCCCCCCGGCTCCCTGTTACCGCAGAGGGGGCCCAGGCAGCACACTGCTTCTTCTCTTCTCTCCTCCAATAACTCTTGCGAGACCCGCGGAGCATTGCCATGGTAACCGGGTCTTGCGAGAGTTATTAGAAGAGAGAAGAGAAAAGGCTGTGTGCTGCCTGTGCCCCCTCTGCAGTAACAGGGAGCCGGTGGCCCGCGGCTGCACACATAGATAGCGATATTCGCTATCTTTGTGTGGAGAGAGGGAAAGTGGGGCCCAGGACTGCCAGAGCAGTCCGGGCTCCCCATGGTTGTCACCCCCTGATGGCGGCCCTGGCTGGAATTACGTCATATTCTGGCTCCCGACATCATTAGACAGCGCGAGGGAGCAGAGAGCAGCTGCAGACAGAGTACTGCTCCATCGCGCACCGCCCTTAATGCTCCTGCGTCCAATATTCCCCATGACGGACGCCGTCAAAGCTCCCTCCCACACTAACGAGCTGACAAATCCCAGATGCCAGGGCGACATTTCTAGTCGCCATGGCGATCTGGTGCCTGGGAGTTGTCGAGCCCTGTGTTAGGGGGTATGGATTTACTTGAAAGATGAAAGCATGAATTAGAGAGAGATTAGCATATTTTAAGAGAATTTGAGTTTTCTTATAGCTGCATCCTATGAGTTTCCCTCTGGCAACATCCCCACCAGATACATAACGCTTGAGAGGTATGACTGTTTTAGTGTTTTTGGTCGATAATATTCTGTACTTAGGCCCCTCATAATTGTCAGCACCAAGCCCACTGGGCTCTTAATATGGCCCTGCCTGCAGGCTGGATGTATTCTCCTCTTCACAGCACCCAGGTGTGGCAAGCTAAGGGGGATTATTGTGTGCATGTTTGTAAATTGGTGAGTGTGTGTGTTTTAAATTGCTGTATTTGTGTGTGTTAATAATGTGAGACTTTATATAAAATTATGTAAGTTTGTGTTTGAGTGACAATGTGTATGTGTGTTGGTCAAAGTGTGTAAGTGACATTGTGTGTGTGTTCAGGCCCGGACTGGCCATCAGGCACACTCTCGTGAGATTTGGAGCATTGCCATGGCAACGATGCTGGTTTTGCGAGAGTGAACTCTAGCCCCACAGTCTAGAGTTCACTCATCACTAGCACCACCAGGGATTGCAGATTGTTGAGCGGAAGAAGGAGGAGCGGTACGGCAGGCTTGGCAGCAGGTTCAGGGAATGCTGGAAGTGCTGTTGGTGGAACAAGAACAACGGCTGCGCATCGCCCGGGTGAGTCGCCCGGGTGATGCTACTGCCCCTTTCGTTGCTAGCCCATGGGTTACCTCGGGGGTGGGTCCCGGTACTGGCATGGTTGGTGACGACAGGGTGGCAGGTGGCAGGCAGGGGACTGCTAGGGCACTGAGGGGACCGGAAGGGTTTAGCGCCACGAGACGACAGTGTCCCCAGTCAGCGGGCGGGAGCGCAGCGCTTCGCCAGGGTCTCCTATACGACTAGGCCGGGGACGACGACAGGCTGGTCAGGAAGTCGGGGACGTATCCGAAGGGAGCACCAGCAAGGGACAGTGCTGTAGGTCGGCACCCTCCAAGGGGATAGCGCGCCAGGGTATAGCGATAGGGTGCGCAAGGTGCTAGGAGGCACAGGTCACAGAGCAGCCACCGGAAGGGGAAGGACAGAGACAACAGGGACCCCTGCGGGGTGGACCACACCTGGGGGCGGGGTAGGGTGCCCCCTGCCAGGACTAGTGGATGGATGCAGCGGGACGATAGTTCCAGGAGCGGGAGTTCCCCAGAGGGAATGCGGACTGCTGCGCAGGCTCTTGCTCCTCGAGGGCGGACGGCTAGAGGGGAGTTGGGTTACAGTTCCCAGAATGAGGGGGGACAGGGCAGGGTTTCCACGGCCAGCCTACCCAGGATGTCTTCTCCTCGCAGGTCTCGCAGACGGTCACCCTCCAGGAGGGAGCGACCCCACGCAGTGAGGATATCAGGACGGTCGCCGGCAGGCGAGGTGGACCAGGCTACAAGAAAGGAGTCGTCAAGGTCGCCCGCGGATCAGGTGAGACCCAGCGCCACAGGACTATGGCCCAGAGCAGCGGAACACTTGGGGCAGGACATCCACAGCCGGACTGCAACCCCATGGCCTTCAGCGGCAAGGGGTTCGGAAGGTGAGGCACTGTCATTACAACAGTCGGGGGAGCTGTTAGCGGGCATTAGACAGCTAATTGATTCCTGGGGAGGGGGTAAAAGGAAGGACAGGGACTGTAGCCAGGTTTGGGCTCTGCAAGGGGAGGGCTCCGGGTCTAGTCCAGTGGTGGTTTCCGGGGCCGGGGGCGGCGTAGTTGGGGACGGGGGCGCGACTCCCGCGGTGGAGTCTCCAGGATTGGTGAGCTAGAGGGAGAATTTGCTTGGGGGGGTCCCGGAGGCTGCGCGACAGAACGTGCATGTTTCGTTCGCAGGCCCTTTGGGCTGTCACCTCAAGCCTGAGGTGAAGGAGGGGATCTGGAAAGGGGAGTTCGTGGAGCTCTTTTCGCTTCTCCCCCTTGAGGAATACTTTGACCTCAAGGAGGAGGATAAAAAAGACGCAAAAAAGGAGGAGGAGGAAAAGAAACGGCGGTACAGGAAGATCCCCAAACGTTTGGGAACTGGCTAAGGGCGTTCTGCATCTTGGCAGTGTGATGGGCGAGAAGGCGACGGAGCGCTGTTCACAGCTCTTCTGTTACCTGGACGGGATTGGGAAGCATATCGGATGTATGGGGGTCTAGCATGGTGGCGGTACGACGAACAATTTCGTCAGCGACTGGCCGCTAATCCGGGGATGCGGTTGGACCAGATGGACCTACTGCTCTGGATAAAACTGATGATGGCGCAGAAAGCGTCCCCCTTTCAGTCGGGGGCCGGCACGGGCGCTTCTACCGCCGTGTCGGCCAACCAAAAATGGGGCTACTGTTGGCTATACAATGAGGGGCAGTGCAAGTGGGGGGCCACTTGTCGCTTCAAGCACGAGTGCTCAGGGTGTGGAGGCACTCACGGTCTCCACAGGTGCTTTAAGAAGGGGAAGTCAGCCTCCGCAGCGCGGGGGGGGGCTCGGAGGCTCGGCCACGTCCCCTGCCACTGGGCAGTGAAGGTTGGCGTGATGCTGCCTTGGCTAAACCAATACGCTAGGGAAGACGCTGGGTTGCTTGAAGAGGGGTTTTCCAAAGGGTTTGTGATACTGTTTCAGGACCGGGATGTGGCTCATCGGCTTCGCAACCTGAAGTTGGCCGGGGAATTTCCAGGGGTGGTCAGGGAGAAGTTGCTTAAGGAGGTGCAGTTGGGCAGGGTGGCGGGGCCGTTCAGCGAGCCCCCCTTACCTAACTTGAGGGTATCACCGTTGGGGGTGGTACCTAAGAAGGAGCCTGGCAAGTACCGCCTGATACAACACCTGTCCTACCCCAAGTGGTTGTCTGTTTATGATGACATCAACAAGGCCCTTTGTTCGGTATCGTACGCTTCGTTCGACCAGGCGGTGAGGCTGGTGCAGCGAGCGGGATGGGGGGCGTTGTTGGCTAAGGCGGACATTGAGGTGGCTTTTCGTCTTTTACCAATCCACCCGAAGTGCCATCACATACTGGGTTGTCACTTCGAGGGGGAATACTACATGGATTTATGTTTGCCCATGGGGTGCTCGATATCGAGAATCTTAGCACATTTCTGGAATGGGTAGTGAAGCTGGAAGCAGGCACTAGGATGGTAGTCCATTACCTGGATGACTTCCTATGTGTCAGGCCTCCCGGATCGGAGGAATGCCGGAGGGGATTGAGGACTTTGGAATGGGTGGCGCACGTTATTGGAGTCCCCCTGGCGGGTGACAAAACAGTGGGACCTACGACGTGCTTGAGTTTCTTGGGCTTGGAGATCGACTTGATCAATGGGGAGTGTAGGCTGCTGCAGGATAAGTTGGTGGCTCTACGGCAGGCAGTGGCGGAGGTACGAGGAGCTAAGAAGGTCACGCTCCGGGCGCTTCAGTCACTGCTAGGCCTGCTAAACTTCGCCTGTCGGGTGATCCCAGTCGGCAGGGTCTTTAACAGGTTCCTATCCAGGGCGACGGGGGGGGGGGGGGTGGTGTTCCCGCACCACCTTATTCGGATCTCGACGGCTATGAAGGCCAATCTGGACGTCTGGGGGGAATTCTTATGGGATTTTAACGGGAAGGTGTTCTTTCGGGAGCCGACAGCTTCGTCACAGGAGCTGGAGCTCTTCACGGACGCTTCAGGTAGCATTGGTTTCGGGGCTTACTTCTCCGGGCAATGGTGCGCAGGGACATGGCCAGAGGAGTGGAGGGTCAGCCCGCTGATCCGCAACTTACCGTTCCTGGAGTTGTTCCCGTTAGTCGTAGCGCTGTCACTAGGGGGTCCACAGTTGAGGGATAAGAAGGTCGTATTCTTTTTGGACAATATGGCAGTAGTTGACGCAGTGAATGGGCTGTCAGCATCCTCTATCCCGGTGGTGCGGCTTCTTCGCCATTTTGAATTGTTTTGTATGCATTTTAATATTGTTTTTCGGGCCCGCCACGTGCCTGGACTGTTGAATGTTATTGCCGATGCGTTATCTCGTTCGCAGTGGGAGAGGTTTCGCCAAGCGGCACCTGGCGCGCGGGAGGAAGTGATGTCTTGCCCGGACGAGATGTGGAGGCTCGGGACATCATGCTTGGTGGCCTGATCAGGGACTCCCTGGCGCCTGCTACATGGACAGCTTGCATTAGCTCGTCCCATTCCCCCCCACACCTTACTGTAACAGTCGGGGGGCCAGCTCTCACGGGAGGCCCGGTTGGACACGCTGTTGTGGCTCGTTTGTAGGTCGGTTCGGCCGCGGTGATAGGGCGGAAGCTGGCAGCGCTAGCTTTCTTGTTCAAATTTAATGGATGGGAGGACGCCACAAAACATTTTCTGGTGAGGCAGGCGCTAAAAGGTCTAAGGAGGGGAAAAGTGTCAGTGGATTCCAGGAGGCCGGTGTCGTTCGAGTTGCTACAGCGGGTAGTCGGGGTCCTGCCTGTGGTGTGTTTTTTGGGATATGAAGTTAAGTTGTTCTCAGTGGTTTTTAATTTCACCTTTTTCGGGGCATTTCGGGTCAGCGAGCTGGTCAGCAGCAACCGCCAAGGAGCGGGGGGGCTTCAGGCAGTGTATGTGGAGGTGTGGAGTGACAAGGTGGTGATCAACCTGAGGCGGTCCAAAACGGACACAATGGGGAAGGGGTCCTTGGTTACGCTGAGGGAGCTCCCAGGCGGGGGCACGTGCCCGGTTAAGTGCGCCACGGCCTTCCAGGTAGTCTGGGCGACGGCCAGGGGTTCATATTTTCAGCACGAGGACGGCTCTTCACTATCTAAGTTCCAGTTCCTCAAGGTTCTGCGGAAGGCGTTGGAAAAGTTGGGAGTGGACCCAAGACAATTTGAGACTCATTCCTTTCGGATTGGTGCGGCTACAGAAGCGGCGAGACTGGGTTTGGGTGATGATCGGGTAAAAAAGATTGGCAGGTTGGAATCCCTGAGGTTCAGGTCTTACGTTAGGCCAGACAAGTTGGTGTGAGGCCTATGGGTGGTTCAAGGGGGATTGTTACTTTAATGTTGTGTCATGGTTGGAATTGTACTTTATGTTTTATAGGTTGGACGGCATAGGTGGTCGGCCACTCATATATATACTGGGCACATTGGAGAGCTGCAGTTCGACATCGGGGTCTACAGCTGGGCTTTCCGAGTTCCATGGTGAAGCTCCGGTGGTTTGGATACCGGGGTTGGGGTTGGAATGCTATCTGTGCGGAAATGTTTTGTAAAATTCTGTTGGGTCAGGTTCCGGACATAGTGTGCTTCATGCAGGAGGCTATGACGTGGGGTCGTTGCCTCAAAATGTATTGATCGAGAGTATGAAGAGGGATGTGGATAAGTTGAGGGAGTTAGTGCCAGGGGTTATGGTAGTGTGGTCGGAAATGGTTCTGAGGTTTTACTGGCGGCACGCGCGGAACCCCTCCATGGCGGCGTATGTGAAGCATTTGGGGGGGGGGGTTGTAATTAGGCACAGGGAGTTGGAGGAAAGGTTTCCAGGCTTTTATAGGCGTGACGGGGTTCACCTCTCTGAAGTGGGCTTAGATTTCCTGTTGCTAGGTTTCCAGGAGGGCCTCCAGAGGGCAATTTTTTCCCTGGGGGGGTGTCGCTCAGGAGCTCGAGGAGTCAAGCTCTGAGCTGTGGCGGGGGATGGAGAGTAAAGTTGGGGGGAGAAAAGAGTGAGATGGGGGAAAAGTTTGGAGTTCAGGCCTTTGGACTGGTTTGGTAGGTTCGAGCTTGTAGGTAGCTCCGAACCAGGGTGTGTAGGGGTGTCTCGGTATGCCCCTACACTGGTGGTGCCCTTTGGTAGGAATGGATGGTGCCCTTCGGTGGCAATAGTCATGTTTCAATGTTAAGTTAATATGTTACAATGTTTGGGTATTATGTTACGTGGGGGTGGGTCATTGTCAAGGGGTTAAATTGTAAACTACTGTGGTAATTGTGCAGGCCAATGTGGGCCTGATGTTGACAATGACCTTTATAATTTATGTTAATAATAAATAAAAGCTGTGATATACTTTTGCCAAAACCCTGGTGTCAGTGTCTTTTATTGTAATGGGTATTGGTGGGGGGTTTTGTGCATATGCTGACAAGGCGACTGTGCACATGTCATGTAGGATTTCTAACAAGCTATTCTGAGAGAGATTACTCTACTTGGGAGAGTTAAAGAGTTTGCTTCCAGGATTATGCACCAAACGCTGAAATTTAGAGATTTGAATATGTTTGGCAAAACTGAGGCTAAATCTGTGGATCAGATACCGTTTTTCTCCAATGTTATGTATTTGGGTGTTATGCAGTCCACCTTCCAGTAGATGGCAGCATAGTGAAGTTATGCACTTGTTTTGTTGTGTTAGTGTCTCTTGTGTTATGTCATTATGTGTGTGTGCTGAAGTAAAGAGAAGTCCTATTTTACTACTATGTCTGAGAGCCATGTGTGAATATAAAACATGCAAATACAGTAAAACCAACTTATTTGTAGTCACAAATTCATGAAGTGTCTTACAGTGGGGCAATTTTTTCAACTGTTACCTACCCTAACTTTGTACGGTTGTCAATATATATAAAAATGTAACAAAAAAAATAAAATGATATAGTGTGATACTGTCTTATAACACCCTCTTTGTGCACACAATTGTGAGATGATCCACTCACATATAATAGAGCCTAATATGACGGCTCCAATCCTTTATGCTTCTATGTCTTTCAGGTGGCACATCACCTAAACAACGGTTATGAGACGTGATGCTCAAAGAGAAAAACAAAAAATACACAGGATCTACTGCATTATCCTTTTGTTGATTTTTTTTTTTTTTTTTTTTTATAAGTCACTGCTATGTTGTGTTTCCCTGATAAAGAACATTTAAAACCACTAGCTCTAAGTGTAAACAATTTTGTTCCAGGTATCGGTGGCATTCCTTTCCCCGAAATTCAGCAGCTCTGGATAATGAAGCAAAAAATTATTTATTACAATGAATTACAAAATAAGATACATAAAGATACGCCACGATGTGTTGAACCTGCTGGCCTTATCAATTGGCATGTACAGATCCCCAGTTTACCATCTTTTAAATCCTACCCTTTTTGTATCCTAATTACTTGGCTCCCAATCGGTTGTGGGCAACAATCTTCTCTCACATCCCAGTCGGCAGCGGACATGGTATAATAATAGTCAGTGTGTTGTGTTGTTTAGGTGATGTTCCACCTTCACACACTTATTTGCACAAAAAGGGTGTTAATTTACAGTATTACACTTTATTGTTTTATTTTGTTATATATATATATATTGACAAGTATATTGAGAACTCTACAAAGTTAGGGCAAGTACCATACATTAAAAAAGTCCATTATTAGACCCTTGTTGAATTCTTATTTTGATGTGGTATATAGGAGGAACTGCTATTCACAATTTGTCCATAAGCAAGACATACATGACTACAATATACCTTTTTTTTTTCATAGTAGTCACAAATTATCTAGCCTCAATTTTGCAAATAAATATAATTTTCTGAAATTCAGAGTTTAAAGCACTATGGACCTGCACTGGCAGCAGACATATTTTACTTATTAGATTATTTATTAAATTCACTGTAAAGTTAAAGGGACACTATAGTCACCAGAACAACTACAGCTTAATGTAGTTGTTCTGGTGAGTATAATATTTCCCTTCAGGTTTTTTTTCATGCAAACACTGCCATTTCAGAGAAAAGGCAGTGTTTACATTGCCTCTAGGGACACCTCCAAGTGGCCACTCCTTAGATGGCCACTGGAGGTGCTTCCTGGGTCAGTGCTGCCGAAAAAGCAGCCCTGCCGTTCAGCGTCCCCACACTCTGTATGGAGACTCTGAATTGTCCTCATCGAGATGCCCTGATTCAATGCATCTCTGTGAGGAGGTACTGATTGGCCAAAACGGCATTTGGTCCTGGCCCAAACCAATTTTAGACAATACAATGTTTTCCCTATGGAAAAAGCATTATTTGGGCTAAACATCTGCAATTTTGATGATGTCACAAATTGGGCGTAGCCAGCGCCGGCAGACCCGTACGGCGCTAGAAATAAGGTGCGTTTTAAACTTTTATAGGGGAGCCAGGGGGGGGGGGGGGGGGGGCAAGCCACCTAAATGGTGAGTTAAACTCTATAGGGTCAGGAATACATGTTTATGTTCCTGACCTAATAGTGTTCCTTTAAAGCAGGGGTTCTCAACCCAGTCAAGGACCCCCAAACTGTCCAGGATTTAGGGATTACCCTGCTGTATCTAATATGTTTTTTTTTTGGGGGGGGGGGGGGGTCAACAAACACTTTAGACACAACAGGGCAATCCCTAAATCCTGGACTGGTAGGGAGTCCTTGACAACTGGGTTGAGAACCCCTGCTTTAAAGAATAATCTTAGTGTGTGTGTGTAGCTGCGTATGGGTATTTGCACTGTAGCTGTATCTTGTAAGGTCCAGCTATTATCTATACAAATTACCACTAAATGTATAATTTAAATTTTATTTTATTAATCCGTAAATGCAGCAATGTAACTGTCTGTGTCAGTTAATTTTGTTTAGTTTCCTTTTATTTAATTTACTTGCATCCAGCAGTGACGTTAATTGGTGGTGTGGATTATTTAATTATTATTCATTTAACATATTTAATAACAGTGGAATTTAACTGTTTGCTAGGTTTAATTGTTTGTCACTGCATTCGGTGAAGGTAACTGATTGTCTTTTCTTTTTTAGATTTAAAGTGACTGTCATCTTGTGCCACTATAGAATATAGATCAAGGGTAGCTGAGGTTCTAATTGCCTAGAAGCACACCATGCATGAGTTATAGAGAAAACTCATACAATCATGTCAGACTTATTGGGCTTCATAAGTAAAGTGAAGCTGATACTTCACAAGATACAGAGAGCAATATATCCACATTTCTAATGCGCTTTATGACTTAGGGAGACTCTACGTATATGCAATAAGCCAAATAAAGACTTTATGATAAAACTGAGAATGGACTTAACTTCCTTTAGGAACCATACAAGCTGTAACTCTATTGTGCTTCCATTGCAGAAATCACTATGCCTTTTTAAAGTAATGGAAGGGCAATCATTTTATGAAGCAGTTCCAGATTTGAAGGTGGGTTGTGCAACAGTATTTAACCAGATGTTTCACAGCACTGTCTTAATATACATTTTATTGTGTCACAGTAGGCTAATTTATACTATACTCAAAATTGTAGCAAATGAAGAACAAGTGGGATGCATCAATTAAACCATTTTAATGACGATGGAAATTAATCTTGGTAAATGTATTGGTTGCCTAATTATAGCTGTAGATGATAGAGTTTGAATATATATACAAACTGTTGGATACCAGAGTGACTGCACATTATTACAGACACTAGCTGCAAGGAACAAGTCCTTATGTGAGTAATACGATAATCAAGAAGTGCTATAATGTTTACTTAATGGAAAAGCTGACAGCAGTCAGTTAATAGTTTTGTTTAATAGTTACATACTAATGTACATCTTAAATGATTATATGGGATTCAGAGAGAATGTCCCTTTTCTAAAAAAAGAACGACTTCTTCATGGAAGATCTCAACTGCTGATTTCTAATGGGATTTTTCAATAAACAGTTAATTATGGTATATTGAAAAGTTGTTTTGAAAGCTTCGACAGGAATGGATCTTAGAATAATTAGAATTTTAGTAAATTAAATCCTAGACCAGATATGTCATAATTTACACTATAAAAGTTATTGGAGTACAATTTCCATAATTTTCGACACTACATAAAGACAAAATGATTATGCCATGCACTTGACGTTAATGGATATGCTGTATTTTAACAATAGGTTTAAATTGTTCATCCCTGTGTTTATCTGCATGTAACTCACATCCATATGCAAAGACATTGATTAGCAGTAGCACTGTTTGTGTAAGTTATCACTGCAACTCTATCATGATACTACAAAGACTGCAAGCTGCTCCCGTGCATATCACTTATGATTGACTCTAACAACTTGATAAAATGATTGTTTAGATACATTATACATGAATTTCTTTTTAAATAACATGTCTCTGGTCTTTTTATTAATATATCATTTTATTGATCGTTTGTATTTGAAATGTTTATAAAAAATATCATGCAGAAATGTTTCCTTTAGTGAAATCTAACTTTCCAAAATTCACTGGTATGTTTTGTTGTGGTTTTTCTTTAATGGTGCTATATGTATGTCTTCATCATGCTTATACCGTAGCTATTATTTTTCATTTAAAGGACCACTATAGTGCCAGGAAAACAAACTTGTTTTCCTGGCACTATAGTGCCCTGAGGGTGCCCCCACCCTCAGGGTCCCACTCCTGCTGTGCTGAAGGGGGAGGAAGGGGTTAATCCCTTACCTTTTTTCCAGCGCCGGGCTCCCTCGGCGCTGGGACGCTCCTCCCTCTTCTGATGTCATCGGCTGAATGCGCATGCGCAGCAAGAGCCGCGCGCATTCAGCCAGTCCATAGGAAAGCATTCTCAATGCTTTCCTATGGACGCTGGCGTCATCTCACTGTGAAAATCACAGTGAGAAGCGCGGAAGCGCCTCTAGCGGATGTCAATGAGACAGCCACTAGAGGCTGGATTAACCCTAAAGTAAACATAGCAGTTTCTCTGAAACCAACGTACGAGGTTTCAGGTGTGCTGAAACCAACGTACGAGTAGGCCTGTAAAAGAGGGCCCACAAAGGTGAATTGTTAATATAGATGGGTGTAGGTGGGTGGGGACAAACAGCTTGCACAACAAAGGTAAGTAGGGGGCGTAGGGTTTATATAGGATCATAACTCCTCCCACAAATTCAGGCCAAATGACCTTCCAACTTGTGCTCGGAATTTATCTAAAACATAATGGAATGTAGAAGGAGAAGCAAAGTTGGTTGAGGTGTGCCGAAACCAACGTACGAGTAGGCCTGTAGAAGAGGGCAAAAAGAGGATTCAAAGAAAACACACTTTATTGCAAGTTTATATTCTTGTGTACTGAAAGCTAGTAAGGAGCTTTTACTCTGATTGAGGTATATATGTAACTAAGCTGAGGATTACCTGTGGCCCCATCACCTAGTGATGTGGACTGGGATGTAAGAGCTTGGAACCGCTGATGCAGCGCTTCTGCGAAAAAGAGAGACCAGCGAAGGAAGCCATGATGTAGCTTACCTTAATGGAATGTTTAGACGTTAAGTAATGGCTTAATACTGATAGTGTGTGGCTGACCTTGGATACGTAAAACGGAGTGACAGCATAGGAGGTATAAATAAGATGCTTGATATGTAGGTTTAGAGGAAAAGGCAAAAAGTACAATAGTTTAAAAAAGTCTTGAATCAAGCAAACTCTACTTGTGACATGGAACAATATACAAAGCCCTGGCGTGAGTGATAGAGTAGTCGTGAAACTGCGTGAAGCATGCGTATCTTTATGAGGTGTAGCTATGTGCTTAGTCCAAGATTATCTCATGAAAAGGTTGTATCCTGGATGGTATGTAGTAGGTCGTAGGGAGACCTTAAACTGGTTGTGAAAGAGCTTCAGCGGCTGTGTTGTGGACACCAGGAATGTAAAAGCAGACTAATAAGAACTGAGAGGTTGCTGCCAGCCAAGTCAGCCTATGAAAATAGCCACAAAATGGTTAGCGAGGATGGCCGCCCGAACGTAGGCCAGGTGCCATGGTGAAGGGTGAATAGATAGTAGATTAAAGGCGTTGGACAAGTCCATCTTGCTCAACCAAGCCTTACTACTTGTTAAGTGATAGCTTGTATGGCATGATTGATTTGCGTAGTGCAGTGACAACTCCATAGCGGACAAACAGCTCGCACAACAAAGGTAAGTAGGGGGCGTAGGGTTTATATAGGATCATAACTCCTCCCACAAATATATATATACACACACATATACATTATAATACACACACACTTTTATTTCCTATATATGTATAATATATTATAATTAAAGCATTTTATAATATATTATACATATATAATGCATATATATATGATTTCATTATAAGTGTATTTTGAGATATATGTGTATATACTTTTTAGCAGCCTGGGGAACTGTCTGACAGTTCAGACAGTCCCCCTGCTGGCAGCTTCTAGACTCCTATTGCGGCCATGTGATCATAGTGATCACATGTACCTGGAAGGCTGGGGTGGCCAGAGCTGCTGCAGGGGGACTGCTGAGGTCTCCGGCACTCCCCCCTGACTGTGATCGCTGCAGATCACTGAACCAGGTAAGTCCAGGGGGTCCTATTTGCCACGGTCGTACTAGGTGCTTCCACGGTCCTTAACGACCGTTTTTGTATTGGACGTACATAGTACGTCCACGGTCGTTAAGGGGATATACATAAATATATATATATATATATATATATTATTTCATTCTAAGTGTATTTTTATATTAATATATATATATATATATATATATATATATATATATAGACCAGACTCCGGCAATCTTGATAAAGACCCTGAAGGGTCGAAACGTTGATGTTGAAGTTGTGATTAAACACTTGATCCACTGTTGAAAAATCCAAGCGAGTGCTCCTGATTCTTACTTTCTATATATATATATATATATATATTAATATCAAAATACAGTTAGAATAAAAAGACATATATATATATAATTTTTTTGAAAAAAAATTTTTTCCTGACTCTGAGTTTCTCTTTAACCCTTGCCTGTCTTGTTTGTCCTTCTGATTTTTACCGTGTACCTGACTCTGGCTAGTTCTCGTTTTCACTGTCTCTCAGTTACCCTGACCTCGGCTTGTATTTCGACAATGCTTTTCTCTGTCTAACGTTAAGTCCAGCCACTCTAAGGCCCGGTAACACGCTTATATTCCATTAGTCCGTTACTTGTTATCCTAAACTCTGCGTGTTGGGATTATACACCGTGACAGTCTGGTACATTCACAAATAAGCACTACTGTAGCTCAAAGTGCTGAAAAAGATAATGTTGGCTCTGAAAGAAATGTGTCAGAACACACAGTGCATTGCAATTTGCTGTGACCGGTCAGAAAGCCCATAATGATTCCTGTCCAACACAAAAAGTGCCGGCAATGGGGATGTGACCATCAGAACTAGACCATGAAGCAATGGAAGAATTTCATGATGAATACCATTATCTTTTAGTGCGGGTGTATGGTCAGGTGCGTGTGTGTCATTTAAGTGGGGGAAGAGATGGACTATTGGAAGAAGGAAGGTTAGCGAAGGCAGTATTATGCTCTGGGCAATGTTGTGCTGGGAAATTTTGGGTTCTGGTATTCATGTTCTGGTGTTCATGTGGCTATTACTTTGACATGTACTGTCTACCTGGTGATTGTTGCAAACAACCTGCACCCTTTTGGTATGCCCTAATGGCAGTGGCCTCTTTCAGCATAATAATGCACCCTGCCCAACTCCAAAAATTGTTCAGATATGGTTTGAGGATCATTACAAAGAGCTGCTTTGGCCACCAAATTCCCCAGAACCAAATCTGATTGAGCATCTGTGGATGTGCTGGAACAACAAATCTGATCCATGGAGACCCACCTCACCACTTGCAAGACTTATCTGCTGCTAACGTCTTGGAGCCGATATCACAGGACACTTTCAGAGGTCTTGTAGAGTACATGTCTCGTGCTTTGGCCCTAACCAAAAAAATCATATTTATTTTTTCATCAATCATCTACCAAAGAAATATCTCTGAATAACAAATCAGGCTAACAAGCACATCTAGTGCGTGGGTCGTTTGTACGATTATATATCTATTGTTCTGTATGATCGGTAAAAGTTACACATCCAGACTGTAGGTATAATTTTTCAGGAAAGAGGATGTGGATAAACATAATTGCATTGTTTCCATAGTCCCCCTCCGAGCATGTCAGTAATGAGAAAGGGGTTGAATTAAGTATATCAGCTGCAAATTGCTTTAGGGTTTTAATCCCACCAATCTTAGGCAGTCATGTATATTTCGGTGCTTCCATAATTTTGATCGACCCTTTGTTGTACAGTGACATGCAGACTATGCTGTATGTAGGTTATTCTACTATTCTACCATGCTCTATGGGATTTTAGGTATCTGAGGTAGATCATTGAAATAGCAAGTAGATAATAGTATGTATAGTATTCTATTGCACATTCATAAATGAGCATTCAAAATCAAAAACTCCTTCACAGAGTAGAGCAAACAGGAAGGAGTTTTATTCAGGATCAGGAGAACAACATGATAAACGACGTTTCAGCGTCAATCCTTAATCATGTACACAGAGCTAGACAAAAAAGACACTGATCTGTGCAGCCTTTGGAATATGATTTTGAATACTACTAAGAGACTGTGGATTCCTGCAATGGAATGGTAGCAGACTCTACTGGGTCCTTTGAGTGCAACACTAGCTTTGGAATTGGATTTATAAATTATTGTTAGGTTTATCCTTAGGGACAGAGGTTCCCACTGGCTGACAATTTTGTCTCATTATTGTAACACCCCTGAAGAACTTCATATTTTTATTGTAAAACCACCTTGAGAAATGCTTATGGAAAGGGCGCACAGTAAATCTGTCATAGTTATTGATATTCTCTGGGATGTCCCCAATAAAAAAAAAATATGTTTGACAACATACTGTGTAGAACAGTTTGTACAACAAATGTTTTAATAGGAAAAATATGTAGTACAAATATGTACACCTTGAAATAACATACCCTGACTTGAAGGAGCTTTATAGTTTTCTTAATGCACCGCTAAAGTAACCCAGACCACTTTGTCTCAGGGTTCCTGCATCTTTAATTCTGCAATGTAAAACATTCAATTGGCTCACAGGAGGTGGTCTTGGCACTAAAGAAAAGTTACTCAAAAATGGGGTAGGCGGGACCACCTAAAACTAAACATGCTTAAGTACTATATAGCATTAGGAATACAGGTTTGTATTCCTAAAGTTATATTGTTCCTTTAAATACAATTTAATATTGTTCTGTACTGCTGAACTGGACAATTTTATTTAAACAAGTAAAAAGAAGAAGTTAGAATGTCAACTCTGCATTTCAGACACTTTCTTTGGGGAGGAGAGGAAAGTATTAATTCAAAAAGGTTAATCACATTAAAAATGCCCTGAGAGGACATAATGCTTGGAATTATTGTGTTAAATGAATGCACTTCACTGAATTTCAATAAAGGCAAGCTATATTTGGGAACAATAGGACTGCATAGATTGCTTCTCTTTTTCCTTGGACACAGAAAAGGAAGCACGGCTGACAGATAAATAGAGACAGGGCTGACCTGATTAGGATTTTTTGTTGCCCTTTCATCATTATGAATAAAGCAAAAATTAAGTATGGTGATATATTTTTTACACTGTTGAGACTAGGTTAAGTATTTAAGAAACCTATCCGTAATCACACCAGTAAGCTTTACCCTATCAAGTGTTTGAAAATAAACACTTTTTGTCATGGAAATAAATCTTCATGCCAGATGTGTGGCTTTTTCTATATAGATGGCTGTCCAAGAATGTGACAAAAATGAAATAAAGTACATGAACAATTTTTTTTCCAGTTTTGACAAACTGTTGCAAAAAATATATATATATAAACTTGAGGGACTTTTTGAACCTAATTTACTATATTACTCTATTAAGATACTATAATTAAGATTATAAAAAAAAATCACGTCCATGTTATGGCTATGGAAGTTATGGTACACAGTAGATGATTAACAATACAAACTAGTTGAAAAGAAAAGACAGTCAAATTAAATGACTTTCCTATTTGAGGAAGAAATGATGTACCGAGAAGGACAGTCATATTCCTTTAATATTTCAACTGCAAGGCTTCACAGAACCAAGGAGGAATTGTACCTTGTTTTCATAGGATCCATAGGAATGTAAACTCTGAGCAATGTAACAAATGAAATGCAACAAGTATCCAGAATGAGAGACAATATATCTGGAGTACATTAGAAAGAAAATCTTTGTGTTTGCAATAAAACACAGAAACAAGCATTCACCCTAGCCAGCCTTCAGTAGAAAAGGGGTAATCTGTTAAGTCGAGACTGAGTCAGAGAATATGTCTGAAATCCAATTCACCAGAAACAAAATCAAAATCTGGTATAAGCATGAATCCGTAATACAAATGCCAAGGGCAATCAATGGATCACGGAAGAAGAGAAGCTTTATATGTGGTACTATTGAAGGCCTCGTTAGATGGCCATTGGAGTCAGTATCCTGGAAAGCAAGTGTATTAGTGCTACAATCAGGGCCATCTCTAATAATGATTGGTCCCTGGGCAAGCATTTGTTTGGGGCCCCTGGAGCATGCCTCCCACCCACACTTCCTGGCATGCAATCATGGCATTCACCCCAACGCAGTGGCGGAACTAAAGTAGAAAGAACCCTGGTGCAAGAATTTTATTGGGCCCCCCCAATTGCAAGGTTAAACAAAAAGTAGAACCCTATCTGTCGTGCAACTCCAACAATGCTTTGACAGCTGGGGCTCTACCAATTTCCCATGTATGCAGGGTTGTATTTAGCACTGAACCGTGTTTGTGTGTTTGAATATAAGCATGTGTTTGTATGGAGTATGTTTGTGTGAATGCATTTGTATGCAGTTTTGAAGTTTTGGTTTTTAAATGTAGGGGTTTGTTTATATGTAATTTTGGTGTTTAACAGAGAGATGTGTTTGTATGTAGTGTTGACGTTTCAATGCAGGAGTTTGTTTGTATGTAATGCTGAAGTTTGAATGGAGGGGTGTATTTGTATTATATGTTGGTGCTCAGATGCACAGGTACACACACTGACTACATGCAGATATACACACATATACACACACTGACAGCATACAGGTACACAGACACGTACAGATATACAGGCACATACAGTGACAGACTGTCAGGGACCAGGAACCAGACAGAGACAGAAGTAGATGCAAACACACCTTTAATAATAAATAACAAATAATAAACAAAAGCAAAGTCCAGGAATCAAGCAGGGGTCAGTCACCAGAGCGGGTAGTCAGACAAGCCAGGATCAGGAGCACGGAGAGCAGCGGAGTCAGGAACAAGGCCGGAGTCAGGAACCAGGATCAAACAGGAAACACAGGAACAAGGAGACTTCTGGGAAACAGGAAACCACGCAAGGGCAAGGAGGTTCTGGGCTTAGCTGCTTAATTAGGCAGAACTGATTAGCAGCAGGGTTGATTACTACTCACAGGTGAGTAACCGTGGCAACAAGCAGAAGCAGCTCATAGTAATTGCAGCTGCAAACTCAATCACTGGAACAGAAAGGTTTGCTGTTTAAAACAGCAAAGAAGCCCTGACAGTACCTCCCCCTCAACGATTCCCCCCATCTCTGTTGGTGGGTCCGGGCTTCATGGGGAAGCGGGCGTGATAGGAACGAAGGAGGGATGGTGCATGGACATCAGAGGCTGGAACCCAGGAGCGTTCCTCTGGACCGTATCCTTTCCAGTGCACCAAGTATTGGATCTGTCCTCTGAAGACCCGTGAGTCAATGATGCTGCGTATTTCATATTCCTCATGATTGTCAATCAGGACAGGACGTGGACGTGGCACTGAGGTGGTGTAGCGATTACAAACCAACGGTTTCAAGAGGGAAACATGGAAAACATTTGAGATGCGCATGTTAGCAGGAAGGTCAAGTGCGTAAGCTACAGGGTTAACCCTTCGAAGTATACGAAATGGCCCAACGTATCGGGGTGCCAGTTTTTGTGCGGGAACACGGAGGCGTAGGTTGCGGGAAGACAGCCAGACCCTCTCTCCGACTTGATAGGTAGGTGCAGGAAGGCGTCTGCGGTCGGCCTGGAGTTTGTAGTTCTGCATTGCGCGTTGCAAAGAACTCTGAACCTGCACCCAAGTGGAACGGAGTTCCCTGAGATGTTCCTCCAATGCCGGTATCTCCTGTGGCAAGAACGTATCAGGCAACATGGACGGTTGAAACCCATAGTTTGCCAGGAACTGGGATAGCCGGGAGGAGGCATTAATCGCACTATTGTGGGCAAACTCCGCCCAGGGTAGCAGATCAGACCAGTTGTTCTGGTGGTCAGAAATGTAGCAACGCAGAAACTGTTCCAGTGTTTGGTTAGCTCGTTCCGCTGCACCATTGGATTGCGGGTGGTAGGCCGAGGAGAAGGAAAGCTGAATTCCCATTTGCGTACAAAAAGCTCTCCAAAATCTGGACACGAACTGGCTACCCCTATCTGAGACTATCACTTTGGGTAACCCATGCAAACGAAAGATCTCCCGACCAAAAATTGTTGCAAGTTCCTGGGAAGTTGGTAGTTTTTTCAAGGGAATGCAATGCGACATCTTCGAGAATCGGTCAACAACCATGAGAACGACTGTATTGCCACGGGAGACCGGAAGATCTACGATAAAATCCATGGATAAGTGGGTCCAGGGTCGTTCACCATTAGGTATGGTTTGCAGGAGACCCACTGGAGGGCGTCGTGGGGTTTTGTTTTGAGCGCACACAGGACAGGCAGCTACAAAAGCGGTGACATCTGAACGGAGACTAGGCCACCAAAATTGCCGGGATACGGACCAGATTAACTGGTTTTTGCCTGGATGTCCAGCTGCTTTGGGGTCGTGGTATGTACTCAATAGTTTCGTACGGAGGTTAATAGGTACAAAACAACGGCCATTAGGTTTCTCTGGAGGAGCATTACTTTGTGCAGCCAGAATCTCCTCGCCTAGGGGTGAGGTGAGGTTAGTACGGATGGTTGCCAGTATATGGTCCGGAGGAATCACAGGAGTAGGGGTTATCTCCTCTCTAGATGGAGGGGAGAACTGTCGAGACAAGGCATCAGCCTGGACGTTTTTTGTACCGGGCAAGTAAGAAACCACATAATTGAATCTTGATAGGAAGAGAGCCCATCTAGCTTGCCGGGGGGAAAGTCGCTTAGCTTCAGAAAGATATGTTAGATTCTTGTGGTCTGTGAGTATGAGGATTGGCACTGAAGTACCCTCAAGAAGGTGCCTCCATTCTTTGAGAGCTAAAATTATGGCTAGAAGTTCTCTATCACCAATCTGGTAGTTGCATTCCGCCGGGTTCAATTTCCTCGAGAAATACCCGCACGGATGCCTGGAGCTCTCTGGGTTAGGACGTTGAGACAGGAGGGCGCCCACTCCTGTCTCAGACGCATCGACCTCAAGAATGAATGGTAAGGCAGGGTTAGGGTGTGCCAGTATAGGGGCAGCAGCAAAGGCGACTTTGAGAGACTCAAAGGCAGTAATGGCTTCCTGTGACCAATGCTGTGGATCAGCATCTCTCTTGGTCATGTCCGTGAGAGGTTTAACCAAGGAAGAAAAGTTGCGTATGAACTTCCGATAATAATTGGCGAAGCCCAGAAACCGTTGTATAGAGCGAAGACCCGTAGGTCGAGGCCATTTAAGTACAGCCGAAAGTTTCTCCGGATCCATAGAGAATCCAGTATCTGAGATAACATATCCCAAGAATGTAACCTGTTTGCAGTGAAACTCACATTTCTCCAATTTGCAGAACAGACTATTTTCTCTAAGTCTCTGTAGAACACGAGAAACGTCTGCGTGATGGTTCTCGAGAGATGTGGAATGGATCAGAATATCATCAAGATAAACCACCACACATTGCTGCAGCATATCTCGCAGGACGTCATTTATAAATTCTTGGAAAACCGCCGGAGCATTGCAAAGACCAAAGGGCATTACTAGGTATTCGTAATGGCCGCTCCTGGTGTTAAATGCGGTTTTCCATTCGTGGTCCTCTTTTATCCGGACGAGATTATATGCCCCTCTCAGATCAAGTTTGGTGAAGACCGTTGCTCCCTTGAGGCGGTCAAATAATTCAGTGATTAATGGAATGGGGTAGGCATTCTTAATAGTAATGCGATTGAGACCCCTATAGTCGATACAGGGTCTCAACTCGCCATCTTTTTTCTTTACAAAGAAAAAGCCGGCCCCGGCAGGAGAAGATGACTTCCGAATAAAACCCTTAGACAGTGCATCGGTAACATACTCCTCCATGGCTCGATTTTCTGCTACAGACAGTGGGTAAATCCGGCCCCGGGGAGGATTGGTACCCGGTTGGAGTTCGATACCACAGTCATACGAACGGTGTGGTGGCAGAACGCTGGCTTGACCCTTGTCAAACACATCTTGGAATTCTTGGTACTCAGCGGGTAAGGAAGAGGCAGAACATGCGCCCAAAACTTTGACCGGTTTCAGGAGACAGGACAATGTGCATTGCTGGGACCATGATAATATCTCAGCTTTGCGCCAATCAATTGTGGGGTTATGCTTCTGTAACCAAGGGTATCCCAAAACAACCTGGTAATATGGAGAGGAAATGACCTGGAATTGGGTCGTCTCATGATGTAGAGCCCCTACAGCCAGAGATATGGGCACGGTTTCTTGGGTCACGTGGGTTGGCTGTATTGGTCTGCCATCGATGGCTTCGAAGGCTAGTGGGGAGTTGCGAGACTGTAAGGGTATAGAGTGCTTTGCTGCAAATGCACAATCTATAAACAAGCCTGCGGCCCCAGAATCAAGTAACGCCCGGGTTTCAATGGATGAATCAGACCAGGAGAGGATAACAGGCACCAAGGGTTTGTGCACACATATCTCTGGGTCTGCAGAAAGACCACCCAAGATCTGCCCCTGACAGTATCTTGGGTACGGACCCTTTGCCGGACGGATCGGGCAAAACTTTAACATGTGACCGTGGTGTCCGCAGTATAGGCACAGGCCCTCCCTCCTCCTAAAGGCTCTCTCCTCGGCCGAGAGGCGTGAGAAGCCTAACCGCCTTGGCTCCACACAGACAGAGGACTCAGGACCAGGAGGCAAGGGAGGTGAGGGAGGTTCGGGTGGGCAAGAAAAGCTCGGTGTCAAATTTACAAGAGGCCTCCGCAGGCGCTCCTTGGATGAGGATCTCTCTCGGAGTCTGATGTCAATGAGGGTGACAAATGATATCAGTTCCTCGAGATCTTTAGGTAATTCTCTGGCTGCCATCTCATTTTTAAACACATCGGAGAGACCCTGTGCAAAGGCAGCCACAAGAGTCTCGTTGTTCCAGCCACCCTCTGCTGCCATGGTACGGAATTCACTGGCATACTCGACAATAGTTTTTGTGCCCTGAGAATTAGACATGAGTAGTTCGGCAGTAGGGGTGGAGCGAGCTGGAATATCAAAAACCCTATTGAAGGATGCAACAAATTCAGGGTAATTGTAAATAATAGGCTTCTCCGCCTCCCAGAGAGGTTTTGCCCAAGCTAGGGCCTTTTCAGACAGCAAAGAAATCATGAAGTGAACTTTGTCACTGTCTGTAGGAAATGCCTGGGGCAGGGTTTCAAGGTATCCTTTAACCTGATTTATAAATTCTCTGCACTGTGCTGGGTTGCCCCCAAAATGCTGAGGGAGCGGGACAGACCCAGTCATTTCTCTAGCCGCTACAGGTTTGGAGGCTACAACCGGTGCTAGAACAGGAAGTGAGGCAGAGGCGGCCGCAATCGCAGGCTGGCCGGGTACTGGATCCAGATGGGCATACTGGTCCAAATGGTGGTTCTGCTGGTCCCACTGGGTAAGCAGGTTAGGTATAGGTGTCTTGCCAGTACCATCTGTATTCATGGCCCTTGCGTAATGTCAGGGACCAGGAACCAGACAGAGACAGAAGTAGATGCAAACACACCTTTAATAATAAATAACAAATAATAAACAAAAGCAAAGTCCAGGAATCAAGCAGGGGTCAGTCACCAGAGCGGGTAGTCAGACAAGCCAGGATCAGGAGCACGGAGAGCAGCGGAGTCAGGAACAAGGCCGGAGTCAGGAACCAGGATCAAACAGGAAACACAGGAACAAGGAGACTTCTGGGAAACAGGAAACCACGCAAGGGCAAGGAGGTTCTGGGCTTAGCTGCTTAAATAGGCAGAACTGATTAGCAGCAGGGTTGATTACTACTCACAGGTGAGTAACCGTGGCAACAAGCAGAAGCAGCTCATAGTAATTGCAGCTGCAAACTCAATCACTGGAACAGAAAGGTTTGCTGTTTAAAACAGCAAAGAAGCCCTGACACAGACATACTGACATACACTGGTAGACGTACAGACACACGCTAACAGAAATACTGACACACACACATGCACACTGGCACATATACAGGCATACTGACACACACACAGGCTAACACACAGGCACATATACTGACAGACAAATGGAAACACACATACACAGGCACATACACTGACAGACATACGGACACACAGACGCATACACTGATAGACATACTGACACACACACACACACACACATGGATCATGAGCCATTCCAAGGCACATACACTGATAGACATACTGATACACACATACACTGACAGAAATAATGTCATTGACAAATACAGAGACTGACAGAAATACTGACACATACAGACATAATGACACACATACATACATAATGACACACACACAGACATTCTGACACACAGATACATACACTGTCAGACATACTGACACACACACAGATATACTGGTACACACACAACAGACATACTGACACACACACAGACATACTAATACACATACAGACATACTAACACACACACAGATATACTGACACACACAGACAAATTAACACACATACTAACACACACACACATATTAACACACATGTAAAATGTATCTTTTTAAACCCAACTTTCCTACCTTTTCCTGGAGGGTTGTTTCCCATGGGTCCAGTATGGTGCCTGAGGCTGATGGAAGTGAGGAGCCCTCATCCTCAATGCCGCTGCTACCGCCGCCGCCTCCTCATCCCTCCTGTGCGACTCCTCTCTTTATGGGAGGAAGTGACTCGCAGCTGTCATTTCCTCCCATACTGCCAAAAAGCAAGTGGCCCGTTGTTAAAGGGCCACATGCCCGACCGGGCCCCTGATGATGCAAGCCCACTGGGTGGCCCTAAGTGCATGGGCCACACTGTGGGACTGTTTAGAGGACGGGAAAAAAAATAGCTGAGGGCAGCGGACCCATGGGGAAGTTGACTTGGGCCCCCCAGGAGTAACTGGGCCCGGGGCATCTGACTCATTTGCCCTGCATTAAAGATGGCCCTGTCTACAAAAACACAGAAGCAACTTTCTAGTGTTAATACAATAAGAGTGCCCCACTGAACTGACCAGTCAGATTTAAATAACGCATGTTACTCTGCTACAATGCCACATAAACCATATCAAGTTGCCTATATAAAATCATACAGTTGTATATTACACTAACTTTTTGTAACTTTTTGTTGTGTCTTTTACACATGACCCTGCAGAAAAGTTCTCCAGTAATCCTATCATCTTCACTATTTGCTGCTCTTTATGGTACTGTACACTAGACTTATTAGCAATAGAAAGAGGGAAGTGCTCATGCCATTGTACAGAACACTGATGAGACCTCACTTGGAGTATTGTATGCAGTACTAGAGACCGTATCTTCAGAAGGATATTGATACTTTAGAGAGAGTTCAGAGAAGGTTCATGGGTTGCAGGATAAAACTTACAATGAAAAGGTTAAAGGATCTTAACATGTATAGCTTGGAGGAAAGACGAGACAGGTGGGAAATGATAAACATTTAAATGCATAAAGGGAATTAACACATTAAAGGAGGAGACTATATTCAAAAGAAGAAAAACTACCTCAACAAGAGGACATAGTCTTAAATTAGAGGGGCAAAGGTTTAAAAATAATATTAGGAAGTATTACTTTACTGAGAGGGTAGTGGCTGCATGGAATAGCCTTCCAGCTGAAGTGGTAAAGGTTTACACAGTAAAGGAGTTTAAGCATGCGTGGGATAGGCACAAGGCTATCCTAGCTATAAGATAAAGGCAGGAACTAATGAAAGTATTTAGAAAATTGGGCAGACTAGTTGGGCCGAATGGTTCTTATCTGCCGTCACATTATATGTTTCTACTTGTGAGACATAAAGATGCTTATAATAAAATGACAAGTGTTGGGAATTCAAAGTGATCTTTAAAATATAGGCCAAAGAAATATTCTCTCAGTCAGTTGTAGCCTAGTTTGGCTATGTTGTCTGTAGTTTGAACAGCACTTTAACTTCCCTTTGAATTCCTAGACATTCTTACTTTAGTGAATAAGCCTGTCTGTGAGACACAAGACACTATATCATGATACCTACCATCAGCTTCTTCCAACTGCATCTGTGAAGGTAGAGGAAACTACAGGACATTTTTGAGAAAAAGGGAGAGCAGCAGCAGCAGTAATATTATCTGAAAACTGGAGATTTTTCAAAAAAATTAAAGGAAAAAGTGAGTGGGCATTGAAAAAACCCATCTTTTCTAATTAAATGCCTAGTGATGCCATTAAGGCACAGTTTTATTTTGTTTTGCTTTTTAAACTGAAGGGCAGACACTGACGCTACAGAACAGATGTGTGTGAAAACATTGTTCTTGTCGGGGTACAAAAATGTGTGTGAAAGCTTTGCTCGTGTCAGGCTAAAAACAGTGAATTGATGGTCAACAGCCCACTGAGTTGTTCCTTCCATTTTTGGGTAAAACATGAAAAAAGGAAGAAAATTACAAGCAGTTTGTCTTTCTTAAAAGTTCTCTTACTTCCTATGTTCATTTTTTTTCAATCCAGATATATAATAATCTAATTTCGGCGACTCAAATCTGTCCTTGCAAAAATGGTTAATACTGCATAGCCATTAGGCTGTTAGCTCAGTCATAGTCCCCTTATTTCTGCAGTTCTGGCTGTACGAATGTCCTTCGCGAATATATTTTGTTACCAAAATGCGGGCGAAGCGAAATCCTGCCGAAGTGATTTGGCAGAAACATAATTATTTGCATAATTTATGACAAAATTGTCACATATTATATTTGATTCAATACATATTTTCTTCATAACTACTTTATGGTTATATAAGCCTATTCCATTTGAACTGAAATATTACTTAGTATGATCTAAGTGATTTTTCTATCTTGGTGAAATTAGTATTCAACTTTAGTTCAAGTCAATACTCATGTGTCGGTAACAATGCTTCGTGTATACAGAATTTTCTGTATTCTCTTACAGTTTTAAATATTTCTCAAATATAACCCCTAATAATTTTTGCCTTTCTCAATTCTTTAGTTATTGTTCAGTGTGTATGCCAAGTCATATATTTTTCTTTTGCTATTAAATGGAAATCTGTATATATAAAGATTAATGATTTCAAAGCACACAAAAAAAATTAAAGGACTGAATACTTGGGCAAATGAATCACTAAAATGGAGAGAAAAAAAACGAGTTTGTCTCATGAATTTAGCTTTTCTGCTTTCTTTTGAAAATTAATTATTTAACCCCGTAAGGACAGAGGCAATTGTACAAGTTCTGACAAAACAAAACCTAGAATTTCCGTTATATATCTGTTCAACCATAATTTACCTCTTTCATATCAAATGCACCCACACTTATTATATATCATTTTGTTCAGGAGAAACATGGCTTTCATTTCACATCACATATGTATACATGGAATGCAATTTATTGTGAAGAAAATAAAAAGTAAAAGAATTGTTAGAAATTAAGACATTTTGATATTTTCCAAGCTCTGCGTGGTATTTTAACTGTGACTGTCGTAATACTATTAGCTGCACTAAAACACATGACTGTGATATTTGAATGATGTGATGTCCCACGAGTACAACAGTACCCCACAATGAACAGATTTAATGGTATTATATAAAGTTACAGAGTCAAATAAAGAGCTTAACCATTTACATTTTTACAAATTGAAATTTGCCAGATTGGTATGTTGGGCCTATATTGCCTTTGAGACTGTAGATAGCCTGGGAATGAAAATTCAAAATGGGGGTAAGTCCAGTCCTTTTTAGGAGCTACTTAGTCACAAACCCTAGCAATGTTAGTGTTAATATTTGTTTTGTGCATTTTTCCCACAAAAAACAATTATAGCATCATCATCATCATCATTAATACATATTACTTCTCTAAAACACTCATTTTTTTCTTCAGCTATGTCTCATGTGTACAAGAGTACCCACTATGTGAATGTTTTATGGGGTTTTGGATAGTTACAGGGTCAAATATAGGGCTTGCAAATTCAATTCTCTGGACTTTCTGCCTGGGTTGTCAGGCAGGTCCCTCAATATATAAATTATAAAATAAACTAACCTCTAGAATGTACTATTATGAAATGTAATAGTCAATTTCTGTCATGTTGTTGCTAAATTAGGTACAGTTCAGACACATACAGATATACAACCGGCGGTGAATGCTCTACTGATGCAAAAAAATACTTAACTTACAATAAAGGTAATTTCAAATAGAGTAAATGAAAAAAACAAAAAAACAGTACTATACTACACTACACTCCCCACTGAATGTATATTTTCTTTGTGTTACTGTGGCAATTTGGCTGTCCAACTTTTCCTCTTAATGAGGGTAAATATGTAGCTCGTGGCTTTCTCATATTCATTTATGCTTTCCTTTTTGTCCAGTTCAGAACATTTATTTTAGATATTACTCCGGTAATAATCTATATCAGCAACTGCGAAAGATGCTTATTGGATCTTAGAAAAAAAAAGGAACAAGCGGTAGGATTAATCCATGAAAATAAAAGATCCTAGCAACAGGCTCCAGCAGAGATACAAAATTCAAACAGAGGCATTCACGCTGTTGGGACGTATACAGACTTGTTCCAAAAAATCCATAAACATATGATTGTTCTTTCTATTTTTTTTTTTTTAATAAACTTCTTGCTAATGGATTTTGGTGGTACCTAGCACCAAAAACATTCTTATTTTTTTCATGAAATTGAGATAAGCAGAATATCAACATATCTTAGAAGTATAGAATGAGGCATTCAGCAGTGTTAATGGATCTTCCTTATTAGCGTATTAGAAATACTTTATTTCAAAATGAAAACATTGCGTGACACACTGTATACTCAAAGCATATTTTAATACATAGAATAAAGATGACAATGTACTCTATATGGTTAAAATATAAAGCAAAGTGGACATGCACCAATGATTAACTCTTTCCCATAGCAGAACTTTAAATTACCAATTGTATATGTTACCCTATAACAGTGTGCTTATTCTGTATTTGTTATAGCAAGGACTAGCAATAGCAATTACTAAGCGAGAACCATATCTGAGTGTTGACTTAAGACATTCATAAAACACAAAGAAACTAGGTCAAATGGTCTAATCCATTTTCAATGACTATAGAAATTATTAATTCTAAAATGCAAAAATGTTCTTGTGTTGAGGTCTGACTGTCAAATGTTTAACACATTTATCTTAAATATTTTTTTTTTACAACAATCATTTAGCTATGCAGCTGGAAACAGCGTAATTGTTCTCTGAAGATTAATGATTGGCATCTACAAAGAATATAACGGAAACATAATTGTGCTCACGACTCTACTCTGACAAAAGCTCTATTAGAAGCCAACCGTTTAAAGTTAACATAAGATAAAGGAATACAAGAAAGCAACAACATTATTCGTGAACTTGGCTTTTATTCTTCTGACAGTTGAGCTTTGATTCACTGTATCAAACTGCGTTGTTACTACTACTAGCTAAAATTAAAATTCATACTTTCAACTTATTTCTAGGTGGTACATATGCGTTTACGTTATCATTAATGTCTGCAAAATCTTAAGTTCTGTATAGAAAAGTTTAAAGCTAATTAACATGTTTGTGTTATAGATGGTTCAGAGTTTAGTGAATAAACATGAAAACCTTTTATGATTTATGCATATTTTGTTTCTGTCATCCATGTGGTGGTTCAACACTAATGCAAAATATTCATAAAATGACTGGGATGAATTAAAAATGATTTATTATTATTTATGCATAGTACAAATTTTAAATATTATCTATATTTTTTTCAGTACCATGATAAGTCTGTTTTCCCCTCCAATTGGTTCACAGATCAAGTGAGAAAAAATAAAAGAGGAAAAAAAGATGAGGTCCATTAAAAATATATATACCATACATATTTGAGTATAAGCCGACCCGAATATAAGTGGAGGCCCCTCATTTTACCACAAAAAACTGGGACTTAATGACTCGAGTATAAGCCTAGGGTGGGAAATGCAACAGCGAAAGGTAAATTTCAAAATAAAAATAGATACCAATGTTTTTGAATATTTATTTACAGTGTGTGTATATGTCACGTCTAAACATTTGATATGAAGGAACACAACTGTAGATTTCGTATAGTTTGAAGTTTTTATTATAAAAGGTAAAAGATAATGGGACGTTAGTCCAATTCACAGGCACTGTAGCTTTAATTAGAAAACGATAACTGAAGTCCACAATTACAGACACTGTAGCCTTAAGGAATAAACGATAACTGAAGTCCACAATTATAGGCACTGTAGCTTTAAGGAGTAAACGATAACTGAAGTCCACAATTATAGGCACTGTAGCTTTAAGGAGTAAACGATAACTGAAGTCCACAATTATAGGCACTGTAGCTTTAAGGAGTAAACGATAACTGAAGTCCACAATTATAGGCACTGTAGCTTTAAGGAGTAAACGATAACTGAAGTCAACAATTATAGGCACTGTAGCTTTAAGGAGTAAACGATAACTGAAGTCAACAATTATAGGCACTGTAGCTTTAAGGAGTAAACGATAACTGAAGTCCACAATTATAGGCACTGTAGCTTTAAGGAGTAAACGATAACTGAAGTCCACAATTATAGGCACTGTAGCTTTAAGGAGTAAACGATAACTGAAGTCCACAATTATAGGCACTGTAGCTTTAAGGAGTAAACGATAACTGAAGTCCACAATTATAGGCACTGTAGCTTTAAGGAGTAAACGATAACTGAAGTCCACAATTATAGGCACTGTAGCTTTAAGGAGTAAACGATAACTGAAGTCAACAATTATAGGCACTGTAGCTTTAAGGAGTAAACGATAACTGAAGTCAACAATTATAGGCACTGTAGCTTTAAGGAGTAAACGATAACTGAAGTCCACAATTATAGGCACTGTAGCTTTAAGGAGTAAACGATAACTGAAGTCCACAATTATAGGCACTGTAGCTTTAAGGAGTAAACGATAACTGAAGTCCACAATTATAGGCACTGTAGCTTTAAGGAGTAAACGATAACTGAAGTCCACAATTATAGGCACTGTAGCTTTAAGGAGTAAACGATAACTGAAGTCCACAATTATAGGCACTGTAGCTTTAAGGAGTAAACGATAGTAAATTGCAGATACTGAATCAAATAAAGTCTCTTAGTAGAATTAACGGTTTAGGTGATAAGTAGTTACAATAGCTGTTCCATAACTTTAACTGAAGCAAGACTGATGCAGATAACTGATATGCAGTATGAGTTGAAGTTAGCTGTAACGGGGTTGGTTTTACCGAAGGACTTTGGAGACAGGTAATAACAGCTTTTAGATGCAACGCTTATCACATTGGTTTTACTTAGCTTCCGGCACATAGAACACTGGTTCCCGAGATCTCCTCAGAGGCAGATGAAGAGTGTTTAAGCTTTAGTCGTGGATGAGGAGAGGTGAAGGGAACTTTGCAGAGTCTTTCAGTCCGGTCTGGTAGCAGAGGCTTTCACAACGAAGTTGTACCGGTTGGTAGGTACGGAACGTAGTTTAATAATCCAGCGTCGATCAGCTGGTGCGGTCAGATTAAATAGGCAGACCGTGTCATAAAGAGGTGTGGCTAGGCTCCGTGGAACCAGGAAGTAAGGGAATACCGTAATTAAGGCATGACAGTATCCCCTCCTTAATGAGCAACCTCTGGGTGCTATTGACTTGGTTTAACAGGGTAACGTTTGTGGAATTTAATTTGTCAGCATGAACGACAGAGGAGTTTTCCCATGTATCTTCATCAATTCCATATCCTTTCCATCTGATGAGGTATTGTAAGGAGCCACAATGGATCCTTGAATCCAGTACACCTTGAATTTCGTATTCTTCTTCACCTTGGATCAATATGGGATTAGGAGAAGTAGAGACATTTCTGTGGAAAGGGTCAGGATGATGAGGCTTCAGCAAGGATACATGAAAAACAGGATGTAGCTTCACTGTAGGTGGAAGTTTCAATTTAACAACATTACGGTTGATAACCGCTGTAATTGGAAAAGGACCAAGAAAAGGAGAACTTAGCTTCTTTGATGGATGGTTTGTAGAGATATTCTTTGAGGAAAGCCAGACAAGATCACCTTTTTTATATGAGGGTGAAGGTTGTCTTTTTGAATCAAAAAACTTCTTTTGATTGGAGGAGGCCAATTCTAGATTTTCATGCAATTTCTCGAATAAAGAGGACATTTGAGAGATTCGATTCGATTCGAAGAGATTAGATGAAGAAACTGATGGTTGATGATGGACATGTTTCGATTTTTGACATGTAGAACAAGATTTGACATAAGATTCAATGGTTTGATCTTGACGAGGCCACCAATAGTATCTTTTAGACAATTTAAGGGTCTTTTCCATACCTGGATGACCTGCCAGAGGAGAATCATGAATAGTTTTGAGTACTTTGATTCTGAAGGAGGGAGGAACGTAAATCCGGTCTTTAAAATAGTAGAGATCGTTTTTCTTGGATAATTTAATTGATTTTGGAAGTTCAAGAGCATTTTCACTGAGATCCTTAATGTCGTCAATAAGAGAAGATAAGAATTCAATAAATGGAGGCAAAGGAGGTTTAATTTTAGTGTCCTTATGAACCCTGGAAAGGGCATAAGCCTTTTTGTTTCTAGACCCAGGTCTAAAGACGATGTGGAAATTGAATCGAGAAGAAAAAAGATTCCATTTTACTTGTCGAACAGACAGTGTTTTATTGGAGTGAAGGTTTTCGAGATATTTATGGTCAGTATATACGATTAAAGAGTTCTGAGCACCTTCAAGAAGGTGTCTCCAGGTTTCTAAAGCCACCTTGATACTTAGTAATTCTTTTTCCTTTGCAGGATAATTCTTTTCGGCAGGAGATAATGTTCGTGAGAAGAAGGAGACAGGATGAAGAGGTTCTTGAGGATTTTTCTGTTGAGAGAGGACAGCTCCAATTGCAATTTCCGAAGCATCCGTTTCAAGGACATAAAAATATGAAGGATTTGGAAGTTGAAGAACAGGAGCTGTTGTAAACTTTCTCTTCAGTTCATTAAAGGCAGTTTGAGCCTTCTCGTTCCAATTAAAGGGATGTTTTTTACTGTTAAGTAAATTGAGTGGTTGAGCTATCTCAGAGTAGTTCTTAATAAATTTTCTGTAGAAGTTGGCGAACCCAAGAAATCGTTGTAACTCTTTTACTGTAGAGGGAACAGGCCAGTTAATAATACAATCGACTTTTGAGTTATCCATACTTGAGGCATCAGGTATGAGGTTTATAGGACAATCGGAAGAACGATGAGGTGGAAGCGTTTCAGCTTCTTTTTTACTGGATATGTCTGAAAAGTCGGAATAACAAGAAGGTATAGTTGGTTCTTTGGAGATCTGAAGAATAGGAATTTGCTGTAAACATGTTTCTTTGCAATAATGTGAGTTAAAAGTGAGAGAGAATGGAGACCAAGAAATTTGAGGGTTGTGGTTCCTTAACCAGTTGATCCCTATTATAACGGGATATAAAGGTGATGGAATAACATCAAATACTAGAAATTCAGTATGAATATGATTGGTGGTTACCTTTAGAGGGATGGTTTCATGAAGAATCGGTCCCGATGAGATAAGGGAGCCGTCAATCACTTTGATAGGAACAGAAAAGGATTTTCGAACACAAGGAATTCTGTTCTTTGCTACAAGAGTTGAATCGATGAATACTCCATTTGCACCAGAATCGATGATAGCTTCAGTAATAATTCTCACTTTGTCCCACTGTAGTACAAGGGATATAGGAGTGAACTGAGCAATTGGTGTAGAAGGGAGTGCACTGAAGATCGCAGAGGTATAGGCTTGTCTGCCGGCCTTTGTCCGTTTTAATAAGGGACAATCAGAAACCAAATGATCTTGAGAAGCACAATACATGCATAGGTTTAATTGACGTCTTCGGTTCTTTTCTTCAGGAGTGAGAGGACTTCTTATTACCCCTATTTCCATAGGTTCACTTGGCAAGGAAGTCTTTTCAGGAGCTTTTGAGGGAGTGAAAGGTTTGCGGTCTTTAGAATGTAAGAAGGCTTTTTCGGCCTTTCTTTCTCTTAATCTTCTATCAATGCTAATTGATAAGTGAATTAGAGCGTTCAAAGTAGTAGGGAGTTCTGTTCTAGAGAGTTCATCTTTTACAGCCTCAGATAAACCAATTCGAAACTGATTGCGCAACGTGATGTCATTCCATTGCGTTTCAACAGCCCATCTTTTGAATTCAGCAATATAATCTTCAACGGGTCTATTTCTTTGCTGTAAAGTTCTGATTGTTAAATCAGCTGTAGCTTGTTTGTTAGGATCTTCATAGAGAAGAGACATGGCTTCAAAAAATTCATCCAGTGAGCCTAAGATGGGGTCATCATTGGCCAAAAAGGTATGGGCCCAGAACATAGGTTCACCTCTTAGAAAGGAAATAACTGAAAAAACCTTAGATCTTTCTGTGGGATAAGATCTAGGTTTTAAAGCAAACAATAGTTTGCAGGAATAAAAAAACTCCTTATATTTGGAACGATCACCGTAGAATTTTTCAGGGTTACATACAGCAGGATCGCTAGCCGAGAGCAGAGTAGTATGAGGAGTACGAGTTTGTAAATCTCTAACATAAGTGAGAATTCTTTCGTTAGTGACTTGCAGGTCTTGCACACCTTGGGTTAATGTATCAACTCTTTGATTTAGCGAAGTTATCGTGGAATCGAAATCTACTGAATCCATTACAATGGCTGGATTATTCTGTCACGTCTAAACATTTGATATGAAGGAACACAACTGTAGATTTCGTATAGTTTGAAGTTTTTATTATAAAAGGTAAAAGATAATGGGACGTTAGTCCAATTCACAGGCACTGTAGCTTTAATTAGAAAACGATAACTGAAGTCCACAATTACAGACACTGTAGCCTTAAGGAATAAACGATAACTGAAGTCCACAATTATAGGCACTGTAGCTTTAAGGAGTAAACGATAACTGAAGTCCACAATTATAGGCACTGTAGCTTTAAGGAGTAAACGATAACTGAAGTCCACAATTATAGGCACTGTAGCTTTAAGGAGTAAACGATAACTGAAGTCCACAATTATAGGCACCGTAGCTTTAAGGAGTAAACGATAACTGAAGTCAACAATTATAGGCACTGTAGCTTTAAGGAGTAAACGATAACTGAAGTCAACAATTATAGGCACTGTAGCTTTAAGGAGTAAACGATAACTGAAGTCCACAATTATAGGCACTGTAGCTTTAAGGAGTAAACGATAACTGAAGTCCACAATTATAGGCACTGTAGCTTTAAGGAGTAAACGATAACTGAAGTCCACAATTATAGGCACTGTAGCTTTAAGGAGTAAACGATAGTAAATTGCAGATACTGAATCAAATAAAGTCTCTTAGTAGAATTAACGGTTTAGGTGATAAGTAGTTACAATAGCTGTTCCATAACTTTAACTGAAGCAAGACTGATGCAGATAACTGATATGCAGTATGAGTTGAAGTTAGCTGTAACGGGGTTGGTTTTACCGAAGGACTTTGGTTCACCTCTTAGAAAGGAAATAACTGAAAAAACCTTAGATCTTTCTGTGGGATAAGATCTAGGTTTTAAAGCAAACAATAGTTTGCAGGAATAAAAAAACTCCTTATATTTGGAACGATCACCGTAGAATTTTTCAGGGTTACATACAGCAGGATCGCTAGCCGAGAGCAGAGTAGTATGAGGAGTACGAGTTTGTAAATCTCTAACATAAGTGAGAATTCTTTCGTTAGTGACTTGCAGGTCTTGCACACCTTGGGTTAATGTATCAACTCTTTGATTTAGCGAAGTTATCGTGGAATCGAAATCTACTGGATCCATTACAATGGCTGGATTATTCTGTCACGTCTAAACATTTGATATGAAGGAACACAACTGTAGATTTCGTATAGTTTGAAGTTTTTATTATAAAAGGTAAAAGATAATGGGACGTTAGTCCAATTCACAGGCACTGTAGCTTTAATTAGAAAACGATAACTGAAGTCCACAATTACAGACACTGTAGCCTTAAGGAATAAACGATAACTGAAGTCCACAATTATAGGCACTGTAGCTTTAAGGAGTAAACGATAACTGAAGTCCACAATTATAGGCACTGTAGCTTTAAGGAGTAAACGATAACTGAAGTCCACAATTATAGGCACTGTAGCTTTAAGGAGTAAACGATAACTGAAGTCCACAATTATAGGCACTGTAGCTTTAAGGAGTAAACGATAACTGAAGTCAACAATTATAGGCACTGTAGCTTTAAGGAGTAAACGATAACTGAAGTCAACAATTATAGGCACTGTAGCTTTAAGGAGTAAACGATAACTGAAGTCCACAATTATAGGCACTGTAGCTTTAAGGAGTAAACGATAACTGAAGTCCACAATTATAGGCACTGTAGCTTTAAGGAGTAAACGATAACTGAAGTCCACAATTATAGGCACTGTAGCTTTAAGGAGTAAACGATAACTGAAGTCCACAATTATAGGCACTGTAGCTTTAAGGAGTAAACGATAGTAAATTGCAGATACTGAATCAAATAAAGTCTCTTAGTAGAATTAACGGTTTAGGTGATAAGTAGTTACAATAGCTGTTCCATAACTTTAACTGAAGCAAGACTGATGCAGATAACTGATATGCAGTATGAGTTGAAGTTAGCTGTAACGGGGTTGGTTTTACCGAAGGACTTTGGAGACAGGTAATAACAGCTTTTAGATGCAACGCTTATCACATTGGTTTTACTTAGCTTCCGGCACATAGAACACTGGTTCCCGAGATCTCCTCAGAGGCAGATGAAGAGTGTTTAAGCTTTAGTCGTGGATGAGGAGAGGTGAAGGGAACTTTGCAGAGTCTTTCAGTCCGGTCTGGTAGCAGAGGCTTTCACAACGAAGTTGTACCGGTTGGTAGGTACGGAACGTAGTTTAATAATCCAGCGTCGATCAGCTGGTGCGGTCAGATTAAATAGGCAGACCGTGTCATAAAGAGGTGTGGCTAGGCTCCGTGGAACCAGGAAGTAAGGGAATACCGTAATTAAGGCATGACAGTATATAATTAATGCAGTGTGTGTGTGTGTGTGTGTTTGTGTAGTGCGTATATAATGAATGCAGAGTGTGTGTGTGTATTGTGTGTATATAATGAATGCAGAGTGTGTGTGTTTGTGTAGTGTGTGTATATAATGAATGCAGAATGTGTGTGTTTGTGTGAATGCAGTGTGTGTGTGTGTGAATATAATGAATGCAGAGTGTGTTTTTGTGTAGTGTGTGAATATAATGAATGCAGAGTGTGTGTGTTTGTGTAGTGTGTGTATATAATGAATGCAGAGTGTGTGTGTTTGTGTAGTGTGAGTATATAATGAATGCAGAATGTGTGTGTTTGTGTGAATGCAGTGTGTGTGTATATAATGAATGTAGTGTGTGTATATAATGTGTGTATGTGTGTTTGTGTAGTGTGTGTAAACTGGGTGGGGATAGGTCATTTTTATTATTTTAATATTTGTAATTATTATTTAAATATTTTTTTTTTTACTTTTTGTTTAGTCCCCCCTCCCTGCTTCATACTTGGCCAGGGAGGGGGGATATGTCAATCCCTGGTGGTCCGGTGGCATCGGCTGTGCAGTGGGGGCCAGCAGCTCACTTCAGCTCCCCTGTGTAAATCTTGCGGCCTGCGTGCTGCACGTAGCGTTGCCATGATAACCCGTGGCAACGCTCTGACGGCCATGGGACTCGTGAGATTTAGACAGGGGAGCCGAAGGGAGCTGCTTGGAAGGTAAGTAAGAGCTTCTGTGGGTCCCCCCCCCCAGGACCGCCGGGCTTGTCATGAGCCCGGCGGTCCTGGTCTGTATTATGGCAATGTACGTTGCCATTATACAGACCCTCACTCGAGTATAAGCCAAGGGGGGCTTTTTCAGCATAAAAAAAGGGGTTGAAAAACTCGGCTTATACTCTAGTATATATGCTATATATATTATATAAAACACACACAGATGTGTATGGGCTATATATATATATATATATATATATGCACTAATCAAAGAAAAGAAAAACGTTACCTGCGCTTTCTCCTTAATCCCTATGTATATTTAGACAAATGGAGGTCATTTAGTTGCTCCAATGGCCATTGGAGGGAATGCCCGCCTGCCAACGTCAAGGCAGTCCCCCCTAAGCGGGTCCTAACACTGACCCTTCAGCCTGCTTCCTTGAGCTTCTGGCAAAGATATCTCTAATGAGACAGAAAGGGGTATTTTTTATATACACCCCTATACTTATTAACCCTTAATAGGGAACACATGGGATGGGTAGCAGCATTGTAACCAGGCTGTGTGATACAAAGTAAATACAAATACAAAAAGAGAAGTCCTGCGCTTAAGCAGCAAGGACTACAACACACATCAGCCCCAATATATAGTAAAAACCAAAGAAAAGAAAAACGTTACCTGCGCTTTCTCCTTAATCCCTATGTATATTTAGACAAATGGAGGTCATTTAGTTGCTCCAATGGCCATTGGAGGGAATGCCCGCCTGCCAACGTCGAGGCAGACCCCCCTAAGCGGGTCCTTACACTGACCCTTCAGCCTGCTTCCTTGAGCTTCTGGCAAAGATATCTCTAATGAGACAGAAAGGGGTATTTTTTATATACACCCCTATACTTATTAACCCTTAATAGGGAACACATGGGATGGGTAGCAGCATTGTAACCAGGCTGTGTGATACAAATATAATAAATATAATGGCCATTGGAGCAACTAAATGACCTCCATTTGTCTAAATATACATAGGGATTAAGGAGAAAGCGCAGGTAACGTTTTTCTTTTTTTTGGTTTTTACTATATATTGGGGCTGATGTGTGTTGTAGTCCTTGCTGCTTAAGCGCAGGACTTCTCTTTTTGTATTTGTATTTACTTTGTATCACACAGCCTGGTTACAATGCTGCTACCCATCCCATGTGTTCCCTATTAAGGGTTAATAAGTATAGGGGTGTATATAAAAAATACCCCTTTCTGTCTCATTAGAGATATCTTTGCCAGAAGCTCAAGGAAGCAGGCTGAAGGGTCAGTGTTAGGACCCGCTTAGGGGGGTCTGCCTTGACGTTGGCAGGCGGGCATTCCCTCCAATGGCCATTGGAGCAACTAAATGACCTCCATTTGTCTAAATATACATAGGGATTAAGGAGAAAGCGCAGGTAACGTTTTTCTTTTCTTTGGTTTTTACTATATATTGGGGCTGATGTGTGTTGTAGTCCTTGCTGCTTAAGCGCAGGACTTCTCTTTTTGCATTTGTATTTACTTTGTATTACACAGCCTGGTTACAATGCTGCTACCCATCCCATGTGTTCCCTATTAAGGGTTAATAAGTATAGGGGTGTATATAAAAAATACCCCTTTCTGTCTCATTAGAGATATCTTTGCCAGAAGCTCAAGGAAGCAGGCTGAAGGGTCAGTGTTAGGACCCGCTTAGGGGGGTCTGCCTTGACATTGGCAGGCGGGCATTCCCTCCAATGGCCATTGGAGCAACTAAATGACCTCCATTTGTCTAAATATACATAGGGATTAAGGAGAAAGCGCAGGTAACGTTTTTCTTTTCTTTGGTTTTTACTATATATTGGGGCTGATGTGTGTTGTAGTCCTTGCTGCTTAAGCGCAGGACTTCTCTTTTTGTATTTGTATTTACTTTGTATCACACAGCCTGGTTACAATGCTGCTACCCATCCCATGTGTTCCCTATTAAGGGTTAATAAGTATAGGGGTGTATATAAAAAATACCCCTTTCTGTCTCATTAGAGATATCTTTGCCAGAAGCTCAAGGAAGCAGGCTGAAGGGTCAGTGTTAGGACCCGCTTAGGGGGGTCTGCCTTGACGTTGGCAGGCGGGCATTCCCTCCAATGGCCATTGGAGCAACTAAATGACCTCCATTTGTCTAAATATACATAGGGATTAAGGAGAAAGCGCAGGTAACGTTTTTCTTTTCTTTGGTTTTTACTATATATGGGGGCTGATGTGTGTTGTAGTCCTTGCTGCTTAAGCGCAGGACTTCTCTTTTTGCATTTGTATTTACTTTGTATCACACAGCCTGGTTACAATGCTGCTACCCATCCCATGTGTTCCCTATTAAGGGTTAATAAGTATAGGGGTGTATATAAAAAATACCCCTTTCTGTCTCATTAGAGATATCTTTGCCAGAAGCTCAAGGAAGCAGGCTGAAGGATCAGTGTTAGGACCCGCTTAGGGGGGTCTGCCTTGACGTTGGCAGGCGGGCATTCCCTCCAATGGCCATTGGAGCAACTAAATGACCTCCATTTGTCTAAATATACATAGGGATTAAGGAGAAAGCGCAGGTAACGTTTTTCTTTTCTTTGGTTTTTACTATATATTGGGGCTGATGTGTGTTGTAGTCCTTGCTGCTTAAGCGCAGGACTTCTCTTTTTGTATTTGTATTTACTTTGTATCACACAGCCTGGTTACAATGCTGCTACCCATCCCATGTGTTCCCTATTAAGGGTTAATAAGTATAGGGGTGTATATAAAAAATACCCCTTTCTGTCTCATTAGAGATATCTTTGCCAGAAGCTCAAGGAAGCAGGCTGAAGGGTCAGTGTTAGGACCCGCTTAGGGGGGTCTGCCTTGACGTTGGCAGGCGGGCATTCCCTCCAATGGCCATTGGAGCAACTAAATGACCTCCATTTGTCTAAATATACATAGGGATTAAGGAGAAAGCGCAGGTAACGTTTTTCTTTTCTTTGGTTTTTACTATATATTGGGGCTGATGTGTGTTGTAGTCCTTGCTGCTTAAGCGCAGGACGTCTCTTTTTGTATTTATATGCACTAATCAGCCACAACATTAAATCCACCTGCCTAATGTCATGTAGGTCTCCCTTGTGCTGCCAAAACAACTCTGTCACATCAAAACAAGGACTCCACAAGATCTCTGAACGTGTGCTGTGGTATCTGGCACCAAGATGTTAGTAGAAGATCCTTGTAATCCGGCAAGTTGCATGGTGGGCCTCCATGGATCGGATTTGTTGTTCCAGCACATGCTCAATCCAATTAAGATCTGGTAAGTTTGTGGGCATTTTATGATGTTGAACTATTTGTCGTGTTCCTCAAACCATTCCTGCACAATTTTTGCACTGTGTCAGGATGCATTATCCTGCCACTGCCATCAGGGAACATCATTGCCATGAACAGGTGCACGTGGTCTGCATCAATTTCTAGATGAATTTGTAGCAGAACATTTCACACAGCATAACACACCCTCAATTTTCATGCCTTCTTCCTATAGTGCAGATCAGGCAACATTCTTCCATTGTACCATGGTCAATTTCTGACACTCACATTCCCATTAGAGGTGCTATCGGCGGTGGATCGGGGTCATCATTGGCACTCTGACTTGGTTGCAACTATGCATTCCCATATACAGCAAACTTGGATGCAATGTATGTTCTGACAACTTTCTATTGTGACCAGCATTAAAGGGATTCTCCAACTACCATGACCACTTCTGCTTTTCGAAGTGGTCATGGTTAGAGAAGTCAGTATGTGCAATGTCCCTGCTTGAAACACAGCACATCCAGAGATATTTTTAATTGTGCACTGGGGGCAATTTGCCAGTGGCTAAAAGAAAACTGAGAATGCCATGAAAAAGAGGTTAACACGTGTTATTAGTGAGTTTTTAATGTTTTATTCAATGGTGTACATTCCAGAGAAGTGGCAATTCCCCTTTAAAGTGTTATAATGAGCTTGCATAAAACAACTGTGAGGCTTAATTAGTGCTATAGTCAATACAAAGCAGACAAAACCTGCCTTTGATCAGGCACATGTTTGACCCCTTTTAACATTGAATAGTACAATCACTATCCTACTATATATCCAACCATGGATGTTGAGTGGCAGAAATGTTGCAGGGATTAATTTTCTATAAAGGAAATGTTTATCTCTTGCACAGAAATAAATCTCTTTATAAATTAGCTATTTTGAGGGAAGATATATCAAGGCACAGTGCACAGTGCTACATTTTGAGAAATATTGGACCTCATTAAGCACTTTACACCAGAATACTTATTTATTTCCTCAATAAAACCCTCCAGTTTGTCTTTTGCACTAATTTAATGAAAAGGGATTGAATAAAAAAATATGGTTGCTGCAGTAACTGCTCTCACAATCTAACATATTTTTCAATGCCCATGTAGGCAAATTGCTGCCTAAATGATTGTTTTCATGTTTGACCTCAAAATGAGTCTTCACTTGTTGTGGTATCTCTAGGATGTTAATTCTGCATATTCATCTATACATTTATATCTCACTGGATGTCTCACTGTGTAAATGCTGCAATAATTTTATTTTTTTGGTGATTTTAGATCACATGGGAAATAAACTTCTTAAGAATATGGTAAAATGCCCGCAGATAGACTCCATCACTAAATATTTTGATTATGATGAATATAAAAATGGAAAGAAGCGGGACATGGCCTGACTGCAACGCTGACTGGTTGCATTACCGAGCAGCTTCTGAGACTTTCTGACTTTTCAGCTTTAAAATGTTTCTTTCCATTTTTCTTCCTCTGGCCCGATAACCTAGAAGGATACTAACTATGTACACCATCCACAATCTCAGTAAAATCTATGTGTGGGACTCTCTCTGGACTCCAAGTGGCGGGGTCAGTGGACTACGGATGAGGGTTTTTATTTCAACCTCAGCCTGGAGAGGTGGCATTTGGGGATACTACTTTGGCAAACTCAGCTGTTTCTATTTTTATTACAGCACCACCTATATAAGTTTGTGGGTCAGATGATATTAAAATTAGCCATTTGACGTTTTAGATTATAACTTTTAGATATTAACAAGTTAAAATTGTTAATATTCTTTATACATCTAGTCATAGCAAAACCGTTCTAGTTCTATGTTTTACTGTACTGCATACATGCCCCTATCATTTTCTTTAGTATCTCCTGACTATAAAAAAAGGTCCATTCACTAGGAGATAGAAGCTTACATTCATCTGTGCCATCGCATTTAACTAGTTTGGCTGTTTACAAAGCCAGATTACTTCAACCATATTTGCACTACATCTCTATGTTTTTGTAAATTCATCTTTTTACAAACTGCCAAATTACAATCAAATCCCTTTATTCTTTTGATCTAATTCCCTTTATACAGGCTAGAAGAACTGGTTGTATAACTCTAAGCACCCCTTGCACCTAACTCACCATAATGATGCCTAACCTCGTTAACCTTATATTAATACCACAAACTCTAAATAAACATCAATCCTTCTTTTATTTAAGTATTGTCTTTTAATTTTCTTTTTGTTTGATTGTAATTTATTTGCAATTTCAGTGCAATGTGGTTGAGCTATTTTCAAACAAATCCCAATGCAAATATTCAATATTAAAAAAATTTCGGATAGTGGACGCACTGTTCTCATAGGTCCTGAATCATTATTTATTTATTAATTTATTTATTTATTTATAAAATATTTTACCAGGAATGATACATTGAGATTTCTCTCATTTTCAAGTATGTCCTCGGTTCACAAAACATTGCATTGATACAGTAGGGTACAGTAAAAAACAAAAACAATCATATAATCAATGCTGTATCATCTATGCAACCAATGCGTCTTCTTAAGTCTTGTATGACACTTATGCTGCAATACTACAACTTTTTATTTATTCTAGCATTTTTATCATTCAAGACGCTGTCACACCACATGAAAGATGCAATATAGTCAACCTATTAATCCCCCATTTTGTTTTACTGTCCTGCTTTTATGGTTCCTGTTTAACTCAATAATGCATTCTTTTCACTTATTTGTTTTCTGGCTTTTACTTGAATTATCCCCATGTTCAAAATCCTCTGCTAATCTTGACCTGGTTGGGTTATCACATTTTTTATTTCATTTAGAATTTTATTTATGCCCATTCCAATCAAAATAATGCATACCTCATATAATGTAGGTAGTAAAGCATAAAGAAAACACAGTGAGCAGATATCGTCTTTTTTGAGTACATAGAATGCCGGAATGTGATTTTTCAATTTTATAAATGTAGGAAAAAGACATCAAGTCGGAAAACTGAATTTTAAATTGAGCCCTATATCTTACAGGAAGTCAATGTAGGGACTGACAGAAGGGTGAGGCGTGTCAGAGGTGTGCCCAGTCCTGCATTCAAATAATTTCCATATCTACTAAACAGCAATGTTTTAGATTGCAAGGGTAAAATACCAGGAGCACTGCACCTAGACCACCTTCTTCAGAAAAAGTGGTCTGGGTGACTTTAGTTTTCATTTAAGTCACTATGAGGTGGAGAGTAAAGCAGGTAAGCTTATCTGGAGCCAAAGACATCAAACCAGAATAAAACAAAAATTGTCAAACAGAAAAATAATAAACAAAAAGAAAAGATTTGCCGTCAAGCATGTAGAGCTTCAAATGTTAGAGTTTCCACTTGGCAGGTGTACTGCCGCCATTGCTACAAACAGACACATTTGGGAAGCATCTCATTCATTTGGTGTTGTAGTACGCATGTGCCCCAAGGACGCATAATCAGGTGAGAGACCACGTTAACATAGAAATGTTCCCAAATTGTCCACAGTCAGCAAACAGCCATTAGAACTTGCCACGAGTAGTATGATGTTCCCCAGAGATACCGTATGGAATCTCAGCAATAAGTTCAGTGGTAGGAGAGAATGGCTCCAGATGGCAGTGTTTCTTGACAGGTCTGTGTACAATGTAATTGAAAGTCACTCAAAGGTATTTGGCTTCTTTCTCTTGACTCCTCGGAGGGAAGTGGCGTTATCTAGGTCATTCTGAAGCTTGTCAATTAAAGGGAACCTGTCATCACCAAAATAACTTTTTTTTTGTTAATCAATTTTTATTGAGTGTGCACTGCATAAGACATAAAAGCAGGTTTTACACCATACTTATTAGACAGGTAAATTTAGTAGTAGTATAACAGTAGTGCAATTGTACTGGTATAGGAAAAATAGATTGGAAAGCGACACATTTTAAAAATATATTAAAAAGAATTTGGGTAGTAAAATCTAAATTTGAATCACGCAAAATTTGTAGAGATACGTAGAAACTAAGAGCAAGGCTACCAAGCCATGGAAGCTGGGACAATACCAAGAGCATCTCCAGTATGCTAGAATACCCCTAACCAAGGGTTTAAGGAGGGGGCAGGGTAAGTGACCGATAATTCGACAGAGTGGCAAAAATGCTGATATTAAGCTAAGGTGAGACGTGAGATCCCACTGGAGCACATAGGGAGTAGGCCCTAAACTAGGTCTCTGAAACCACAAAACCATGGTAATGGGGACCAACAGAAACATGTAAAATATCAATAATGAAAAAGCACAACATTTGAATAAAAGCAAAAAACAATGATAACAAGGTTGCTGCCAGTCATGGAGCGACAGTCCATTAAGTCACTGAGTCTCGTACTCTGCTGGGGACAAATGGAGCCACATTCTGCACATGACTGGACATTGATTAAATAGTCGCTCAAGTCGATTCTGCAAGGCCTAGCTCTGTAATAAACATTGAGGGGACATACATGACACCCCTGTAAGGACAATACAGGACGAGAATTGAGGGTCAAGTAAGTCATGACAGGTTACCTCCCTAGGACCATTATCAGGAGCCACAAAAGGTTTGGTTATCTGTACTGCTAGCCCTTGCATCCTTTTCAACAGCCTTCACTCTGTTCATTAGGCTTTTAATTTCTTCCTTGTGTATTAAGACATCTGAGGCTATTAAGAAGCATATATCCTCAATAAGAGAATGCACATCCCCATTAGGGTGCTGACAGAGGAGGTTTTATGATATATTGTCAGGTTAGCAAGTCATCTATGGTATCGAGAGGTAGATCCTTGGAGAAGGAAGAGAGCGCATCCATCCCTGGCACCATATTGGGAGGTTGCTCTTGCTGCAACCTACTAAACATGTCCTCAGTAATTAGAGTTCCCAGCACTCTATCTAACGTGTGCTTCTTGTTTCTGCAACACATTAAGATCAGCAACCCATAAATAAATAGACAACACCAAACAGGTGAGGGTGGCACTTTAAATAAACCTTTAAATCAGAGAGGTTCACTGCAGCTCAAAGAGAGTGCATCCATCCGCCTGTTGGCTCCCTACCTACTTAGCTAATCAATTTGATGATACTCTGGTCTCCTTAGACTTGGTCTCCATGTTTCAATCCATCTCCACAGAGGTCTCTCACAGGACATTTGACTGTTTGGTAATAGTCTTTATTTTTTCCTTCCTACTAGTACTGCTGATCCTTACTTGATTGTAGGATATTTTTAACACAATATATCATAAAAGGGCAACATATCAAGCAGAGATGAATTAATAGGCTTCTCATGATTCCACTTAATGGAACAGTTCAGGCAAAGTCTTCAAACCCTACTTAAAGAAACATTGTAGTGTTAGGAATACAAATCTGTATACCTAATACTTTAGTGTCCCTGTCCCTATGAGAAGTAATTTTCCCTCCGATGCAAAAATTTGTTAAAAAAATAATAAAAGATTTACCTTTTTCCAGCGCTGAGGTTCCCAAAATGCAACTTACCCTCTCTTCCTCCAGTGAGAAATGCACCTAAACACTTTTTTCACATATCACACAATCTCTTATTTCCTTAGCGATGGATCTGAGTGTTCATTAATATATCCCATTGTACCACTTGTATATTGCACTTTTTTTTTTTTTTTTTTGTACTTTATCGTTGTTTTCATTTAGGCTGTCGATGCACATGCACATATTCACATTATCTCAACAACACATCTCTCTTGGTTCCACACAGATCTATGCTTTATTTTTCCACTGACAGACAGGGACACTGTAAGTTTTATTTATTTGCTTTCTAGCACAATTCACGTCACCATGTTCAAGTCATCATGTGTGTTTGCAGTTTCACTTCCTGTGCCGGGCAATCTGTCATGGCAAACAATTGGTGTGTACACTATTCGATCTTGGAAAAGACTGTGGCGGTCGAAACATTGATTCCTAATGGGTAACATTTGTTACATTAATAAAAAACACTAATTCACAATACACGTGAGTGCACTCCTTTCTTACAAACTAATATTTTGAAACAATTAAAAGCGAGGAAAATTAGCCAAGCTAATTTTTTAATATATGAATATATATACACAACATCAAACCAAAGACATATATGTAATTTCAGCAGTCTTTTTAAGCATAAAAGGCAACAATTCACCAGCGTTGATTCAGCTGGCAAATCCCTCATGACCCCGACACTCACATGTTTAGTGCCCACTCCCCAATCCAAATGTACCCGGGCAACAGGCAGGCGGAACACAGCGCCCCCTGCCTCCCTCACAGCTACAGTGTTTCCGGTGTGCTGGTTCTCGGACACCAAGTTCTTTTGGAGCAAGGTCATGGTAGCACCGGTATCTCGCAGACCACTGACCTCCTTCCCATTCACTTTAACCAGTTGCCGGTGGTGCTGTCTGTTGCGTTCACCAACTGATGAACTCTCAATAAAAGCAGCAATCCAGAGCTGATAGCAGACACCACAGCCACGATGTAATAACACATTCAAGGATAAACAGTTGAAGCTCAGGAAACTGACTTACAAGGTAACAGAAAAAGTATCCATACAGCAGAAATGAATCACTTTAATATAGTGGTTCCCAAACTTTTTAGGTTTAAGGCGCCCTTAATATTTCAGTATTTTTCCAAGTCACCCCAAGTCAAAATTTCTATGTTGTATATCTGTACAGCGCTGATGCATTCACTGGCGATATAGTGTAATGTACAGTGTTGGTGTTTGAAGGGGTACTTGTATATATTTATTGTGTTTTAACCCCTTAAGGACGTAGGACGGTTCAGGACCGTCATCGGCATTTTTTCATTGCCGACCGACGACGGTCCTGAACCGTCCTAAATTTAAAATGTACTTACCCGATCGCCGTCGTTCCCCCGGCGGCGATCGCCGTTGGTCCCGGTGTGGGGAGACTGCCTGCAGCCCAGACAGTCTCCCCATGGCGAATTAGGACCCCTGTGGCCATGTGATCGCCCAACAGGGCGACCACATGGTCACAATAGGTGTCCTAGTCTCTGCCTGCAGGGGGACTGTCTGTGCTGACAGGCAGTCTCCCTGCAACTGTAAAATCATAAAAAAAAATTAAAGTTATTGTTAATAAAAAAAAAATATTATTATATATGTGTATATATATATGATAGACATATATTATACCTATATAATATATGTCTATATATCATATATATAATGTCATGCTAAGTGTATTTTTATATTATTATGTACATATATTAATATAAAAATACACTTATAATTAAATTACACACGTGTATATATATAATATATATAATAACTATATATATTGCATATATATATTATTATAAAATACAAATAATAAGTAATTTAAATTAAATTAAACATGTAAAAATAATAATACATTTTTTTTTAAAAATTATATATCTATACGAAATTTTATTCTAACTGTATTTTGATATTAATATATATATATTTATATCAAAATACACTTAGAATGAAATTGTATATATATCTATGTATATATAAATAAATAAAAAGAATACGAACTATTCATACGTCCATATACAAAATTACATAAATAATTATATAAATATACACGTAGACTTCAAATATATAAATATGCATATATATTTAAATTCTACGTGCGTATTTATGTAATATTTTTACATAATTAAGTTATTTTATTGATTGCAATTTAAGGGACCTGCCTGCCAACCCAGGCCGAAAGTCCAGAGAATTTAATTTGCTATCACTGTATTTTACCCTGTAACGTTCTACGACACCCTAAAACCTGTACATGGGGGTACTGTTTTACTCGGGAGACTTCGCTGAACACAAATATTAGTGATTCAAAACAGTAAAACATATCACAGCGATGATATTGTCAGTGAAAGTGACTTTTTTTGCATTTTTCACACACAAACAGCTTTTACTGATGATATAATTGTTGTGATACATTTTCCAGTTTTGAAACACTAATATTTGTGTTCAGCAAAGTCTCCTGAGTATAACAGTACCCCCATGTACAGGTTTTATAGCGTTTTTGAAAGTTACAGGGTCAAATATATGGGTCAAATATTTTTACATTGAAAATGGCCAGGTTGGTTACGTTGCCTTTGAGAGCATATGGTAGCCCAGGAATGATAATTACCCCCATGATGCCATACCATTTGCAAAATAAGACAACCCAAGGTATTGCAAATGGGGTATGTCCAGTCTTTTTTAGTAACCACTTAGTCACAAACACTGGCCAAAATTAGTGTTCAATTTAGTTTTTTACTTTTTTCACACACAAACAAATATGAACGCTAACTTTGGACAGTGTTTGCGACTAACTGGCTACTAAAAAAGTCTGGACATACCCCATATTGAATACCCTGGGTTGTCTACTTTAAAAGAAATATGTACATGTGGGTTGTTATTCAGTGATTTATGACAGATAATAGTGTTACAATGTCACTATTGATACATTTTAAAAATGTATGTTTTGAAACCGCAATATCCTACTTGTACTTATAGCCCTATAGCTTGCAAAAAATAGCAAAAAGCATGTAAACACTGGGTATTTTTAAACTCAGGACAAAATTTTGAATCTATTTAGCAGTTTTTTTCATTCGCTTTTGTAGATGAGTAAAAGATTTTTCACATAAAAGTAAAAAAAACATGTATTTTTTTCAATTTTTCACCATATTATTTTCATTTTAAAAAAATTAAATTACATGAGATTATATAAGTAATGGTATGTAAAGAAAGCCCCTTTTGTCCTGAAAAAAACAATATATAATTTGTATGGGAACAGTAAATGAGAGAGCGGAAAATTACAGCTAAACACAAACACCACAAAAGTGTAAAAAGATGCCTGGTCGCAAAAGTACAACATCACAAAAACAGTCCGGTCCTTAAGGGGTTAATACAGGGGTGTGTTTGTATGTGATGTTTGCGTTTGATTGCAGGGGTGTGTCTAAATGTAATGTTCACTTTTAAATGTGGATGTACATTTGTGTGAAGTATTTTTTTTTGGTTTGAATGCAGGGGTGTATTTGTAGTAGTGTGCTTGTATGTTATGCTGGTGTTTAAATGATTGGATGTATGCAGGTACATACTACTACAGATATTCATGCACATTAACACACAGATGCAAATAAATACACTGACACATACACACAAATTCTTATAGACACCGACACATACACACATATAGATACACACCGACACATACACACACATAGATCTGAAGAGATATCAATTACCGATTATTCTTCTTACCACAGTGTGGATCTCACATTGCTGCAAACTGAGCGGCAGTTTAGTACATTAGAATTCAAGGTATTTCTCTCATCCTCGGCTATGCACAGAAAGAACGCTCACAATAGTATTACACGTTATATCCACGCTGTAACCATATCGTCATTAACCTATATCCATTAATAGAATAAGTGACCGTCAATTCTCAGCACTACTATGTCTAAGTGTAGTTACTATTAGTAATCAGCGCTCTATCCTATGAACTTATAGACATTACGCTTGTCTTATTTGCCTACCTTATTGTCAGGTTTATCCTAAGCAGTCTACTCACTGGCTTGCTCTTCAATCCAATATCACTCTCCCCTTGGTACAGTCAGTAGTGGCATCTATGTATCATTCTGCTACGTTGTTCCTAGTCCTGTATCAAGAGCATATTTCAACAGTGCTACCAATGTATTCACATTGACACTAGTACATCCAATATCGTAGCCTGTTCTATCTATTTGTTAAAGAGCCATATTATTAGACAGTCTCTCCCTTCTCCTAGTATTTTTAGCTATACTTCTTTTCATCGATTTTAAATATTTATCTATTAAAAGTTATATCTTATGTTTCCAATTTTTCCATATACTCCATAGGTAGAATTGCATTTTTTTCTTTTGCGTTTATTTCTATTGATGCACACATAGATACACACCGACATGCACCCTGACACACACAAACATTGATACATGACCACCCCATGACACAGATACACACTGAAATAAAAACACACACCCTGACACACAGATGCACAAACACAGATGTGTGCATGCACACAGACACAGAAGCACACTGACATATATATATACACACACAGATGCACACCCTGACACACACACACACACACACTCATACACATACACACATACATACACATACACACACATTCATACTCACACTCATACACATACAAACACTCACACTCATACACATACAAACATTTAATACTCACACTCACACACTTACAGCTGGCCGACATCACAGGGGACCGGTCGTGGTCTTAATGGACAGCGGCACTCAACGTGGTCCCTGTTGAGCTGTAATGTTACCCCGGTGCTATACTCATAGCACCAGGGAAACATTCCGCGGCACCCCTGTGGCACACAGTTTGGGTACTGCTGCTTTAATAGATACAAAAATAAATACACACCAGGGATCCTCCATATTCACCTAACATGTTCCTTGCTCCTCCCAGCACATAACCATAGGTAGGTAAGAGCCATTTAACCTAATACTCCAAAGATAATTACTAATTCAGCTTTTCATAAACCTCTAACATGCCAAACATTCCTGATGAATTTAAAGAGATATTACGGCACAAATCCCAAACAAAGGGTTAATAAAAAGCAAATGCATATAAAGTTCTTAAACAAACATAAAAAAATGTACAAAATATTTACAAAACACTATTTCCCAAATTATCCAAAATAAATAGTAAAGAAAAAAATACAATATGAAATACGAAACACATTCAAAGAGCAGAGTTGTGAATGTAAACTGTAAATGTTATGTTACTACAATATCAATAAAATAAAAAAAAACATAAAAGTTTATAATAAAACCGACAGTTGTCAATTATACAATTACCTTACGAAACTCAGAAGTGAGTCCCAAAGGTTTGCTAGACTTCCTGGAAGTTTAAATGGTGTCTAATATTCCCAACCCTAACATGCAAAGACAACTTCTGAATTCCACAAAACTGTAAAAATCTCGGATCAGAACTGTTACACATCTAAAATGTATAGCCACAGTTATGTAGATAAACCATAACTTAGACATAACACATGTGGACAGCCACTCAAGTCTCTGCTTACGGCTAGAGGAGAAAAGACTTGGTGAGAGAATATTTCCTAAAGTGATAGAGCATCTAGTTACGCATCTTCATTATTACTCTCTACCAAAGTCTCAAGGTGAGAGTACTTTGCAGTACACCTATTGACCTACCGACACCGTGATGCGGAAGTAAACCCGTAAATACACATGACATAGTGACGTGAATTGTGCTAGGAAACCCATGAATAAAACTTACAGTGTCCCTGTATGTCAGTCAAAAAAAAAAAAGCATAGATATTTGTGCAATCAAGGGAGAATGTGAATATGTGTAAAGCCAGAGTAAAAAAAACGATAAAGTGCTTAAAAAAAAAGTACAAAATTACAAGTGGTCCAATGGGATGTATTAATGAACACACAGTTCCATCACTAAGGAAACAATCCTTAGTGCACTTTTTGGTTTGTCCAAATGTTTCCCTAAATATTTTTCATGAACGATGTTTGTACGAGCTGCTACACGATCAAGCATCAGAAGTCCCAAACAAAATTTTTATTTTTGGAAAAATTATTAGGCCAAACCAAACAATCCCTCTATGTATTTATGTATATAGATTTAGAGCTTTAAATTGTACATGTCTGGGGTGCCTAGGGGGAAATTTTTGTAATCCTTTATTTTGAGAAATAGTTTTCCTATTTTTTTTTTCTGTATGAGTTTTACCTTTTTGTGTATTTTATGAATGACAAGGCCTATTAAGCATATCATTTGTTGTTCTGTGGTGATGTTTGGTGAGTGCTCTTCCATTGTTTGTAAAGTTTTTGAAAAAAAGCTATTAGCAATGATTTTATTGCGTATCTATGTTTTCAACTAAAAGTCTCACTGAGCCCTTCCTGAGTTCATACTCGGGATCATAGATAGATAGATAGATAGATAGATATATAGATAGATAGATAGATTCATACATACATACATACATAAAAAACATCCTGCTGTTATTGCTTTAGCAGATCTTACATTCTTGACCGATAGCAGCAGACCAGCCTTGGAATGGCAATAACTGGATATGATCAGTATTCCTAGATTAGGTATTTGTTTTTGATAGCTTCGTGTTAAAGGTGAAAAAAGGTCAAATGCATTCAGCTTTCTTCCTAATCCAAGAAAATGACAAAAAACTAAACAAAATAAAAACTCATCATATACATTAATGTACAAATATACATATATAATATACATTCATTATTTATCTGTTTTAAATAAATATATATATATATATATATACATATATATATATATATATATATATATATATATATATAATGTACATTGTTTAATTTCCCACATAAATGTGACATCAATCATGGATCCCAGTGGCTTTCTAATTCTCTGTCTTTGTCTGGTGGTACGTGGGATATTTTCCAATAACCACCGGTTTACCCTGAGTTCAGCATAGTCCTGATTTACTTTCTGAATCTTTTGTCTCTTAAATCTAATTAAATCATGCTTGTAATTCTTAAGGTCAGTATCCAGTTTTTTAATCAGCTTGTTGCAATTCGTGCACTTAGTTCAGGTTTCATTTTTCTGTTGTCCACCTGCTTGGGCTTTGCCTTATTTACGAAAATCAGTAGTGTATGCATGTAATTGATTACCAGAGCCTCACTCTAACAGTCACCCTCATTCTGAATTCTCGGGTGGGATATTTAGTTTTGCACTTTTCAAATCACTAGCGTCCTGATGAAAGTCTCCTGTGTGAGACTGAAACATTGACGTTTATGTGATATCCTGCTTGCTATGAAATAAAGCAGTGAAGATTTTCTACAGCATCTCCGTTGAGGGCACTTTCTTTTGTATATATATATAATGCGTGTGTGTGTGTGTGTGTGTATGTACAGATAAATAATGAATAAATATTATATATGTCTACTTGTACATGAATGTCTGAGATAAAGCAAGATAAAGGAGAATGAATACATTTATTTTATAATACTAAAAGATAACATTTTACAGATCAGATATCACAATTGTAAAAACAAATAGAAATTGTCTGATATCTAATAAAATAAACACAAGAACAGTATGAAAATACATTGATGAATGGATGTGACCAGAACAGGTTGATATCAGGGCACAGGAACACAATACATTTTATTTCAAGTGTTGTTTTTCTTATTTGTTACATGTAACATTATTACACAGTGGATTGTGGTACATGAGTTGTGCAGGGTATGATGAATATATTATATCACATCAGGGCCGGGCTGGGGAAAAAATTCGGCCCGGGCATTTTTTATTCACAGCGGCCCACTGAAAAGGGGGCGGGGCCAGATAGGGTGTGTTTTGTCATCCCCAATGACAAGCACGCCCCTTCTCAAAGTGAGCATGTTGGTTCAATGCTCTTCCAGGGCATGAGAAAAGGGCCCTGTATTTGTTCTGCACAGCGCAAGCAAATTTAATAACATGCTTGCGTTGTGTTTGCTTGAAACTTGTCTAAGGGGTTTCCATAATTGGGATACTCACGGTATCCCATTTATGGAGACACTATGTGTTTGCTTAAATGGAATCTAGTGTGTGCATAGGGTATCCAGAGTGTGTATGTCAGAAATGTAGTGTGTGTGTAGGTGGTGCAGCGTCTGTGTGTAGGGGATCTAGTGTGTGTGAAGGAGTGCGTATAGGAGATCTAGTGAGTGTGTGTGTGTGAGTGGTGCAGTGTGTTTGGGGGCTGCTGTGTGTGTGAGGGGTGTAGTGTGCATTTGTGAGGAGTATAGTGTATGTGGGAAGGTGCTGTGTGTGTGGGAGGATGCAGTATGTGTGTGTGAGGGCGCTGTGTGTGGGTGCTATGTGTTAGGGTGCTGTGCGAAGGTGCTGTGTGTGTGTGTTAGGGTGCTGTGTGTGTTAGGGTGCTATGTGAGTGAGGGTGCTGTGTGAGCTAGGGTTCTGGGTGAGCGTTAGGATGCTGGGTGAGTACGTTAGGGTGCTGGGTAAGTGTGAGGGTGCTGGGTGAGTATGTGAGGGTGCTGTGTGAGTATGTGAGGGTGCTGTGTGAGTGTTAGGGTGCTGGGTGAGTATGTTAGGGTGCTGGGTGCTATGTGAGTATGTGAGGGTGCTGTGTGAGTGTTAGGGTGCTGGGTGAGTATGTTAGGGTGCTGGGTGCTATGTGAGTATGTTTGGGTGCTGTGTGAGTATGTTTGGGTGCTGTGTGAGTATGTTTGGGTGCTGGGTGAGTATGTTTGGGTGCTGGGTGAGTATGTTTGGGTGCTGGGTGAGTATGTTTGGGTGCTGGGTGAGTATGTTAGGGTGCTGGGTGAGTATGTTAGGGGGCTGGGTGAGTATGTTAGGGTGCTGGGTGAATATGTTAGGGTGCTGTGTGAGTATGTTAGGGTGCTGGGTGAGTATGTTAGGGTGCTGGGTGAGTGTTAGGGTGCTGTGTGAGTATGTTAGGGTGCTGGGTGCTGCGTGAGTATGTTATACATTAATGTACAAATATACATATATAATATACATTCATTATTTATCTGTTTTAAATAAATATATATATATATATATATATATACATATATATATATATATATATATATATATATATATATATATATAATGTACATTGTTTAATTTCCCACATAAATGTGACATCAATCATGGATCCCAGTGGCTTTCTAATTCTCTGTCTTTGTCTGGTGGTACGTGGGATATTTTCCAATAACCACCGGTTTACCCTGAGTTCAGCATAGTCCTGATTTACTTTCTGAATCTTTTGTCTCTTAAATCTAATTAAATCATGCTTGTAATTCTTAAGGTCAGTATCCAGTTTTTTAATCAGCTTGTTGCAATTCGTGCACTTAGTTCAGGTTTCATTTTTCTGTTGTCCACCTGCTTGGGCTTTGCCTTATTTACGAAAATCAGTAGTGTATGCATGTAATTGATTACCAGAGCCTCACTCTAACAGTCACCCTCATTCTGAATTCTCGGGTGGGATATTTAGTTTTGCACTTTTCAAATCACTAGCGTCCTGATGAAAGTCTCCTGTGTGAGACTGAAACATTGACGTTTATGTGATATCCTGCTTGCTATGAAATAAAGCAGTGAAGATTTTCTACAGCATCTCCGTTGAGGGCACTTTCTTTTGTATATATATATAATGCGTGTGTGTGTGTGTGTGTGTATGTACAGATAAATAATGAATAAATATTATATATGTCTACTTGTACATGAATGTCTGAGATAAAGCAAGATAAAGGAGAATGAATACATTTATTTTACATAGTTACATAGTTAGATAGCTGAAAAGAGACTTGCGTCCATCAAGTTCAGCCTTCCTCACACCTGTTTTTTGCTGTTGATCCAAAAGAAAAAAAAAAAAAAAAAAACAGTTTGAAGCACAATTTTGCAACAAGCTAGGACAAAAAATTCCTTCTTGACCCCAGAATGGCAGTCAGATTTATCCTTGAATCAAGCAGTTATTACCCTACATTGAAAGATTATATCCTTGAATATTCTGTCTTTGCAAGTATGCATCTAGTAGCTGTTTGAACATCTGTATGGACTCTGATAAAACCACTTCTTCAGGCAGAGAATTCCACATCCTGATTGTTCTTACAGTAAAAAAACCTTTCCTTTGCCTTAGACGAAATCTTCTTTCTTCCAGTCTAAACACATGGCCTCGTGTCCTATGTAAAGTCCGGTTTGTGAATAGATTTCCACACAATGGTTTGTATTGGCCCTGAATATATTTGTAATATTTTATAATACTAAAAGATAACATTTTACAGATCAGATATCACAATTGTAAAAACAAATAGAAATTGTCTGATATCTAATAAAATAAACACAAGAACAGTATGAAAATACATTGATGAATGGATGTGACCAGAACAGGTTGATATCAGGGCACAGGAACACAATACATTTTATTTCAAGTGTTGTTTTTCTTATTTGTTACATGTAACATTATTACACAGTGGATTGTGGTACATGAGTTGTGCAGGGTATGATGAATATATTATATCACATCAGGGCCGGACTGGAGAAAAAATTCGGCCCGGGCATTTTTTATTCACAGCGGCCCACTGAAAAGGGGGCGGGGCCAGATAGGGTGTGTTTTGTCATCCCCAATGACAAGCACGCCCCATCTCAAAGTGAGCATGTTGGTTCAATGCTCTTCCAGGGCATGAGAAAAGGGCCCTGTATTTGTTCTGCACAGCGCAAGCAAATTTAATAACATGCTTGCGTTGTGTTTGCTTGAAACTTGTCTAAGGGGTTTCCATAATTGGGATACTCACGGTATCCCATTTATGGAGACACTATGTGTTTGCTTAAATGGAATCTAGTGTGTGCATAGGGTATCCAGAGTGTGTATGTCAGAAATGTAGTGTGTGTGTAGGTGGTGCAGCGTCTGTGTGTAGGGGATCTAGTGTGTGTGAAGGAGTGCGTATAGGAGATCTAGTGAGTGTGTGTGTGTGAGTGGTGCAGTGTGTTTGGGGGCTGCTGTGTGTGTGAGGGGTGTAGTGTGCATTTGTGAGGAGTATAGTGTATGTGGGAAGGTGCTGTGTGTGTGGGAGGATGCAGTATGTGTGTGTGAGGGCGCTGTGTGTGGGTGCTATGTGTTAGGGTGCTGTGCGAAGGTGCTGTGTGTGTGTGTTAGGGTGCTGTGTGTGTTAGGGTGCTATGTGAGTGAGGGTGCTGTGTGAGCTAGGGTTCTGGGTGAGCGTTAGGATGCTGGGTGAGTACGTTAGGGTGCTGGGTAAGTGTGAGGGTGCTGGGTGAGTATGTGAGGGTGCTGTGTGAGTATGTGAGGGTGCTGTGTGAGTGTTAGGGTGCTGGGTGAGTATGTTAGGGTGCTGGGTGCTATGTGAGTATGTGAGGGTGCTGTGTGAGTGTTAGGGTGCTGGGTGAGTATGTTAGGGTGCTGGGTGCTATGTGAGTATGTTTGGGTGCTGTGTGAGTATGTTTGGGTGCTGTGTGAGTATGTTTGGGTGCTGGGTGAGTATGTTTGGGTGCTGGGTGAGTATGTTTGGGTGCTGGGTGAGTATGTTTGGGTGCTGGGTGAGTATGTTAGGGTGCTGGGTGAGTATGTTAGGGGGCTGGGTGAGTATGTTAGGGTGCTGGGTGAATATGTTAGGGTGCTGTGTGAGTATGTTAGGGTGCTGGGTGAGTATGTTAGGGTGCTGGGTGAGTGTTAGGGTGCTGTGTGAGTATGTTAGGGTGCTGGGTGCTGCGTGAGTATGTTATACATTAATGTACAAATATACATATATAATATACATTCATTATTTATCTGTTTTAAATAAATATATATATATATACATATATATATATATATATATATATATATATATATATATATATATATATATATATATATATATAATGTACATTGTTTAATTTCCCACATAAATGTGACATCAATCATGGATCCCAGTGGCTTTCTAATTCTCTGTCTTTGTCTGGTGGTCCGTGGGATATTTTCCAATAACCACCGGTTTGCCCTGAGTTCAGCATAGTCCTGATTTACTTTCTGAATCTTTTGTCTCTTAAATCTAATTAAATCATGCTTGTAATTCTTAAGGTCAGTATCCAGTTTTTTAATCAGCTTGTTGCAATTCGTGCACTTAGTTCAGGTTTCATTTTTCTGTTGTCCACCTGCTTGGGCTTTGCCTTATTTACGAAAATCAGTAGTGTATGCATGTAATTGATTACCAGAGCCTCACTCTAACAGTCACCCTCATTCTGAATTCTCGGGTGGGATATTTAGTTTTGCACTTTTCAAATCACTAGCGTCCTGATGAAAGTCTCCTGTGTGAGACTGAAACATTGACGTTTATGTGATATCCTGCTTGCTATGAAATAAAGCAGTGAAGATTTTCTACAGCATCTCCGTTGAGGGCACTTTCTTTTGTATATATATATAATGCGTGTGTGTGTGTGTGTGTGTATGTACAGATAAATAATGAATAAATATTATATATGTCTACTTGTACATGAATGTCTGAGATAAAGCAAGATAAAGGAGAATGAATACATTTATTTTATAATACTAAAAGATAACATTTTACAGATCAGATATCACAATTGTAAAAACAAATAGAAATTGTCTGATATCTAATAAAATAAACACAAGAACAGTATGAAAATACATTGATGAATGGATGTGACCAGAACAGGTTGATATCAGGGCACAGGAACACAATACATTTTATTTCAAGTGTTGTTTTTCTTATTTGTTACATGTAACATTATTACACAGTGGATTGTGGTACATGAGTTGTGCAGGGTATGATGAATATATTATATCACATCAGGGCCGGACTGGGGAAAAAATTCGGCCCGGGCATTTTTTATTCACAGCGGCCCACTGAAAAGGGGGCGGGGCCAGATAGGGTGTGTTTTGTCATCCCCAATGACAAGCACGCCCCATCTCAAAGTGAGCATGTTGGTTCAATGCTCTTCCAGGGCATGAGAAAAGGGCCCTGTATTTGTTCTGCACAGCGCAAGCAAATTTAATAACATGCTTGCGTTGTGTTTGCTTGAAACTTGTCTAAGGGGTTTCCATAATTGGGATACTCACGGTATCCCATTTATGGAGACACTATGTGTTTGCTTAAATGGAATCTAGTGTGTGCATAGGGTATCCAGAGTGTGTATGTCAGAAATGTAGTGTGTGTGTAGGTGGTGCAGCGTCTGTGTGTAGGGGATCTAGTGTGTGTGAAGGAGTGCGTATAGGAGATCTAGTGAGTGTGTGTGTGTGAGTGGTGCAGTGTGTTTGGGGGCTGCTGTGTGTGTGAGGGGTGTAGTGTGCATTTGTGAGGAGTATAGTGTATGTGGGAAGGTGCTGTGTGTGTGGGAGGATGCAGTATGTGTGTGTGAGGGCGCTGTGTGTGGGTGCTATGTGTTAGGGTGCTGTGCGAAGGTGCTGTGTGTGTGTTAGGGTGCTGTGTGTGTTAGGGTGCTATGTGAGTGAGGGTGCTGTGTGAGCTAGGGTTCTGGGTGAGCGTTAGGATGCTGGGTGAGTACGTTAGGGTGCTGGGTAAGTGTGAGGGTGCTGGGTGAGTATGTGAGGGTGCTGTGTGAGTATGTGAGGGTGCTGTGTGAGTGTTAGGGTGCTGGGTGAGTATGTTAGGGTGCTGGGTGCTATGTGAGTATGTGAGGGTGCTGTGTGAGTGTTAGGGTGCTGGGTGAGTATGTTAGGGTGCTGGGTGCTATGTGAGTATGTTTGGGTGCTGTGTGAGTATGTTTGGGTGCTGTGTGAGTATGTTTGGGTGCTGGGTGAGTATGTTTGGGTGCTGGGTGAGTATGTTAGGGTGCTGGGTGAGTATGTTAGGGGGCTGGGTGAGTATGTTAGGGTGCTGGGTGAATATGTTAGGGTGCTGTGTGAGTATGTTAGGGTGCTGGGTGAGTATGTTAGGGTGCTGGGTGAGTGTTAGGGTGCTGTGTGAGTATGTTAGGGTGCTGGGTGCTGCGTGAGTATGTTAGGGTGCTGTGTGAGTATGTTAGGGTGCTGGGTGCTGGGTGAGTGTTAGGGTGCTGTGTGAGTATGTTAGGGTGCTGGGTGCTGCGTGAGTATGTTTGGGTGCTGTGTGACTATGTTAGGGTGCTGTGTGAGTATGTTAGGGTGCTGGGTGAGTGTTAGGGTGCTGTGTGAGTATGTTAGGGTGCTGTGTGAGTATGTTAGGGTGCTGGGTGCTGTGTGAGTATGTTTGGGTGCTGTGTGAGTATGTTAGGGTGCTGTGTGAGTATGTTAGGGTGCTGGGTGAGTGTTAGGGTGCTGTGTGAGTATGTTAGGGTGCTGGGTGCTGCGTGAGTATGTTTGGGTGCTGTGTGAGTATGTTAGGGTGCTGTGTGAGTATGTTAGGGTGCTGGGTGAGTGTTAGGGTGCTGTGTGAGTATGTTAGGGTGCTGGGTGCTGTGTGTGTTTGCAAGGATTGTGTATGTATTGTGTAAATGCCAATATTGAGTTATTGAGTTTTTTTTTTCTTTTATTATTATTCCCTTCTTACCTGTAGCCTGGAAGGGGGGGGGAGCGCTGACATCCATCCCTGGTGGTCCTCGTGGTAAGTGAACTCTAGCCTTCGGGCTAGAGTTCACTCTCGCGAGACCGGGCCGGTTGCCATGGCAACGGCCCGGATCTCGCGAGAAAAACCCGGCGGAGCTGCAAGTTAGAGCTCCGCCGGGTCCGCCTCTCCAGGCTGGCTCCCTCCCTCTCTCTCTCCCAGCCGGCGGCTGCATTTGAGAGCATGTGGGCCGGTGAGGGAGATCTTCGATCTCCCCACCGGCCCTTCATGCAACACAGCGGGGCCGGCGCTCGGATAGCGCCGGCCCTGCATAGACCGGCTGGATCTCCCCGGCCTCGGCCCGTGGCCATCGCGGCCCACCGGGCATTTGCCCGGTTTGCCCGATGGCCAGTCCGGGCCTGTATCACATGCATTCTGCCATACATATTTAATTCTTGTAATACAAAGAAAGTGAACAATATGTTTATTTACAACAGCTTAAAATGTTGTGTATTATCTGCCCTCAAGATAAATAAGAAGATGGTTGGCTATTATTGCAATGTATATTTTTAAAATGGGGTAGTTCAGTAAAACTGAAGATTACACTGAAGTCTTGGAAACTACACAAACTCCTTCTTATTACTTAATTGTATGCAAACAAACTGTAAAATTGGAAATTTTGGAAATTTCGGATCTGGACTGCCCATATGGGTGGGACCAGTCTGACGACCCACGCGAAAGTCCAGAGAATTGAATTTGCTAGCACTGTATTTAACTCTGTAACTTTCCATCACACCTTAAAACCTGTACATGGGGTGTACTGTTTTACTCAGGAGACTTCACTGAACACAAATATTAGTATTTCAAAACCGTAAAACATATCAAAGCGATGATATTGTCAGTGAAAGGGAAATTGTTTACATTTTTCACACACAAACGGCACTTTCACTGATGATATTGTTGTAATATATTTTACTGCTTTGAAACACTAATATTTGTGTTCGACGAAGTCTCCCAAGTTCAACAGTATCCCCCATGTACAGGTTTTATAGTGGTTTTGAAAGTTACAGGGTCAAAAACTTGGTTCTCAGTTTTTTCACATTGAAATTTGCCAGGTGGTTATGTTGCCTTTGAGAGCGTATGGTAGCCCAGGAATGAGAATTACCCCCATGATAGCATACCATTTGCAAAAGAAGACCAAATGGGTATTGCAAATGGGGTATGTTCAGTCTTTTTTAGTAGCCACTTAGTCACAAACACTTATAGCCCTATAACTTGCAAAAAAAAAAAGCTAAGAACATGTTAACATGGGGTGTCAGGACAACATTTTGAAACTATTTAGCAAAGGTGGTTTTTGGCGGTTGTAGATGCGTAACAGATTTTGGGGGTCAAAGTTAGAATAAGTTTGGTTTTATTAAACATTTTTCATCATATTTTTTTTTTTTTTTTTTGAATTCTTTATTTTTGCGTGCAATAAAGTAACAGTGATGCATTCTTGGCCACAGCGGCACATATTTAACATGTCAACAGTAAAAAACTTGTATGGCTTAAATATCATAGCACAATTTTATAATGTAGAGTTAACTCTATCTAGGAGGAGGCCTATGTAGGTAACAATAATGCCCTTAATGAGGGTGAGGTGTGCACGATGTTGCTCTCTATGTGTCTGCCCTGTAGGGCATCCCCCTTGCCTGTATTCGAGGGGTTCGTTCTCTCAGTGGTCCGCAGTGTGTCAGCAGGGGGGGGGGGGGGGTAGGGGTGTCTAGTGTAATGCAGGTTAAATGATGGCACTAATGGGTAGGCTGCTGCAGCCCTGTGTAAATATTCTTGGTGTGTTCATGACGGTTTGTCTAGTCTAGGTTTGTTAGTCACTAGGCGCTGCAGGTTATGCATTAGTAGCATTGTTGGGTCTCCATATGGTAACACAAAAGAAATGAAACATTAAAGAAAATAGTAAGAGGGACCAGTCGAGATAAACTTAGAATAAACAATATAAAAAACATTAAATGAAGTTGGTAGTTCTCCTGGGTGGTTAGTCTCTGACTGTATGAGGTGGTCCATCTGTGTAAATGGTGGAGTGGAAAGGGAAGAAAAGTCCCTGTTGGATGGCTCGTCGGAGGTACCTCAGGTGGGGGATCCGCCTGGGGAGGCCCGCCCTGGAGGGGTTCCGTGGGGTAAAGTCCCGGATGGTGTCTGGGTTCAGGTGGGCCATACTCCATCTGGGCTCCGGTGCTTCTTGAAAAATACCTGTTGCTCGTAGGTGGGTTTCCAGCTCCAGCTTGTCTTGCGCCTTGTATATATTCCCATTGAGAGTGAAAGATACAGCACGAGGAGTGCCCCACTTATATGGGATGTCCTTAGCTCGAAGAAGGTGCAAGAGGGGTTGTAGGTCTTTTCGCCAGGCAATTGTGTTTCTGGTCAGATCTGGGAACGCCGTCAACATTGTCCCTTCAAACTTGAGAGGGGTTTTGCCCCGCAGCGCAGTCGCAAGCGTGGTCTTGTCCGCCAGAGTTTGGAACCGCAGTATGAGGTCCGCCGATGCCGCTGTCGGAGCTCGAGGTGATTTCGGCAGTCGAAACATGCCGTCGATTTTCATAGCTTTCACCTTTTTCGGCGGTAACGGTGCTTCGAGCAGGCGCCGAATGTAGTGAGGTAAGTCATCCAGGCCTACCGACTCCGGTATCCCCCTCAGCTTCAGATTGCACCGCCTTCTTTGGTCCTCCATGGTGTCAAGCCTGTTGTTAGTGGCAGTTTGCCATTTGACTAGGCCTGTGGTTGTCTGTTCGAGTGCCTGTAGCCTCGCGTCCTGGGAGCTTGAGCTGGCCTCCAACTGGATAATTTTTTCCGTGGCACCCTCAACGGCCTTCCTATAATGGGCCATATCGGCCGCCAAGTCTTTGTGGAGTTCCGCCAGCATCATTTTGATTTGCTCTGCGGTGACCGGGTCTCCGGGTTTTGGGGGTACCTGTCTGGCTTCTGGCGGGGGCCTGTAGGATGCCCCTTCTACGATGTCGGAGGTGAAATCCTCCGATGAGTATGAGGAAAGGTCGTCGTGCTGCGCCATTTTGGGCCACGCGGCCTGTTGCGAGAGCCGAAGCATCTCCCCAATGTCCCTCCCGTGGGGGCTTTTCTCGGCTTTTGCCTTTTTGGATTTCGTGCCCATGTTCTTTTAGCCCGTGTTAGGGTAGTAAGTGGTATGGTTTTAAGCTCGATTTCCACCATATATTATCGATTTTCCTCAAGTCAGAGACGGAGCTCCGAGGAGATGCGTCCGCTCTGTTGCACAGTTGGCTCCGCCCCCCTTTTCATCATATTTTATTATTTTTTTATAGTAAATTATATGATATGATGAAAATAATGGTATCTTTAGAAAGACCATTTAATGGCGAGTAAAACTGTATATAAGATGCATGGGTACAGTAAATGAGTAATAGGAAAATTACAGCTAAATACAAACACCGCAAAAATGTAAAAACAACCCCGGTCCTAAACGGTAAGAACATTGAAACATGGTTTGGTCACTAAGGGGTTAATGAGCCTTTTATGCACAGATCCAAGCAGGGGGTCTCCATACAATACAAGCCCCGCTCAGGTGTCTCTGTGCCTAGGAGATAATTCAGTTAAAGGGTAAGTTAATTATCTCCCAGGAACAGAGAGCCAAATGTAAAAACATAAAATTACCCCAAATCATTATAAAAACATACAATAACCCTACATGTCTTACAATAGCCCTGATCTAAGCGTCCAAGTTGTCCAAATGGTGCTCAGATCCATGCAGGGTAGGGGAATTGCCACCGGGGTAAAGATCTGACTGGCCGCACACATGATCCTATGCCCAAAATAGTTCCAGAGCAATGTCTACTTTGGCCAACTTTCTGGAGCTCCTGCGGCCCATTTACTGGGTGCTCCGCCTGGCTTTCAGGAAGCGTTTGTTCCTTTAAGTCACAGGCACCTTCCTTCCGAAAAGTGCTCTCCTGGTGGGTTTGGCAAGAGGTTCAAAACACCGGACCAAGTTGACCAGGAACCGCAAGGTCACATAGACGAAAACAGTTAAATAACAATCACAGCTAAGTACCGCTGAGGACAGTTCGCAGGTTAGTTTGCATGAACGATCCTAGGTGACCAGTCACCATATAGTTTTCGTGCCAAAATTAGTTCCATAGCAGTCTATTGCACATGGGTGGTAAAAGGCTGCACTGCGTCCATCAGTATTTACCCATAGAGATGAATTGAATCGAAACAGTGCAATGCTGCACAGGAAGCTCCAAAGCGGCCATCTCTGAAAAGGCAGTGTTTACAGTGCTACGGCTGCGGGGACGTGCTATGGACACTAGAGCCACTACATTAACCTGTTGTCATGGGTGTCCGGAGGGGGGAGGGCATTTTCAACTTGCCCCCCTTCCCCACAGGTACCCACGCAGGATTACCTGAAGTGGGAACTTTGTTTAATAACTAATAATAAAATAAAAAAAAGCCTGCACTTAAAGTGTGTGCTTACCGCACTCCACCTGAAGCCAGGGCCGGACTGGCCCACTTGGGGCCAGCAGTGCAGCATTTGATACATTTATTTTTCCCTTCTGTGAGTTTTTGTGTGTGGGCTGGGGCAGAAAATTACCGAGGTGGCTGCTACACATACAGAGGTGGCAGCCAGCTGCAGCAGGGAGGAGTGAAAGTCTCTCCCATATTGCCAGCTCCTCTGCACTGGTAGGATCCAGCCCCTGCACTGGAGCTCCGCCCACCAGCCTCAGCCAGGTGAACTTTCACACAGGAAGAGGAAGTACAGGAAGCACCTGATCAGGATTCACACTGCCAGTGACAGGTAATTGTATGATTGATACAGAGAGAAATAGAGAGAGAGAGAGAGAGAGAGAGAATGTGTGTGTGTGTGTGTGTGTGTGTGTATCAGCTAGCTTGTGGTGTGCTTGTGTGTATCAGTGAGCTTGTAGTGTGCATCAGTGAGCTTGTGGTGTGCTTGTGTGTATCAGTGAGCTTGTGCGTGTATCAGCTAGCTTGTGGTGTGCTTGTGTATATCAGTGAGCTTGTAGTGTGCATCAGTGAGCTTGTGGTGTGCTTGTGTGTGTATCGGTGAGCTTGGGTGTTTGTCAGTGAGCTTGTGGTGTGCTTGTGTGTATCAGTGAGCTAGTAGTGTGCTTGTGTGTGTTTCAGCGAGCTTGTGGTGTGCTTGTGTGTATCAGTGAGCTTGTGGTGTGCTTGTGTATATCAGTGAGCTTGTAGTGTGCATCGGTGAGCTTGTGGTGTGCTTGTTTATATCAGTGAACTTGTAGTGTGTATCTGTGAGCTTGTAGTGTGCTTGTGTATATCAGTGAACTTGTAGTGTGCATCAGTGAGCTTGTGGTGTGCTTGTGTGTGTATCAGTGAGCTTGTGTGTTTGTCAGTGAGCTTGTAGTGTGCTTTATTCCAGAGCTTGTAGTGTGTTTTTCCAGAGCTTGTGGTGTGCTTGTGTGTGTATCAGTGAGCTTGTGTGTTTGTCAGTGAGCTTGTAGTGTGCTTGTGAATATCAGTGATCTTGTAGTGTGCATCAGTGAGCTTGTAGTGTACTTGTGTGTGTATCAGTGAGCTTGTGTGTTTGTCAGTGAGCTTGTAGTGTACTTGTGTATATCAGTGAGCTTGTAGTGTGCATCAGTGAGCTTGTGAGCTTGTGGTGTGCTTGTGTGTATATCCGTGAGCTTGTATTGTGCTTGTGTATCAGCGAGCTTGTAGTGTGCTTGTGTGTTTGTCAGTGAACTTGTGGTGTGCTTGTGTGTATCAGTGAGCTTGTAGTGTGCTTGTGTATATAAGTGAGCCTGTAGTGTGCTTATGTGTATCAGTGAGCCTGTAGTGTGCTTGTGTGTGTATCAGCTGGCTTGTAGTAAGCTTGTGTTTGTCAGTGAGCTTGTAGTGTGCTTGTGTATCAGCGAGCTTGTAGTGTGCTTGTGTGTGTATCAGTGAGCTTGTGTGTTTGTCAGTGAGCTTGTAGTAAGCTTGTGTGTATCAGTGAGCTTGTAGTGTGCGTGTGTACCAGTGAGCTTGTAGTGTGCTTGTGTGTGTATCAGTAAACTTGCCTGTAATAAGCTTGTGTGTGTCAGTTTGACTGTTGTGAGCTTGTGTATGGGGCAGGGAGCTTGTGTGTGTTGGTGTGCTTGTGTGTGTCAGTGAGCTTGCCTGTAGTAAGCTTGTGTGGGTCAGAGCACTTCTGTGTTTGTCATTAGCGAGCTTGTGTTGGTCAGAGAGGTTGTGTGTGTGATGAGCTTGTCTATAGTTAGGTTGTGTTTGTCACTGAGTTTGTCTCTAGTGTGCTTGAGTGAATGTCAGTGAACTTGTGTACGGCAGTAAGCTTGTCTGTAGTGAGCTTGTGCATGTGTCAGAGAGCGTTTGTGTGTATCAGTGAGCTTGTCTGTAGTGAGCTCTTTTGTGTCAGTGAGCTTTTCTGTAGTCAGTGTGTGTGTGTGTGTGCCATTGAACTAGTGTGATTTATTAATGTGGAACATCCTTTTAATATATATATATATTCTGAAATTATACAATTGACACACTGATGCCGATATGCTGATATTGGCATGGAGTGTTTCCCTGCTTAAAGAATTGTCCCCAAGCAGAGCCAGTCACAACCGACAGGGGGCGTCCTGGAGAGTGGCAGTTATAGCACTGTAACACCCATGGATCATCTAGAGCGAGGGGCTGCAGGTAAGACAGTCTTCTTCAAAGTACATAAATATAAACAATACAAGCATACTATGTGACACAATGAATTAGAGGGCTGGAATATTTTTTTTCCAGGGCTGCTTTCTGTTCCCAGTCCGGCCCTGCCTGAAGCAGCCGAGTGTTCACTTCTATGATTGGGCTGCAATAGACTTCTATCACTGCTCCCTCCTACCTGCAGAGAGCGCCAAACTGAGCTGAGCTCTCTCAGTCCCACGCCACTCAGCCACACTACACCAGAGCAGGTAAGGAAAAAATCACTATAGAACTGGGAATTGGCAGAATGGGGGTGGGAGAGGAGGGAATATGGAGAAATATGAAGGTGTGTAGGGAGTTATTAGAAAATGGACACATGGAGAAGCTGTAAACATGGAGAATATAAAGAAATGTTAACGTGTGTGTGGATGGGATATGAAAGAAGGGGCAGACGTTGGGAAGCAAGATGAAGGTTTGTCTCTAGTAAAAGGTCCAGTAATGAGATTAAAATGATGTCTGTATGCTGTTACATCTCTGATTACAATAGGGTGGGGTGAGGGTGGGTAGGGAGTGGGGTGATTTAAAAAAAAGGGGAGAAAAAGGTGAAGGTTTCAGAGCATGATGAGAAAAGGGACAAAAGCTGTGTGGGGTTAATATGGAGGTTTAAACTGTGTGGGAGTAATTATAAAAGGGACACAGGATTATTTTTTTGCTGGGGGTTGATTTGGAGAAAGCAGAAGGTGTGCAGAGATATTAGAAAAGGGACTGATTTTTTTTGTTGGGGGGTTTTGGAGAAAGCAGCAGGTGTGGGGGCAGAATATGAGGAGAGGGACAGAAGTTGGTGGTAAAATATATACAGAAAGACAGAAAGTGGTGGAGAGAAGGACACTAGGGAAGTATGGAAAGAGGGACATCACTGGAGTAATGGACAATATGGGAAAACGCTCACTAGTACAGAGTAATGGGGAGGGTAGGTTAATGATCATGTGATATGAGAAGTTTATTGCTGATCATATAGTGAATATATTAAACTAAGGAGCTCTGCGGAAATGAAAACACGCAACAGGGTCTTCACTAAACTCTGATCTATAGTAAATAAAAAAAAATGTATTGTAAAATTAAGGCTAAATCGAATTTTCTAAAATCAAACTTTGCCTTAAAGCGGCACTGTCATGGCCGAACGCCGTTTTTTTTTTTTTAACCCCCGACTCCACTACATCTAATGGACCCCCTAGTCAACCCCAAATACCCCTAAATAACAATAAGGGGGACCTATTTGGGCTTTTTTGGGGCTGAAAAATTAAGATTTTAGAAAAAAGAAGACGTCAAATGGTAAGTTTTATTTATCTTTACAGGTTAGTTATTTTATTCCCCCCTCACTATTTTTAGGGTGAGGGGGGTAGGTAGGGGATAACTTTTTTATTTGGGTGGGTTCCCCCCCCACATTCTTATTTAGGGCCTCCACCAACCGCTCAGGGGTGGGGGCCGGTGGGAGAACAGTAAGTTCCCCACATTCTTATTTAGGGCCCCCACACGCCGCACAGGGGTGGGCCCGGGGGGGAGGACAGTAGGTTTCCCCCCCACATTCTTATTTAGGGCCCCCACCCACCGCTCAGGGGAGGGGGCTGGGTGTAGGACAATAGGTCCTCCCTTTATTGTTATTTAGGGCCCCCACTCGCCGCTCAGGGGTCGGGGCACGGGGGGAGGACAGTAGGTCCCCCTCACATTCTTATTTAGGGCCCCCACTGGCCACACAGGGGTGGGGGCCGGGGAGGAGGACAATAGTTCCCCCCCTTATTGTTATTTAGGGCCCCACGCACCGCTCCGGAGTGGGTGCTTGGGGTAGGACAATAGGTCCCCCCATTATTGTTATTTAGGGCCCCCACCTGCTGTTTAGGGGTGGGGGCCGGATGGGGAGGACAGTAGTTCCCCCCCACATTCTTTATTTAGGGCCCAAACCCACCATTCTGTTAGGATGCAATTCGGCATTTTTGCCGGGTTCCTGTCTAAGTGGCAGGACGTTCGTCAATACTGACAGGAAGCATAGTGGGAACAGGGAGGATAGCTAAGGATTGTGGGAAAATTGTTCTGACCACCGGAAATGAAGCACACTTTGCCCCTCCGCTGGTCATAGCTGGTCATGGCGTAGGAAACCTCCAGAAGAGAAATAGTCCCTACTTTGTCTTAATTTTGAAAGAAACCTAGAGCAGACAGGAAGAAATGAAGAACAGATCCTGAGAAAGGAAGAAAAGAGGAAGCGATTGGGGAAAGGTAAGTTCAGCATGACAGTGCCGCTTTAAATTTGCAATTCACATTTCAATTTTCTTCAATTTGGAGTGACTCAATATATAGACTATATGCACACCAGTTTTTAATATTCACCATAGATTAGGTTCTGTATCTGTTCCTGTCTGGATGACCGGCATAAAGGGAGCACACAGCACAGTGTTTCCCTTCCTGCCAGTCAATGATGCAAGTAGCGTGGCCAAGCCATTTAGGGGAAACATAAGATCCTCTACTGTGGTCCGCACTGCCACACTGCTACAGACACATAGAGGGATAGGGGGGCGGAAAATTAGACACATGGAGGTGCTGAAATGTGAATGAGACACATGGAGGGGCTAATGACACACAGAAGGGGACAATGACAGAGAGGAGCTGGAGAAAGGGCAATGACACAGAAGTGCTGAGAAAGGGATCAAAAGACACACAGAGGGGCTGGGGAAGAGGACAATGAAACACAAAGAAACTGAGGAAAGGGGGAAGTTACAATGGGGAACAATGGAGGATATAATAATCTAAAGATACACAAAGAAGGGTAAGACATTCAAAAGATGGGATAAGAAACACAAAAGGGGGATTTATTTTCATTAGAGAAACTCTCTAATGGATATTGAGGCAGCCTCAGTTGGAGAGACCCCCCTCCAGGGCCTTTTATTATTATTATTATTTTTACTGGCATTTATAAGGTGCGGGAAGTGTTGTGGGTGCAATCTGATACTGTGGGTACTTTTTGGTGCTGTGAATGTTTCCTAGTTCTGTATTAACTGCTGTGCATGCTACCTTCTGATGTGGCAGTAGCTCTGTGTGCAGTCTGCTGCTGTGACAAGTGAAATCTGGCACTGTGGGTGCAATCTGGTGCTGTGATGGGAAAAGTACTGTGGGTACAATATGGTGTTCTAGCTGGTGCTGTGCATACCACCTATTGCTGTGGCCAAATGGAACACCAAATGTAGACTAGAAAAGCTACAATTTCTGGGGAAATTGTGTGAAGTGTTCTTGCCTCCACCAGTAGTCTACAACTGGAGTGGGCGGAATAACTGTTATAATTTATATAGCACATTTAATTGCAACGTTGTTGCCCAAAGTGCTTCACAGTTACATTAAAACATACAGTTATAAAAACATTAGCAGGCCCTGTCTATGACATCACTTGCTGCTGCAGCCTTGCACAGGTCAGAGTATTTTTGCGGTTGCCATCTTCAAAAGGTCGTATTTTAAAAACTATAAATCCTACAGCGAAGAGCTTTATATTGTGAGAATCACAAGACCCAGACCTACATTTTGATGTATAGTATGTCTCTGAGATATTAACAATGAAGGCACAGTCGCAGTTTAGAAATTGCCCTTCAAAAGTGAGCTTTGCAGAGTGGAGTTTCAATGAATGTCAATGGAAGGCGTGAGTTACAAACAAATGGTCATATTGTGAAAACTATCAGGACTATGGCTTAGCCGTGGACATTTCTAGTGGCAGCAGGGATAGCTGAACGTTTTGATATAAGATTTGTGTAGGTGGGCCTGAAAATGAGGGAGTGGTGGCAGTTTAGAAATCATGTCCTGATTTTTCAGCTTTTGCCAGCTCCCACTCTAGCTTTGCCATTCATTCCTATGGGACAAATTTCGCCACAAGAACGACGATATTCCGAGAACCATTCGCCGAAACGTTCCACAAAGTAATAGCAATCCGATCGGGAACAATCTGCACGTTTTGGTCAATTTTCGTCTATGTAGTAAAAAACTGTGGGAGGAGTTAGGGTGGCAAATTTGGCTATAATAAGAATAATAATAACTAGAAAAGCTACAATTTCTGGGGAAATTGTGTGAAGTGTTCTTGCCTCCACCAGTAGTCTACAACTGGAGTGGGCGCAGTAACTGTTATCATTTATATAGCACATTTAATTGCATCTTTGTTGCACAGTTACATTAAACCATACATTTATAAAAACTCTAGCAGGTGTACAAAAGGCTTTGTCTATGACATCACTTGCTGCTGCAGCCTTGCACAGGTCAGAGTATTTTGGCGGTTGCCATCTTCAAACGGTCGTATTTTAAAAACTATAAATCCTACAGTGAAGAGCTTTATATTGTGAGAATCACAAGACCCAGACCTACATTTTGATGCATAGTATGTCTCTGAGATATTAACAATGAAGGCACAGTCGCAGTTTAGAAATTGCCCTTCAAATGTGAGCTTTGCAGAGTGGAGTTTCAATGAATGTCAATGGAAGGCGTGAGTTGCAAACAAATGGTCATATTGTGAAAACTATCAGGACTATGGCTTAGCCGTGGACATTTCTAGTGGCAGCAGGGATAGCTGAACGTTTTGATATAAGATTTGTGTAGGTGGGCCTGAAAATGAGGGAGTGGTGGCAGTTTAGAAATCATGTCCTGATTTTTCAGCTTTTGACAGCTCCCACTCTAGCTTTGCCATTAATTCCTATGGGACAAATTTCGCCAGAAGAACGACGATATTCCGTGAACCATTCGGCGAAACGTTCCACAAAGTAATAGCAATCCGATCGGGAACAATCTGCACGTTTTGGTATATTTTTGTCTATGTAGTGTAAAAACTGTGGGAGGAGTTAGGGTGGCAAATTTGGCTATAATAAGAATAATAATAATAATAATATATATGTGAGATAACATTAAGTGGTCTTGCTATGCAAGAACACTTAATAATAATAATATATATGTGAGATAACATTAAGTGGTCTTGCTATGCAAGAACACTTAATAACTAGAAAAGCTACAATTTCTGGGGAAATTGTGTGAAGTGTTCTTGCCTCCATCAGTAGTCTACAACTAGAGTGGGCGGAGTAACTGTTAGTATTTATTTATATAGCACATTTAATTGCAATGTTGTTGCCCAAAGTGCTTCACAGTTACATTAAAACATACAGTTATAAAAAATTAGCAGGTGTAAAAGTCTTTGTCTGTGACATCACTTGCTGCTGCAGCCTTGCACAGGTCAGAGTATTTTTGCGGTTGCCATCTTCAAACGGTCGTATTTTAAAAACTATAAATCCTAAAGTGAAGAGCTTTATATTGTGAGAATCACAAGACCCAGACCTACATTTTGATGTATAGTATGTCTCTGAGATATTAACAATGAAGCCACAGTCGCAGTTTAGAAATTGCCCTTCAAATGTGAGCTTTGCAGAGTGGAGTTTCAATGAATGTCAATGGAAGGCGTGAGTTGCAAACAAATGGTCATATTGTGAAAACTATCAGGACTATGGCTTAGCTGTGGACATTTTTAGTGGCAGCAGGGATAGCTGAACGTTTTGAGATAAGATTTGTGTAGGTGGGCCTGAAAATGAGGGAGTGGTGGCAGTTTAGAAATCATGTCCTGATTTTTCAGCTTTTGCCAGCTCCCACTCTAGCTTTGCCATTCATTCCTATGGGACAAATTTCGCCACAAGAACGACGATATTCCGTGAACCATTCGGCGAAACGTTCCACAAAGTAATAGCAATCCGATCGGGAACAATCTGCACGTTTTGGTATATTTTTGTCTATGTAGTGTAAAAACTGTGGGAGGAGTTAGGGTGGCAAATTTGGCTATAATAAGAATAATAAGAACTAGAAAAGCTACAATTTCTGGGGAAATTGTGAAGTGTTCTTGCCTCCACCAGTAGTCTACAACTGGAGTGGGCGGAGTAACTGTTATTATTTATTTATATAGCACATTTAATTGCAACGTTGTTGCCCAAAGTGCTTCACAGTTACATTAAAACATACAGTTATAGAAACCATTAGCAGGTGCAAACGTCCCTGTCTATGACATCACGTGCTGCTGCAGCCTTACACAGGTCAGAGTATTTTTGCGGTTGCCATCTTCAAACGGTCCTATTTTAAAAACTATAAATCCTACAGTGAAGAGCTTTATATTGTGAGAATCACAAGACCCAGACCTACATTTTGATGTATAGTATGTCTCTGAGATATTAACAAGGAAGGCACAGTCGCAGTTTAGAAATTGCCCTTCAAATGTGAGCTTTGCAGAGTGGCGTTTCAATGAATGTCAATGGACTGCGTGAGTTGCAAACAAATGGTCATATTGCGAAAACAATCAGGACTATGGCTTAGCCGTGGACATTTTTAGTGGCAGCAGGGATAGCTGAACGTTTTGATATAAGATTTGTGTAGGTGGGCTTGAAAATGAGGGAGTAGTGGCAGTTTAGAAATCATGTCCTGATTTTTCAGCTTTTGCCAGCTCCCACTCTAGCTTTGCCATTCATTCCTATGGGACAAATTTCGCCACAAGAACGACGATATTCCGAGAACCATTCAGCGAAATGTTCCACAAAGTAATAGCAACGCGATCGGGAACAATCTGCACGTTTTGGTAAATTTTTGTCTATGTAGTGTAAGAACTGTGGGAGGAGTTAGGGTGGCAAATTTGGCTATAATAAGAATAATAATAACTAGAAAAGCTACAATTTCTGGGGAAATTGTGTGAAGTGTTCTTGCCTCCATCAGTAGTCTACAACTAGAGTGGGCGGAGTAACTGTTAGTATTTATTTATATAGCACATTTAATTGCAATGTTGTTGCCCAAAGTGCTTCACAGTTACATTAAAACATACAGTTATAAAAAATTAGCAGGTGTAAAAGGCTTTGTCTATGACATCACTTGCTGCTGCTGCAGCCTTGCACAGGTCAGAGTATTTTGGCGGTTGCCATCTTCAAACGGTCGTATTTTAAAAACTATAATTCCTACAGTGAAGAGCTTTATATTGTGAGAATCACAAGACCCAGACCTACATTTTGATGCATAGTATGTCTCTGAGATATTAACAATGAAGGCACAGTCGCAGTTTAGCTATGCAAGAACACTTAATAATATATATGTGAGATAACATTAAGTGGTCTTGCTATGCAAGAACACTTAATAATAATATATATGTGAGATAACATTAAGTGGTCTTGCTATGCAAGAACACTTAATTACACATTTTTATTTTTATATAGTGCCTTGATCATGGGTGTATGACTAATGGAGTGTATTGATAAGTGTTACATTAAAACTGATTAGACATTGACACTGTCAAAATGTGGCCGAGCATGAATGTCATTGCAATTATGCCCCCATCCCCTCCCCCCCCCCCCCCCCCCGGAAATATTGCTGCGGACACCAATGGCTGTAGTTGTTCTGCTTACTATACTGTCCCTTTATTCATTTCTCATAATCTTAAAAATAGTGAATTGCAAACATACAATGTAGTGGTGAGTACCAGTTAATTAATTAAAACATGAAGGAGATCAGCTGACAGCAACAAATGCTTTTGTGTAAACTCTAGTCTAATGATTCCTTATTGTAATATATATCTTGTTGAACACTATCATTCATTTTGAATCACAGAATAGCTAATTTTTCTTTTTTCGTCAAATGAGTAAACATCGGGATTTAATGCAGATAATACCATTATTTGCATGACAATAGAGTTTAGTCCAGGTCAAGTTTGCAAAACGTTCTGACCAACTAGGATGGAGTTATGTAATATTTTTCATTGGTTATTAATATATTGCAAAAAATACATAAATATAAAACCCTATTTTAAAAAAAGGATACATTTTGCATGATGCATAACCTGACAAATGCAGAAAGAAAAGTCCTGTGCTCACTTTAACTAAAAAAACCTCCATTTGTTTAAAAATACATAGGGATTAAGGAGAGAGCGCAGGTAACTTGTTTTTTTTTTTTTTTCTATATATTGGGGCTGATGTGTACTGTAGTCATTGCTGCCGCCGAGTGATGGGAGTGAGCACAGGACTTATCTTTCTGCATTTGTATCCATTTTTTGTATTACTCAGCCTTGTTACAATGCAGCCACCCATCCCATGTGTTCCCTATTAAGGGTTAATAATGTATAGGGGTGTATATAAAAAATACCCCTTTCTGTCTCATTAGAGATTTTTGCCAGAGGCTCAAGGAAGCAAGGTGAATGGTTAGAGTTAGGACCCACCTAGGAGGGTCTGCCTTGACGTTGGCAGGTGGGCTCATCCTCTCATGGCCATTGGAGGTAACTAAAAAACCTCCATTTGTTTAAAATTACATAGGGATTAAGGAGAGAGCACAGGTAACTTGTTTTTCTTTGGTTTTTACTATAACCTGACAAATGTTTGCATATTTGGTGCCTGCAGTCTTTAAAAGAGGTCAGTGATATATTCCATCATTCTTGCATTTTGAATGGAATTTAAATTATTTGAGCTATTATAAACTAACAAAATACTAATCAATACAAATTCCAATGTAAACATTTTAAACCTGGAAAAATTCAGCAACGCTGGCCTTTAGTTAGAATTTTTTTTGAATTCTCACTTTAGTAATTAACCCTGTTAGGCCCAAAAAAAAACTAAAAAAAAATAATTTACAATTAAGACTGTGTCTTCAAATTCTTGGCATACACATGATATTTTGTTAAGACGCCCTTTACGTTTTTAGTCATTTTTTTGTGCTTGTATTGGTGATGTCTATAGAGGTGAGTAATGATGATGGGATATTGGACTTATTGAATTGTTTCTTATTTTATTGCATTTTTATTTTCATTTATTGTTCCTGTACTCTGCTGCTTCAATTGGACATGTGCTTGTGATCTTCACATTGCCCTCCAGTTCCACTGAAAGTGGAGACATGCTTACCACTACTTTATGTCTGTAAGTGATACCAATAAATTCCTTTTATATATTTTTTATACATACTTCACCATGTATGGCTCTTTTTATCCATTTCTTTGAAGACACTTCTATGTTTGGATCTACTATCAAGTCCAATACTACATATACCCCAGGGGGGTGAGAGGCCTGATTTATACTTTCGTTTGTGAGTGCATTACTTACTTCACATTTCACTATCATACCTTAATTGTGTTACGCTATGATATATATTTTTTATCATTCCAGATTTTATTATACTCTTATATAGAATATTCCAATATTGGATATTCTTCAGGTTGTATTTCAACTTTATGCTTATTTGAATGTGGTTCCCATTTTGTTGCTGCTTGTTTTCTACTTTGGGTGTTAGTGAGGTTCACCTGGGACCCTTTCAATCTAGTAGATTTATTACTTGTGGTTAGCTGGTATACTACTGTTTTTTTCAGTAATGATGATGGCACCACAGAAAAACAAACAATAAATAATATAGTCAAAAGAAACTAAGTCTAGAGAGGATTTCCCCTGTCTAAATAAAAAAACGCTTATTTAAACCATGCTTAAAGCTGAAAAATGGGGTAACCGAAAATCATAAAAGGAAAAGAAAGATGAAAGCCCTTGCAATGTTACCATATTTCAAACACGTTGACAAAGGAAATATGTAATTAAATGATGATATAATCAGCTTAGGTTTCCCGTGTCAATACAGTTGTCAGTAGGAAGCATGGATTAAACTATAGCTTCTCTCTCAAGATATATATATATATATATATACACACACACACACACATCACCCTAGTTATATATAATGACAACTCTAAACCAAACAAAGACAATCAAAGTTCATCCTCCCAGTTACAGAAAGATGTGCCTCAGAAGTACATCTGAGTACATAGCTTTAGTTCACCTACATCCTTATCTGTCATCTGAGACTTCAACATTGTTGAGTAACTTGAGAGAGAAGCTATAGTGTAATCCATGCTTCCTACTGACAACTGTATTGACACGGGAAACCTAAGCTGATTATATCATCATTTCATTACATATTTCCTTTGTCAACGTGTTTGAAATATGGTAACATTGCAAGGGCTTTCATCTTTCTTTTCCTTTTATGATTTTCGGTTACCCCATTTTTCAGCTTTAAGCATGGTTTAAATAAGTGTTTTTTTATTTAGACAGGGGAAATCCTCTCTAGACTTTGTTTCTTTTGACTATATTATTTATTGTTTGTTTTTCTGTGGTGCCATCATCTTTACTCACCTCTATAGACATCACCAATACAAGCACAAAAAAATTACTAAAAACGTAAAGGGCGCCCTAACTATAAAACACAGAGTATGTAATGTTTATGTTGTCTGCCTATGTGATAGGTGAGATGACTGTGTGTGATATGAATGCTATGCATTGGCTGTGTGCGATATTTGTAGTGGGTGTATTAACTGTGTGTGATATGCGTGTATTGGTTGTATGTGATATTTGTGCTGGGTTTATTGGCTGTGTGTAATGGGTATTTAATTCAGATAAAAATAAGCATGTAGGACTATGTGTAAATGCAGGTGTATATTGTTGCAGAGTTATGTGCAGACAGTCCCACAGTCAGATGCACACAGTTATACATATACACTGTCAAATCCACCACGTGGACACAGTCGCAGGCAGATAGTCACATACACAGGATCAGGCAGAAACACACAGGTACAGGCAGAAACACACATACACAGTTACAGGTTAACACATTCACACACAATTACAGGCAGACAGCCCCACACATACAGTCTTACACACATATACTTACATGCAGACAGTCACACACACACACACACACACACAGACACACACACACACACACAAACACACACAGGCAGACAGCCACACACACACACACACACACACACACACAGACAGGCAGTTACACACAGACAGGCAGTTACACACAGACAGCCACACACATACACACAGGCAGACAGCCATACACACAGGAATACATCTACACACATAGAGGCCAGAAGTCACACACTCAGAGGCAGACAGCCACACACACACACACACACACACAGGTAGACAGCCACACAAACACACACAGGCAGACAGTCACACACAGGCATACAGTCACACACACACACACACACACACACACACACACACACACAGGCAGACAGTCACGTGCGCACACACACACACACACACACACACACAGGCAGTCACACACACAGGCAGAAAGTCAAACACACAGGCAGACAGATACAAAATATGCATTTGGGCCTATGTGTGAATGCATGTGTATATTTTTGCAGAGTTATGTGCACACAGTCCCACAGTCAGATGCACACAGTTATACATATACACTGTCAAGTCCACCACATGCACACAGTCGTAAGCAGATATTCACATACACAGGATCAGGCAGAAACACACAGGTACAGGCAGTAACACACATACACAGTTACAGGCAGATAAACAAACTCACACACAATTACAGGCAGACAGCCCTACACACACAGCCACACATACAGTATTACACACACATACTTACATGCAGACAGTCACACACACACACACACACACACACACACACACACACACACGCAGACAGCCACACACATAAACACAGACAGGAAGGCAGTTACACACAGACAGCCACACAAATACACACAGGCAGATAGCCACACACACATAGAGGCAGACAGCCATACACACAGAGGCAGACAGCCATACACACACACACACACACACACAGGAAGACATACACACACAGTCACACACACACACACACACAAACACACACACACACACACACACACACACACAGGCAGTCATTCACACAGACACACACAGGCAGACAGTCTCTCTCACACACATACACACACACACACACACACACAGGCAGACAGTCAAACACACAGGCAGCCACACACACACAGGCAGACAATCACACATAGTTACCTCTGTTCATTATGGAGGGGTGGAGGCAATACACTCATAAGCACACTCTCCCGTTAGCCCAAACAACTGTTTCATGCTTTGAACTCTCTTTTTTGCCCTGTCGTGCCTCCTCCTGCTACCAACTTGACCCCCACAAACTTTGCAACTCACATCACTGAGAAGATTTCTACAATCAGGGAAGAGATCTCTCATCTCTCTTTATACACTACAAACTTTTCCCCTAACCACACTCCCTCAGCTTTCCTACACTCATTTGTACCCACTACAGGAGAAGATGTTTCTGCTCTGCTCCGTTAATCCTGCTCCACCAGCTGTTCCCTCGATCCAGGTCCCCACCAGCTTGAGAACTGAGCGGGGACCCACCGAAGGGCAGGCTAATTGAGCTGTTGTCCATTCTCAGCACTCTCTTGCGACTTGTTTTTGCTCATCCCCACTTTGTCTCCTTCTCTTGCTCTACCTTTCACTAAAATTTTCAATCTCTCCCTCTCCTCTGTCTCATTTCCTCTACCCTTCAAACATGCAACCGTAATCCCGATTCTGAAAAAGCCCAACTTGACCCTAATTCGCCGTCCAACTACCCCCTATCTCGCTACTGCTGTTTGTATCGAAGATTCTTGAGCGAGTTGTGCATGCAAGATTGACAGACTTCCTTGGATCCAACTCTTTGCTTGACCTGCTTCAATCTGGATTCCGCGCTCATCACTCTGTTGAAACAGCTGTGACCAAAGTATACAATGATCTTATTACTGCTAAATCACATGGCCACTATTCTATCCTAATTCTCCTCGACTTTTCTGCTGCTTTTGACACTGTTGATCATCAACAGCTTCTTCTCATCCTCCGTAATCTCGGTCTACGAGATACTCTTCCTACCTCTCCCAGCGCTCATTCAGTTTTTCCTATTCTGGCTCTGCCTCTTCTCCCCAAACCCTCTCTGTCCTTGGTCCCCTGTTGTTCTCAATCTACACTGCCTCCCTTGGTAAACTCATCAGCTCCTTCAGCTTCCAGTATCATTTCTATGCGGATGATACGCAAATGTATCTCTCCTCCCCTGATTACTCACCACCCCTCTTTACTTGTGTTTCTGACTGCCTCGCTGCTCTTTCCAACTGGATGGCTGCTCATTTCCTTAAACTGAACCTCTGGTCTTCCCTCACTCAAATGTTGCTACCCCCTTGTCTGTTTCCCTCCAAGTCAATGGTGCTACCATTCGCTCTACCTCTAAGACTCGCTGCCTAGGTGTTCACTTTGACTCTGACCTCTCCTTCACCCCTCACGTCCAATCAATCGCCAAATCCTGCCGCTTTCATCTCAAAAACATTGCGTGCATCCTACCCTATTTAACACCTGATACAGCAAAAGTGCTTGTCCATGCTGCTGTCCTCTCTCGCCTTGTCTACTGTAATCCGTTTCTCAGTGTTCTTACGTGCAGGAGGAGCAGGTTAAGTTCTCAGTGATGCACGCTGTATAACCACTCATGCAACTCTAATATCAGCAATCTGACAGGTCTACAGAAGACATCGGGGGGGTTAGTACTTTACAAATAACTCTTCAAACTCCATCACTCAAAGCCTAAACACCTAAGTCTAAGCCTAAAGTCTTAACACTAAACACCCTAGGTAATATAACTGCGACATTAGCCCCTCTCTCACCTTAACCCCCTCCTGTAATCTTACTATTTCTAACATTATCCTTAAACCTGCGTGCATTTACACAGCTGCAGACAGGGCCGGACTGGCCCACCGGGATACCGGGAAATTTCCCGGTGGGCCGTCGGCACCTGGGGCCGGGCAGACATGTGGGTGTGCTGGCGGCCGCTGGAGGAACTTTTCTGGCGGCCGCAGGGGAAGCTGTGCTGTGTCTGCTCTCCAGCGCGCTACTGAATGAGACCGGGGCCGGAATATGACATCATATTCCGGCCCCGGTCTCATTCAGTAGCGCGTGAGGGCGGGGGAGCAGACACAGCACAGCTTCCCCTGCGGCCGCCAGAGAAGTTCCTCCAGCGGCCGCCAGCACAGTTTCTTCTGCGGCCGCCATCCCTGCACTGGCGGATCCAGGGGGGGGGGGGTGGGCAAGTGCCCCCCCGAGAATCCGAAGTTCTCCCTCTCCCCTGTCGGCTAATGCAGGGCTGGCCTGTCCAAGTGCCAGCCCTGCAATGTGCCTTCATGGACCGGAGGGGAGATCAGAGATCTCCCTCTCCGGTCCGCAGGCACTGTTTGCTGGCCGCCGGCAGGGGAGGGAGAGAGAGAGGACCTGGGGGAGCTCAGTCTGCAGCTCCTTCAGGTCCTTCTCTCGCGAGCATGGAGCGTTGCCACGGCAACGCTCCGGATCTCGCGAGAGTGAACTCTAGCCCTGGAGACCGGGGCTAGAGTTCACTCTCACCACATGGACCACCAGGGATTCCCCACCGGACCACCAGGGATTGAGAAATGTCCCCCCTCCTCCCTAAACAAAGGTAAGAAGGGAGGGGGGACATTATTTATATTTAAAAAAAACAAACACACATTTTATCAAATAAAAAAAAAACATTGAAAAAAAGCCCCACATCCTTATCACACACATACCCTACAAACACACACATACACTGCCCCCACTCACACACATTGTCCCCCAACTACATAGACTGCCCCCATACACACACATTGCCCCACATACATACACTGCCCCCATACACACATACTACTGATCCCACACATATACACTTCCCCCATACACACACATTGCCCACATACACTGCCCCCAATACACACACACACACACACCCTACACACACATTGGCCCCCCACACACATACACTGCTTCATACACACAAACTTCCCCCCATACACACAAGCTTCCCCCCCATACACACATTGCCCCCCACTCACACTGCCACGCACACACACACACTGCCCCCCCTAACACACACTGCCGTCCTCACGTACACACTGCAACTTTCACACACACACACACACACACACACACACACACACACTGCTCACACAGTCCTTCTTACAAAACACACACACACACTGCACCCCTGCTCCTATGCCCTACTACAGCCCCATTTCCAAGCAGACCTCAGGTAAGTTGTCAAACTGTTCTTAAACGGTTTGACTACTTACTCTGGGAGGGGGTACTGGCACCATAACCACTACACTGAGCTGTAGTGGGTATTGTGTCTGGATTATTTCTATAAATAATCTGCAAGTGCCCCTCCCGAGGTCAGGCTCTGGATCCGCCACTGCATCCCTGCTCCTCCAGTGGCCGCCATCACACCCAGCTCTCTGCCCTGCATGACCCCCCTGGCCGGTCACCCACAGGTAATATGTGTTATGCTGTCAGTGTGTGTGTGTGTGTCATGGTATGTGTCTGTCTGTGTCATGGTGTGTGTGTGTCATGGTATGTGTCTGTCTGTGTCATGGTGTGTGTGTGTCATGGTATGTGTCTGTGTCATGGTGGGTGGGTGTGTGTCTGTGTGTCATGATGTCACTAGGAGGTGTCACTTGGAAGCAATGTAAACACTGCCTTTTCTCTGAAAAGTCAGTGTTTACATTGAAAAGCCTGCAGGAACAGGCTATAGACACCAGAACCACTACATTAAGCTGTGTGTGTGTGTGTGTGCGCGCGCCTGCTAGTGAGCTTGCTTGCTTGCATGTGTGTGTGTGTCTGCTACTGAGTGAGCTTGTGTTTTTATGTCAATGAGCTTATGTATATCAGTGAGATTGTTTGTCTATGAGGCTGTGTATCAATGAACTTGTGTGTGTCAGTGACATTGTCTGTGTCTGCATGTGAGTATGCTTACTGTATAATTAAACGTTTTACTATGAAAGAACCAATATTTTATATTAGTTTTTCTATATATATATATATATTTTTTTTTTTTACTCAATCATCTGGGGTGGCAAGACATAGCCTTACATATTACATGCGACAATATATGGCGCATTGACTTATGGGGCTGGCATATATTTTTTCCAGGGCTGCTTTGTATCCCCAGTCCGGCCCTGGCTGCAGACACTCATTATATTCACAGATTCAAACACAAAACATTACAAGCAGAGCAAATGCAGTTGTCAAATATGAATATGTGTTCTGTAGATGCTTATACCTGCTATGTTCAGTTAATAATTACATTATAATTAGTTTATCTATTATTTTGGGGTTGAGGAGTAGGGGGCACCTGGGAATTTTGTACCTACAGGCACAAGATATGTAAATCTGGCCCTGCATACAGATATAGAAAAAAAAAATAAAGAAATAAAGAAATAAAGGTAGAAACAGGGAGAAGTTGGATAATAAAAAAACACAAGTCTATTCTCACCAGAGTTAAAAGGTTCAAATAATATGTAGAATGCCATCTCGACAATATAATAAGGTAGCAGAATAAACAGAAATGCAGTTATTAATATCTAAGGAATGCGTCTCTTAAAGAAACCATTTCTGCCTAAGAACCTGAAATTGAATCTCTGCTTTTGGAATGTGCCAATAATGTTGTTTTAATTTATTTTTTTAAAGTACACTTTTGTTTTATTTTATTTTTTTCCCCTTTAGTTACTGTATAGATTGCTTTGCCTCATGTTAACTTTATATACTGTTTCTGGTAACAAAAACAAAACAAAAGTCATGTTGCTAAGGATATTTACATGACCAAAAAATGCACGTTCTGGAAAAACTAGCGAGCAACCAGAACTCTATGAGGACAGTGCTATCCTCAGAAATCTCCGAAAGGTAAACACTGAGTCTTTTTCGAGGCATAAAAAAGTAATCTGGCCTAACTATTCAAGGTGCTTTTTAAACAGCTATACCCTAGCTACACTACAGCAATGGCAATCTCATCTACCAAACTATTTAAATTATTTTTGGATAACCTTTTCAAAGTATTAATTATTAATATTTGAAACAAATAATAATTATATTTTGATATGTTTTGATATATTGGTATCTTTTTTGATAATTTAATATTTTGAAGAAAAACATTTAAAGTTTATCTAATAATATTAAATTATTTGAAAAGCTTATGCAACATTTTACATTAAGACGTGTCTGAATGTCCATTATCACATTGATTGAACACATCAAGGATCTACTCACCCAGAAGTCCACCGCACACTACACGCCATCCACAAGACATTGCATAACTTGATTAGTTTTGAGTCAGTCTCTGAAATCTATAGTGAAGAGAACCTTGCAGTAATGAACTGGAAAACATATAGATTGATTATTGTTTCTCTTGGCTTTTCAAAGGGGTAGCAAGTCCAATACTTTTAATGACCTTCATTCTTTACTCATCATTCTTGAAAGGTACAATCCCACTGTATTGTAGATTTTAATGTCCTAGTCAATTGCTGCCACTATGCCACTAAACAACCAGGCCTAGATATTAATGTCCGAGCCAATTGCTGTCACTATGCCACTAAGAAACCAGGCCTAGATATTAATGCCCAACCAACTGCTTTCATTATGCCACTAAGAATCCAGGCCTAGATATTAATGTCCAGCCAATTGCTGTCACTATGCCACTAAGAAACCAGGCCTAGATATTAATGTCCAACCAATTGCTGTCACTATGCCACTAAGAAACAAGGCCTAGATATTAATGTCCAGCCAACTGCTGCCACTATGCAACTAAGAAACCAGGCCTAGATATTAATGGCCTAGCTAATTGCTGCTATTAGGCCACTAAGAAACCAGGCATAGATATTAATGTCCAGCCAATTGCTGCCACAATACCACTAAGAAACAAAACCTAGATATTAATGTCCTAGCAAATTGCTGTCACTATGCCACTAAGAAGCCAGGTCTAGGCATTAATGTCCAGCCAATTGCTTTCACTGTGCCACTAAGAAACCAGGCCTAGGTATTAATGTCCTAGCCAATTGTTGCCACAATGCCACATTGATAACCTCTTTTCTAGGTCACATTCCGAAGCCAAAACCACCTTCAGACATCTGACAATACACAATCTGGGTTTTAATTCTGATACAACGAGAAAAAGCTCATATGTAGTGAACTACCTCCTTCTCGTCATGGGTAATGGTTGCATTCCTGCTCTTATGATGCCTGACCAGTCTTCTGCCTTTGACACACTGGATCATGGTATACTACTTTAGCAGGTGTTGAGGGAAGTGCTACACAATGGCTCCAGTTATCCAACTGTAAAATCCGAGTCGGAGCCATCTCTTTTAATCCCTCTATAAATTTTAAACCATTGGGCAATCTCTTATATTGTGTATAGACAGTATATTCTCTCTTAGATACGAGACCACACATATATATATTTTTTTCTAGATTTTCGTTACATTAAAATTAACTAATTACATGCCAATTATATTTCATTGCAGAATGTCATTACATATGTAATAATTAGTTGATAGGAAGCAACGCCCGATTTTTGTATATTATATAAATAATGCTCTAAAAATATATGAAAAACATTGCACTTGTAAGTTCTACAGCAAGTAGATTTGTCTAAGATCATACAGATGATCCAGCAATTACGAACCTTCTGATCTATTGGTTCTTTGTTCACATACACCACTTTCCAGGAGAGGCTTAGTGGAAAAGTAACTCAGCCCATAGGTACAGTTTTATTCATCACATAGAATCAGAGGATCATTAGAACCGCTCAGTAAGTTGATAGAAGACATACAATAGGAAAGCATTGGGAGGTTATTGTACATGTGCAGCAAAAGGCTTTGCTGGTCAATCAGCATCTCCTAATCTGAATCAATGCATCTCTATGGGGAAATTTCAGCACCTCCATGCAGAACGTCTGTGTAACTGCCACTAGAGGTGCCAATAGGCAGTAATGTAAACACTGCCTTTTCTCTTAAAAGACTATACAAACCAGAACAACTTTATTAAGTTGCAGTTTGTTAGTTTGATAGTGTCCCTTTAAAAATCAAGATGTGGGGGCTACTTGTTCATTACGTCTAGAAACCTTTATTCATAACTTTATCAATGTTTAAATTATAAAGCACAAATTATTCAAAAAGAGCAAAGCTGTAAAAGAGAAGACATTAATCAACCTGATTTATTATATAAGTGTAATAAATGTATGCCTTGCCATTAATTCAGCTGTTTTTTTTAAGTGTTGAAGTGATGGTGAAATACTAATTCAAGGTCAATAAAAGATATGAAGACTCACAGGCAGGTCAGGCAAGTGAACCATGCTGGAAACATTGCTGTGTCTATCACTAGAAGCTTAATAACTTACTTGATACCATTGGAAGTACCCTTTTTTTGGTGCAGATCTCTATTTAACACCGGCATCATCAAACATTGCAGCTTAGTTCCTGGGGAGATTGCACAGCTAAGCAGACAATGGCACAAGTATAAGCAATGGGGATGGATGCGTGTGATTGGTTGTGTGTAAGGTTGAGATGGTAATGTCAATATGTGGAATGAGGTGCTCAAGTTTCAGGTCTCAACCACGCCCACTCTAAAGGGTTAACCTTAGGTTACCTGTTTGGATGTGCCCACCGAGCGAGGAAAATGGTCGGCTGGTGGTAAGCATTGGGATGGATAAGGAATTTATGCTGAGGGGGGAGCTGAGAAGAAGTGGTGCATAGGGTCATGGGCAGTATATTGGCAAGGACAGTTGAGTTATACTGTATGACACTATATGTTAACCTATTTGTTAAGTTATGGTTATTTATGTTTGACGTTTGGTTTACATCAAGTATAGATAAAGATTAAATAATAAATTATGGATGTGTTATACAGTATTTATCATATGTTATAATAACTGATGTGGCCTGTTTCATCTATACTACGTTGTCTGCCATTATTTGGGTGGTAAGTGGGATAGTTCTCTGTTACTATGCTGCATCATGCTTCCCCACTACGTACATACATGATTCTAATACAATTCACAGAGTAAATGTCACAGATTTTCAGGTCTCATTCTCATTCCTAGTAGCACATAGAAGTGTAAAATCTAGTGCCACCTTGAAAAGATGTGTCAAAGTGTTCCCTATCCCCTGGCCATTACAAGTTTTCCATATATGCTGCAGTACCAGATGCTGAGCATTACTATCACTATCAGGTTTGGGCTTTAAACTTACCATGCTGGGTTTACTGCGAGTCACTTTTGCTGCATCGGAGGGTCCCTGAAGGAGCAAGTTCTGTATTCATATCCAGAGGGCCTTGCTTGCAGAGTGCTATAATTAGAGATGATCTTGGGCTCTATATCTATTAAGTAGTTGGTACTATAAGAGGATATGCTATAGCTGAAATACTTGAATCACTTTCGCCTTTTTTTATACTGACATTCATAATTTTTTTTTTCAGAATTTTAAGGTTAGAGCTCCTTAAGATTTTGTATATTATTATTATATCTTATTATAAAATTATTTAATTGATCTGTACTATTATTGTTATACGTTTTATTTTTAACGTGCTCAGTATAATATGGACATCAACTGAAAAGTATATTTTTTGAGCACACCTCTTTCTCTTTTATCACTGTTAGAATTATAGTTGGCACTTCATTTTTTTATCATGCCACTGTCATTTATTTCATGAAAATAAGCTTTAAAATACATAACTGTCAGTGTTTGTTAAATATAAAAAGAGGTATATGATCCACGTATTATGAATTTGAGATAGAATGTGTTTACATCACTTAATACGTGTAAGGAGGGGGACAGCTTGGTTCATTTCCTATGTACAAAATGATACGAAACAAAAGGGCAGCTACATAGATATTTTGAGCTATTGAATCATCTAAAATCTGGTTTTCAAATGTTGATTTTATATTTCCTGGACAATCACCTACAAATGGTTTAATGTTTTCCCAAAATCTTTGAGACCTTGGTGTACTCTTACGAAACTTCAGCTTTTCTACAAACTAATTAATAAGTGCAATCCAGATGGTGTTATGACTGCAGATGATATTTATGGGGGAGTAAAACAAAATTCTTGGATCGTGAAAGCTGGTTACATGATGCCAATTAATACTTTTTTTTCAGTAAGAACTTATATTCATGTGCTCAGGAGGAGTAAATAATTCATTATTTTAATCCTGTTTACATTTTTTGTAATTTCTTTTATTGCTACGTTGTGATGACATAGATATATGGATATGTTTTAGAAAAAGCTGTGCTATAAATTCATTATATTCAATATTGATATTTAAAACACAAGAAGGTGCAAATAGGATTTACCAGGGTGCACAAATGTTACCAATATTTTATTGTGATAATTGCATAAAATAGCTATTTCAGATATCTAAGTCCTTTATCAATGCACAATGCCCACACTGTCCCATAAAATGGTCTAAATGTCTGTTTTTTTGTTTTTTTTTTGTAAATGTCACAAACTGTGGGGAACACCTGTGCATGCTTGCAAATACTGTTTGTGCCGCATGGTAATTTTTCATGTTTTAATGATGGGTCATTCTTTATGCATATGACAGTCAATGTTTAAATTACTAAAGATTGTCTCTCCAGTAAAACAATATTTGTATTCATTAAACCTAAATTAGTAGAACAATTGTTATGGCAACATTTAGGCTAAAAGAACAGATTTTTTTTTATTGTTTCTACAGTTCAGCTGTAAATACACAAACATGTATTCCTGACCCTATAGTGTTAACCCCTTAAGGACAGAGCTTCAGAAGCTTGTCTTTCACTTAATGACAACGGCATTTTTTGCATTTTTTGCTATTTGCGTTCAACTGCAATTTGCATTTTACTAATTTATTGCACCGACACATATTATATACCGTTTTTTAAAGGACAGAAAGGGCTTTAATTTGATGTAACACATGTATATATAAATGCTTATTTATTATAAAAAAAATACAGAAATATGCAAAAAAAATGAATTTTTGTGTGTTTTTTTTACAGTTTTTGCAATAATAATGTGTACATAATTAGTGCAGGTTAAGGAAAGTAATTAAAAATAAATTCATTTAGTTGTTCTGAATTACAGAATATATAATGTGTCTGGGATTTTCAGTTTTTTTTGGTAGTTACAGGTCACAAAGCACAAGGAGTAAAATAAACTTTTTATGTGGAGCGATTTTAGAATTTGGTATGTTTGTCTTGTAAGCCTAATAGCCATAAAAGAAAACAAAATTGCCACACAAAAGTATATATTTATATAAAGTAGACACCACAGGCTATTTACCTAAGGTTGTTTTGACACTTTCTACGTAGCCATTTTACCGCCAACCTCTGCTAAATATTGGAGTAAAATTGTGTTTTTTGGGGGTTTTCGCACACAAACTTATAACAAAGAACTTCTCATGTGTATTTTGTAAATTTGGTGTGTGCTATTCCTGTACAAAGTTTTATTATGTGTTCAGTTACTTCTGCTGAGTACAACGGTACCCCCATTGTATGTCTTTGGCACTATTTCGTGAAGCTACAGTGCCATATAGGAGACCTGTCCTTTTCAGTATTCACAGTAGAATTTTGAGAGACGGATTTAATGAGCCTATGCTTCCATTTGGGGTATTATAGTAGTTTGACTGTTCAAAAAAACCCCACAAAGGCCTACCATTTGTAAAAGTAGACACTCCAGGGTATCTCGTAAGGTGCATATTGTGCCTTAACATGCCCCCATTTTTTTACCATTACATGCCAAAGTATGTGGTAAAAAATAATTTTGTGCATATTTTACATACGGATTGCATTTTTGCTGGGCATTTTGTATATTTCATGTGTGCCACTAAGTTCAAACCCCCCAAATTATGCTCAGCTAAGTCTTCTGAGTAAAAGGACACCCCCATTGTATGTCTATGGCACTATTTCGTGAAGCTACAGTGCCATACAGGAGACCTGTCCTTTTCAGTATTCACAGTAGAATTTTGAGAGACGGATTTAATGAGCCTATGCTTCCATTTGGGGTATTATAACAGTTTTACTGTTCAAAACACCCCACAAAGGCCTACCATTTGTAAAAGAAGACACTCCAGGGTATCTCATAAGGTGCATATTGTGCCTTAACATGCCCCCATTTTTTTACCATTACATGCCAAAGTATGTGGTAAAAAATAATTTTGTGCATTTTTTACATACGGATTGCATTTTTGCTGGGCATTTTGTATATTTCATGTGTGCCACTAAGTTCAAACCCCCCAAATTATGCTCAGCTAAGTCTTCTGAGTAAAAGGACACCCCCATTGTATGTCTATGGCACTATTTTGTGAAGCTACAGTGCCATATAGGAGACCAAGCCATATCAGTTTTGACCGAACTTTGAATTTTGACGCCGGGCCTATGTGCAATTTCCAAGCATCTTTGCAGGTTTTAAATTCAAACTACCCCACAAAGGCCTACCATTTCTTAAAGTAGACACCCCAGGGTATTTCAAAAGGCATATTTTGAACCTTAGCGTGGGATCATTTTTCCGCTAGCTTGTACCAGGTGTAGTGGTAATAAGCGTTTTTTCTGCCTTTTTGACACACAAAGTGAGTTTGCACAGTATATTTTGCAAACCTTATGTGTACTACCACTGTATAATACTTCATATGTTGCTCAGCTATGTCTGCTGAGTACAAAAATACCCCCGTATGTACCTTTGCCAGGTATATGTGGACATCGGAGGGGCACATTTGGGACAGAGCCATTCCATTTTTTTTCAAATTTTGAATTTTTACGCTGTGCCCATGTCCCATTTTAGAGTATTTTACCAGGCTATATAATCCAAATACCCCATCAAGCCATACCATTTCTCAAAGAAGACATCCCAGGGTATTTCAAAAGGCATATTTTGAACCTTAGCGTGGGATCATTTTTCCGCTAGCTTGTACCAGGTGTAGTGGTAATAAGCGTTTTTTCTGCCTTTTTGACACACAAAGTGAGTTTGCACAGTATATTTTGCAAACCTTATGTGTACTACCACTGTATAATACTTCATATGTTGCTCAGCTATGTCTGCTGAGTACAAAAATACCCCCGTATGTACCTTTGCCAGGTATATGTGGACATCGGAGGGGCACATTTGGGACACAGCCATTCCATTTTTTTTCAAACTTTAAATTTTTACGCTGTGCCCATGTCCCATTTTAGAGTATTTTACCAGGCTATATAAACCAAATACCCCATAAAGCCATACCATTTCTTAAAGAAGACATCCCAGGGTATTTCAAAAGGCATATTTTGAACCTTAGCGTGGGATCATTTTTCCGCTAGCTTGTACCAGGTGTAGTGGTAATGAGCGTTATTAAATGTATTTTTTTACTTTTTAAAACTTTTTTTACTTTTTAAAACTATTTTTTAAACTTTTGTTTTGATTATTCATTTTTTTAAAGTTTCCTAAACTTTCGTAAAACTTTTTTTTACAGATTTAACATTTTTCTAAGCTTTTTTTTTACGTTAACCCCTAACTAGCAGTAAGCAGCACTAACAGTAAATTCCCCATTTTCCCATAACTCCCACCCACCCCAGCTAGCAAAATATTTAATTATACAATATTTAAATTAGTTAATTAAATAAATTTAACCCCTGAGGGTTAAAAAATAAATAAAAGTTAATCGTCAGGGGTTAAAAAAAAAATTAGAACAGTATAATACTGTGATCTGTATTTTGATCACTGTAGGCAGTGATCGACTGGCAGGGAAGGGGTTAATTTTTATTTGGACTGGGTAAAGGGTTTATTTTTTTACATTTTTTACTTAAATGTTATTAAAACTTTTTTTTAACTTAATTTTTTAACTTTTTAAAGCGTATTTTTAAACTTTTTTTAACGTTAACCCCTAGTTAGCGTAATACTAAATCCCCCAATTCCCCACTAACTTCCACCCTCCCCAGCTAGCTAAATTTATAATTTTAAAATATTTAAATTAATTAATTAAATAAATTGAACCCCTGAGGGTTAAAAAAAAAAAGAATTAACCCTCAGGGTTTAAAAAAAAAATCAGATCTTAGTAAAATGTAATCCCTGCCAATTGATCACTGTAGTCAGTGATCAATTGGCAGGGAAGGGGTTAATTTTTTATTAAAATGGGTAAAGGGGGGGTAAAGGGGGGGGGGGATTTTAATTTGACTATATTTTCTTTCCACCAGGGGGCAGGATCACTGAAGATCCGGCTCCCTGCACTTCACACAGAACCAGGAAGTGCAGGGAGGCGGAGGTGAGTATAGAGAGCACATGTGCCCGCTCTGGCATGCTGTCAGAGCGGGCACATGTACTCTGACAGCCCGATCCGGTGCTCCCGGTCTGCCTCTAATGCAGAGGCAGACCGGAGCACCATTAACCCCGCGATCGCCGCGATTGCGGCGATCTGGGGTTAATTTTAACGGGTGACGGACGAGGTCCGTCACTCGTCATTAACGCATTCCCCTGAGTGACGGACCTCGTCCGTCACTCGTCGTTAAGGGGTTAAAACCAGCATCTAGCCCCCCCCCCCACTCCCTCTCCCCCCCCCCCCCTCCCCCCGTGGGCCCCTCATGCCTCCATAAATATAGCAACCACTTACTGTATTCAAGCCAAAAGCTGTATATCTGCATGCTGTTTGCCTAAAAAAAACCGACAAGGTGTCTGCTGACATCATCAGAAGTGGTGGCCTGATCCAATCACAATGCTTCCCCATAGGATTAGCTGAGACTGACAAAGAGGCAGATCAGGGGCAGAGCCAGCATGTATCAAACACAGCCAATCAGCATCTCCTCTTAGAGATGAATTGAAGGAAGAATCTCTAATAGCTATATGTTCTCTGAAAAGACAGTGTTTACAGCAAAAAGCCTGCAGGTAATGATTCTACACAACAGAACAAGTTCAATAAGCTGTAGTTGATCTGGTGACAATAGTGCATGCAGACACTAAACTTTCCTCATAGAGATTCATTGATTCAATTCATCTCTATGAGGAGATGCTGATTGGCCAGGGCTTGAATTGTGCTGCCTCTGCCCCTGATCTGTCTCCTTGTCAGTCTCAGCCAATCCTATGGGGAAGCATTGTGATTGGATCAGGCCACCACTTCTGATGATGTCAGAGGTCAGAGGAAGTTCACAGGCAGAGGCAGCAGCTTCAGACTTGAATACAAGTACGATTTTACTACATTTAGGGAGACAAAGGGGCTAGATAGTGGTTTTAACTATGAGGGTCAGGAATACATGTTTGTGCTCCTGACCCTATAGTGCTCCTTCAAAGTTTGCCATTTCGAGAATTCAGTTAGCTATTATTCATAGTTTAGTGAATAGCCTAAGCTAAGTATTATGCAGAATTGGCAAGCACATTTTATGTTCAGTTATATTTGCAGTATGGGAAAAATGTTCCAATTTACAGATGCTATTGCTGGGTTTCAAGATATGTCTTCTGCAAATCTGGATGCTAGCAGAAATGCTACCAAAATATATAGATTTCAATGTCTCTTTTAAAATGTGACCCCTCCTTCAATCAAATCTCAGGATAGACCTCTATATGCCAGTAATTCAGAGGACTGATTGACAGGGAGAGCTTGAGAACCCGATAGGTGGAGAACGCTGACAGGTGGTTATCATGTACCTTGTCACAGTGCAACACCACTAGCAACTTTTTGTTCACACTTAAAGGGAAAGCAGAGGATGCTCGAGCACTGTTGTTTTGCCATAAAGCCCACTTGTTAACATCATTACATCATTACAATGTTACACTCACACGCCCTCTGAAAAGGTTGTGCTGGAGCGAAGGATATCAAGTAAATAGAACATTCATAAATAATTATATATTTTATTATTTTAAATTATATATTTACTGCCTTGGAAACTGTTATATTTAAAGGTAAGTCTGAAATGATAGGTCCACTTTAATGTGAAAACAATTGTGTAAGTAAATCACAGTCATTAACGATGTAAGCATTAAATTGCAAAACAAAAAGATCAAAATCTAAGAAAATTGTCCACAACAAGAAAGACAAGGAAACACATTTTCTTATACAAGTTTTTTTCTGATTATTATGTGGGCCTCTTACAATAAATATAATCTTCAAATTGATTTTATATTGGCCCGCCTCATGACTTGTGAACTGTGAAATGCAGCTTTAGCAACATTAAACAGGATGAAGTAAAGTTAATAAATAAAATCAGAATGTTGGGCTTCATTACATCACAATTTAAAGCTGAAGTCTAAATATGTAAGGCTCACTAGGATCTCTCATAAACCAGGAAGAAGCAATGCAGCTCCAAGCTCCTCTTCTAAACACAATTCATTTCATGACTAGGGGAATATGGTTAGTAGCAGAGTTTAGGCATCCCTTTTTCTTGATTCCTGGGAGGACAACACACAGAACCATGGTCTAGGTAACCCAAATTCCAATATTATATTATTATAACATTGGGCATATTATCTAGACCCTGGGAACTGGTGATATTATGTAAATGAAATGCAAATATAAAATTAGGAGGGTTGGGAGAAGTGGAATTACTAGGGGAATGTTAACTTAATAGGCAGCCTATGACATAATTTTAAGGAGAGAAGACAAATAGTATATTGAGGGGGAGATTGTGCCCTGATCTAAATTCCCCCTTTTCCTGAAAATTAACACTTCACTACAGCAACACTCATTGACCTTAACTTGTGTGTTTCCTCTTATCTCATCTGCTTTTCCCATTGTATTAACTTTCTACATGTTCATTCTACCTGTCCCTTTCCTCTTCTGTCATATTCCCTCCTCATTCCATGTACTTGCTCTCTTATTCCTATCTAGTCCTCCACCCAATACCAATTAACAAATGTATCCTTAAATGCAGACATGCACAGGAGGAAGTTGCATGATTAAAACATGTTTATGCATTCTATTAAATTTCTTTAAGAGAGTGATTATGGTAGATGCTTTCTTTCCTTAAAGGTACACTATCTGCCCCCGGAACTACTACAGCTTAATATAGTGGTTCTGGGGTTTACAGCCAGTCTCTTCAGGTTGAACAATGTAAATGCTGCTTTTTCTCATAAAAGTTTGTGTTTACATTGCTGCCTAAGAACACTGCTAGTGACGGTCACTCAGTTAGCCACTAGAGGAACTTCAGGGTTTAGTCCTGCAAACATTGCAGGACCAACGTTCATCGTCTTCCTCCTCTGCATGAAGTGGCTAAATGCTCCCCATAAAGATGCATTGCATTGAAACATCTATAAGAGAAGATGCTGATTGGTGCTCTACAGTGATTTGTTGTGCATGTGCAAGCCTCCTAAGGATTCTCCGTAATCAAATATTGGATCAGCTGAGATCATTAGGATTGATGATCTCCCCCAGAAAAATAAAGTAGGAAATTCTCATTTTTTTGGTTAATGCACCAGGAGCTTGATAATCCAAACAGTTTTTAGAACCATCAGGAATGCATATCTATTCCCAACACCATAGTATTCTATTAAAGGAGAGGACTGTATAGTGCAAAATTAATGGGGAAAACTGCAAGTGCTGAATATGTTTTTGAAGGCATTTTCTTTAAAAAAATATTCATATTTTCATTTGATTAAACCCCTTAAGGACACATGACATGTGTGATATGCCATGATTCCCTTTTATTCCAGAAGTTTGGTCCTTCATTGGTTAAACCAATTAAAATATTTTGTGAGAACTCCCAAAATAATTCATCATTCTATTGAAAGATTTGTTTGTTTTTACGCTCAAAATGAATAAATCTTCCAATAAATTACTTATTCTTTCTGGATACAAGACGGCTACATTTTAAAAACAATAATACGAGCCTCTAGCAACATCTGATTTTTTTATTTTTTATTTATTTTTTATTAAACCAATTGTAACAAATAATAACACGGCATGCTTTGCAGATATACTGTTTGTCTAGATTTCATCTTGAAGTTCCATTGGTATTTTAGTGGAAGAGTAATGTAGAGATTTTCCTAGTGTTCTGTTTCATTTTATCTATAGCTCTGGTTATAAATCAGTAAACAAACAAACAAGGGAAAAAAAAAAAAAACAAGAAAAAAACAAAACAAAAAAAAAACCCAAGAAGGAAGATTTAGTCTGCTTTGTAACTTAACAATAATGCATAAAGAAAGCAACTGCTGCCTCATTCCCACAGGATATGTAGAAAGCAATGAAAAGTCTTTCTGCAACAGAACACAATATATTTACAAAGGAAGATAATTTAACATGATAAGTGGTAATAAATGTTACAAAATATGATCAGAGGCATTTAATAAATACCGACGTTTATTTAATAGATGTTGTGTTCAATAAATTATTTGAAGACAGGAAAACCTAATTAAAATTATTTCAAGCCTGTCGGGTACAAAGTTGACCAACAAAACTCAAGCGCAAATGATTCATGTTTATGAATCCCAAGCTAAGCCAGATTGTTACCAAGGAAGCCTGTATTTGATAAATATGACCATATTCAACCCAAAATGCTGTATACGTTCAAGCTGCGTGGAAATTCAAAGATAGTTGCAAACACTTAAAGCAGATCCATAGAGTTTGAGTAAATTGTTGATGTTTTTAAAGGCACACTGCAAGTTATAAAAGTGCAAGAAGAGCATATCATTAAGAGATCAACTTTTTTGCACCATACACTATGCTCCCTTACACCAATCTATGAAAATCTGCTAGACTAATATCAGTTATTCTACATTAGTAAATGTTCCATAAAATCCCATTCAGAGTGTCCATTATCAAGTTGCTAATAAGTGCCAATAGATTCTATTTATCCGAATGTTGGACAATCGGCGACTCGTCCAAATTCCATAACTACAAAACACCATATGGTCAAATCACATAACAAACAAAATGGGCAATAAATGAGCAGTTTCATTTGTTGCATGATTCTGAGTTCAATCCATGGTGATTGAAAAATGGGGACAGATTGGAGACAAAACAGATTTCTGGGGGGTGGGTAAGGGAAAGAAGGTCTGCCGAATGATGTGATGTTTCTCTCTTCTCCAATCAAAAAAAAAAAGCTGACCGATGAAAAAAGTAGATGGTTAATGATTAGGGATCTGCCACTAAATGTTGATTGTGTTCACAGATCAAGTAAGAAGTGACAAAAAAAAGGGAAAAAGGAGGTGCAGTGAATAAAATATATATTTCCTAGCATGATTCCTCCAGATACTTTGAATTCAGCTGTTTTGAGAGACAGACTAGCAGTGATTGATTGTGTGCATGTGTGGGAGTGAAAGTCTGTATCATTGATGCTAGTGTAAGATTGGTGAGGTGGTTAGGTTACTGCTGTGCATTGCCACTACCAGTGCCACACATTAACTTTTATTCATTGATTTAGACATATTGCAAATTGCAATTCCACTACTTCCACTCATCGACAGGGCTAGTGGAAAGGATGTTAAATATTGTGCCAGATGCCAACAGAATCAGACTGGACAATTTATAAGATTTTTTTGGACAATTTATAAGAAAAAGTTCCTCTTGCGTAGCTGCTGCCATGCCACTTACACCACCATTTAAAAAAAAAAAAATCTTCTGGATGGGGCCCCTAATAGTTATACAATTGTGGAGTGAAACATAGTGTAAAATCCCCTGGCCTATACCCATGCCCTAACTAAATAGAATTAAGAGGGTAGACATGACATGTACACCTTCACAAAAAAAGAATAAGATCCTCACAGTGGCTAGGGGTCCCTAACCCCCTGGGCACCCCATAAAGTCCCTACCTACCCCACCTCACCCTAAATATAGTAAGGGTCAAAAAAATCTAAAAGCTAAAAAATATGTAAATTTTCGTACCATCAGGAGTCTTCTTTCTTCTAATTCTTCAGTTTCTCAACCCCTAAAATTGCCAAATAAAAATTTTGAATTACTGACACCACTAATTAAAGTAAAAAAAAGGCTGAACACAAAACAAAACCAACTGCAAGACGCCCCTGAGGACGTCCCTGATTGGAAGGAAAAGCATTGGACAGATTGTGGACAGATTTTACTTGTGTTTTATGCTGATTGATCCTTACCTGTGTGTAAGTAATACATTATTTTTATACTTTATCCATTCTTTCCTGAACTTCAATTTGGATGCATCTTTATTTTACATACTGCTGAGATCTACAAGACCAGCCATTGGAAGCAAGGAACTGCCTGAATGCTCCATTTGATTACTACATGCCCTACTTTATCAGTTAAAGTGTGAGTGACCATTTGGCCATACAGTTATTTTTTAGTGTTATACAGAAATGTTCTCTTTTGTTTCCCTATAGTTGGATAAACCCTATTGTGTTTTGCCTATATATTTGTGGAAGATTTAAGGAGATCTTCGGGTTATAGGGAGACGGACGCTATGACGTGCTGACGTGTCGACGCGATCACGTGCCCGCGTGCAGTGTCGTCATGACGGAAGAGGAGGGGCTCCTGCCGGCGAGGGTGATGGCGGGTTCTGAGGCGGCCGCTTTCGTGTGAGGCGTCTCCATTCCCGCGCCAGCCTTCACGGATCACTCTAAGCTGGATATACAGCCCCCCTCCCCCTGGACTCACCACGCATACGGTGGTTTGTTTCCGCTGGAGTTCGTTTGCTGGTTGGGAGATCTTTATAGATAATAAACTCAACTGAAGGTAACCTGTGAATTTGCACGAGGATGCCTTTGATGCCTTGCTATAACTTGGTGTGATATCCTAACCAACGCCGCTGGGGCTTATATCACTGTTGCAGCCTGTGGGGTATATATACATTTATATATTCTATACCTTGAATATCCTTTAATCGTATTTAGCTTTTCATTTTTCTTGCCTATCCACCTCTCACTAATTGAGGCAGTGGCAATACAATATAATTGAATATGGCTTCAAAGAAATCCAACGATAACAAATCCTTATCAAAAAAGGCTAAGAAAGAGGTCTCACAAGACAAATCATTGAACACTTATTTTTCCCCCCAACATAAAAAAAAAACGAAATCGAAAGATAATGATAATGACTCTATTTTTGAGGCATCTGAAGCTGAGGGGTTAATCACTACTGAAAAAGATCAAATTACCCCTACCATACTACGCAATACTTTAAGACTGCATCTGGAAGAAATAAAGAACGAACTGGCTGTGACTGCAGCAGCAATTAAGACAGAATTTAAGCAAGAGATAAATCTCCTTTCGGCCAATATTCAGAGGATGGAGGATCAATTTAAAGCTACCGATTATCAACTTAAATCTCTCACAGAGGACAACAAGAAGGCCCAAAGTAAGATCTTGGCCCTTGAATATAAACTAGCTGATTTGGAAGATCGAAGTCGGAGAAAGAACTTACGCTTTAGGAATATACCGGAAAATGACAGACAAGAAGACACTAAGCAAATTCTGATGGATTTTGTTGCAACACTGGGAATTAAGTGTGATCCACAGGAGCAAACAATAGAGAGGTGCCATAGGATACTTAAGCCCCAATCTATTCAGAAAGACTTACCAAGGGACATCATTGCCTGTTTCTCTTCCTATGAATTTAAAGAATCAATTCTAAACACTGCTAGAACAGGGCAAATAAATTCTGGCCATTTCAAAAATATTCAGGTCTTTCGGGACTTATCGTTTGAAACACGTCAAAATAGGAAACTATTTAGCGCTGCAACTCAAATTCTCCGAGCTCATAACATAAGATATAGGTGGCTATATCCATGCAAGTTATCTCTCACATACGAAGACAAAAGAGAGACTTTTGACTCAAATTCTGATTTACTTGAATGGTTGAGGGGCAAGAAACTACCATAGCGGATACAAGACCTGGGTGGGCTCGGAGGGAGGGGGGGGATCAATTATGAGGATTAAGAGAATAGTTAATTAATAAGAGAATAATTTAACCTTCTAGTATGGTTTTAAAGTAGGGGGTTAATGACAGATAAATTCCACACTGGGGGTGTGTTGTAATCCTTGTATGTTTTTGGTTTCCTTATAATGTACATCAGTCACCAGACACTGCTCAATGTCTAAATAGCCTAAACCACACCACTATAGAGCATATGGGAAAGAAAAAGGGAAATAAAAAGGAAAGGAAAGAAAGATGAATACCTATACTATTTGGGGATTATGTACAGTCAGAGCGATAAAATAGAATAATGACTGATATTTAGAGGTTTTTCAAATTATAATTTTATATGGGTTGATTATAGGATAATACATGTAAAGGCACTTACACAAAACAATTTAGTTCACTGGGACGATTTAAATGATGTGATAAATATACAACGGGCCTCACTTAGGCTTAAGATGTGTCAATTGAGAAAAATGATAGAATTATTAGTCTAGTTAACTCAACATCACTACAAAGAATCTGGCACAGGTCTGTGTGCAGACTTATGGACTGAATTGGATTGGATGTAAATATAATGATATAGGGGTATGATATAACTCTGTAGATGCAAAATGTTTGATATTTCTGCACGGGGATAAAGATGACATAGTATCGGGGGGCTAATACAGGATAATACAGGCAATGCACTTATATATAAAATAATTTAGTCCACTTGGACGATTTAAATTGATGTGATAAATATACTAAGGGGCTGATGTAGAGTTAAGATTTGCCAAATGAGAAATATTACATAATCACTATTATAGTTAATTTAACAACACTATAGAGAATTTGGGACAGGTGTGGGTGGAGACTTACGGAGAGGATGTAAATATAATGTCATAGGGGTTTGAGATAACTTGTAGTTGTAGAACGCTTGATTTCTTGGCACGGTGTTAAATATGACATAGTATGTGAAATGGAGATATCATAGAATAAGTTAATTATTATGGTTGATTTAGCGATGGGTCCACATAAGGTGTACATTGTGGTTTAATAAGGATACGTGCAATATATACAGATATTCTGATAAAATATAATATAAGCACACACTGACAGTTAAGGATCTCACAGTTCATTACTAATGGGTATCGCTGTGTGTGGTGAGGACTATAATATAATATATCCAACAGCACTATTGTAAAATAAGTAGAGCAATGGCTACGGTCTAGAAGGGTGATATGCTAGACCCTATGTGTTATGATTCAGTGGCGGGGACACTCAAGTAATGGCTATGGTCTAGTTGTGGGGACACTTTAGATAATGCAATGTCTGATGAAATGTGGTGGTTATTTATTTATGTTCTATCTGCCTATTTATTTATTCTATTTGACAAATTCTGCAAGGTCCTGCCTAATGACTCCTGAGCGGCGGGCATAAATAGACAATACAGAATACAGTACCCATATACTATGCCACCCGGAAGCAATGTAAAGGGCTGTATATTATAAGCCGATAAGTATTTCGCTCATGTCCCGTGAAACTAATCGAAACTAAAGGAATCTTCTTTATGGGATACGGGATGAGGTTATTCTGCTATCTTCATCTCCCTATAAACTACATGATCCCTAGAGGCTGGGTTTTTTTTTTTTTTTTTTTTCTTTTTTCTTTTTTTTTTTTCTCCCCTCTTCCTGCTTTTTGATGGGTTGCCCCTCTTGGTGCAGTACTACTGCAGTGTTTCCGTTGATTTCTATTACAATCAGAAATTTACGGTCTAAAAAAGAGAAGAAAGAACTTTGTTCTTCTCAATTTTGTTTTATGTGGTTTGTTGACGCTGGATCTACTGCGATTTTATTCGCAGAGATTCAGCGAAGTATGTGTTTCTTGTTGTTTTTTTAGGGGTGTTTTTTTTTTTGTTAGTTTTGTGTGTTTTTTGTTTTGTTTGTTTCTTTTTTTGAGAGCACACGATACCTTTGATATAGCTATCACAATTAAGTATATTAAGCATATTAACGCTTTTCTGCCTCCAGAGGTCGGGATTTTGAATATTCGAGCATATGTTGAACCCCCGATAACTCTAGATGCTTAGGTTCCTATCTCTGAATGTGCAGGGTATGAATACTAACAAAAAAAGGAGAAGACTGTATAACACTCTTAATGAGCACAATGTACAGGTGGCATTCATACAAGAAACTCACTGGCTCAAAGATACCAAACAGAGATGGGGAGGGCATAAATATCATAATATTATTCATGCTTCATTAAGAGATAATAAAAAAAGGGGAGTTGCAGTTGTGTTCAACTGTAATTTAGACTTGGAAATTGAATATATCGAACTAGACCCAGAAGCGAGATTCATAATTATTGTCTGTACTATTGATAAATTGACCTATACTTTTGTCAATGTCTATCTCCCGAACGTCGATCCTATGACTAAATTTGCGAACATCATGGATCGAGTTGATAAAGTATCTAAGGGACATTTAATCATAGCGGGCGATTTTAATTGTATATGGGATCCTAAAATGGATAAGACGCATCTTTTTGGAAATCCTTGTGATAAAAGAACTATTAAGCAGGCCAAAAGACTCTATAACATCTCTCAACAGTATAATATCCATGATATTTGGAGATTACTACATCCTACTGATAAAGATTATTCTCATCAATCGTGTGTGCATGGTACGTTTGCACGCATTGATTTTTGTCTCCTGGATGCAAACACGATATCTTTGTGTAACTCAATTGAAATTAAAGAGAGTCTATGGTCAGACCACAGCCTCATATTAATGGACCTTGGAAATAAACCCCCTATGGCCCGTACTACATGGAGACTAAATGATGCTCTCCTTAATGATTTAAAGAATAAAGAAGAATTAAGTCAATTACTAAAAAATTTCTGGTCAGAAAATAGTCCTTCGGATACATCACCGGCAAACAATTGGTGTACACATAAAGCTGTTATGCGTGGCTATTTAATCAAATTAGCCCATAAAATGAGGGTCCTTAATGGCAAGACCCTGACTGATTTATATATTGAGTTCTATAATTTATCTAAATTAAATAAACAAAACCCATCCATACTATTAAAAACCAAGTTAAACACTTTAAAAAAACAGATCAATTCTAAGGTTGAACAAAAAATTAAATTAAATATTCACAAACTAAAATTAAACAATTATTATACGGGAAACAGGGCAAATAAAAATTTGACAAAAAGACTGCAAAATCAATACTCAAAAAATAGAGTCGAACAACTGACTGACGGACAAAAGATATATTCGACACCCTCGGCAATTGGGGAGAGATTTAAACAATTTTATGAAGATCTATATAATCTTAAATTGTCTCCTAATTTAAACGATATTCAAAATTATCTAGCTGGTACCCAGATTCCTAAAGTTACATCTCAAGAGTTAATAATTCTAAATAGGAGCATTTCGGTGGAGGAAGTCAAATTGCAAATAAATAGACTCCCTACTAATAAAACTCCGGGACCAGACGGTTTTTCGAATGTGTATTATAGACAGATGCAGCCTTTGTTAATTAATCCCTTAACAGAAATGTTTAATCAAATAGCCCTAAATAAAACTTTTCCATCTGAATTGTTGCAGGCGAACATTATTCCAATACTGAAACAAAATAAATTGAGTTCTGATCCCAGTAACTATAGACCCATAGCGTTAATTAACACTGACATGAAGCTATATGCGGCAATAATTGCCGAAAGAATTAAGAAAATCATTTCGTCACTGATCCACCCTGATCAAATTGGATTTGTTCCCGGTAGGTTAGCGTCCAACAATACTAGGAGAATAATTGACATTATAGACTGGGCCAATAGAAACAAGCTTCCCCTCCTGGCCCTGTCATTAGATGCCGAGAAAGCATTTGACAGGGTCGGGTGGGGTTATCTTAGTGAAGCCCTTAATGCTTTTGGCTTTACGGGATGGATACACAACGCCATTTTGGCCCTCTATTCTTCTCCCTCTGCCAGAACTGTGGGTCCGAACATTACAGCAGGGTGGTTTACACTCAAAAATGGCACGCGACAGGGATGCCCTCTCTCTCCTCTGTTGTATATCTTGTCTATTGAGCCATTGGCCATTAACATTAGGAATAACGCATTGATAAAAGGTGTACAAATCAACTCGCTGAACGCTAAAATATCTCTCTATGCGGACGACGCGTTACTCACGCTATCGGCTCCGGAGTCGTCTTTAAAATTTCTAATGTTTGAAATTGACAGATACTCGGCTATCTCAAATTTTAAGCTAAATATAAATAAATCCACGGCAATGTTTATGAATCTGAATAAGGAGATAGTAAATAGTTTAGCCCTTAGCTATAAATTTATATGGACTGATTCACAAATAAATTATCTGGGACTAGTTATAACATCTAAAGTGTCAGAAATAATGGAGAGGAATATTTCGATTCTTATGAGAAATATGAATCACAAACTTAGAAAATGGAGAAACCTAGAAAATTCCTGGCAAGGAAAAATTAATATTATAAATTCATATATTTTGCCCAGATGGCTATATTTATTTACAATGATTCCGCTTGGGGTCCCTAGATCTTGGTTGGCAATGATCCAAACATACTTCAATAATTTTATTTGGAATAGTAAAAAACCAAGAATTGCCCAAAAGATTTTAACCAAAAAATTGACAAATGGAGGCCTACATTTCCCTAGTATTGTTTATAGTTATCATGCTAGCATTATCAGGCATATATATTTCCTTCAGGACCCTAAACAGGTCTTGGAACCATGGTTTATTATGGAGGCCGAAGTGGCCTATGTAGACAAACTACACTATTTGATGTGGACAGTTACAAGTAAAAACTTAATAAACTCGTCTATAAATAACTCAGCGATACTATCTCAAATATTAGAAGAGTGGATACTAATTAAAAAAAAACTAGGCCTAATAAATATGATACCTAAGACATGTGCCTTGGATATAATGCAATTACTTATACAAGATTTTTCGTTAAAGAATTGGGTCCGAGCGGATAAAATAAGAATTGCAGAAATTATGCAGGGAGATAACATACTACCCTTCCAGAATATTATGGATACTCTGCATATCCCGCGCAGAGAAATTTTTACTTATCTCCGCATAAAAAACTTTATTCATAAAAATGTGATTAAATCATCGTCCATTTTTTCCAAAAAGTTAGAAGTCATATTCAATTTCCAATCTATTAACAGGATTATGTCCGCTGCAGCGGCAATGTTGGAAGCTCTTAAGGAGTCTCCCCACAGCTTGATTAAGACGTGGGAACAAGAACTAGAACTGCAAATTTCTTTGGATGACTGGAATGTCTCTTTGAGTCTGGTGAATAAATATATTCACTGTCTGAACTTGTCTGAATGCCACTTTAAAGTCCTCTATAGATGGTACTATACTCCGGCAAGATTGGCGAGAATGTTCCATAATTCCGATCCAACTTGCTGGAGATGCGGTACGTACCCAGGTACTTATATACATATTTGGTGGGCCTGCCCAGCTGTCAAAAATCTATGGTCTTGGGCCTTTAATATTTTTACGACGGTGACCACTAATAGAATTATGGAGAATGCCGCTTCTGCTCTTTTACATCTAAACTTGTCATTTGATCCTAATAAAGACATTTGTTTTGCGATTCATTGTTTAGTCGCTGTCAAAATCATCATAGCGAGACAATGGAAATCATCTAAGCCCTATAACAAACGACTATTGATTGATCAGGTCCTGTTCCAAATATCTATGGAACACGAGATGATCAGCAATGAGAATTCGAAGAAAAAACAATGGTATGGGGACTGGCTGGATAAATATAAGACAAAATTTTGCTCCTCTAATAGTCTTTCGTGATTATACTACTACTCGAAATTTAGTAGTTGGCATAGGGAAAGCGACGAATATTGATTAGTGACAATACAATACAATATAATATACAAAAGCGATTATACAAATATTCAAATTAATTGATCCGGTGCTCTAGATTTGGTGGGGGTTTTCTTTTTTTTTTTTTTTTTTTTTTTTTGTTGTTCCCTTTTTATGTTTGTAACTTCGTTTGTATGTGATATATGATATATGCTGAGTTATAACTGAACACAAGATAAATCTCGATGATGTAAAATTTAATGGATTGTTATGCGATTTTGTGCTGTTTGCTGGATAAAATGTGAGACCAGTATATTGTTGTATATGTAAAAAAAAAAAAAAAGAGAGAAATTCTCTAATAAAAATTATAAAAAAAAAAAAAAAAAAATATATATATATATATATATATATATATATATATACAGTGGTGTATCCTGGTTTTGTGCTGCCCTAGGCAGGACAAAACTCAGGCGCCCCTTTACCCCCCGCACCACCCCCACCCAACCCTTCCCCCCGTCCCGCCTTCTAAATACACACACACACACACATTCACTGACAGATACGCATACACTAGCTAACAGACACACACACTCACAGGCAAACACACTCACACTAACAGACACACACAGTCAGACACACACACACACAGTCAGACACATACACACACACACACACACTAACACACACACATTTTTTTTTATTTAACCTCCCCCCTAGCCTCCTTACCTTTGGGAATGCTGGGGGCAGTGGTGTATCCTGGTTTTGTGCTGCCCTAGACAGGACCAAACTCAGGCGCCCCTCTCCCCCCCACGCCACCCCCACTCAACCCTCCCCCTTGTCCCACCTTCTAAATACACACACACTCACACATTCACTGACAGATAAGCATACACTAGCTAACAGACACACACACTCACAGGCAAACACACTCACACAGTCAGACACATACACACACACACTAACATACACACACACTCACTAGCAGACCCACACATACACACTCACTAACAGACACACACACACACAGTCAGACACACACTAACACACACACACTCACACTAACAGGCAAACACACACACAGTCAGACACACACACACTAACAGACACACACACTCACTTGCAGACCCACACATACACACTCACTAACAGACACACACACACACACACACACAGTCAGACACATACTAACAAACACACACTCACACTAACAGGCAAACACACACACACAGTCAGACACACACACACAGTCAGACACACACATACTAACAGACACACACACATTAACAGACACACACACAGTCAGACACACACACGCAGTCAGACACACACACACAGTCAGACACACACAGTCAGACACACGCACACACACAGTCAGACACACACAGTCAGACACACACACACAGTCACACACACACACACACACACACAGTCACACACGCACAGTCAGACACACACACACACACACACACACACAGTCACACACACACACATTAACATATATATATATATATATATATTTATTATTTAACCTCCCCCCCAGCCTCCTTACCTTTGGGAATGCTGGGGGGGTCTCTTTCTCCCTGGTGGTCCAGTGGCTGCCTGCCGGCCGTGCAGGCTGCTGTGCGCTGGCTGGTAGGAGGCTGGCGAGGGAGCTCTTCCTCTGAGCTGTCTGCTCAGCTCCCTCGCGCGCCGATTGCAGAGTGAGGCTGGGAGCCGGAAGATAACGTCATATTCCGGCTCCCAGCCTCACTCTGCGGCGCGCGAGGGAGCTGAGCAGAGCGCTCAGAGGAAGAGCTCCCTCGCCAGCTGCCCGCCCAGTCCATCAGCCCGACCGGCAGCCCAGTTAGCCGCAAGGCTAACAAGGCATTTGCCCTGGGCATTTGGGGTCGGCGTTTTTTGACGCACCCTGGAAAATGCCGCCCAAGGCAAATGCCTTGTTTGCCTCGCGGCTAAAACGCCCCTCTATATATGTATATATGTATGTGTATATATATATATATATATATATATATATATATATATATATCACCTTTTTTTCCTACCAAACACATAAACATTCACTTCAACACTGTATAGTGATATTGGTGAAAATTGATTATTATAATATTTCTCTGTGACACAGTGAAAGAATTTGCACTTTTTCATATAGTCTATGGAGGGGTCGCTGCTATTAGCGGGGACAGTTAATTTTATAGGCGCTTTTCAATGATTACACAATCAGAGTGTAATGTATTTTTTTAAATGATATTTCATGAGAATTGCTTATAACAAAAGTATCATCATTATTGTTAATTTAGTATTTTTGTTTTATTTTTCATAAATGTAGACTGAGACAAATGTTGGGTATTAAATTAACCTATATATTTACCTTCTATTTAGTGCACTAATGGAAAAAAACCTAATACATATCTCGCCCAAACATAACTGAATTAACTCTTTTGCATAATAAAGCTGTTCAGGAACATACTTTATAAGTACAAAGATACATCTGATGGCTGTGTTTATCATTCAAACCATGTTATTGGCTTGTTACCAGCCTCAGAGAAATTGAACAATACATACATCATTTCTCAGTAAAGCAATATGTCACACAGGAAATAATAGAAAACTGTTAAAATGTTTATTTGGTTCATTTTTTCATTTGAAACCTTGGGGGTGGGGGGCAGGAGGGGGAGAACAGGGGTTTTGATAAATATGTCTCATTCTAGCACATTCTTTGTGTTTAAATAGATAAGATATTCTTAGTAAAGTAGATTGAAAACAGGACTCATTCCTATAACTGCTATTGATCCAAAAGAAGACACAAATTATAAAAAAAAAAAAAAATAACACACAGGCTATTTCTAATGTGAAAACTCAAAGTGAATCTCAAATTCAAGGTAAAAATAACTAAAGTGGAAAAACTCTCAAAGTTAGCTATGCTTCATACTTGGCTACTATAGCCTTAAATTTGAAATTCATTTTAAAGGGACACTATAGTCACTAAAACAACTTTAGCGTAATTAAGTTGTTTTTTGTGTGTCTCTAAGGTTTCACTGCTCAATATACTGCCATTTAGGAGTTAACTCACATTTGTTTCTGTTTATGCAGCCCTAGCCACACCTCCCCTGGCTGTAACTGACTATGAACAGAGCAGGAGATAAGAAATTCTAAATGATACAGAATTTGCAATAAAGGTAGTGTACATATTAGATGACACTTCAGGAAGTGTTTAGGAAGGGAGTTCTGAAAAGGGCTGTAAAAACAAAGTTATTTAAATCTTTAATGACACAGGATTGAGGAGTGAGAGTTCAGGGGCATGGTCTATACACCAAAATGACTTAATTAGGCTAAAGTTGTTTTGGTGACTATAGTGTTCTCACTTTAGTGAATAACCAAAGTACTACGCTCCCCAATGTTCCTTTTACCTGAAGCAGCCTTGATTCCAGAAGCAACCAGATTTCTCCTTAGAGGACCATGCTGTAATGATTACCTATCATAGATCTTTGCATTGTGCTTCTTTATTTTATCCGGATATTAAGGAGATTTCGCAAAATGTACTGATAGCACTTATACACGCCAATTAAATAAAATTATTAATACATTATTATTAGTTTACAATAAATTTTCCCCCCAAATGTATTACCCTACACATTTTGTAGTCTATATTTTATTTTACCAAGAATATTATTTTACCTATATTAAGAAAGCTCTTAAAGAGTGTGTTTCACTACCAAAATCAATAACCTGAAATGCAGACATCCGAGATCTTGACAGTGACCCAGATATGCTATGACACTCCATTACAGCCAAGCATGTCATCACTCTCCAGCCTCCCTGAGAGTTGTTGCAATAAAAGTGGTTCCTGAGAGTAACGAGCATAGGGATTGCTATGCGTGTGAGGAAGGCTGAACTTGATGGACGCAAGTCTCTTTTCAGCTATGTAACTATGTATTAACAGGATAAAGCATTTTAGATACAAGGGATGGTGGCCTTACAAAATGCAGAAATAAACAGAGAAATCACATGGCTTATTACTTTGCAGTGTGCTTAAACACATGGTTACCGCTGAGTATAGGTGTTGTGCTCTTAGTCATATGATAATACAACTTTAATCTCTGGAAGGATGTAGGAATAAATAGAGTGATACATTAGTCTGTCACTTTACTGTTTTGAAACATGGTTTGAATTCTTTTGTACCTAGTTGTGCCCTTGTTCACTTCATATCTCAGCTGTTTGAAGGGATATTGGATATATGGGAAATAGTGCAAGAGATATAAATTATGTCACTCTAGAGCAGGGGTGCCCAATAGAGATGACGCGAACATTAAATTTTCCGTTCGCGAATGGCGAACACGAATTTCCGCAAAGGTTCGCGAACAGGCGAACCGGGCGAACCGGGCGAACCGCCATAGACTTCAATAGGCAGGCGAATTTTAAAACCCACAGGGACTCTTTCTGGCCACAATAGAGATGGAAAAGTTGTTTCAAGGGGACTAACACCTGGACTGTGGCATGCCGGAGGGGGATCCATGGCAAAACTCCCATGGAAAATTACATAGTTGAGTCTGGTTTTAATCCATAAAGGGCATAAATCACCTAACATTCCTAACATTCCTAACATTCCTAAATTGTTTGGAATAACGTGATTTAAAACATCAGGTATGATGTTGTATCGATCAGGTAGTGTAAGAGTTACGCCCGCTTCACAGTGACAGACCAAACTCCCCGTTTAACGCACCGCAAACAACCGCAAACAGTCCATTTGCACAACTGCAAACTCCCCATTTGCACAAGGTTGGATACCAAGCTAGCCATGTCCCGTTCCTTGTCCTCACTGATGTCATTGAAGGTCTCTTCCTCCACCCAGCCACGTACAACACCAAGGGTCCCCGAAAGGTGACAACAAGCCCCCTGGGATGCCTGCTGTGTTTGGTCTTCCACCTCCTCAAAGCCACCTTCCTCCTCTGACTCCTCTTCTTCAGACTCCTCTCTCTGCGTTGCCTCTCTCTGCGTTATTATAAGGTGTGTTAAGTAGTACTATTCCTATAATATATATTTATAACATATAATATTATATTCGTATAAACTGCTCACATGTTTCAATGAGCAGCCAGTCACTACCCCATGAGTGCAGACCGCGAGCCCTGCGCATATAAACAACTCACTTGAGGGGCTAACGCACACCACTATAGTGCTTATGTTGTTTTGACTTTCCATGAGATGCTACAGTGTGCTACCAAAGTGTTTAATACATCTCAACAAGAACTGCCTACATGTCTCCCCAGAGTGCCTACACTAATTTTAATTGAGTCGCTAATATGTACTATAGATGTGTTTACTGGAACCATGTAGCTAACGTACGCTACCACTGGGCATAACCTAAACTCACAAGAGTTACTAACAATGTGTATATCCTATCACCACAGGAGTTACCAGGGAGCATTCCCACTGTGCTCTACTTTTAACTCCACATGAGTTACCAGAGAGCATTGCACTGTGCTTTACTTTTCACCCCACATAAGTTACCAGAGAGCATTATCACTGTGCTTTACTTTTAACCTCACATGAGTTACCAGAGAGCTTTGTCACTGTGCTCTACTTTTAACCCCACATGATTTACCAGAGAGCATTATCACAGTGCTTCACCTTTAACTTCACATGACTTACCAGAGAGCATTATTACTGTGCTTCACCTTTAACTTCACATGAGTTACCAGAGAGCATTATCACTGTGCTTTACTTTTCACCCCACATAAGTTATTAGAGACCATTATCACTGTGCTTTACTTTTAACCCCACATGAGTTACCAGAGAGCATTGTCACTGTGCTTTATCATTAACATCACATGAGTTACCAGAGAGCATTATCACTGTGCTTTATCATTAAAGGGATCCGTTTTCCTGGTACTGGAGGGTCCCTCTCCCTCCCACCCACCAATCCCCAGTTACTGAAGGGGTGAAAACCCCTTCAGTCACTTACCTGAGGCAGCGGCGATGTCCCTCGCCGCTGTCTCCTCCTCTGCGCCGCTCCTCCTACTGGCTCCGTCGGCCGGCGAGACTGATCCCACCCACCGGCCGAGGAGACCTAATGCGCATGCGCGGCAATTCCGCGCATGCGCCTTAGGCCTCCCCATAGGAAAGCATTGAAAACGAATTTCAATGCTTTCCTATGGGGATTTGAGCAACGCTGGAGGTCCTCACACAGCATGAGGACGTCCAGCGACGCTCTAGCACAGGTGTGCTATTCCTGTGCTATGGACCAGGAAGAGACCTCTAGTGGCTGTCTAGTAGACAGCCACTAGAGGTGGAGTTAACCCTGCAAGGTAATTATTGCGGTTTATAAAAAACTGCAATAATTACACTTACAGGGTTAGGAGTAGTGGGAGTTGGCACCCAGACCACTCCAATGAGCAGAAGTGGTCTGGGTGCCTGGAGTGTCCCTTTAACATCACATTAGTTACCAGAGTGCATTATCACTGTGCCTTACCTTTAACGTCACATGAGTTACCAGAGTGATATATCTTACTGTTTGTTCCCTACACATGCATAGGCAACTAGCGAGCTATACTGTACTGTCTGTCTTATGCCCGTACGGGACACTAGCTGGTTAATCTTACGCCCTCATGGGCTGCTAGAGTGCGGCACCGGATAACAAAGCAAATATAGATATAAATGCCCACTATACCATGTTATGTTTGTAATGCCTGTCAAAGAAATGCCTGCAACAGCTGTTGGAGCTGTGCAAGCCCAATGTTATTTTATGCACAACCAAAATAAAAATAAAGAATTGAAAAAAATAAAAAAATAAAAAGATACAAAAAAAAAGATAAAAATAAATAAATAAATAAAAAAATGAATGCAGCTTCAGAATGAATCTAAAATGGATGCTGTCCAGGAGGTGGGAGGGTCTGGGAGCGATGGTCTGCTGCTGATTGGCTGGAATGTGTCTGCTGACTGTGAGGTACAGGGTCAAAGTTTACTCAATGATAATGAATAGGGGGCGAACCGAACATTGCATATGTTCGCTACCCGTGGCGAACGCGAACAAGCTGTGTTCGCCAGGAACTATTCGCCAGCGAACTATTCACCAGCGAACTATTCACGACATCTCTAGTTCCCAATTAATTTTTCCAGAGGAACCCTTTGACATAGTGTACCAACATTGTGGAACCTCCCCCCCCCCCCCTCCAAAAAAAAAAAACATTTTGCACCCTAACACAAAGCTTTTAATTAGCTTAGTGTAATGTTTTCTTTTTTTGTGTGTGTGCAAATTTAGTTTTTTGATATATGTACAAATTTACATAGTAAACAGATTGCAGTACTTAGGTATGATTTTGTGTGTAGTGTTGGTGTTTGTATATAATTTTATAATTGTAATACAGGGGTGGTTTGTATGTAATGTTTGCTTTTGCATGTAGTGGTGTGTTTGGATGTAGTGTTGCCTTTTAAATGCATATGTGTAGTATTGGTGTTTAAGTGAAGGGTGTGTTTAAGTGTTTGTATATATTTTATTTGTTGTTTGAATTCAGGGGTGTTTTGTATGTAATGTTTGTGTTCGCCGGGGTGTGTTTGCATGTTGTGTTGGTGTTTGATTGCTGGGATGTATGCACATACACTACCACATACACACTTACACAGGTATACATACACATTAACACAGAGATACACACACACACACTTCACATATACACACAGACACAAAGATACACACTGACACATGAACACACCTTGACACACATATACACACACTGGCACAGATACACACATAGATACACAGACATACATGCTGATATGGTATACACACAGATGCACACACAGTGGCACATATACACAGAGATGTACACACTGACACAGATACACACAGACAAATACACACAATGACACATACACTAAATCAGATACACTGACACAATGATACACACCCACTGGCACATACACACTAATCAGATACACACACTGGCACACATACTCAGATACACACAGTGACACAAACACTGACACACAGATACACACACAATTGCACATACACACAGATGTACACACTAGCACATGCACACAGATACACACACTGGCGCATACACACACTCAGATATATGCAAACACACACACACAAACACTCAGAAACACACACTGACACATAGATACAAACACCAGTAAATGTAGAAAGAAATCCAGGCACTCCAACAGATTCCAGAATCAAGGCAATTTATTAGAACCAGGAACTACGCAGCAACGTTTCAGCCCCTTAGGGCTTTTTTCAAGTATGAAAAAAGCCCTAAGGGGCTTAAACGTTGCTGTGTAGTTCCTGGTTCTAATAAATTGCCTTGATTCTGGAATCTGTTGGAGTGCCTGGATTACTTTCTACATTTACTAAATTTATATTTGGTCCATTTTGGTACTGGGACTTTCCATGGAGCACCCTGGATTCCATAACGAAGGGTAGAGTGAACTTCCATCTCTACATATATACAAACACACAGAGGCACATACAAACACACACACACACACATACACACTGACACACACTATCATATACATACACTCAGACACACATAGTGACACACACACACCTTGACACACAGATGCACGCACACCAACACACAGATACACTGAAAGAAATACACACACTGACACTCAGATACACACTGAAATATCCACACACTGACACTCAGATACACACATTGAAAGATCAACACACTGACACTTAAATACACACAGTGACCCACAGATACACACTGGTGCATACACACACTCAGATACACACACTGACACACAGATACACACACTCAGTGACACATACACACTGACACACAAATACACACACAACATAACACATAGATACATGCACACACTGAAAGATACACACACTGACACTCAGATACACACATTGGCAAGCAGGGGCGTCGCATCCATAACACGGCACAGGCGCTTCCTCCTGCCAGTCACTCAGTGTAGCGTGGCCGGGTGGAGCAGATCGCACACCCTGACACACATGCAGATGCACTGACACATAGATACATACACTGACACACAGATACATACTCTGACACACAGACTGACAAACAGATACACACGCTGATACACATGCAGATACACACATGCACATAGATACACTTTCCTTGACACACATACAATCACATACCGCGACACACAGATACACACCCTGACACACAAATACACACCTTGACACACAGACACACATGCAGATACACAGACACACAGATACATACACTGACACACTTAAGGATACATACCCTGACACACATATTGACACACATATACATACCCTGACACACAGATACATATAGTGACATATACACAGACACACTGACACATACACAGACACATACATTGACACACAGACACATACTGACACACATGCAGATACACAAACATACAAACACACATGCAGATACACAGATACATACACTGACTCACAGGCATACAGATACATACACACAAACACTACACAAACATACAGATACACATCTGGCTAGGTCTGGTGGGAGTTAGAGGCCTGCTGCTTTCCCGGTCTGGTTCACCCCGCCCTCTTCTTTCCCGTGCGACTTGCTTAGTGTGTGAGCTGGAAACAAGTAGTTACAAGCTGTTCCTTCCTTCCAGCTCTGGCTGCACTAGCAAAGGAGTCCAGTCGCTGTAGAGAGTGTGTGCATATAGGTGCTATAATGTGTGTGCATATGGGCTGTAGTGTGTGTGTGTTGTGTTTTAGTGGCTGCAGATTGTGTTTAGGGAACATAGTACGTATTTTTGCATACAGGGGTTCTAGTGTGTGCTTAGGGAATGCAGAGTGTGAGTATATGGGATGTAGTGAGTGGAGGGGTGCAGTGTATATGATGGGTGAAATGTGTGTGAGGGGTGCTGAGTGTGTGTGCGGTGCTGTGTTTATGAGGGGTTCTCTGTGTGTGTGAGAGAGAGGAGTGCAGTGTGTGTATGGAGTGCTCTGTATGTGTGTGTGTGTGTGTGTGTGTGTGTGTGAGGGGTTCTGTGTGTGTGTGGGTGTGGTGATCGGTGTGTGTATGTGAGGGGTGCTGTGTGTGTGTGTGTGTGTATGTGAGGGGTGCTGTGTTTGGAAGGGTGCTCCTTCTGTGTGAGGGGTGCTCTGTGTTTGTGTGTGAAGGATGCTCTGTGTGTGTCTGTGTGGAGTGCTGTGTTTGTGTGTGAGTGATGCTGTCTGTGTGAGGGGTGCTCTGTGTGTGTGTGTGATGCGTGCTCTGTATATGTTACGAGTGCTGTTTGTGAGGGGTGCTCTGCATCTGTGATAGAAGTGCTGTTTGTGAGGGGTGCTCTGTATTTGTGTTAGGAGTGTGATTTGTGTGTGTGTGTGTGTTAGGGGTGCTGTGTTAGGAAGGGTTCTCTGTCTGTGTGAGGGGTGCGGTGTGTGTGTGTGTGAGGGGTGGTGTGTGTCTGAGGTGTGCTCTGTCCAAAAGGGTGCTGTGTGTGCATGAAGGGTGCTGTGTGTGTTTGGGGTCCTGTGTTGTGTTTGGAAGGGTGTTGTGTTTGGAAGGGTGCTCTGTCTGTGTGAGGGGTGCTGTGTTTGTGCGTGAGTGGTGCTGTCTGTGTGAGGAGTGCTCTTTGTGAGTGTGATGGGTGCTCTGTATGTGTGTTAGCAGTGCTGTTTGTGTGGGGTTCTCTGTGTGTGTATGTGAGGGGTGCTTTGTGTGTTAGGGGTGCTGTGTTTGGAAGGGTGCCCTGTCTGTGTGAGAGGGTTGCTGTATTTGTGAGGGGTGTTCTGTATGTAAGTGGTGCAATGTGTTTGAGGGTTGCTTTGTGTGTGAGTGGTGCTGTCTGTGTGAGGGATGCTCTGTGTGTATGAGATGTGCTCTGTGTGTAAGGAAGCAGTGTTTGTGTGTGAGGGGTGGTGTGTGTAAGGGGTGCTCTGTCTGAAGAATGCTCTGTTTGAGGGGTGCTGTGTGTGAGGGGTTCTCTGCCTGTCTGAGGGGTGCCCTGTCTGTCTGTGAGAGGTGCTCTGTCTGTGTGTGAGGTGTGCTCTGTCTGTGTGTGAGGGCTGCTGTGTTTGTGAGTGGGGCTCTGTGTGTGTGTGAGGGGTGCTTTGTATTTGTGAGAGGTGCTCTGTGTGGTGTTTGTGTGTAAGAGGGGGGTGTGTGTCTGATGGGTGCTCTGTCTAAAGGGGTGCTATGTGTGTGTGAAGGGTGCTGTGTGTGAGGGGTGGTGTGTCTGTGGGGTGATGTGCATGTGGTATGCTCTGTGTTTGTGAATGGTGCTGTGTGTGTGTGTTTGCTCTGTATTTGTGAGGGGTGCTCTGTGTGTTTGTGTGGGGTGCAGTGTGTGGGTGAAAGGTAGTGTGTGTCTGTGTGTGGGCCTACATATGAGGGGGGTCAGTAGGCCCACACACAGACATACACTTCCTGTAACTCACACAGTGCAAACCTCACAAAAACACAGAGCACCCATCACTCCCACACACAGTACCCTTCACAAACATACAGAGCACCCTTCACACACACACACACACACACACACACACACACACACACACACACACACACACAGTACCCTTCACAAACACACAGATCACCCTTCACACACACACACACACACTCAGTACCCTTCACAAGCACACAGAGCACCCTACACACACACACACACAGTACCCTTCACAAACACATTGCACCCTTCACACAGAGCAGGAGTAAAAAATATATTTTTTATTATTATTTCAAAAAACATAAATAACCTTTATGTCCCCTCCCCTTTGCTTATCTTTTCCTGAAGGAAGGGGGACATTGCCCTCGTGGGCTGGTGGTGATGAGCAGCACTAGTCTGCCTGCAGCTCCTATGGCTGCAGGCAGAGTTCAGTCCTCCTGCAAGATCTTCGGAGCATTTCAGGGGCAACGCTCCAAATTGCCAAACTTGCGGGAGGAACCTTCCACCTCCCGGCTCCTCCTTCCCTCCCTCTCCTGCAGCCTGCCTGTCAGTGCCTGTGGGTCGGTGAGGTAGATAGTTGATCTCCCCACCGGCCCATGAAGGCACACACAGCTAGGGCTGGCAGGGGAGATCCTGTGATCATCCATGTCGGCCCATGGTCATCGCAGCCAACCGGGCCATTGCCCGGTTTGCCTGATGGCCCGGTTCCCACCCTGCATCCCCCATTAACGAAATATTTTTGTTCACCCCCTGGGGCACTAAATTGTACACCTGGTGTTATGCATACCATGGGTTGGGAACCCCTGGTCTAGAGGATTTTGGTCTTTTTCACTGGATTTTGTCCATCCTGAGAAAATACGTTTTTTACTGAATTACCCTGTAAATACTGAATTACCCTGTAAATTTTTTACTGAATTACCCTGTATCTAATCTCTATATCCCGAGACGGCTCTCTAATTAGGCGGTTTAGGCGGCTGCCTAAGGCCTTGTGCTGGCTGGGGCCTCGCGGCTGCCTAAACCGCCTGTGGGCAAACTGTGTCGGGTCCTTGGTCAGTGACCGAGGACCCAACACCAGGAGGGGGCCCGGCGGCTTGCCCGGTATGCCGCCGGGTGCGAGGCCCCTCCTGGCTGCCCGGCCAGCCACCGCAGACACTGGTCTGCAGCTCCGCAGTGAGCAGAGCTGCAGACCATGTGTCTCGTGAGAACTGGCCAATCAGAGTGTTGCCGCGGGTTACCATGGCAACACTCTGATGGTCTCGCGAGATTACATGGTCTGCAGCTCTGTGGAGCTGCAGACCGGAAACGATGGCCACCGGACCACCAGGGAGCCCACTGGACCAACAGGCAGCCCACACTCCCCCCTCTCCCCATCAGACCCCCCTCTTTCAGCATCACCCCCCCTCACCACCCTCAGCATCACCCCCCAACTATCACCCCCCCTCACCACCCTCAGCATCACCCCCCCAACTATCACCCCCCTCACCACCCTCAGCATCACCCCCCCTTACCATCACCCCCTCTCACCACCATCAGCATTACCCCCCTCACCATCACCCCCCCTCACCACCCTCACCATCACCCCCTCTCACCACCCTCAGCATTACCCCCTCACCATCATCCCCCCTCACCACCCTCACCATCACCCCCCTCACTACCCTCAGCATTACCCCCTTACTATCACCCCTCTCACCACCCTCAGCATTACCCCCTCACCCTCAACCCCCCTCACCATCAACCCCCCTCCCTCAACATCAACTCCCTCTCACCATCACCCCCTGTCACCATCACCCCCTCTCCCATTCACCATCACCCCCTGTCACCATCACCCCATCTCACCATCACCCGCCTCTCCCACTCACCATCACCCCCTCTCGCCATCACCCCCCTCTAACCATCACCCGCCTCTCACCATAATCACCCACTCTCCCTCTCATCACCCACTCTCCCACTCACCATCACCCCCTCTCCCTCTCACCATCACCCCCACTCCCTCTCACCATCACCCTCTCATCCCTCTCATCATCACCCCCCCATACACACAACACACTTCAAGCAGCTACCCCAACACCCATTCAGTATAGATAAAAACAATTCTAAATATATATCTATATCTATAGCTATATATCTATATATCTGTTTGTCCATCCATCAGTCAGTCCATCAGGCCGTCCGCCCATGTGTCTGTCTACCTATCTACCTACCTACCTGTCTGTTTGTCTATCTATCTATTGTAGTCCATGGTAATGTAAAGTTAGGTGTTCCTTCATTATTACATTAGATTTATATGCACTATTTGGCTGCTGTTCCCTGGTCACAAAGAATTCTATGATAATTAAATTGTGACAAATAATGTCTAGTGCTTTATGCATAGATCGTTATTTGTGATACAGCTCATGGGGGTAATTAATAACAACAAAAAAAATGTTAACACCAAAATACCATAATAAAATATCTTGATAGTTTATTTATCAGAGATAAAATTATCATTATAAATGCAAATATTTAATTATTACAAGCAGTGTGCTTAATTAATAAAGAAATCATGTTAATAAAATAGAAAATGAATATTGTTACTTGATGCTTATAAGGGGATACATTTACTGATAAAGAAATTAAACTCCTTTCCCTTTAACTTGTTATTTCCATTGCACAAGGTCCTTGATCTCATTGTGTATGGAGTTAATTATTGCATCCCCAATTTATTGTTTTTCTCCAACAGAGAAAGAGAAGATGCAATCAACCAAAAAGTCCTTGAGTAAAGACATAATATTTGTCTTAATGCATCTTTCTCCAGAAAGCCCCAGTGGGACTAAATGTTGATCCTATGGACAAATTGATTTTCTTTTATGGAGAACTTGTCAATTATAAGAGGGAGTCCACCTTGGACATAACTGAAAATGAAGTATCCATCTCACTTTATCTTTAAGAAGTGAGGTCACCATCAGGACACAGTTGTTGACACAATGATCTATTGCAAGTAGAGACTCAATGGTTAGTTCATAATGTTGAACCTATTCTTCTTGGAAAAAAATCCTTAGCTAAATATCATAACCCAGCAATGAGAAGTGGTTTTTAAAGGTCTCCTTGATGGCAAGGATTTGTTGATAGTGATGTCGCAATCATAAAATTTTCCGTTCGAATGGCGAACACGAATTTCCGCAAATGTTCGCGAACGGGCGAACCGGGCAAACCGCCATAGACTTCAATAGGCAGGTGAATTTTAAAACCCACATGGACTCTTTCTGGCCACAATAGAGATGGAAAAGTTGTTTCAAGGGGACTAACACCTGGACTGTGGCATGCCGGAGGGGGATCCATGGCAAAACTCCCATGGAAAATTACATAGTTGATGCAGAGTCTGGTTTTAATCCATAAAGGGCATAAATCGCCTAACATTCCTAAATTGTTTGGAATAACGTGATTTAAAACATCAGGTATGATGTTGTATCAATCAGGTAGTGTAAGAGTTACGCCCGCTTCACAGTGACAGACCAAAATCCCCGTTTAACGCACCGCAAACAACCGCAAACAGTCCATTTGCACAACCGCAAACTCCCCATTTGCACAAGGTTGGATACCAAGCTAGCCATGTCCCGTTCCTTGTCCTCACTGATGTCATTGAAGGTCTCTTCCTCCACCCAGCCACGTACAACACCAAGGGTCCCCGAAAGGTGACAACAAGCCCCCTGGGATGCCTGCTGTGTTTGGTCTTCCACCTCCTCAAAGCCACCTTCCTCCTCTGACTCCTCTTCTTCAGACTCCTCTCTCTGCGTTGCCTCTCTCTGCGTTATTATAAGGTGTGTTAAGTAGTACTATTCCTATAATATATATTTATAACATATAATATTATATTCGTATAAACTGCTCACATGTTCCAATGAGCAGCCAGTCACTACCCCATGAGTGCAGACCGCGAGCCCTGCGCATATAAACAACTCACTTGAGGGGCTAACGCACACCACTATAGTGCTTACATTGTTTTGACTTTCCATGAGATGCTACAGTGTGCTACCAAAGTGTTTAATACATCTCAACAAGAAGTGCCTACATGTCTCCCCAGAGTGCCTACACTAATTTTAACGGAGTCGCTAATATGTACTATAGATGTGTTTACTGGAACCATGTAGCTAACGTACGCTACCACTGGGCATAACCTAAACTCACAAGAGTTACTAACATTGTGTATATCCTATCACCACAGGAGTTACCAGGGAGCATTCCCACTGTGCTCTACTTTTAACTCCACATGAGTTACCAGAGAGCATTGTCACTGTGCTTTACTTTTCACCCCACATAAGTTACCAGAGAGCATTATCACTGTGCTTTACTTTTAACCCCACATGAGTTACCAGAGAGCTTTGTCACTGTGCTCTACTTTTAACCCCACATGATTTACCAGAGAGCATTATCACAGTGCTTCACCTTTAACTTCACATGACTTACCAGAGAACATTATTACTGTGCTTCACCTTTAACTTCACATGAGTTACCAGAGAGCATTATCACTGTGCTTTACTTTTCACCCCACATAAGTTATTAGAGACCATTATCACTGTGCTTTACTTTTAACCCCACATGAGTTACCAGAGAGCATTATCACTGTGCTTTATCATTAAAGGGAAACTCCAGTGCCAGGAAGACGATCCGTTTTCCTGGTACTGGAGGGTCCCTCTCCCTCCCACCCACCAATCCCCAGTTACTGAAGGGGTGAAATCCCCTTCAGTCACTTACCTGAGGCAGCGGCGATGTCCCTCGCCGCTGTCTCCTAATCTGCGCCGCTCCTCCTACTGGCTCCGTCGGCCGGCGAGACTGATCCCACCCACCGGCCGAGGAGACCTAATGCGCATGCGCGGCAATTCCGCGCATGCGCCTTAGGTCTCCCCATAGGAAAGCATTGAAAACGAATTTCAATGCTTTCCTATGGGGATTTGAGCGACGCTGGAGGTCCTCACACAGCGTGAGGACGTCCAGCGACGCTCTAGCACAGGTGTGCTATTCCTGTGCTATGGACCAGGAAGAGACCTCTAGTGGCTGTCTAGTAGACAGCCACTAGAGGTGGAGTTAACCCTGCAAGGTAATTATTGCAGTTTATAAAAAACTGCAATAATTACACTTACAGGGTTAGGAGTAGTGGGAGTTGGCACCCAGACCACTCCAATGAGCAGAAGTGGTCTGGGTGCCTGGAGTGTCCCTTTAACATCACATTAGTTACCAGAGAGCATTATCACTGTGCCTTACCTTTAACGTCACATGAGTTACCAGAGTGATATATCTTACTGTTTGTTCCCTACACATGCATGGGCAACTAGCGAGCTATACTGTACTGTCTGTCTTATGCCCGTACGGGACACTAGCTGGTTAATCTTACGCCCTCATGGGCTGCTAGAGTGCGGCACCGGATAACAAAGCAAATATAGATATAAATGCCCACTATACCATGTTATGTTTGTAATGCCTGTCAAAGAAATGCCTGCAACAGCTGTTGGAGCTGTGCAAGCCCAATGTTATTTTATGCACAACCAAAATAAAAATAAAGAATTGAAAAAAATAAAAAAATAAAAAGATACAAAAAATAGATAAAAATAGATAAAAATAAATAAATAAAAAAATGAATGCAGCTTCAGAATGAATCTAAAATGGATGCTGTCCAGGAGGTGGGAGGGTCTGGGAGCGAGAGTCTTCTGCTGATTGGCTGGAATGTGTCTGCTGACTGTGAGGTACAGGGTCAAAGTTTACTCAATGATAACGAATAGGGGGCGAACCGAACATCGCATATGTTCGCTACCTGTGGCGAACGCGAACAACCTATGTTCGCCAGGAACTATTCGCCAGCGAACCGTTCGGGACATCTCTATTTGTTGAACATCCTGAGACATGAAGTCCATTTATAGATAAAGTACTTTTATTTGTCACACAGGGTAATTCAGTAAACACCGTATTTTCTCAGGATGGACAAAATCCAGTGAAAAGGACCAAATTCCAAGCGCCATGGCAATTCTCATATTTACTAAAGCTAACTAATGCTGGAATTCAGTTGGCCTGAGCAAATCATCAGCATTTTCCTGCATGCATTTAGTATGCAGTAGACAGAGGAAAGTTTAGGCACTCCAAGGTTTAAGAAGGCAAATTTATTAGAACCAAATGACAGATAGTAGCAAAATTTTGACCTGTAAGGTCTTTCTCAAGCTTGAGAAAGACCTTACAAGTCGAAGAATTGCCATGGTGCTTGGAATTTGGTCTTTTTCACTGGATTTTGTCCATCCTGAGAAAATACGGTGTTTACTGAATTACCCTGTGTGACAAGTAAAAGTACTTTATCTATAAATGGACTAATTTGGCTGCATCCTGGTTCAGAGTAATGGGATTGAGTGCAGTTCCTAATGTATCTCGAAAAATGAATGCATTCAGTGTCCAGATAAAAAGCAGTGCTCTAGCATTGTAACCCTACAAATTAATGGACTCAGATGATTCACAATGCACCAATTTTATACAACTTTATAACTGAATGCATCCAGCATTATCATTCACTTGCTTTTTTGAAAGTGAATGGTAATTTTAAATTCTATTTGACCACTGGTAGCACTAGCAGCAATTAACAGCAGCACTAGCAGCCATTGGCAAATAAGAAACCATTGACAATGCAAAAAGTAAAAATAAATACATAAAAAGGCTATAATATTAATATTATAATTGGTGAGGTCAATATGACTAAATATTACCATTAGGGAGGTATAAAAGATCCCTATGCCTCGATCTACCATGCAACTGGTGGGGACATATCTACTAACTGTTTAATACCAGTGACTGTATGTTGCTGCAGAGCTTCTCTTAAGACTTGGCTGTCAGAGCACTCTGATTGCTTGGCTTACTAGTCAACCAACTAGAGTGCTCCTACTCATATTGCTTGTTTAGGGCTGAAGAGAATAAAAGACTTCACTTGGAAGGTGTACTTTTTTTCAGGCTTTATTGATTTATTTCAGATGCTTTATTGGCACCCTCACTTTTATTAGGGTAAGTGGACTTATTTATTTTTAATGATGGCTGGCTAAGGGATTGACAACCCCTAGCTATTCAGAGGAGCAAAGGACGAGGTGGACAATAACATACACATCCCCACATTGTCACACAATGTGTCCTATCATGTTATGTAACAGGCCCAATCCCGATGGCCTTTCTAGAGAATGGCCAGCCATTTTGTAGATGCCATGCTGTTTAAAACCTCCCTTATAGTAATATTAGGATCTTATTGACACCCCTTGGGATTTTTAATGATTTATTTTACTTTTTTAATAGGGCACTGGTCAGCCACCACATATTTAACCCTTGCACAGCCCAGGGTTATCTAACTATTTGCATGCTGGCTGCTAGCTCTGCCAGTGGGCACATAGTTTGGATTTATTTGTATTTTTTTTTTATCTTGGTATAGATTTAAAGCATTTGGTCTGGATATCAACAACCATGTTCAGCCTGTTTGGGGACTGAATTACAAAATACAGACATTGTTGAGTAGCGTGTTATTTGTGTTATTATTTATTTGCTAAAGTGAGAATTCAAAGTAATTTTCACATTTTAGGCTTAAGTAGATGAACTGAAAAATTGGATATTTTAGTCTTACATGTGAAATTCACTTTAAATGCACTTTGAATTTTCACTTTAGTAGATAACCCAGTATATCTGCGTATAAAGATTTAAATATTGATGCAATGCATGTTTTTTTGTTATCCTAGTTATCTAATATAATTATAAATCATTTGTTTTTGTTTAAAGGAGAACTGCCATGTAAAAGACTTTTAAATATTTTGTCTAGTTATCCTTATGTTTCACAAGTATGTATATGTGAGGTTTAAAAATAAAATTAGATGTAGAAATCCACACCTGTTTATCCTGCAAATGTACTCCTCCATTTTATCTCCTTGTCAACCATTGTTTTAATCTTCCTCTTTAAGCTAAACATTCAAAGGATACATTTTAGATGCCATACTGTACAGAGGTAAAGCAAGGAAGGTGCAGGGAGGAAATGTGCCACCTAGACCAGCTGTCCCAAGGGCCTTTGCACCACATGCTCTGACGCAACAGTCTGGCCTACTGGGACACAGGGAAGGTTCTTGTGGGCAATCTCAAACTGATCTTTTTTATGTATTTTTTTCACTTTTTTATTTTGGAAGTTGGGTAGCAAGTGCTGGCCATCTGCCACATGATTAACAATTACGCCGTTGAGAGTTTTGTTTTAGCTCTTTGTCTACTAGCTGGTAGTACTGCCAGTGACCAAATAGTATTTATGTTAAGGATTTATAGTAGTTAAATCTGATAATCCTGGTTTCCTATTTACTCCGCATTCGATATCTTATTATCCAGATTTTTAGCATTGGCCCTTTCCCTTGACTTACTTTACATAAGTGTCTAAGAATGTAGCCTGAGTTAAGGGAATGCCTGCTCACCTTTAGAGTTTCACATTTTTGATAACCCCTGGGATACAAACATTTGGTTTATTTTATTTATTTATTTTAGGCAGTTACATAGTTACATAGGCTGAAAAGAGACATGTGTCCATCAAGTTCAGCCATCCTCACCTTTGTTTTTTGCTATTGATCCACAAGAAGGCAAAAAACAGCTTAAAGCACTTCCAATTTTGCAACAAACTAGGAAAAAAAATCCTTCTTGACCCCAGAATGGAAGTCAAATGTATCCTTGGATCAAGAAGCTATTACCTTACATTGAAAAATTATATCCTTTAATATTCTGTTTTTGCAAGTTAGTATCTAGTTGCTGTTTAAACATCTGTACAGACTCAGATAAAACCACTCCTTCAGGCAGTGAATTCCATATCCTTATTGTTCTTACGGTAAAACCAAAAACTTTCCTTTGCCTTAGACTAAATCTTCTTTCTTCCAGTCCAAACGCATGATCTTGTGTCCTATGTAAGGTCTTCTTTGTAAATAGATTTCCACACAATAATTTGTATTGGCCACGGATATATGTGTATAATGCTATCATATCCCCTCTGAGGTGACATTGTTCTGAACTAAAGAGGCTTACATCTGTTAACCTTTCTTCATAGCTAAAATGTTCCATTCCTTTTATTATTTTGTAACCCACCTCTGCTCTCTTTCTAGTGCCATAATATCCTTCTTTAGAACAGGTGCCCTAATTGCAAGGCATATTCAAGATGTGGTCGTACCAGCGATTTATAAAGAGTCAAAATTATATTCTCATCCCGAGAATGAATGCCCTTTTTCATGCATGATAATACCTTACTGGCCTTAGCCACTGCTGATTGACATTGCACATTGTTGCATAGTTTGTTGTCTATAACAATTCCCAAGTCCTTCACATGTGTGGTTATCTCTAATTCGCTTCCATTAAGGGTGTACGTTGCTTGTGCATTCTTGATGCTGAAGTGCATAACTTTGCATTTTTCTACATTAAATTTAATCTGCCATTTCAGTGCCCAGTCCCCTAGTCTATCTAAATCCCTCTGCAGCAAAGTAATATCTTGCTCACATTGTATTATTTTATATAGTTTTGTGTAATCTGCAAACACTGAAACATGACTTTCAATGATCATTTATAAACCTGTTAAATAGAAGGGATCCCCCCCCCCCAAAAAAAAAAACGAACAGGGACACCACTTGCCACCTGTGTCCAGCTTGAAAATGTACCATTAATGACAATTCTCTGTACTCTATTTTTAAGTCAATTTTCTACCCAAGAACAAGAATTTTCATCTCGACCGATTTCTTTGAGTTTGAACACCTATAGTGTGGAACTGTATCAAACGCCTTGGCAAAATCCAAATATATCACATCTACTGCAACACCCTGATCTATACTTTTACTTACTTCTTCGTAGAATGCAATCAAGTTAGTTTGACATAACCTGTGCTGCATAAAACCATGCAGATTTTTACTGATAACCATGTTCGTCTCAAGGAATTCTTGAATATTATCCCTTAATAACCTTTCAAATACTTTCCCAGCCACAGAAGATAAGCTCACAGGTCTTCCCGGCAAGGATTTCGAACCCTTTTTGAATATAGGAACCACATCCGCCTTCCTCCAATCCTACAAAACACTTCCTGAAAGAAAAGTTATGTTAAAGGGTTATGTGCAGAAATATGAGGAAATAGCTGCTCTAAATAATAAGGCTATACAAGCCATTAGCTAATATATCCCTAGTCCTTGTTTTCAGACAAATGCATGCAAATATTCCTATTGTTTGTCCCAAACAATAAGAATATGCTTCTTTGTCTCATACAGTATCTCAAAGTGTCAATATTGTGTGTGGCCACCATTATTTTCCAGCACTGCCTTAACCCTCATAGGCATGGAGTTCATCAGAGCTTCACAGGTTGCCACTGGAGTCCTTTTCCACTCCTCCATGACGACATCACAAAGCTGATGGATGTTAGAGACCTTGTGTTCCCCCACCTTCCGTTTGAGGATGCTGCACAGATGCTCTATAGGGTTTAGGTCTTGAGACATGCTTGGCCAGTCCAACACCTTTACCTTCAGCTACTTTAGCAAGGCAGTGGTCATCTTGGAGGTATGTTTGGGGTCGTTATCATGGGGGAATTCTGCCCTGTGGCCCAGTCTCCAAAGGGAGGAATTCATGCTCTGCTTCAGTATGTCACAGTACATGTTGGCATTCATGGTTCCCTCAATGAACTGTAGCTCCCCAGTGCCGGCCGCATTCATGCAGGCCCAGACCATGACACTCCCACCACCATGCTTGACTGTAGGAAAGACACACTTGTCTTTGTACTCCTCACCTGGTTGCTGCCACACACACTTGACACCATCTGAACCAAAGAAGTTTATCTTGGTCTCATCGGACCACAGGACATGGTTCCAGTAATCCTGTCCTTAGCCTGCTTGTCTTCAGCAAACTGTTTGCAGGCTTTCTTGTGCATCATCTTTAGAAGAGGCTTCCTTCTGGGATGAAAGCCATGCAGACCAATTTGATTCAGTGTGCGCCATATGGTCTGAAAACTGACAGGTTGACCCACCACCCCTTCAAACTTTGCAGCAATGCTGGAAACACTCATACGTCCATTTCCCAAAGACAACCTCTGGATATGATGCTGAGCATGTGCACTTCTTTTGGGCGACAATGGTGAGGCCTGTTGTGAGTGAAACCTGTCCTGTGAAGCCGCTGTATGGTCTTACCCACCGTGCTGCAGCTCAGTTTCAGGGTCTTGGCAATCTTCCTATAGCCTAGGCCATCTTTATGTAGTGCAAAAAAAATTTTTTTCAGATCCTCAGAGAGTTCTTTGCCATGAGGTGCCATGTTGAACTTCCAGTGACCAGTATGAGAGAGTGTGAGAGTGATAACACCAAAACACCTGCTCCACATTCACACGTGAGACTTTGTAGCACTAATGAGTCACGTAACACCGTGGAGGGAAAACGGCTAATTGGGCCCTAGTTGGACATTTCCACTTAGAGGTGTACTCACTTTTTTTGCCAACAGTTTAGACATTATTGGCTATGTGTTGAGTTATTTTGAGGGGACAGAAAATGTACACTGTTATACAGGCTGTACACGTACTACTTTACATTGTAGCAGAGTGTCATTTCTTCAGTGTTGTAACATGAAAAGATATAATAAAATATTTACAAAAATGTGACGGGTGAACTCACTTTTGTGAGATACTGTATAAGGATGAACACTGAAGACAGAGGTTTTTAATATAGCAGTACACATACACTTATCTGCACTTTTGCAGTGTACTTTGAGAATTTCATGTATATTAGTATTTTAAGTAGTTTGGTTGTCTAAAAAAATCCTGTCTAATAAATAGACCCAATATTTTCTAACACACATTTAGCACACATTTAAGTCTTTGCCACAACAAAAAAACTAGATGCTTTTTCTTTATTGCAACATTTATTGCTACATTGGTGGTGGTTGAGGGATTTTGTCTCTAAGGACACTACTTAGGATGCTACTTAGAAATCTTCTGTGCAAAACACAAACATCTCAAAGTAGAAGGTAATGAAGCACTCAGAGCTATAATACCAAATAATAGTTTTCACTGATGTCAGTTCAACCGCAACAAATTATTAACTTGCCTTACTGGTGTGTTATTAATTTCAGCTTTTAATGTGCTAAGTGAATGCTGCAAGGAAAAAAAAATATGCAATGCAATTTTTCACCATTCAGCAGCCAAACAGTTAAAATGTCTATAAAATAAAGGCAAACACTTAAATACATGTCATTGTATTTGTCGTGCATGGTTAATCTATTTTCATCTACCTACTGTAAACTGACTTATATATTGCTATAGAAGGACAACCACTGCAGTTCCTACAATTGCTACTTGTATACAACTATTAGTAACCTTGGCCACTCACAAAGACATCACCTGATAAGCAAAGGATTCTGGGAATTTTCCTTTTACAGTAAAACAGATATCAATAAAAAAAAAGTGTATATAGAACTCATATAATGGTTTTCTTCTGGTTTAGGAAAATTTAAAAATGATACTGTCTTACTGTTAAAATAAAGCACAAAAACATGTTTTTTCAGGTAGGTGTCACTAATGTATACTTTGTATACTGTGTTTCAGCAGTCAGGTGATTATGGGTAATCCATCAATGAATCATTCAGAACTGTCTTTGTTCAATCATTGTATCAATTATTATTAAATCATAGCAATCATTGATAGACAGTGGAGGACATGAACTAAGGTATGAAGAGCTGGAGTTATTTGGACTCAAGGGATGGGGGTCGGGATCATTTAAATTAAATGATATTTATTTCATATAGCACTATGGGCAGGGGGTGGGTGCTGAAGTAATCATCTGGACACAAAGGAAACTGAATAGGTAATTACATTAATTATATCAGTCTTAAAAAAATGTCATCTTAGTGACATAACATTGACAGGCATGGTAATCTAATTAACTAAGTAGAAATTTTCATAGTTTATTACAGTGATTTAAAAAGAAAAGAACACTGAAATGTCTCTGCTTTTCAAGTATGTCCTTGACAGCATACACAATACATTGTTAAAATTAATTTAAACAATTTAAAAAAAAATATCTTGACATGTAATTGCCCGTGACATGTTCATGCTATCTGCATAGCCACCTGATGTTAAAATTAGGTTAAATAACACAACACAAATTAAGAAATGATAGAGGATTCTGAGCCTACCTTAACACAATATATTAACAAAATCAATACCTGCTGGCAGTAGGCTTATCTAATGACGACTTCTGTGTTGCCCTCCTTCTCTTAGGCTTTCCACTCAATTGCCTGGTTCTGTTGAGTACTAAGCTCCGCTACTTAGCTCTGTTCTTCATGACTTGTTCATTAAGCTTTGTGTTCCAGTGGTGGTTTTCTGAAACTGTTTTCAATTTCACATGCATGGGGAAGGTACTCCCATAGACATAAAGATACAACTACAGACCACAGACACACACACATACCACCAACATATCCTTTTACATACTCCACACCAGAAACAACTCCCTTTAAACACAAAATGCACCACAAACATGCCTTTTAACATACAAATTGAATCACAAGCAGCCCCCTCAACATACACAAGCACACAAGAAGCCTCCAAACACATACATGACCACCAGCAGCTTCCTTACACGAGCACAACTATTTACAAACTCTATACCACCTGTGGTATCCCACTTAATGAAAAAAGTAAAAACAGTGAAAATGTGTCTCTACATTCATTGTGCTATTCAGAACAAATATTTTCCACATGCAAGAGCATCTCCCGATGAGGAAAGTTCAGTGTCAGTGGTGGAAACACTGAATAGCAGTGAAGCTTCTCTAGTAGCCATCCGAGGAGTGGCCAGTGGAGGTATCTCTATTCTGTAATGTAAAAACTGCCTTTTCTCTGGAAAAAAACAACGTTTACTCTAAAGAGCCTGAAGGGAATGATTATACTCACAAGAACAAATACAATAAACTGTAGTTGTTCTGGTGACTATATTGTCCATTTAAAGTGAACCTCTAATGGAGAAAATAACTTGCCTTAAATCACTTCCATAAACATTAAATACACCAAATATCATAAAGATATAATGTAAAATATAAAGATTGACTCACTTTTCCTAATTTCCAGCACTACTTAGTGGGTGTTACTCTTCATATAACACCTGCATCCTCTCCACCTGTGTTCCGCCTGCAAGCTTCTTTGATTTGCCCTGCTTGAGACGCATCCCCAAGCAGGGCAGATCTCGTCAGTGATGTTGTCTTGTGACTCCATTCCTATACTCCCTAGTCGGTACTAAAATACCTGACTCGGGAGTTTCCATACAGCCACAGTGCATGAACTGTGGTTGCAATGAGAGGAGAGCTGAGGGACCTCCTGTGACACGTGCCCTCTAAAACTTACTTGCCACCTCAAAAGCATGTGGCATGTGTTATAGAGTCATTGTCTATCATTGGCATTGTCTATCATTGGCATGGCGTGACAATGCATGTTAACAATGGTATATAATTGTGTTTAGAGTCAGTGAGTATGAATACACGTATAGGTATAGGTGTTGTATGTGTTAATGCAGATATACATTAGTTCAGTGTATCAGTCTGTGAATGAATGCAAGGATGTACTTTCTTGGAGAAAGGTGAGGTGGTGTTTTTATGAATGTGGTGGTAAACATGTTTATACCATTTGTGAGCATGCTTGTAAGAGGCTATTTGAACTCATGTCACTTTCATGCTCCCCATGTCACCCATGACCACACAGTCTCTAGTCTATATTCCATATGGTGCAGCTGACGCCATCTATAGTGCCCTGGAGGGTGGCAATACAACTGACTGGCAGGGCAGGTGATATCCATCAATAATAATAATGGGCCTTTGATAAAAGATGCCACTCAAGGGTTGGAAGGAGATGCACCAATTGGCAGTTTGAGGGACATCATGCTCGCTGGCTGCCCCTTAGTGTAACTGCTATAAATGTCTGTGCATGCAGTCCCTTTCTACTTTTGTTGTAGTGTTGTGAGAGAACAGTGGCTGGATGTCACTGCTCTTTAACAGTGCTGTTTGCTCTTTCATAATGCTAGCAAAGCATTGAGAAATAATGGTTATGGTACTTAGCGTATCTCTTTACGTTTACTGTAAAAGGTTTGCTAATGGTTAGAGCGACTGTTTCTTTGGATTAGTGAGTTTAACCATTTAGTACAGGGGTAGGCAACCTACGGCACTAGTGCCATGCATGGCACTCGAGGTACCTTTGCACGGCACTCAAGGCTACAAGAGCCAAACAGGCTCTGGCCTGTCAGGAGTCCCAGTGAAACTTCAGATATCTGCTAATACGAAAAGGTGGTGAAGGACAATCCTCCATTCATGCATTGCAGAACGTAGAGGACGTGATCTCAGATCACGTCCTCCCAGCACTTGTGAATGGGAATTCACACTGGAGTAGAGCAGCCCATAGCTTCCTGTTGCAGCTTCTGTCCTTGAGCTGTACCTGGCCAGCATGGTCCCCACTTAAACCCAAGGAAGCCTCCCAGACTGCTAGATATACACAGAGCTGCAGAATAACAAATAGTACAAACAGCTCACATATAAACACACACACAGTCCGCACAAACGCAACGCCACCAACAATCCACATACATACACACAACCCCACATGCAGCCTCTCACATGCAATACCCCAAACAGCCCCACACATACACACACTACCAAATACACAATGTGGCATATCCATCCACACACACACACACACACACACACAATTCCACAAGCAGCCCCCATACACAGCCCAAATTCATAGATATTATACATGATACCACAAACTATTAATGAACATATACAATATAATGGCTCATATACGCACAACTATGATACAAAGCAACTGCAGTATAAATAACACAAGCAGAATATGGCAACATGAACACCTCAATTTAAAGAAATATGACCGACACGCTATGGGACATCACAATCATATTTCGGCACAGTGCTGCTAAAAGGTTGCCTACCCCTGATTTAGTATAAGAGAGAGATTACATTAAATACTAGGGGAAGTTAGTGTTTATGGTTAGAGGTTTAGGTTTACATAAGGGGTAAAGTTAGGTTTTAGGATAAAAAGGGTGTTTAAGACAGGGGTTTTATGGTTAGTGAAGCATGGAAATGAACTGTCTTAATACCGTCATCCTATGAGAATCCATGTGTTTTGCAATACCTGGACTACGTATCACCAATACATATAATTCTCACACGTACTGATAGGTTTACAAATATTAGCCTTTTTCATGCGTGTTGTTGAAAGCAAAATTCAAAGCAGTTCTTCCCTAATTTTTAATGTAATGAGCAATATTGTGGCAATTTTCATACTTTTTTTTAAAGAAAGAACTGAAATCTTTGGACACGCGAAGAATCTAATTTGTCATGCAAGAGTGTTTTTTTTTTTTTGTCTGAGACATAATAAAATATTCATTGTAACAATTGTACTATTGTACTCTATTGCCCTGCAAAAAATATAATTCATCAACCTTTATCTATAACTAATAGGAGAGATTATTTTTGTCATAGAGAAGGGGAGACAGTTTTTTTGCAAACCCCTGAGAAGCCATATGAAATGCTTCATTAGGAACTATATAGATTCACATTTTACCAAATGTGACTGTCTAATGTGAGTGCACCAGCTCATTAATCCAAAGGTCCAAACAGTGACAGCCCAAATTAACATCCATATATCAAGGTATGCAAGGTGCCATTAATACAGCTTGGTCAACTATGGAGAAAGAATCTGTGACAGTTTAATGTTTCCCAGGGCACTAATGAATAGAACTGCTGTCTAATGAGTGTCTATTTAGGTCGGTGAGGATCTTGAAAATCCTACTTCACTGACCGGAATGTATTTATACTTTGTACAAATTGCTTCCATTTTACCATCCTTTTGTCATTCAAAGGAAGGAAATATAACCCTATCATATCTAGACTGATAGATATATTTTTTAAGATCAGCATGCCATTGACTATAGGCTGAATGGGAGTATTTGTCTCCCCAAAAAATCTATGGACTCTCTAAGGTGATAGAAAAATGTAAAATCTCCAACTATAATATGTAGTCATCAAATGGGTATCTCCTCTAGGACTTGGAAGATACTTAATACTTCTCTATTCTTTCTGCTCTTTGACACTGCACCATATGATGCAGTTTATTGGCAGGTCTAGTGTTGATTAACTAATAAAGCAGGGTAGAATTAATGTATCTAACTTAACCAAGACTGACTAGTTATTGCCTCCAGTAGAGTTAGGAGCTTGCCATATTAAGCGGGGTTATGCATAAAAAGTGTATGTTCTGAAAAGTAGTGCAAACATGGAAAATCGACAAACTCACCAATGCAATGTACTTGCTGGTTTCCATGGTGACTGTCCCACTTTTAGTGCTTTACACCACTTTTTAGAACATAACCCAAAATTATTCTGAAAAAGTTTTTGATGACCTCTGTTACAGGTTTAAAAAAAAAAAAATCTCGATAGTATTGCTCTCATTAAAGCATAATAACCATACAATTATAATATATTTCAAAACTAAATTTTATTAAAGACACGGAGACTCCTATTATGCTTTCTCTTTCCTTTAATTTCCCTCAGCAGCGAAGAGAGAGATGTATACAGAAGAGAAAAAATAACATTGCATAGTAACAGTGCAACCAATCAGAAATCATCAACTAGTATATAAGGTATATAAGCACTCCAGCACTCTTCCTCTTTCTTCACTGCTCCCTTAGACGAGCTAGGTACATTTGTTTCTCACTATTCTGCTGCATTTGACACAGAATACTGTTTTACTTTATTGGTATAATTTGTATGATTCCACTTTATGAGTAATTGTGTCTATGCTGCTCATGGCTGTATTATTTGTTGCTTATTTTTCTGGAGTGTGCCCCTGTGTGTGTTCTTTGTAAGGTGACTGAATCATCACTTTTCTACCCCTCAAGGGACTCCTCTCCTGCCTCCCTCTCGGCATCCCTTTTGCCAGCCAATGGAAGGCATGAAGCGATCCCTCTCCGTCCGCGGGATGCAGATTTCTGCAACCCGACCACGGTATTTTCACCACGAGTTTGATCACTGTGCTGTGTGGTTTGTGTGCACAAGCACCCCGCCCACTCTTACTGCCGCGCATGCGCAGTGCGCTCGAGGCGGCAATTTTCTTGGATCTAATGTCGCCCACCAGTGTCGGCGGCCATTTTGGTGCATCCATAAGAGCGGGAATCTCAGTGCGGTCCAGCAGTATAGTGCAACACGGCTCCTATGACTCTGGCACACTCCGTGTACCATTAGTATTGTTTTAGTGCTTTTTGTGTGTATCTTTTTGCTTTAGGGTTATCTCCTCCTAACTCAATAGTTGGGTGGCTGGATTAAGCAACCCTTACCACCTTTTTTCCATTTTCTTCCTACCTCATTACCAGATGTTTTTTGTTCCAACCTTTTAATGGTTTATATTGCCCTCAGTACCCCATCGGGTTGAATATGTATATCCATATTAGCATATACTTGATTTTTTGCACCCGCTGTGGGGATTCGGGGGCTGCGACCTAACAATATGCAATCCAATGGAGATGGGCATACCGGCCACCCGCTGAATGTCATGGGAGCTACCATCCCTGACCCTATAGATGAATCCAATATGATGGCCTCAGAGGAATTCCAAAGCCTGCTAGATGTGACTATGACGAACGCCATCAACAAGGCCTTAACATCGGCCATGAAGGTCATGTCCTCCACGTTTACACAGTCCATAACTCAGGCTTTGATACAAGGGTACCCTGCCAGGCCCCTCCATAGCAAAGCACTGCTATGCTCAGTGCAGCCTTGCCGGGCCGAAAGGCCCTGAGTAAACACAAGCATCATATTTCCCCTCCTAAAATCCAGGAAATCCCTGGTTTGAATGACATGCCTCAGGCTGTCAAGGATGGCTTGCACCGACCGCCACTGGTCGGGCAAAAGCAGCCAGAAATTGGAAATGGATGAGAGCCCAAGAGATCATGTCCGACTCGGACTATAGTGAGGAGGAGGGCTCGGACGAGGCCCTTTCAGACCCTTACGAGGATGAGGTTTCTGACGATGAAAACCTCATGGGGTCACAGTTTGTGTCTGCTTCGCAAAAAATGGTGCAAGATAACACTGACGACCCCCAGGAGGTTAAGTCTACCCAGTGTTCGACCCGAATGACTTACGTCACACGCGCTCAGCTGAGTGGGAACCACCGGAGCATATTGCGATATTTTGCGCGATACCTGGCGCTAAGAGTCCGCAGACCCCTTTCCCAGGAGGGTCATAATAAACTGAGGGCTGAACTCCCCCTGCCCATTATCCTTGACATGGTGGCCAAGACTCTTGAAGTCGATCCACACATTGTACAATTTTTTAACAAAAAACATCTGAAAGCCGAGGAAAAGTCTAGGCTATTCCTTACGCAATTGCCAGGACAAGTTCCTAGACATGCTAGGCCCCATTACAAAACTCTATGGACTGCTGGAAACAGCACAAGTGGGAGAATCCTAACTAGACTATGACGTGGCATTTGGATGGCTGTAAATGCCCTGTGTGCATGGTTGGCAATGCCAACTCAGCCATGTCCACTGAATGCAGGAAAGCTATCATGCTCAAAATAGAGCCTACATTGGCTAGCATGGCTACTAATGAGCCTGGAGTGGCTGCAAAATGCCTGTTATTTGGTGAGTCCTTTGTCAAGGACCTCGGCTCTTGCATTAAAACCTTCACAGGGCTGGATAAAGCGCAGAGCTCCATTAAAAGAGTGTTTCACCAAAAGGTTTTTGGTGGGGCTGGTAAAGGTAGGAGCCTTCTATCCGTCCACAACCTCAGGGGTTTTACCAGACCGGGCAGAGACTCCTTTCATACACCCAAACCGGTGCCAGAAGGCAACTAGAGGACGCCCTTGGAATGCCCGCGGCGGTCGAGGAACGACCCCAGGAAAACATCCTTATGGTGAGTACTGTGTATCCCAATTTTTCCAATGTAAAGGTGGGGTGAGGACTAGCTCTATTTCACCAAGCTTGGCCTGTGATTACGTCCGACACATGGATACTACACACTATCCAGAGGTATCATTTAGACTTAACCGCTTTACCCATACAGGCCACCCAGCTTCGTTTGCCCATGATGTCCACAGAGCATCATAACCTAATCTCCAAGGAGATCGAGAAAATTGGAATCGAAGAACGCTATAGAGGAAATCCTTTGGGATACGTCAGAGTTTGTGAGCGACCTCTTTCTAGTCCCAAAAAAGGGTGAAGGCGTCCGACCAGTCATAAATGTGTGACCACTGAATGCCTTTGTCCAGTATCGGCATTTCAAGATGGAGAGCATCCACTGCCTCAGAGACATACTACTACTTGCAGACAAGATGGTGAAACTCGACCTGAAAGATGCCTACCTGACAATCCCCGTGGCAGAGGAACACAGGGACCCGCTACAATTCCGATGTGAAACAAGGAAATGGCGCTTCACATGCCTACCCTTTGGCCTGTCTTAGGCCCCCTGGTGCTTCACAAAAGTCCTGAAATCAGTGGTGATCTTCCTGCGAATCCGCGGAGTACAATTAATCATCTACTTAGATGATATCCTTCTACCTTCAGAAATGCAGGAACAACTGACTGTCCATCTCACGTGGACCATACACCTCCTTCAGAACCTAGGTTTCTTGGTGACCTGGGAAAAGTCAGTCTTACAACCATCCCAACATATGGAGTTTCTGGGGTTTCGGGTCGACTCCGTCCAACAGGTCCTATGCCTCCCAGCAGAGAAAATATAGAACATCAAGAAATAGATAAAACTGTCAATGAACCGCCCGAATATATCCCTACGACAACTAGCAAGGGTCATCGGCCTATTGGCTGCCTACATCCAGGTGATTTTCCCGGGCCTATTATACTACTGGGCTTTGCAGCATCCTAGTTAAGAAGTGGCCATTGAAACAAAACACGCATTTCGCTAGACGAGGAATCCAGGGAAAAGTTGACCTGGTGACTGGCCCACATGGAAGCATGGAACGGGTGAGCGACATTCAGATCCACTCCAGATCTTGTGATAGAATTGGACACGAGCTTACATAGCTGGGGCGTGTGTTGCGGTACCACATCCACCGGAGGCAGATGGTCCACAGACAAATCCTTTCTGCATATCAATTGCCAGGAGCTGCTGGCAGCCTCGTTTGCCATTTGCAGTCTCTCACCCAAGAACATCTCCTGTTCGATTCTCCTCAAACTAGACAATGTTTCCGCCGTCTGCTACATCAATCATCTGAGTGGAAACAAATCACGAATACTAGCGGTATAGGCCTGAGATTTCTGGCATTATTGTCTATGACATAACATATTCGGTGACTGCGGAACACATCCCAGGCCTGGAGAATTACACGGCAGACTGGAACTCCCATTACCTGAAGGACATGGGAGACTAGAAGCTCCAACCATCTATACTCAAGGAGATTACCCACCTCTGGGGGCCTCTACACACGGACCTCTTCGCATCCCTCCATCCCTCCATTCAATCTGATTGCTCGGACACTGGAATACCTACGATATTGCAAAGGCACGATAGTCCTGATAACTCCATTTTGGAGGTCGCAACTTTGGTTCTCACATCTGTTGAAGATTACAATAGACTATCCACGATTACTACCGAATGAACCCTTCCTCCTGACCAATCCGGACTGGGAGAGTCACGGACTCATAGACCAGGGCCTTCTACGTCTACTAGCATGGCTAATTTCCGGGGACCCTGGGCAATCGAAGATGTTTCACAAACAACTATCCAACTCCTGGCAAGCGCTTGAGCACCAGGATTGAGACGTTCCTACCATGCAGCTTGGAAAACATGGTCCGATTGGTGCCTGGAATGGTCGGTGGATCCTATATAATCTCCTGTAAAGATGGTATTGAATTTTCTTACACACCTTTTCGAATTGGGCAAGGCCTTTCGTACCGTCAATCTATACCGGTCAGCAATCTCGGCAGGACATAATGGATTAGATGGTCTCCCAATCGGACAAAACCCATTGATTTGCCATCTACTCAAGGGTATTCGTTTTTCATTTCCCCCAAAGCCTAAATATGGATCATTTGGGGACGTGAATGTGATTTTCAACCTACTAGATGACTGGCCCTAAAACGCCGAGCTATCTCTAAAATGACAGGGACATTGCTGCCAGACCACTTCAATGAAGGAACGTTTGTTAGCACTTCTGAGCTAAGCCCATGCTGATCAAAACAGTTATGTGCAAACAGTTATATATTCAAAGCCAGATACACACTTTTGGATCACAACCCATGCGTTGATTAAAAAAAACCCTGTGTTTGAAATACAGTCAATTGCTCAGGGAACCGCAAACATGCAGAGTGAAGTCTTAAACACAATGCCTCTCTATGCCCATTTGCATGTGAAGCTAGGAACTCTGGGATTGTTGTAGAACATGATTTCCCACGTTTGTGCTCAAGGAGGGCTTTCCATGGTCTAAATTTAGATGTGCAGGGGATGCACAAAGGTAATCTCTCTCTCTGTATATGTATACCAATAAAGCAATCAATTATATAAATTCAAAGCCAAATGTACAATAAGCAAATGGGTAATAATTAAAACTAAAATATACAAAATAGCTGCTAACCTGACAAAGAGTAGCTAGCAGAATTAACTATACAAATATTAAACAAAGGTATCTCTACCATTGGTAACTGCAAAAGGAGCTGTTGATCCAATTTAGTATCATCAGGGCCGGCCTTAGGTGTTCAGGCGCCCTGTGCGAAACAATCTTGTGGTGACACCCATCCCCCCCCCCCCACCCTCACCTGTCTCTGTTTGGACCCCTTCAAACTATTTTAGGAGCATTCACAATCTGTCGCCTCCACCCCCTCTACAAAAACCCTGCACCTCTTAACCAAAACCCCTGGCCAGATCTTCACCAAGCCCCTGGTCACCACTTCATCAAACTCCTGGCCACCCCTTCATCAATGCCCTGGCCACCCCTTAATCAAGCTCCTAGCCACCCCTTAATCAAGCTCCTAGCCACCCCTTAATCAAGCTCCTAGCCACCCCTTACCCTTCATCAATCCCCTCCCACCCCTTTATCAATTCCTGCCACCCCTTAATCAGTCCCCTGCCCCTCTCATCAATTTCCTCCCACCCTTTTCTCAGCCCTCTGCCCTTATTCATCATCCCCCTGACCCCCTCATAAATCCCCCCCCACCCCTGTAACAGCCCTCTGCCCCATTCATCAGTCCCTTGACCCCCTCACCAATCCCCTCCCCCCTTTTGTCAGCCCTCTGCCCCATTCATCAGCCCCCTGACCCCCTCATCAATCCCTTCCCACCCCTTTATCACCCACCTGCCCCCCTTTAATCAGGCCCATGCCCCCCTTTTCAATCACCTGCTGCCCTTCATCAGCCCCCGTAATACATCCCCTGCCAATTAATCCAACCCCTGGCCACCCCTTCATCAGTCCCCTGCCCCCTCATCAATTCCCTCCCACCCCTTTATCAGCCATCTGCCCCCATTTCATCAGCCCCCTAATCTCCTCATCAATCCCCTCTCACTCCTTTATCAACCACCTGCCCCCTTTAATCAGCCCCATGCCCCCCTTTTCAATTTCCTGCCGCCCTTTATCAGCCCCCTTAATAAATCCCCTGCCAATTAATCCAATCCATGCCACCCCTTCATTAATTCCCTGCCCCCCTTAATTAAATTCCTGCACCCCTTCAACAAAACCTATTTAATAAAAAAGAAGAAAAAAAAGAACAGTCACTCACAGTAAAGGCTGCTGCTCCCTGGACTGAGCTGTCTCCACCGATTGAAGAGCACCGGGCGCCGCCTTCCGCGGCTCCCTCTGATGACAGAGCACGTCGACGGCAAGTCGACGTCACGCAAGTATGCGGCGTCACGCCCCCACGCTCCTCCTCCACACTCCATACAGAAGTGGATTCCCAGTCGCGGCTCTCTACTCATAATTTGCAAGTCAAGTACAAAGCAGCATTATGCACTTGACTTGCTCTTCACTTGAAATACATAACTCGGCCAGCCTGCGAGCTGTGTTGGCCGCCTGGCGCCCCTGTTGCCATGGTGCCCTGTGCGGCCGCACAGCTTGCACACCCCTAAGGCCGGCCCTGAGTATCATCATCATTTTAAAGGGACACTATAGGCACCCAGACCACTTCAGCTCTCATGAGAGTACAGCCATTGCAATTGGCACGGGTCCGCCTCCGCCCCTTTGTCAGCAGGGGAGGAGTGGAAGCGGACTAGAGCCAGTGCCGAGGGACACAGGCGCTAAACCCAGGTAAGTGACAGAAGGGCTTTTTAATCCTTTCTGCACCATGGGGGGCAGGGGTGGGAAGGGGCACAAAAGGAAGCTAACGGAGCTATGGTGCCAGGAAAACAACTGTGACTCAAGCTGACACCCTTTATCAAACGATACTCTCTCAACACTGATATTTACAGCCTGTTTTTGATGGCAGATGACCTTGCTGCAGAAGCAGAAGATTCTCTGAATATATTTTATTCATAATTTAGTTTTCAGATTTTTTTTTTTGATATCTTAAAAGGGTGAAAAATCCAATATGAAAGTGATTTAGGTTTGAAGCTCCAAAAATGTGAATGATTTAGGGCATCTCCTTACCATGAGAATAATCTTCTTGTAGATAGCATTATGCAATTCTAATTCTAAAAGAAAATGTAAAAATAAAAATTATTTTGTGTACAAACGAACATCAGCAGCAGCCGTGTAGCAAACATGGTTTAAATAGAATATATATTTTCCCATTGGGGTATAATCTATTAGCTTAACACACTTCTCTCATTTAGACACAAAGCAATGCCCGTGTAAAGCACTGCAACTAATGAAAATGTGTAAAAAGAATAAGAGACAGTTATTTGACAAACAAGTCCTATTTTTTCCTTGGTCAAATAAACAAATAATTGCATTTGCAAAGTGCTGAATCGCTGTGCAACACAATACATCGAAGAGGCAGCCTATCACTTTTTCTTAAACAAAATACAGTGATGTGTCGCTTTAATGCAATAACTTACGTCAAGCAAAATAAAATGCAGCAACGGAACACAGAGGATGCACAAGGCAGCCTCGGCTGATGGTGTGTTACGCTACTGCCATTTAAGTCCAAGCATTGATAAATGTGTATTATCCGTGTTGAAGGGAATTGTGAAACCTAACACCCACAGGGGAAACATCAGCTTTGTTTTCAGCAATCCCTTTCAATGATTCCTTGGCTTGAATGGCTCTTCATTATCTAATATCGGAGGTAATTTCTACTTTCCGACTTTGGATACAATTAAGACTTTTCTTGCTCAGACAATATATTGATATTGCTTCTGCTGAGAGAAGCAACTAAATATATATCTTATTTTTATTATAAGTGTTGCACTTATTTCATGAACAAAAAGTAGACAAATTTTTTTTTTCCTGTTAATCTTTAATATTATTTTATGATGTGGCAGGACTGGGCAAAGTCTTGCAATGCAACTGTTGCTTAAATGTGCACAGTACATTCTATTATTTTAACCAGTTTCAAGATAGTTACATCTCAAACCAGGTAGATTTTTTACATGCAAAATAAATTGAGATTTATTTATTTACTTAGGTTTAAAGAAATGTGTATGTCAATTACATAAACAATATATAACATCATTTTTAAAACAATAACATAAATCAAAATCAAGTTGTACATAATACACCATGACACTGTACATGGAAATAATAACTGTAGCTTTTACTTTTTTAGTTTGAGGCATTGAACATAACCATGCACCAATAGAACCATATTTAACCCCTTAAGGACCAAACTTCTGGAATAAAAGGGAATCATGACATGTCACACATGTCATGTGTCCTTAAGGCGTTAAATTGAATTCATAAACTTTACATATTAACTTTAACCATTTCCCAAAGTTAGGGCGTGCTATGCCACCCTACAAAACAAGGGCTTTCATGCTGTTAGGGCGGCATGGCACATCCTAATGTTAGGACCCTCCCTGCCAGCGTGGATATTCACCTTCCTCGCCAAAATCCGATCAGGGGACTGCCTGTCACCTAAGGCAGTCCCCCTGCTGCCAATCCTAGCGATCCGCATCATGTGATCATGATTGTCCACTAAATAAAAAAATAAAATGCCCTGGTAATATAACCTAAACCAGTTTTAACCCCTTAAGGACACATGACATGTGTGACATGTCATGATTCCCTTTTATTCCAGAAGTTTGGTCCTTAAGGGGTTAAACTCCAGAATCCATTCCCCAAAAAATAAATTAAAAAACTGAAAATTGAACAATGAGGGCATTCATGTTAATATTTACATTCATTAGGCCATACACATATAGAATAATTTAAAGCCCAGCACAAGCCATTTTTCTGTCCAGAAGCAGCAGATGAAGTAGCTGGCTAAGAGGAAGCAATAACTTGTCTTTGAGGCAACGTTATGCTAATCCATAACCCTACATCTTTGACACTGCATTTCATGTTTATATGAACAGAAAACTTTTGCCTAAATAAACCTTCATAATGAAACCATGCAAGGTTGCCACAGCTATTTTAAGCTTGCAGAATAGATGTGTTGAAATGTCACATAGAATACTAGGAAAAATACAGAGAGTCTGCAAGCAGTTAATGAATGAGATAGGATTGGTCTGCATCTATCCAACTTCTTGTCTTTATCTTAAAGTAAATACTCTTTAACATCAGTGTATTTTCCCTTATATATATTTTTTTTTTCATAGTTGCATTGGATAGCCTAAAGGGGACATTTCACAAGGTAAAGCTTATTTTACGAAAAAGTGGTTTATACCCTTATTACCACTTTTGGCATCAACTCTGTCTAAGTTTATATTGCTACATTTATTAGTGATTGATATACCTTGCAGCTAATAGGCAAGACCTTTTTATGAGTCCCAAGGCTATTTGGTTTTTTATACCGTTATTTTCAATAAAAAAAAAATTATTTTCTATAGACGTTCACTTTGGGGTGGTTTGAAGGAGAACGGCCCGTCTTGCTACGAGGTGGTCTCTCCTTCATTCTCTATTTTTCGTATTTTGTGCCTTATGCAGGGTTATGCCCTCGTTGCCACCCCTTTAACCCATTTCTCTCTGTACCTCCTGCTAGGTTTTCTAGTTAGGGAGTACCATTATCTTCATTAAAGCTTATTTTAACCCCTTATTTCTTTGCAACAGCAGCCTTAGCTGGGTCCTTCTTGCTGTTAAGTCTCTTCTTCTTGCCTAAAATAATTTTGGAAGGAGGAAAAGGTCTCTTAGGCTGAAGAATCCTCTTTGCCATTTGCCTGGTGTTCTGTTAGAACAAATAAAAATACTTCTTGGCTACTGAAAATAGGAAAAATTGGCTACTGAAAATAATTTTCTGTATTTTTGAGTAGTGAAATGGCTGGCCCTAGGTCATCCTCTAAAGGTGTGTGCTTGAGAGCAACAAATGCCCTACCATCCATCACATATAGAGAATGAGCTCTTAGAGCTTCATCCTACCAGATCACAGTTGTGAACTAGATTTTACCTACACACGTATCTGCTTTTGTCTTCTCTATATTTTTGCAGAGAAAACAAATGTCATACTGCTTGTGTTAAATATGATTTTTTTTTTTCAAACTGCCTCTTTCCTGCAAAAGACTGAAGTGTCACAACATATAGAACAAGTCTAAATAGCAGGGGTTGATGCATTTAAAAATCAGTACTGGAATTGTATACAAGTCTACCGAGATTCATAACACATAGAACTCTGAGGCATTTTAAAAGCTGCTCTGGAGTCTTAGACATGTCTGCAGAGATTCGTAATACATAGAACTCTGAGGTATTTTAAAAGCTTTGGCAAAGTTTAGACATGTCTACAGAGATTCACAATGAAGAAAATGTTGAGGCATTTTAAAAGCAGAAATTGTATCAACATAAAAACTGTTTATCTATATGTGTTGCTTTTATTCTATATTATTTTTTACATACGGTACTTTTGACAGTACCAGTTTTCGTACTGACCAGTTCACTGGATTCAAAGGAGTCCTATAGGCAGTCAGACCACTTCATCTCAATTAAGTGGTTTTGGTGACATGCTTGGCCCTGTTTATTTATTTTATTTTTTCAAGCCTTTTTGAAGCCAAAGTAAGCATTCACACAATTTCATTTATGCATTTCAATATGAATAAATATTTATAAGAGATAGAAAGGAAAAGGGGTGGCGCTAATTAAGGAATGTGCTAATAATATAGCATGCAGCAAAAAACACCTTAGTGTATAGTCACTAAAATACACTTACATATACAAATGAAAAAACAAGAGCAGGTGATTGCGCAGATTGGATATAGCTCCACAAATTTGTAGGACGCCCCTAGGTTCTGTAAATATAGAATGCCAATATAGGGTAGTATGCAAGACACATAATATTAAGTTGAGAAGCTTGGAAAAACTCACAATTTGATGAGCATTTATAAGTTTGCTCTAAACTATATAGGCAGGGTACATAGATGTACATAAATTGAGGCTAGGTCCCCCAGGAGGTGTTTGCAGTCCTCAGCCAGGTAGATCAGGAACCAGGTAGCCAGGTACAGGTGAAAATAAATGTATTCACAATAAAATACACTAAAAAGCACAACGCATTTCGACCCTCTATATTGGGTCGAAACGCGTTGTGCTTTTTAGTGTATTTTATTGTGTCCTGTTTGGGATCTTTAAAAAATGTTATAGGCACAACTCTGTGGAGAGAGAAATTGGTTCATCTGTGAGGTCTAAGAAGATAGTGTGTATGTGTTGCCAAAAGATTTGGGGGCATTCCCATCAGATATGAAAGAAGGTTCCAGGTTCCCTCCCGCATCTCCAACTTTAAGGGTCATGCTCTGTTGAGTAGGTATCTATCCTGTCAGGTGTTTTGTACCAATGGGTGAGCATCTTGTATCCCGATTCTAGATATCTGATGCAAATAGAGGATTTATGTGTTAGTGTAAATAACTAATACACTTTAGGTGAGATCTCTTCAGATCTCTTTCCCAGAACCTTGACAGCAGTTGTGAGGATTGGGGTATGTTCAAATTCAAGAACTTGCAATTTCAATAATTGTTGAGGCGAAGAAGGTATGGAAGCCCAGAGAAGAGATACAATTTTTAATATGGCTTGAAGGACTAAGGGTTCCTAAAGATGGGTATAGAAGTGACAATGACATTTATGGCTGTTTGTTTCCAAACTGACCTGGTGTTTGGTAGGGTGGGGTGGTGTCTTAGTACGGTGGGACATGCCCCGGGCTGCAGCCAGGGGAGCTCAGATAGAAGATGTTGGTGAATTTGGTTTATAGCTGTAGCAATAGTTTACTAGGTGGAGCAATGTTCCTTTCATTTAGCCTTTGGAGGTGGATTGCTTTATGATACTTTTCTAGATCGGGTAAGTCCAGGCCTCCCATGTTTAGATCTGGTAAGAAGATCTGAAAAATGGTTGCAGAATGTGTACTGGAAGTGTTTTAAGTAGGTATAAAAAATGCTAAGGATGCTAATCCTGTCAAACCAGGTTATATGTGGAAGTGCAGGAAAAAAGTAAATTAATCATTTAAATGTAACAAACCAAAAATCAAAGAGAGACCCTAATGTGGATGTATATTAGTACCAGCCTTATAAGGTTTCTTAGACCAAGCATGTCAAACTCAAAGGCTAACATGGGCCAAATAAACAAGGTTTAAGTTTAATTGGGCCGCATAAAAACAAAAACTTCAGTTTTCATAATAATGTAGGTTTATTTAGAAAAGTACAGTATAAAAAAAGTTGCCTCTGGCCCGACCCCAGTGGTGAACGCAGCCACTCCCGGTTGCCTAGCATGCAACTAAACCACTACTGTTTAAACGATGCCCACCATGATGTGCTTCACTAGTAACTGACCATTACCCACTTACAGGAGTGCCAGGGCTAGCTTGTAACTTAATGTATACTCTAGACGTGAGCAGTCCTGCCCAAGCGTTACTTACTTAACCTATGTTACATATGTTACACTACTGCTTAATAGTCGAAAAGCTACCAAAGCGAGAAAAATCATACTTGCATACCTTACCTTATCTTAATTATATTTTCAATCTACTCTCAAATCCAAATGCTTAAGCCGGATTAAAACATAAAATTTAGCATGTTAATCTTGCGCCCCGCATGTTACACGTGGGAAAAGCTCGTAGGGCTACAAAGTAAACAAAATAGCAAATTTATTTTAAGAAGACATGCATTTGCATATAACCAATGTTTCAGTCAGACTACCTTGACCTTCAGAAAAGTTTGGTAATGGGACTGAAATGGTGAATGTATGCTGTAAAAAGCTGTAAAAAAAGCTGTAGAAAACAAATGACATTATCTTGTTGATTTTGACATCTTATGAGTGTGTTCTTCACTTTGGCTGAGATCATAAAACTTGATGATCTCAGCCAATCCAATGCTTTCCCTAAAAAGCTGAACGTTCCCCATGGAGATGCTAATTGTCCGCACAGCTTTTTACCACACATGCACGATAGCCTCCCAATGCTTTCCTTTGGGAAAGCATTGAATTGGCTGAGATCATCAAGTTTGATTTTCTCAGCAAAAGTGAAGAACACACTATCAATATATGTATCAATACTATGAATGCATCATTTTCATTAGAGATATCTGTATGGACAGTATGCACTGCTGGTCAATATCCAGGCTTCAATAAGTGAACAACCTATATTATTGTGAAAAGGTAAGTCACTAGTGTAGGGTGCAATCTTGTCTGTAGTGTCATTTAGGCACATTGTTGTGTATATGTATATCCTAAGGTAAATGTCATTGGGGTATTGATCACGAAAAATAGGTCAATAAACCATAACAGGAGGGGACATTTTAGTTAGCTGTAAAGGCTCCAGGTGAATATGAAAAGAGAAGATGAGAAACTATTCTTCTAGTCTAGCAGGGGGAGGAGGTGGAGTTTGAAAATCAATACCGCTGTATAAGCAACTGCAGAGTCGAGTAGTGACTTTAAATTTTAAATTCACTTTGAACTCTCACTTTAGTGAATAACTATCAGAGTTTGCACCTGACTTGTCTGTAGTGAATAGCTATTCTTCTACCCCTAGCTCAAGAGCACCTACCTTTAAACTTTAAATTATTTTATACACAACATTTATTGGGAAATGAAAAGAGATGGCTATCAACCAATTAACCAGGTGGCTAATTTAATACGAATCATATAAAAGTAATTACATTTCACAGAAAGACTAGCAAATCTTGAGGAAGATAGAACGAGAAAGGGTGCACGTAGTACCTTTATTTAGTTAATGTGTCAATTTGTATGGAAATTTTGCAAGTGTAAATAAAAATACTTTATAGAACAGAACTCTTTTTTAATGTATCCTTTTCATTTACTTACAGGGGAAGCTATATAAAATATAATGGTAAAAAATGCATTTTTACAGGAAATAATTTCCATTTAAACAGTTCTGTTCGGTTATAGGATAGTGAAATAAAATCTATTTTTCCATAAGTGCAAGAATCCAAATCATTTAGAGCCAGTTTATGACTCCTTCGGACTAAGCATCTTTCATTACTAGTACACTTGAAAATAAGGATGACTTCTTTATTTCAGCTATTTGCATACATCATTATTGGCTAAAACATTAATCACATTATTGACTTTCTGGGATGTAAACCAAGGATCTGTATTGATTTATGACATAACTAAGAAATAAATGCTTGAAAATATGCTATTATGTAACATGCATAAATAAAATGAACCTATTCCAAGTTCTTAATGGTAAAATTATTTTTGCATTGTTTGAAAGTGACCCATCTAACTGTCCGACTTAATGTATATCTCACTGCATCTTGTGAGCCAGCACTAAAAGACTAGCATTAAGCCACACTGGTACAATTCATTTTATCAGCACGTTAATCTGTTGCACATGTCGGCAATCTGACAAAGCACAATTACTCTGGACCAATTAGAATTACAAAAATGTCACACATGTATGTTGTATGTTTATATACAAATAAAATATATATACATTTATAAATTCACAGAAGCCCCGCACCCACTATTCCCGGTCCTGTCAGCGAGTTGATATAATAAACCTTCATGAAGCGCAATCACAGGTCTTTTTAGTTGTTCAAAACTGCTTTATTAGTGCATAAAGTATAACACAAATGTTTCAGTCCGCACTGGACTTTTTTCAAGACGATATATATATATATATATATATATATATAGAACAGGGGGTAACTGACACCTATGGTCCAGCCCTCCTCCATTACCAGGGACTACTGGCAGCTTCCAGGAAGGTATATCCTCCTCCTTGAAAGCAGGTTTGGACCCCCTGCTTGCCCTTTTAATTCCAGGCAAGTATGGACCCCTCTGCATGTCCTCGACCTTCTAAGCAGATATTGTCCCATCTGCCGATCCTCATCCTTCCAAGCAGGTACTAACCCCTCTGCCTGCACAGGTTTCTATCCTTCTGCTTGCACTCTTCCTTTCAGGCAGATATCGACCACTCTGCCCATGTTGCCTCCAAATACTAGCTTTACAGCTCCTAATGAAACTACACACACACAATAATAATATATTAACACCCAGGACTATAGTGACACACTCAATATAACATATAAAACATATTCATTTGCAAAAATCTTGCACTCAAGATTTTCTCAGTACTTTAATGCTTCACAGATAATCTACTTAACAAAAAAATGCCCTCTAGGGACTTTAGTACAAAAACGTTTCAGGCTATTTATTGGTTAACGTTTCAGTAAGGCTTACCAAACATTCACCAGAACACAAAAAGGTTCTGTTTGTAGACTCAAATGTTGACATTTCGTTTAAACCTGAATAAAAGCTAAGAATATTTTCTACAAATCCTCAAGTGGATATTATACTATTGTGGCTGGAGTGAGTAAATCTTGCATTGAGAAATAGAGTGCTTGGTCCTTGGGGTTTGTGCATACATAGACATACATAACAGCATGGAGAACATAGATGACATAAACAATTCTGTTTTTCCTGGATTGGTGAAAACCGTACAATTCTAATAACCTCCTACAGTCAATGTTCCAGTTCCAGCATTTGTTCTTATTTTATTTCTATCATTGGGCATTTTGTTGCCAATAATTTGCCAAATATTTATTTTTCTCTGTTAGGAAAAAAAAAATCATAGGGCTAGCAGAAGTTAAATTTATTTAATGAGAATGCTGAAAAGTTAGAGCCGATGACGTCGGAAGGAGGAGGAGAGTCCCCAGCGCTGAGGGAGACCGGCGCTGGAGAAAGGTAAGTGTTTAACCCCTTCCTCCAACTTCAGTCCGGCAGGAGTGGGACCCTGCGGGTGGGGGCACCCTCAGGGCACTATAGTGCCAGCAAAACAAGTTTGTTTTCCTGGCACTATAGTGGTTCTTTAATACCGATCCACAGATTTTTAAAATCATATTTATCATATTTAGAATGGGACAAGCACAATCTTCCAATCAAGCCTAAACATGATTTGCGATCAAAGGGACCCCACAGAATCAATATATTATTTTAAAGCCTGTGACCAGGCCCATAGTCTGTGGGCAGGAAGCTAATTGTTGTTATGCCTCTCCAGCAGGCTGTGGCTTCCGTGACAATGTACATAAGAACCAAATTAAGCAAAGACAAAAAAACATCAGTTATATTGAATTATACAATGTGTTCATCTAGGAATCAATAATAGATTTCAGGAAGCAACTAGCCATGTACTATGTAGCATGTCACATTAAGCACAGAACGGATCTTAATCAATTGCAAAGCTAATCAACTGTAGAGAAGAGCAGAATATTAATATTTTAAAAATAGTTAGACAGAGTTACTAATGGTATCTGTAAAAGAACCATTATTTTCTCAATGAATTGATATACGTGTAGTGGTCTTGTAATTTTAAGCCTTTAATGTAAAACATTGCAATTTTCTAGAAATTACAATATTTACATTGAATGTTCTTGACAGCCACTAGACGTGTTTCCACCTCCAGAACAGCGTCAAACTCAGATCTTCAATTAAATATTGCTCACAGCATAACTTGATTGGAGGAGCACTGAATTTTGCAGCACATGTACTTCTCATCCCGAATGCTGCTCTATTAGAAGCAATGGATTGGACGAGATTGATGAACAGTCAGCAGGTATGCCGAAAAGGACAGATGAAATGTGGGCAGCTGCAGCGGAGTTGTCTTAGCACTAGAAACGAGATAAGCCATCTTTAACTGAACTTTTAAAACACCTAGGCAGGGTGCAAAGAGACAGAAGGGAACTTGAAGTTCAGAAAAAGCAATTGCTATTTTAGGGGCTATGGGTTTAGATATATTTTCCATTTAATTTATAACAAGACAGGAGCATATTTTTTACATAATCAAAAATCATAGCCTGAGACTTAATGAGACACTTTAAGGATGAGTGTGATGTCATACATGGGAACGTGTAAACCAATATTTTGGATCAAAGCAGCAAGACACTATGCTTGCAAATGAAAATAATCTAACCAATATTTGGACAACAGATCTCATGAATATCTGGTTTCCAGTGGGACAAAAGCAGTATGTCTTTAACGCATCCTGCCTATACCCTCCATAAAAGCTCCCTACACCCATAGATCCAACTCAATTCTTGTATCATATTAACTGGAGGCAGATACTTTTTTTTATTAATTATTATTCTAATAATCATTGAATCATATTATTTGTATAACTATTAGGAATACCTACTCGTAGAAAACTATATCCTAGATAAATAGCACATGACATAACTGCAAACAAACAGAGATACAGGAACTTTACAGACACAAAGAAGTATTTACAGCCTCCAAATAACAATTTACTCTCTACGGATATGTTCAACAGATTTAGAGACAATGTCTAACACAGCTAATAACACTGCATATTAATTCTTCATACTTCCTATTAAGGTATTGTAATTGGACTGCTCTGTAATTGTATAGATTATTCACTCGATTTCAATGTATCACTGCTTTTATATTCTGTAACATTGGTAAAATTCCAACTTTCTTGCAATTCTAAGGGCTCTTGTTAGGACTACTCTGACCTCCGAATCTCATTTTCTTCCTTCTTTAAAAAATGCTTACATTGCAGAAAGCACACCTGTTTTCATTATGTGCACCTGCTTCTGCCATACTGAAAGGTCTTTCTAACTCCATAATACAGTCTGTATCTCACTAAGAAAGATATTCAGCCATTTAAGTCCTTCATTCTTTTGTCTGATGTAAGCACTTATGCACTTCTTCATCTACACCATTACTTTCTTGCCGACAAAAAAATGACTAATACTGGCAGATAAAATTTCTTGCATTGGTTGGTTTTTCAAATTCTGATTCAACTACAGGGCAGCATCGTTAATCTTTCTGTAAAATAATAAGAGTAACAAATTTGCATATGCCGCATTGTCGCTAGTACTAATAATAAGAATGGCTAAAATGATTGATTTTTCTTTAGAATGGTCAATAAGCATTGTTCCTTTATTTTGTATGCTGAAAGTGGGTATCTGTCATGGTTTGATAAAGGGCACGGTTTGTGACCGAAACGTTGTCTTGTGAAGCCTTGTGATATGCAACATTAAAGGGCTGTCAAACTTTAGAAGGCAAGTGACTGGACCCCCTTTTTTATTTTGGATACTGTGATGTTTGGCTTACTCCAGGGCCTGGACTACGGTTTTAAGTTTTTGATATCCTAATGAAAGAAGTGCAATATATTCAGGATAGACAGTCATAACTGTGACGAAACCAATCTCGCCACATTGTATTGGAGGAGCCTGGTTGCCCGCCTGCTGCCTTTGGACTATGGCCCTGGGAGATTGGGCCCTTTACAACCTGTGTCCGGCCCTTTTAATACTATGGGAGAAGAATTGACACTTTTTATAGGGCACTTCGGATTCAGCCGAAGTGCCGAAGTTACCGAAGTGCCGGAGTTTCCGAAGTTGTCGAAGTCGTCGAAGTGACCGGCATCGGACAAAAGACCACGTGGCGGCGGCCATTTTAACTCGAACACCGCCGACCCGTACCATCGACTTCACTTCGACACTTCGACTAAAGTCGAAGTACCGGCCATACTTCGAACGGGACTTAGCCGTTTTTATGCTAGAAAGTGACCGACCGCACAGCCCAAATCCATGGAACTGTTTTGGGCAAGAAAAGGTGCTTGCGGTAGGTCATAAAAGGACTTCCGTGTAACTTTTTATTTACTGGAGGGATTTGTATGATTTTTGAGAGTGGTTATGTTTAAAGTATGCTGAGTCTGAACATGTGATTGTTATGTGGATACGATGTATGGTTGTAAAGTTATGAAAGTTATGTAAAAGTATATTTTGAACTGTACACATAATGGGATTAAGTGTCACACTAAGGGGAGGGGATGTGTGGGAGGTAACGTCTATGTTATTGGTTATTTTATGCCTCCCCCTGGGTGTGGCCTGTATGTGTACTCATGTAATAAAAACCAGGCTGGGTGCCCAGCACCTCAGACCACTGCTTGACCTTCAACACGGAGCCTTGTCTCGTTCTTGGAGGGATTCACTGTATGCTGCTGGAGATTGACTGCTAGAAGTGTAAGCTGATGTCTGCTTTTCCTGTTCGTCTGCTAGCAGCTATTCGGGAGGTTCCAGCTGGAGTGCTACCTTATTCCCTTGTATGCAGTTCGGGAGTTTGGTGCATTCATTTATATCCGAATTCGTGAGTTTTGGTGCTTTTACAGTAGCTGTGCCTTTCTGTAAAAAGGGGATTATCGCCTAAACTGGGTTTTATCCTCTTGTGTGTGAAACGGTCCGTTACAATTGGTGGCAAGCGGCGGGATCGTTCCTACAGCCAGAAGGACAGCTACAGGAGACACCATTGCTCTGGATTTTACAATTTGACAGCACCAGCATGGAACCAGCAGTAGAGGTCGAGGAGGGTGACATGGACGAACGAGATGCAGTACGCAAAGGCATCTGGTACCAGGCACTGGGTATGGTGGAATACCAACAGGACGGGAGATTCCCCAAGGAGGAGCAGCGGTTGCAGAAGCGAGTAGCCCTGCGGATGCCCTTCCTGGGAGAGCAGCCCCTGGAGGAATGGGTGAGGGAATTGGAACACCTAGTATGGCAGGAAATGTGGCTGGAGGATGCCTACCAGGCGCTCTGGTGGTATGAAGCTCAGTACCTACCCTGGACAGCTGAGCATGACAAGCCAGAGAGAGACGAGTTTGATGGTCCTGGCTTGTTATGGGAGACTTTTGCAGAGCCTGAGTTTGGGAGCGCTGCACAAGCCCGGTTCCAGGATCTCTTGGGGTGGAGGGAGAGCAGGTATGACTGGGACGACACTCATAAGATTGAGCAAGACCTGGTCCACCTGGTGACCTGGGAGATGGAGCTGGAACAGGGCTACCAAAATCTGTTCCACTCCAGTGAGTGGACCCAGATCCAGATCCAAAATCTGTTCCACTCCAGGGAAGCGCGGACCCAGATCCAGACCCCTTCAGCTGGGAAGAGATGGTACAATTTTACTGGGAAGAACCCCAGGTGGCCAGTGGAGATGGGACCGAGGTCTCTCCACCGGGCCTGCAGGGAATTGGGAGCCCAGTCTCCATTCCCCAGCGGCAGTGTAAAGTGCAGGGAGAGGAGAGCAGTATCCTCCCTCCCCAGCGGCAGGCTGAGTTACAGGGGGCAGAGGTAGTTGTTCCTGCCCCCCAGCAGCAGAGTGATATGCCAGGAGGGCAATGTGAAGTGCAGGGAGAGGAGAGCAGCCTCCTCCCTCCCCAGCGGCAGGCTGAGTTACAGGGGGCAGAGGTAGTTGTTCCTGCCCCCCAGCAGCAGAGTGATATGCCAGGAGGGCAATGTGAAGTGCAGGGAGAGGAGAGCAGCCTCCTCCCTCCCCAGCGGCAGGCTGAGTTACAAGGGGCAGAGGTAGTTGTTCCTGCCCCCCAGCAGCAGAGTGATATGCCAGGAGGGCAATGTGAAGTACAGGGAGAGGAGAGCAGCGTCCTCCCTCCCCAGCGGCAGCGTTATTTTTCGGGAATTGGGAGCCCAGTCTCCATTCCCCAGCGGCAGTGTGATGTGCCGGGAATTGGGAGCCCAGTCTCCATTCTCCAGCAGCAGTGTGATGTGCCGGGAATTGGGAGCCCAGTCTCCATTCCCCAGCGGCAGTGTGATGTGCCGGGAATTGGGAGCCCAGTCTCCATTCCCCAGCGGCAGTGTGATGTGCCGGGAATTGGGAGCCCAGTCTCCATTCTCCAGCGGCAGAGTATCCAGCAGGGAATAGAGAGCCCTGTCTCCTTTCCCCAGCAGCAGGACTCTGTATTGGGAGGAGAGACAGTCGGTCTCCCTAAGCAAAAACTAAAAGTATGTATGGGAGAGGAGCTTGTTACCACCTCTCCCCAGCTGCGTATCATTAATGGGCAGAGTGTTCTATCGGGAGAGGAGCTTGTTACCCCTTCTCCCCAGCGGCAGCTTAATGTACCAGGGGGAGACTGTAAACCCCCCACCAGTGCAGATGGGACCGTGGTCTCTGCACTTACCACACAGGGGGTAGGGATGGTCGGTCCTACCCCCCCACGACAGAGCTGTGTATCCAAGGGGGAGACAACCGGTCTCCCCACTCAGCAGCAGAGCTATGCAACTAAGGGGGAGACAGTCCGTCTCCAGCAACCAGGCTCCAACCAGACTACTCCGGTGGTAGTGCTGGCACCAGGACAGAGTACCGCTGGTCTCTGCCCACTCAGCAACCCACCAAGGCAGCCTACCAGTCCCCTACACAGCCGTGGTGAGGCACCTGGACATGGACAAACTTCTCCTCTACCCAGGTGTAGTAACTATTTATTGTGGGTGGGCTGTACTGTTTTTTTTGCTTTGTGGGTGGGTTGCTGGACTAACAAGGGCACTGACCGGCAGGAGGTCAGGTACCCTGTTAGTCTTTTTGGAAAGGGGGAGAGATGTGACGAAACCAATCTCGCCACATTGTATTGGAGGAGCCTGGTTGCCCGCCTGCTGCCTTTGGACTATGGCCCTGGGAGATTGGGCCCTTTACAAACAGTGTTCGGCCCTTTTATTACTATGGGAGAAGAATTGACACTTTTTATACGGCACTTCGGATGCAGCCGAAGTGCCGAAGTTACCGAAGTGCCGGAGTTTCCGAAGTTGTCGAAGTCGTCGAAGTGACCGGCATCGGACAAAGGACCACGTGGCGGTGGCCATTTTAACTCGAACACCGCCGACCCGTACCATCGACTTCACTTCGACACTTCGACTAAAGTCGAAGTACCGGCCATACTTCGAACGGGACTTAGCCGTTTTTATGCTAGAAAGTGACCGACCGCACAGCCCAAATCCATGGAACTGTTTTGGGCAAGAAAAGGTGCTTGCGGTCGGTCATAAAAGGACTTCCATGTAACTTTTTATTTACTGGAGGGATTTGTATGATTTTTGAGAGTGGTTATGTTTAAAGTATGCTGAGTCTGAATATGTGATTGTTATGTGGATACGATGTATGGTTGTAAAGTTATGAAAGTTATGTAAAAGTATATTAATGGGATTAAGAGTCACACTAAGGGGAGGGGATGTGTGGGAGGTAACGTCTATGTTATTGGTTATTTTATGCCTCCCCCTGGGTGTGGCCTGTATGTGTACTCATGTAATAAAAACCAGGCTGGGTGCCCAGCACCTCAGACCACTGCTTGACCTTCAACACAGAGCCTTGTCTCGTTCTTGGAGGGATTCACTGTATGCTGTTGGAGATTGACTGCTAGGAGTGTAAGCTGATGTCTGCTTTTCCTATTCATCTGCTAGCAGCTATTCGTGAGGTTCCAGCTTGGAGTGCTATCTTATTCCCTGGTATGCAGTTCGGGAGTTTAATGCATTCACCTATATCCAATTCGTGAGTTTTGATGTTCTGCAGTAGCTGTGCCTTTCTGAGAAAAGGGGATTATCGCCTAAACGGATTTTAACCCCTCATATGCTGAAACGGTCCGTTACAATAACCTTAAAGCACACTACCCTTATTCTGTATGCTTAGACTCCTTCTATTCTAAGAGCTCATTATTATTGATGTATGAGTATTTACCAGAGCTTCACAGCAATAAACATACATGAATGTGCACTTAAACTATAAATGTGTTTAGAAATTGGTTTAGGTAAATTAAATTCTTTAGTTTTCAAAATTACTTTTTAGTTACATAAATGGCTATCAGTGGGCTTTGATTTCAACTAACATGTTCCATTAACAAAACAGTTTGGGGTGTGTGGGAGTAAAACAGAATGTTTATAAAAAAAAAAAAAAAAAAAAAAAAAACAGGTTTGCTATTTGTAATAACAGGAGTTTCTGAAGCATATCTTAAGAGAGCCCTGTTATTTCAAGAGTAAAATATTTTGTGATGAAAACATAGGAAAGAACATTTATTTGGCATTTCGTATTTAGAGGACAATCATGCCCTGCTTCAAATACAAAATGGCTTCCACAACTTGCATGCACTATTTATGGCAAGAAAAAGTGTGAGCGGCACATCCATTAAACTACTTATCTAAGTTGCAATAAAGTTGGCTGAAAAGGAATCAGAGACTTCTGAAATATCCTTCCAGAAATCAATAATGATGTAACCCTATTAGAGTACTAGTAACTATTGGGATAATGCACCCGCTTAGATTACATTTTTGGGTAGATGCAAATATTGTGTAGATGTAATTTCCATTGTTAAGTATGTCTGGCAAGTAATCAGTTGCCTTTGTTTCCTTCTTCAGGAGTTTTGGGATTATTTAAAAGTTGCACTACTGAAGGCGACAGATAATTACATTAGGCTTGTTAGCAAAAGCAAAAAAAAATAAGAAACCACTGTAGTACTCTGCAGATGTGGCCAAAATAGTGAAAAAAACAAAGTTAGCATTTAGTATTTATAAAAAAAAAACAGAGTGATGAAGATAGACAGATCTATAACATTAGGCAGACATGTTTAAATCTCAAATTGCTTTGAGACTGCCTAACTGACACCCTTAATGGTCACAAGGACCCAACGATTCCCCCCCCCCCCCCCCCCACTACTCAATAACGTCACGCTAATTATTCTACCACCGATTAAGTGGGGTCTCTAGCCCCCTCAAGCAACCTGGAGGTACAACTCCTCTTGATTAGAATATTTTATGCTGAAGGCGTACTCTGCGCCGGGCCCTTAAGTATCCCTTCTACTATCTACAATTTTCTCAGCTTACAGAGGGTAGCGGATGCAGGATCCAACTTACTACACAATTTCTTATATAATACAAAACCCCACGGCTTAGAATGCCTAATACCTATACATGCTACATGCAGTACTGTTGTTTCTGTCTATATTGATTTTATATCACCATTTCTCTACTCACTGTTAGTGATGTACCGAACTTTTCGCTGGCGAATAGTTCCTGGCGAACATAGCGTGTTCGCGTTCGCCACGGCGGGCAAACACATGCGCGGTTCGATCCGCCCCCTATTCGTCATCATTGACAAAACTTTGACCCTGTGCCTCACAGTCAGCAGACACATTCCAGCCAATCAGCATCAGACCCTCCCTTCCAGACCCTCCCACCTCCTGTACAGCATCCATTTTAGATTTATTCTGAAGCTGCATTCTTAGATAGAGGAGGGAAAGTGTAGCTGCTGCTCATTTGATAGGGAAATGTATAGCTAGGCTAGTGTATTCAGTGTCCACTACAGTCCTGAAGGACTCATCTGATCTCTGCTGTAAGGACAGCACCCCAAAAAGCCCTTTTTAGGGCTAGAACATCAGTCTGCTTTTTTTTTGTGTGTAATCTAATTGCAGTTGTCTGCCTGTCTGCCAGCTTCTGTGTCAGGCTCACAGTGGATACTGTGCCCACTTGCCCAGTGCCACCACTCATCTGGTGTCACAATAGCTTGCATTTAAAAACAAAAAATGTTTTTTCACTGTAATAGATTAATTAGCAGTTAGTTGTCTGCAAGAGTCTGTGTGTCAGGCCAACAGCGTGTACTCTGCTAGTGTGCACAGTGCCACTCATATCTGGTGGCACAATAGCGTGCATTTAAAAACCCACAAACTTTTTTTCACTGTAGTAGATTGAATAGCAGTTAGTTGTCTGCAAGCGTCTGTGTGTCAGGCTCACAGTGGATACTGTGCCCACTTGCCCAGTGCCACCACTCATATCTGGTGTCACAATAGCTTGCATTTAAAAACAAAAACATTTTTTTCACTGTAATAGATTAATTAGCAGTTAGTTGTCTGCAAGCGTCTGTGTGTCAGGCCAACAGCGTGTACTCTGCCAGTGTGCACAGTGCCACTCGTATCTGGTGGCACAATAGCGTGCATTTAAAAACCCACAAACTTTTTTCACTGTTATAGATTGAATAGCAGTTAGCTGTCTGCAAGCGTCTGTGTGTCAGGCCAACAGCGTGTACTCTGCCAGTGTGCACAGTGCCACTCGTATCTGGTGGCACAATAGCGTGCATTTAAAAACCCACAAACTTTTTTCACTGTTATAGATTGAATAGCAGTTAGTTGTCTGCAAGCGTCTGTGTGTCAGGCTCACAGTGGATACTGTGCCCACTTGCCCAGTGCCACCACTCATATCTGGTGTCACAATAGCTTGCATTTAAAAACAAAAACATTTTTTTCACTGTAATAGATTAATTAGCAGTTAGTTGTCTGCAAGCGTCTGTGTGTCAGGCCAACAGCGTGTACTCTGCCAGTGTGCACAGTGCCACTCGTATCTGGTGGCACAATAGCGTGCATTTAAAAAACCACAAACTTTTTTCACTGTTATAGATTGAATAGCAGTTAGCTGTCTGCAAGCGTCTGTGTGTCAGGCCAACAGCGTGTACTCTGCCAGTGTGCACAGTGCCACTCGTATCTGGTGGCACAATAGCGTGCATTTAAAAACCCACAAACTTTTTTCACTGTTATAGATTGAATAGCAGTTAGTTGTCTGCAAGCGTCTGTGTGTCAGGCTCACAGTGGATACTGTGCCCACTTGCCCAGTGCCACCACTCATATCTGGTGTCACAATAGCTTGCATTTAAAAACAAAAAAAAAAATTCACTGTAAAATATTAATTAGCAGTTAGTTGTCTGCAAGCGTCTGTGTGTCAGGCCAACAGCGTGTACTCTGCCAGTGTGCACAGTGCCACTCATATCTGGTGGCACAATAGCGTGCATTTAAAAACAAAAAACTTTTTTCACTGTTATAGATTGAATAGCAGTTACTTATCTTCAAGCGGGTGTGTCAGGCCTACAGCGTGTACTCTGCCAACCTCTGCCAGTGCACAGTGCCATATCTTGTCTCACAGTAGCTTGCACGCATAGTACCACTAATCCAAAAAAAAAATGACAGGCAGAGGCAGGCCACCCCGCAGGGGCCATCGTGGTCATGGTGCTGTGATTCCCTTTTGCCCTATAATAATGCCCAGTTTTCAGAGGCCACGTACCCTTAATTTGAAAAGTTCTGAGGACATAGTTGACTAGCTAACACAGGACACCCAATCTTCTACAGCTTCCGCTCGGAACCTTGACGCACCATCCTCCTCCAGCTTAGCTTCGGGCACCTCTCAAGATACCACTCACCCGCCTGCCACAACCACCAACACTAGCACCACAGCCGCTTCACTTGGTATGTCAGAGGAGTTATTTACACATCCGTTTGAAGAAATGAGTGATGCGCAACCATTATTGCCAGAGGATGTAGATAACAGGGATATGTCTCAGGCAGGCAGCATTACACACATGGACGGACGGTGTGATGATGATGATGTTGTACCCGCTGCTGCTTCCTTTGCTGAGTTGTCAGATACAAGTGAAGCGGTTGATGATGACGATGCATCCATGGATGTCACGTGGGTGCCCGCTTGGCAAGAAGAAGAACAGGGCGAAAGTTCAGATGGGGAGACAGAGAGGAGGAGGAGGAGACGAGTTGGAAGCAGGGGGAGGTCGTCACAAGGAGCTAGTGGCACAGTCAGACAGCATGCATCGGCACCCGGGGTAAGCCCGACAGCACGCCAATAAACGCATGCTGTGTCCACCACCAGAATGCTGTCATTGCAGAGCTCAACAGTGTGGCATTGTTTTTTGTGTAATTTACAAAAGATTGAACAGATTAGACAGCTCCCCCCACTCTCACTTGCACAGCCAAGCAAAGGGAGAGAAGAGCTATCAATCAACCTGGTATGTTGGAGAAAAAATAGAGCAGTGAATAATATAGAGATATGCCTATAGTTAAGTCCAAGAAACTAGGTATCTAAAAGTTAAACACAAAAATATTAGAAACACTAAACAGATATGTATCCTAGCATAAACAGTAAAAACTGTAACTTTATTAAGCAGACTATAGAAAGGATACAATTGGACAGTGTCTAATAAATGCTTGTGAAAACGACTACGAAATTCCCAGTGGATATGCTTAAACGCCAGAGGGTAGGATTTAAAGCATAAAAAATGCTATACTATGTAAATATCCCTATTAGGTGTCCACATAGGAAAACAAAAGAAAACGTAGTAGATTAGATACCTTTGAATCTTACAGAGGTTGGACAGTTAGGTAGAGGGAGACAGAGTTGCACAGTGATAAAAAGGACATAAAGTGTCCATTGTACATCGGCTTACAGAATGGCTAAGGGGTGTAAAAGGTTAATAGGATATATGATGATTTGTATAGTAGAGTTAGGTTTCAGTACCCAGTAAGCCTCTAAATCTCATCTCCTATAAACTCCCCCCAACACCTTCGTGGGTGTTCTATCGCTAATAAGCCCTGTAGACTGTCCCCTTAAGCTGCCGTTACACTAGTCCAGCTTGTAAGTTCAAATGAACAGACATCAAGTTAACGAAAAAAAGGAAAAATAATAAAAGTGGTCAGAAGGGGATTCCCTCGTGCATAGTGCTCGGTGAGTGCTCAGTGAGTGAGGAATCCGCCTGCAAACGAAACCCGACGCGCGTTTCGGAGTGTAATACTCCTTCGTCAGGGGCTAGACCCTAGCCCCTGACGAAGGAGTATTACACTCCGAAACGCGCGTCGGGTTTCGTTTGCAGGCGGATTCCTCACTCACTGAGCACTCACCGAGCACTATGCACGAGGGAATCCCCTTCTGACCACTTTTATTATTTTTCCTTTTTTTCGTTAACTTGATGTCTGTTCATTTGAACTTACAAGCTGGACTAGTGTAACGGCAGCATAAGGGGACAGTCTACAGGGCTTATTAGCGATAGAACACCCACGAAGGTGTTGGGGGGAGTTTATAGGAGATGAGATTTAGAGGCTTACTGGGTACTGAAACCTAACTCTACTATACAAATCATCATATATCCTATTAACCTTTTACACCCCTTAGCCATTCTGTAAGCCGATGTACAATGGACACTTTATGTCCTTTTTATCACTGTGCAACTCTGTCTCCCTCTACCTAACTGTCCAACCTCTGTAAGATTCAAAGGTATCTAATCTACTACGTTTTCTTTTGTTTTCCTATGTGGACACCTAATAGGGATATTTACATAGTATAGCATTTTTTATGCTTTAAATCCTACCCTCTGGCGTTTAAGCATATCCACTGGGAATTTCGTAGTCGTTTTCACAAGCATTTATTAGACACTGTCCAATTGTATCCTTTCTATAGTCTGCTTAATAAAGTTACAGTTTTTACTGTTTATGCTAGGATACATATCTTTTTAGTGTTTCTAATATTTTTGTGTTTAACTTTTAGATACCTAGTTTCTTGGACTTAACTATAGGCATATCTCTATATTATTCACTGCTCTATTTTTTCTCCAACATACCAGGTTGATTGATAGCTCTTCTCTCCCTTTGCTTGGCTGTGCAAGTGAGAGTGGGGGGAGCTGTCTAATCTGTTCAATCTTTTGTAAATTGCATATCCATATCTGGGTTCAAGCCCAATTTAGGTGGAACTGGTACCACCATCCTGGCCCGTTACCCTAGTCTCAGATTCAACAGTTTGCTGGTCAGAGACAGGGGTACTTTATATCCAATCCTCTCATTGTTTTTTGTGTGTCTGCCTCTGACAACAGCAATGCCATTTGCAACCTGTGCCAAAAGAAACTGAGTCATGGTAAGTCCAACACCCACCTAGGTACAACTACTTTGCGTAGGCACATGATCGCACATCAGAAACGCCTATGGGATCAACACATGAGTACAAGCAGCACACAAACTCAAAGCCGCCATCCTCCTCCTGGTCCAGCATCTTCAACCACGTCAACCACTGCTGTCCTCCTTGCCCCATCTCAGCCATCCGCCACTCCGTCTCTCGCCTTGAGCAGTTTCCGCTCATCTGCCCACAGTCAGGTGTCTGTCAAGGACATGTTTGAGCGTAAGAAGCCAATGTCAGAAAGTCACCCCCTTGCCCAGCGTCTGACAGCTTGTCTGAACTATTAGCCCGCCAGCTTTTACCATACAAGCTGGTGGAGTCTGAGGCATTCAAAAAATTTGTGGCTATTGGGATACCGCAGTGGAAGGTACCCAGCCGAAATTTCTTTGCACAAAAGGCAATCCCCAACCTGTACTCGATTGTGCAAACGGAAGTAATGGCAAGTCTGGCACACAGTGTTGGGGCAAGGGTCCATCTGACCACTGATACCTGGTCTGCAAAGCATGGTCAGGGCAGGTATATCACCTACACTGCGCATTGGGTAAACCTGCTGATGGCTGCCAAGCATGGAATGCGTGGCTCTGCAGAGGAGTTGGTGACACCGCCACAACTTGCAGGTAGGCCTGCTGCCACCTCCTCTACTCCTCCTACTCCATCCTCTTCCATAACCTCCTCGGCTGAGTCCTCTTCTGCTGCTGCGTCTTGCTCCACATCAACGGCACCCCCCCAGCTCCCCAGGTACTATTCCGCATCCCGGATACGGCAGTGTCACGCCGTCTTGGGCTTGACTTGCTTGAAAGCAGAGAGTCACACCGGACAAGCACTCCTGTCCGCCCTGAACGCACAGGTGGAAAAGTGGCTGACTCCGCAGCAACTGGATATCGGCAAAGTGGTTTGTGACAACGGAACAAATTTGTTGGCGGCATTGAAGTTGGGCAAGTTGACACATGTGCCGTGCATGGCACATGTGTGTAATCTGATCGTACAACGCTTTGTGCATAAGTACACAGGCTTACAGGACGTCCTGAAGCAGGCCAGGAAGGTGTGTGGCCATTTCAGGCGTTCCTACACGGCCATGGCGCACTTTGTAGATATCCAGCAGCGAAACAACATGCCAGTGAGGCGCTTGATTTGCGACAGCCCGACACGTTGGAATTCAACACTCCTAATGTTCGACCGCCTGATCCAACAAGAAAAAGCCGTTAATGAATATTTGTATGACCAGGGTGCTAGGACAGCCTCTGGGGAGCTGGGAATTTTTTTGCCACGTTACTGGATGCTCATGCGCAATGCCTGTAGGCTCATGCGTCCTTTTGAGGAGGTGACAAACCTAGTCAGTCGCACCAAAGGCACCATCAGTGACATCATACCATTTGTTTTGTCCTGGAGCGTGCCCTGCGAAGAGTGCTGGATCAGGCCGTAGATGAGCGTGAAGAGGAAGAGGAAGAGTTGTGGTCACCATCACCACCAGAAACAGCCTTATCAGCATTGCTTGCTGGACCTGCGGCAACGCTGGAAGAGGATTGTGAGGAAGAGGAGTCAGAGGAGGAATGTGGCTTTAAGGAGGAGGAGGAAGCCCAACCACAACAGGCATCCCAGGGTACTCGTTGTCACCTATCGGGTACCCGTGGTGTTGTACGTGGCTGGGGGGAAGAACATACCTTCAGTGAGATCACTGAGGACAAGGAAAGGGACATGAGTGGCTCGGCATCCAACCTTGTGCAAATGGGGTCTTTCATGCTGTCTTGCCTGTTGAGGGACCCTCGTATAAAAAGGCTGAAGGAGAACAACCTGGGTGTCCACGCTACTAGATCCCCGGTATAAGCAGAAAGTGGCTGAAATGTTACCAAATGACAACAAGTCGGAAAGGATGCAGAATTTGCTAAATAAATTAAAAAGTATGCTTTACACAGCGTATAAGGGTGATGTCACAGCACAACTGGAATCTAACAGGGGAAGAGGTGAAAGTAATCCTCCTCCCCCCACGACCACGCCGGCAAGGACAGGACGCTTTAAAGACGTGTTGTTGATGGAGGACATGCAGAGCTTTTTAAGTCCTACACATCGCAACAGCCCTTCGGGGTCCACCCTCAGAGAACGACTCGACTGACAGGTAGCAGACTACCTTGCCTTATCTGCAAATATCGACACTCTGAGGAGCGATGAACCCCTTGATTACTGGGTGTGCAGGCTTGACCGGTGGCCTGAGCTATCCCAATTTGCGATAGCACTTCTGGCCTGCCCCGCTTCAAGTGTCCTGTCAGAAAGGACCTTGGTATTGTCACTGAGAAGAGAAGTCGCCTAGGTCAAAAAAGTCTAGATTACCTCACCTTTATTAAGATGAATGAGGGATGGATCCCGAAGGGACTGACAGTGGGCGATACATTCGACTAAAAAAGGCCTGATGAGATGAGATGAAATGGTCCACACGCTGCTGTATTTTAGCTCTTAATGCTGGTTGTCTTGCGTGACTAATCCGCCACCAACTAGGGTTCAAGCTGCAATGTTTTAGGGCACTTTCTGCCTGGGAAACAAACATCAATTTTTCTGGCCGCTGCTACAATACCTAATTTTTTAGGCATGTGTACATGCCTAATTTTTCGGGCCTCTGATGCTGCACTGTGGCTTCAAAAACCAAACCAAAAAAAAGACACATAACAGGGATTAATCTGATAGGAATAGTAGTACTTAACACACCACTCCTATCTGGTGGCACATTAGATTGCATGCACAGTGCCCCAAATTTGAAGTAGGAGGACCGACCAAGCATCTTTTTCCATCTCCCGGTTCCTAAAATCAATGCCATATTCACGTCCCCTGATAGGGCGCCAGCTCGTTATTCTCTTTTTCACTTCACTAGGGACACTTTACTGCACTATGGGCACTTAGACCCACTCTTTGTCTTGCACACTGTTATTCCTAGCCAGCATCTATGATGGGAAATCAGGCAGTCATCTAAACGTTTAGCTTGAGCTTTAGCTTAGAACACCCTTGAAGGTGTTTAAGGAGATTAGGGCTAGTTTAGAGGATTCTTCTTAGACCTCTCTGAGTCTTTATAGTCCTTCTACCTGTCCAGCATTTCTGGAAACTAGCTAAGAGAAAGGGTGGCTCAGTGTCTGTGATACATTTAACTTTATATCACCGTATTGACAATTTTTATGACAGCATCACTCCGGTCTCCATATTCTCTGCCTATACCCATCTATTTAGAGGGAATTTACTTGCCCCTGGCAATATTATATAATAGGTAATAGTATTACCATTATTACACAATTAGTCACTATATACAATTTACTTTAACAAAGGGTACTAACCACTGTATTAGGAAGCATTACTCTGCTTTCCCTTTCTCCCTCTATTATACACCTATGCTCACTAGGATTTGTAGGTATCACTTTATTATAGTTGTCTAACCTTTTCCTATGCCAGTTTTAGATCTCCTTCTTGGGAGATTTTTTCTTTTTTCAGTTTATTAGCATGACTCTGTACAAGCCCTCGGTGGGGCTGGCACCACCACCTGACCACATTTCCTTGTTTCTTCCACTCATTCCGCTTTTTCCATATTTGAAGGGGTTTGGCGAAACAAGGAAATAATCCTCTACTCGTAACAGGGATTAAACTGATAAGAATAGTACTACTTAACACACCTTATAATAACGCAGAGAGAGGCAATGCAGAGAGAGGAGTCTGAAGAAGAGGAGTAAGAGGAGGAAGGTGGCTTTGAGGAGGTGTAAGACCAAACACAGCAGGCGTCCCAGAGGGCTTGTTGTCACCTTTCGGGGACCCTTGTGTTGTACGTTGCTGGGTGGAGGAAGAGACCTTCAATGACATCAGTGAGGACAAGGAACGGACATTGCTAGCTTGGTATCCAACCTTGTGCAAATGGGGAGTTTGCGGTTGTGCAAATGGACTGTTTGCGGTTGTTTGCGGTACGTTAAATGGGGAGTTTGGTCTGTCACTGTGAAGTGGGCGTAACCCTTACACTACCTGATCGATACAACATCATACAGTAGGTCCCCCGCCTCATTATTAGTATGGCCCCCACCCACCGCTCACGGGTGCGGGCGGGAGGACAGTAGGTCCCCCCATTGTGATTTATGGCCCCCACCCACCGCGCAGGGGTGGGGGCCAGGGGGAGGACAGTAGGTCCCCCCCCCTATCCTTATTTACGGAATATTCCCCTGTATAACAATGTTTGGCATTTAGTAAATATTCCCTATTCTGCTCAGTGTGTATCAGGGTCCCTGAGGACAGGTGTCAATCCATATCTGCCAAGTGACCCTATGTAGGAGGAACAGTCCCTATTCTGCTCTGTGTCAGTGTGTATCAGGGTCCCTGAGGACAGGTGTCAATCCATATCTGCCAAGTGACCCTATGTAGGGGGAACAGTCCCTATTCTGCTCTGTGTCAGTGTGTATCAGGGTCCCTGAGGACAGGTGTCAATCCATATCTGCCAAGTGACCCTATGTAGGAGGAACAGTCCCTATTCTGCTCTGTGTCAGTGTGTATCAGGGTCCCTGAGGACAGGTGTCAATCCATATCTGCCAAGTGATCCTATGTAGGAGGAACAGTCCCTATTCTGCTCTGTGTCAGTGTGTATCAGGGTCTCTGAGGACAGGTGTCAATCCACATGTCAAGGTGTCAATATGTCATATGTCAGGTGTTAATCCATATCCATTGTGATTTAGGAATGTTAGGTGATTTATGCCCTTTATGGATTAAAACCAGACTCTGCATCAACTGTGTAATTTTCCATGGGAGTTTTGCCATGGATCCCCCTCCAGCATGCCACAGTCCAGGTGTTAGTCCCCTTGAAACAACTTTTACATCACTATTGTGGCCAGAAAGAGTCCCTGTGGGTTTTAAAATTCGCCTGCCCATTGAAGTCAATGGCGGTTCGCCCGGTTCACCGGTTCGCGATGTTTGCGGAAGTTCGCGTTTGCTGTTCGCGAGCCGAAAAGTTAAGTTCGCGACATCACTACTCACTGTATTGTACACTGAATTATTGACCGTGAATAAAGAAGAAAAAAAAAAGATTAGGCAGAAAGAGGCTAAGCAAGTTATAAGAGCTTCCAAATCAGACACAGAAGAGAAAATAGCACACTCAGTAAAAAAAAGGGGACAAAACATTTTTTAGATACATAAATGAGAAAAGGAAAGTAAAACAAGGATTAGTTAGATTAAAATCTAGCTGACTGCCTAAATGTTATATTATTGTTCAGTATTTACAGATGAAAATGAAGAAAATGGACCTCAGTTAGGAAAAAGAACAAATGAGTCATTTGTTACATGGGAGTTTGCAGAGGTAGAGGTTCTATTTCAACTGTCAAAAGTAAAGACAAAATAAGTCTATGAGGCCTGATGGAATTCACCATAAGTTATTATAAGAGCTTAGTGGTGTACTAGTAAAACCATGAATGGATTTATTTAACCAATCATTGTTAACAGAAGTATTCCTAGAAGATTGGAAGTTAGCGAATGTTGTGCCCATTCACAAGAAAGGTAGTATGAAGGAGTCGGGCAACTATAGGCCAGTAAGCCTTACTTTAGTAGTGGGGAAGGTAATGGAAACCATGTTAAAGAATAGGATTGTTGAACATCTAAAATCACATGGATTTCAAGATCAGAGACAACATGGGTTTACTTCAGGGAGATCATGCCAAACTAATCTTATTGATTTTTTTTGATTGGGTAACTAAAATAATAGATCAGGGTGGTGCAGTAGACATTTATTACCTAGATTTCAGTAAGGCTGTTGACACTGTTGCACATAGAAGGCTTATCAATAAACTGCAATCTTGGATTGGATTCAAATATTGTTGAATGGGTAAGGCAGCGGCTTACTGACCGGCAACCGAGGGTTGTAGTCAATGGAGTATTTACAAAACATGGTCTTGTCACCAGTGGGATACCTCAGGGATCTGTACTTGGACCCATTCTCTTTAATATTTTTATTAGTGATATTGCAGAAGGTCTTGATGATAAGGTATGTATTTTAGCTGATGATACTGTCAGGATCTTACCTTGGGGTGGAGTCCATAGTGCAGAGTTAAGGCACCCTTTGCAATTTAACACAAACCGAGGAGACTCAAGGTAGAAATCTCCAAGATTGTGAGACAGTGCACTTGGTCTGTCCAGACACAGTGCTTTCAGGTATGTAGAGCAGGCTGTAAGAACAGATCTCACAGGTTTCTCGGTGAGAGGTTCCTGAAAGACCTCAGGAGTAACAGCTGTAGGTGAATTCTCGGTGATAGGTTTATGAAGGACCTCAGGAGTAACAGCTGTAGGTGAGTGAGACTTGTCAGGGAGACCAAGCATGGATAGGTCGGATGGTTAACAGGTTGACATGCCGAGCTAATAGGGTGAATAAAAGTAGTACCCAGTTGGAGAGCTGGAGTCTTAGGTGGGCGAATAGGACAACAAGAGATGAAGGGGATGAAGTCCCCTTTCCCCACAGTAAAAACACAGTCTATGGACCCTTCTTCTTTCTTTTTCTTCGGGTGATTGTCTGAATAAGGTTAGTCCAATTTCCATGGGTTCTTTGGCTTCCAAAGTAGGCGAATGTGACGTCTCAAGAGTTACATCGGACTTGGAAATTGTGTTATAGTCTATATCCGGCTCGGGTTGCAGTTTATACAGATAAACAGAAGGAGTTCAGGGAACATAGGGTTTGTGTGACTCAAGAGTTACAGGGGACTTTAAAAGGGTGTTATAGTCCATATCCAAACCGGGTTTCAGTTTATGCAGATAAATAGAAGGAGTTCTGGGAACATAGGGTTTGAGACTCCATTAGGCGTATAAAGGAATCCCAGGAATCCAGAACTGGACTTTTCAAAAGCTGGTGGGCCTTAAGTTGCCCTGACAAAAGAGTGATAGCTGTTTACATCCAAATCAGGTGAACGGTGTAGGAATTGCAACAGTTTGTATATGTGCCTCCCACTGTTTAAGGGACCAAAAGTAATGGGACAGATTAACAGTCATAAATCAAACTTTCACTTTTTAATACATGGTTGCAAATCCTTTGCAGTCAATTACAGCCTGAAGCCTGGAACGCATAGACATCACTAGACGCTGGGTTTCATCCCTGGTGATGCTCTGCGGGCCTCTACGGCAACTGTCTTCAGTTCCTGCTTGTTCTTGGGGCATTTCCCCTTCAGTTTTGTCTTCATCAAGTGAAATGCATGCTCAATCGGCTTCAGGTCAGGTGATTGACTTGGCCATTGCATAACATTCCACTTATTTCCCTTAAATAAATCTTTGGTTGCTTTTGCAGCATGCTTCGGGTCATTGTTCATCTGCACTGTGAAGTGCCGTTCAATGAGTTCTGAAGCATTTGGCTGAATATGAGCAGATAATATTACCCGAAACACTTCAGAATTCATCCTGCTGCTTTTGTCAGCAGTCACATCATCAATATATACAAGAGAACCAGTTCCATTGGCAGCCATACATGCCTACACCATGACACTACCACCACCATGCTTCAAAGATGAGGTGGTATGCTTTGGATCATGAGCAGTTCCTTTCCTTCTCCATACTCTTCTCTTCCCATCACTCTGGTACAAGTTGGTCTTGGTCTCATCTGTCCATAGGATGTTGTTCCAGAACTGTGAAGGCTTTTTTAGATGTTGTTTGGCAAACTCTAATCTGGCCTTCCTGTTTTTGAGGTTCACCAATGGTTTACAACTTGTGGTGAACCCTCTGTATTCACTCTGGTGAAGTCTTATCTTGATTGTTGACTTTGACACACATAAACCTACCTCCTGGAGAGTGTTCTTGATCTGGTCAACTGTTGTGAAGGGTGTTTTCTTCACCAGGGAAAGAATTCTTCGGTCATCCACCACAGTTGTTTTCCGTGGTCTTCCGGGTCTTTTGGCGTTGCTGAGCTCACCGGTGTGTTCTTTCTTTTTAAGGATGTTCCAAACAGTTGATTTGGCCACACCTAATGTTTTTACTATCTCTCTGATGGGTTTGTTTTGTTTTTTCAGCCTAATAATGGCTTGCTTCACTGATAATGACAGCTCTTTGGATCTCATATGGAGAGTTGACAGCAACAGATTCCAAATGCAAATAGCACACTTGAAATTAACTCTGGACCTTTTATCTGCTTCTTGTAAATGGGATAATGAAGGAATAACACACACCTGGCTAAAGAACAGCTTGCAGCCAATTGTCCCATTACTTTTGGTCCCTTGAAAAGTGGGAGGCACATATACAAACTGTTGTAATTCCTACACCGTTCACCTGATTTGGATGTAAATACCCTCAAATTAAAGTCTGCAGCTTAAGCACAACTTGTTCATTTCATTTCAAATCCATTGTTGAGGTGTATAGAGCCGAAAAGAGTAGAATTGTGTCGATGTCCCAATATTTATGGACCTGACTGTAAGTGGGAAATAGATAGACAGATACTTTTACAGATAAGAGAAAAGAGGTGGGGAAAAAATGCCTCAAGCACTCTGCAAGGTGGAAAGTTTAGAGTGCAAACTGTTAGATTGAGGAAGAAAGGCAAAGAAGAATGAATGAACACAGTATATGACAAAAAATAAAAAATGGGCAACAGTAAAGTCTGAGCCCTGGAATAATTTGGCCTGGTGAAGGGTTCACCAGTATTTCACGGGATCACACGCAGCACTGGTGGTGAGGTAAATCTTGCTTGGATTTATAATTATACTAACTGTTAATATAGGGCCTGAATGGCCAAAGGAAAAGACAAAATGTTGTGAATGCCTGAAGTAAGTTAAAAAGAAAGTAATCTGAGATTGATTACTCTATGGCAACCAAATATGGTTAATCCTCTAAAATCCAGAGGATGTTTGCCAAGTCTGTACTAGACACCCAACCAAGTTGGAGGTTCTATTGTGTGAGCTTATGTGTGCACAAGGATTATGGTATATCAGTTTCTCATTATTATTTTACAATGATATAATTGAATAAGTAACACTATAATGAGGTGTTATGAGGGGAACTTTTACTGGGGGAAAGATATATGTGTAATCTCAAAAATCCTGCACATCTATGTAAATTGTTAGTTATTTTAATTATCCAGACATTGACTGGGCTAGACGGACTAGCAGTACAGTTAAGGACAGGTTTTTGAACCTGATATATAACACTTTCAAGTCTCATTTAGTAGAAACACCAACTAGAATAGATTCTCGTCTGGATCTTGTAATAACTAGTATTTCTGAAACATTAAGAATGACTTGGGAAATAGTGGCCGTAATATGGCATCGTATGAGATTAATTGAAAAAGAAAATTAAATGGGCTTGGAAGATTTTCACACCTGGAACGCACATATTATCGAATGCATGGTGGAAGCAGAACTTGCATTTTAAAACAAGATGTAAAATACAATTACAGAGATAGGAATCCAACATGGATGTGAGAGATGGGGCACTAAGAGGAGTGGCTAAACGCTGGATCATATGAGTACCTGCAGGGTTCAAATATAAGTTCAGTGCGGGAGTTATATTGTATGTTTGTTTTATTGTCTAACCTCTCAATGCTTTTCTCTTATAGTATTAGGAATACATGTTTGTATCTGTAGAGTTCCTTTAAGAGTGAAAGTGTCGGTCCATTGGAATTTAAGATATTAATTATGGAGGGTCGGCAGAAGGCAGAATTCTAATTATTTATTTTTTTAGTATACAGAGAAAAATAATCTGTGGTTGTAGATTTGCAAATCTCTGTTACTAAAACCTTGAGTAAATAGGAGATTGTTTAACGCAGACACCACAATTAGAGTGCATGTAAACAAAGCCCCAGTATCAGATCGTGTTCACCCATGAGTTTAGTGTAGAAATATCCATAGCACTGTGTTTAATCTTACATGTTTCTTTTCTTTCAGATACTGTACATAAAAATTAGAGAAAAGCGCAACTGGTGCATATATTCAAGAAATCTTAACAGATATCGTTCTTTATAAAAAAAACTGGTTTAAAGGTAGAATGCAGAGAGTTATTGTAAATTGAACCTTTCCAAATTGGACAAAAGTGGTAAGTGGAGTGCCTCAAGGTTCTGTCCTGTGATCACCTCTCCTAGTGTTTGTAGATGACACAAAATTAGTTAAGATAATACAGTCGGAACATTATATTACTTTTGTACAGAGGGATTATGTGGCTGTCCAATCACAGACTTCCCAGTGCAGCTCAATGAGAAGTCTTTGCACGGTACGTACTCTGAACAATTGCTGCCTTTTGAGTTTAATTCCAATGAGGTAAACAACCAGGAAAATACAGGACTGGTTGTCTGATTTACAACCAGGGGTTGTAAGAAGTTTACTGTATTTTTATTTATTTTTTTAAAAAAGTAAATTTCTAATGGAATCACTTTTGGTAAAATGAAAAACAAAAAAAGAGCACACACTCCTCACACATAAAGCACCTTTAAAGACATTGGAGAACTACACGAAGTGCCGAAGTAACCTACAAAATTAATAAGGGAGATGGAAAACATTAGTTATGAAGAAAGGCTAGAAAATCTGCATTTGTTTTCATTATACTGGCATATGAAAGTACCATACAAGTATACCAAGGGTCTGTGCAAATTGCTAACCTGTTGTTCACAGGAATATATAAAAGACAAGAGGTCATCCATTGAGCCTTGAAAAAACAAAACGTGTTTTCGCTTTTAGCTGGGTGAAGGGTTCTTATACTAATAAAGATGTGGAATTCTCTACCCAACATATTTTTTTTAAAAGACCGAGATGTTTTTTGCAGAAAAACAGAACATTCAAAGGATGTAATTAAAAAAAATGTTGGCTGTAGATCCAAGGAGAAATCTGATTGCCATTATGTAGTATTGTTAAAATGTTAGGGGTACTGTCTTCTTTTGGCTCAACAGAATAAAACAATATGTTTTATAGGTTGAACTCAATAGACTTGAGTCTTTTTTTCAACCTAGACTACTATATAACTATGAGTAGTAGAAATGTATATGGGATGTCACTGAAAGGGTAATACTACCATGTTAATCAATCTTCGTTAGTAATTAAAAACAATGTCAGTCTTATGCAGTTTCCAAGCTATATATAATAGCAATAAAGAGTAGGAAAATATATCAAAGATTAACCATAACCCACCCTCCAACCATATCTCCTCCTCCCATCCATCTATCCTAGTCGATCAGTAACTGACTGGTATGATTCAATTAAATCACATGTAGACCACCTAACTAGACTCTTATGGTGTTAAAATGAAAATAGCCATTTGCACCCCCCCTTTTTTTTTCCCATCAGCCACCTCCCTCGCATCTCTTTACTTACCCCCACAACTTCCTCAACAAGATCAGAGAGGGTTGACCTAGCCATTGATGGCACGCTGTACCATTTAGAATGGTGTTGACACCGAAACTTTTATCATTCTCTCCATTAACGATATGGGACTCAACAGGCCAGAGAGGCACTCAGGGGCCCTATGGGACTTCCACGCCAAATTAGCCCCTATTGTTCTGTTCCAAGTGACGCATTTTACTGAGAAGGCTAGGCCTAAACTTACAAATTACCATTTTCGGTAGGCTACTATAGTGACTATTGGGGGAGGGAGGGAGGGGAGTCTAGAGGTACTGCAATAATGATCCGCCAGACACCCCCCTCCATTTTAGGAGGGGGGAGGGGGGTCTCTGGCGGACCGGAATGGATGGTTCTTGTTTCTCAAGCGCACAACTGCAGGACAGCCCTACACATTCGCGAACATCTCTGCCCCTAACCAAAGACATTAAAAAAACAGAGGAGCTTAAAAAACACCTGACGCACTGAACAAGACTATTACAACTGCAAAGGGAACTGACTTCATTACTACACTCCAAACACTATTTCAAATGCAGTAAGACATGAAACCTTCTTTTTACTACATGGGAATAAGAGTGACAGGCTACTGGCTAGAATGCTGGCTCAGAGGTGTCAGACAGTGTATATTGACCGAATCAGAGATAAATGTGACACTCTACACCACCTACCTACCAAAATTCAAGAAGTTGTGCATACTTATGACTCTGATCTAAACTCACTTCCACAATCCCAGTCTGACTTGGTGAAAAAACGCTTACAACTAACGCCTCACACATACATGGAGATCTGGTCTCATTGGCTATTGACAACTGCTGCTGCTAATTTCACACCTAGACTTCACTACCCATCAGACTAGACAGACGTAGCGCCACCAGGACTACACCCCTCTTTCCAGAGCCCTCCATCCCCAATTCTTTTTTTTTCCTTTTTCTTCTCCCTCTTTTCTTCCTTCTCTTTCTCTCCCCCTACCTTTCCATTTCTTCTCCAACCACTTCTAATACTAACCTGATACCTGGGAAAATCTCACAAAACAAGGGAAGATGAGTGATATTTACTAAACCACTAGCTTAATCAGAAGTTAGAAAGTTTGGCTACTTGCTACATGTCCATACTTAACAATTTGTTTCACAGGCCCTACCTGTCCCACATGTTAAGTGTGTCACACCAGTTTATTGAGACCTGTGTGTCTCCGATCCACATATAATGTTTCATCCCTTACCAGATATTTGGCAATGTGCAGCAACCTCTGTGCCCATAGTCTGTGCTTTTCTATTTCTAAAAATCCAATGAACAAATATTTAAAAAAAATTTTTGGAGAGAAACAAAACTTTTTAGTGATAAATAGGATTTAAAACAATAAATGATAATCTTCATCTTTGACAGGATAATGAGCTATTTCAAAATGATACATATTCGTAGGCAGGGACTTAAAGGACCACTACAGTGCCAGGAAAACACACTTGTTTTCCTGGCACTATAGTGCCCTGAGGGTGCCCCCACCCTCAGGGCCCCCCTCCCGCCGGGCTCTAGGGGGCGGAAGGGGTTAAATTTACCTCTTTTTCCAGCACCGGGCGGGGAACTCTCCTCCTCCTCTCCTCCTCCATATCGCCATCATCGGCTGAATGCGCATGCGCGGCAGGAGCCGCGCACGCATTCAGCCAGTCTCATAGGAAAGCATTCTTAATGCTTTCTTATGGACGCTGGCGTCTTCTCACTGTGAAAATCACAGTGAGAAGCGCGGAAGCGCCACTAGCGGCTGTCAATGAGACAGCCCCTAGAGGCTGGATTAACCCTATTATAAACATAGCAATTTCTCTGAAACTGCTATGTTTATAGAAGAAAGGGTTAATCCTAGCTGGACCTGGCACCCAGACCACTTAATTAAGCTTAAGTGGTCTGGGTGCCTATAGTGGTCCTTTAAATGGGTCTCTACTTAGTCCTGCATTACGGTTTAGCTTTGTCTAGTTTACATATTTAAAAAAAATATATGCTGAAGAAGTGCACTGATATAGTTGCTATCTTACAGGGAACATGTTTTATAAACATTCTGTTTAATGTTGTGGTATTTTACTATTGACACAGTTCAATAATTTGTGTATACAGCTGATGTATCGGTTCTAGCAATAAAAATGCAGCTATCTACATTTAGAAAGTTACGCATCCATGTCTGTGAAGTCTTAATTAATACACTTTCTGTGTCAGAGCCACTTGAACTTGGGGGGGGGGAAGCCTCCTTTTCAAGTAATTAGTGCAGTGACAGTTCCAGCAATCTGAAGAAGTCAGGACGAGCTGTATAATTGCGTAGTAACTTAAGTCCAGAACTCCTTGGGTGGTAGCACAATTTAATAAAGTGCATGGAAGGTAAAACAAGGCTTTCTGTTAGCTGAGGTAATTTTCATGAAAGGACCAGCAATCACAGAGACCCACAAAGTACAGTTAGAGCAGATAAAGTCTCTAATTTACTGCAGTTTGCTTCACTGTCACTAATGAGCTTTGGAAGAATAGTGATTTCCAAAGGGTCATTTTTTGAGGGAGGATGTTTTTTTATTCATCAAATGCAGGAGTGGAAAATAATGCTTCATACAAATTATCTTGGAGATTGAATTATGGTGAGGAGGTCAGAATATTAAATAAAAAAATTAAGCTCATCAACAGAACTGACTTTTTTCACAATGGCTGAAATTCAGAAATGCCACAAACAACAAATCTGCTTTATTTAATATAATAAAAGAAAGTATGAAGTACAGTTAGTGAAGAGTTAAAATAACATAACAGTGGTCCTATAGATACTCTAACAAGATGCATACTCACTCACAGTGATTTGCTTAAAAACAGCTGGTAAGGAATTCATATTGGCAAGCAAAATCATGAGGACCCATAAACAAGTCCTACTCTTCATTCCATCCTTTTATAAATGTATCATGTGATATGCAGGAATGTGGGACATTCCATTTTGGTTTACTGTGGACCTGAAGAAAAATATGAAGAATAAAACAATAGGTCCCCCCCTATTCTAATTTAGGGTCCCCACCCGCCACTCAGGGGTGGAGGCCGGGGGGAGGACAATAGGTCCCATCCCATTATTTTACTTTAGGGCCCCCACCCGCCGCTCAGGGGTGGGGGCAGGGGGGAAGACGATAGGTCCCCCCTTGAAGTAATTTAGGGCCCCTACCCACCGCTCAGGGGTGGGGATTGGGGGAGGGGCAATAGGTCCCCCCTTTAGTTTAAAAGCCCCCACTCGCGCGGCATGGGTGGGGGCTCGAGAGGGGGCCCCCGTTTTTTGGGGTTTTTTTTAACAGTGTTTAATAGACAACACTGTTTAATAGACATGCCCCTACTCGCGGTATAGCAAGTAGGGGCAAAATTTACTAATACTAAGTACCGTATATACTCGAGTATAAGCCGAGTTTTTCGGCACAGTTTTTGTGCTGAAATAGCCCGCTCTGCTTATACTCGAGTCAAGGACTGTATTATGGCAACTTACATTGCCATAATACAGACCAGGACCGCCGGGCTCATTACAAGCCCGGCGGTCCTGTTGGGGGCTGGCCGCGAGCTCTTACTTACCTTTACAGCAGCTCCGGTCAGCTCCCTGTCAGCTCTGTGCAGCTCCTCCGTTCAGCTCACAGTGTAAGTCTCGCGACACCCGCGGCCGTCAGAGCTGTGGCAACGCTCCGCGTGGCATGCCAACCGCGAGACTTACACTGTGAGCTGAACTGGGGTGCTGCACGGAGCTGACAGGGAGCTGACCGGAGCTGCTGTAAAGGTATGTAAGAGCTTGCGGCCAGCTCCCCCACTGCACAGCCCATGCCACTGGACCACCAGGGAATAAAATAGCCCTCCTCCCTGGCCAGGCAACAAGTAGGGAGGGGGGACAAAAAAATAATAATAATAAATTATTCAAATAATAAAAATATAAAAAAAAAAGAAAAGAAAATAACAATATTAAAATAAAATTAAAAAATTAAAATGATTAACATGCCCTACCCCCAACCAGTTTTCACACACAAACTACACACATACACACACTGCATTATACACACACACACACACACACACTCATACAAACACACACTCATACAAACACACACTCTGCATTCTATACACACACACTGCATTCTATACACACTGCATTCACACAAACACACACACTCTGCATTCATTATATACACACACTACACACAAACACACACACACTCTGCATTCATTATATACACACTACACAAACACTGCATTCATTATATACACACACACTACACAAACACACACACACACACTGCATTTATTATATACACACACTACACAAACACACACACACACACACACACACACTGCATTCATTATATACACTCACTACACAAACACACACACACACTGCATTCATTATATACACACACAGTACACAAACACACACACACTGCATTCATTATATATACACACACTGTAAATAAATATTCGATTAATGTAATTTTATTGGGATCTAATTTTATTTAGAAATTTACCAGTAGCTGCTGCATTTCCCACCCTAAGCTTATACTCGAGTCAATAAGTTTTCCCAATTTTTTGTGCTAAAATTAGGGGCCTCGGCTTATATTCGGGTCGACTTATACGCGAGTATATACAGTAATTTTTACTTAGTATTAGTAAATTTGGCTAAAAGACCAATTTAGGTCTTTCAGCCTTTTGGTAGATAACCCCCTAATACCGTGGGAATTAGGGAGTTATCTACTAAGCGGCTGCAAGAGAAGTCCCGTAGTGCCGAAGTCTCGAAATGCTGAAGTTCCGAAATTCCAAAGTGCTGAAGTTCCAAAGTACCGAAGTTCTTGAAGTGCTGAACCGAACCGAAATGCCGAAGTCCTGAAGTTACAAATTGCCGAAGTCCCGAATTTTGGAATGCCGAACTGAACCGAAAATCTTCCCCATGCACATCCCTATCATCTGTCATATATTGAGTGAGGAGATAGAGGAGAGCTTGTGGCTCCTTCCTGTTTATTTAGAAGATTCACATGCCCCCCACTATTAGCATTAACCAGTCAATTACAACACACTAGGCAGAGGAAAAGAGCAGTATCTTAAGGTTACTAGAGGGTATGCAGATACCCCTTTATTTTATTTGGTTTACAAAACTTTATTTTAATGTCATTACAGAGACAATGTACAAGTAGGTAAGTGAAAGTCAGTTAATACATACAGGCAATTGTAGAGCCAAGAGTTTTCATTACAGTATAACACATCATGTGTCCAATTTCTAGTAATGTATTCCCTGAGCTTGCTTCATGAATTATCTTTTTTAAACTTAGCTGAATCAAGGCCAAAGCCATCCTAGAATGTTTTTTCCTGCATGGTTTACCAAGTTAAGGAAAAGCAACCGAGAGCAAAATAGAGCAAAGGAAGAAGTTAACAGCAAAATCCCACCACACGCCCAGCACACCAACTTCCATCCATCCATCCCTCCCCCACCTTTTTGCGCCACTCACTCCACTAAGCAAGAGACACATTTTTATATAAAAGCTGGTGGGAAACCTTATTACCTTTTACCAAAGCAGCTGCACCGTAGGCCACGCTGGCCAAAGATATTTCTCCCCTCGGCCGGTTTTCGGCACACTAAAGAGGCCCACCGGGTGGCCCATTCACAAAGGGCCACCCGATGTGATTCTGTCAGACCCTTGCTTTTTCGTCAGCCAGCTTGAAGGAAGTGACGGCCGTGCGTCACTTCCTCCCACAAAGAGAGGAGCATGTGGAAAAGAAGAGTAGGCAGAGTGGAGGAGGCTGGCCGAGAAAGCCAGACCCCAACTCCCAACACCTTCAGCCACCAGCAGGAAAGCCAGCCTCCAAACTGGAGGGTGGGTTTAAAAGTGTACGCTTGCCACTGTTTTTCTTTTGTCTTTTTACCCCACCCCTTCTTCTCTCTGTATCCCCCAAAAGATCAATAAAAATTGTCAAAGTATAAAAGTGTACATTTTGTGTGTGTGTATGTGTATGTCTGTGTGTGTCAGTATGTCTGTCAGTGTGTGTGTTAGTATGTCTGTGTGTTAGTATGTCTGTGTGTGTGTCAGTATATCTGTGTGTTAGTATGTATGTGTGTCAGTATGTCTCTGTGTGTGTGTGTCAATATATCTGTGTCAGTATTTCTGTGTGTCAGTAGGTGTGTGTGTGTGTGTGTCAGTGTGTCTGTCAGTGTGTGTGTGTCAATATGTCTGTCATTATGTCTGTCAGTGTGTGTGTCAGTATGTGTTTCAGTGTGCGCCAATATGTGTGTGTACGTGTGTGTACGTGTGTATGTCAGTTTGCCTGTCTCTATATGTGCCAGTATATCTGGGTGTATGTGTTAGTGTGTATATATGTGTGTGTATCTGTATGAAGTCTGTGTGCGTATCTGTATGTTGTCTTTGTGTGTTTGAGTGTACCTATGTGTAGTACACATAGGTACACTCAAACACACAAAGACAACATGTGTATATACATGTGTATCTGTGTGTCAGTGTGTATATGTGTCAGTATATCTACATGTGTGTCTGCATGTGTTTCAGTGTGTCTGCATGTGTTTCAGTGTGTATCTAACTCTGTGTGTATATATGTCCATACATCTCAGCATTCACACACTAACACACAAATACACCCCTGCATTCAAACTTCAACACTATGTACAAACACACGTCTGTGTTACACACCAAAATTATATGTAAATACACCCCTGCATTCAACAACCAACACTACACATAAATACATGCTTGCAGTCACGCAGCACCACATAATAACATATTCCATACAAAAACCTGTTTACATTCCAACACACAAAGACTGCTTAGTGTTAAATACAAACCTGCAAACATGGGTAAATGGTAGAGCCCCAGCTGTCAATGCATTTCTGGAGTTGCACGACAGATGGGGATCTACCTTTTAATCACCCGTGTGATAGGGAGGCCCAAAAAAACTCTCTACTTTAGGTTCGCCACTGCGTTGGGGTGGACGATGTGATTACATGCCTGGGGAGGGGGGACATGGTCCAGGGGGTCCAAGCAAAGGCTTTGCCCAGGGTCCAGTCAATATTAAAGATGGCCCTGGGTAGTTAGAAGTTACCACTGTGTTACCACTGAGAGAGAAGGTGGCTGTTAGCCTCTTCATATCGTGAGCTGCTAGAACTGTTGTGATGCATAATCAGTCCACTACTCCAATGATTAGCTGTGAAAGATGAGTCTAGGATGTTTTCCCATTCCTGTTTAAATAGAGTAGGTCCCCCCTTCAAGAACAGACACTGATAAAAGCTTGAAATTACCCTCTCAATCTCAATTTTCAAACCAGATCAAGTCCATAGGCACCCCCTCCCTGTCAGAAATGTTTCAATAAAAGTGTCAGATTTGTAGTTATCTAGCTCCCTCTAAAGCAGTAGGCTCCCTCATCCAACACCTATCTGATGGTGATAAACAATTCCTAGGAACTAAACATTCTCCTGTCAGGTGTTTATCAATTCATAAACACAGCAGGAGGCCCAGCATGAGTGATATCTGTGTGGATCTCCATCTTCTGCAAGTGGTCTGTTGTGTGGTAGACTCTCAGGCAATACCATGAAGGTGTTCTGCACAAAGGAACAGAGTGAGACACTGGAACTCTCCATGTCGAGACTCAACTGTGGCTTTGTGGATGGAGATACTTACTACTCAACCACCCTTTGCAGCGTGGTGGCGAGATAGTATCTATCTATCCAGCATGTTTCCTCCTAGCTATTAGTAACTCTGGGTACACTGTATGCATCTGGGATCACTTATGGTGAGACTTGGTAAGGCTCCAGTTCTGAGATATGTGAAGTAAGCTCACTCAATCTTGCCAACCGCTCCTCCTTTTTTACTGCCACCATAAGATACAATTATGTGCCTTCCACAAACTCTGCTGGGATAGTCTCAATGGTATCGATTTCAAAACATGTTGTGGTGGCTTGGAATATCTGGGCCACGACCACCGCATCATTTAGGAGTGTTTCATTCATTCAGCAAGTCCACAGAATGTATGGAGATTTGAACTGGGCTGTGGTCAGATCATGTGGAGGGTTGGATCTGTGCAATGAAGATTAGGGGAAGGTGTTCCTGTTGTACAAATAGATAATCAATTCATGAGTGGAGGCAGTGAAGAGCCTCTTTTTATTAACAAGATTTTACACTCTCAAGCAGTCCACTAGCCGAAGTCCCCGAAGAGCCTGTTGAATCACCGAAATGTTTGGGGACTTTGGAAAAATAAAATGCTTGCCTACTTTCAGGTTACCTCCTGCAAAGAGGAGTAATGCATATGAATTGTGTCTGGCCTCTGTTTGGGTGCATAGATGGACACATGGGTATACTTGCATTCCCTTCTATTTTATTTTAACCCCTGACCCATAAATATACATACTGTCACATTTTTAATAATTTTTTTTTTACTTATTTCCCTCTTTTTATAACTTTTTAATTTTTCTCTTTATTTTTTTCTTATCTTTTATTCAGAATTCACTGCATTTTGTATTTTTGCTTATAAAAGCTGACTGGCTGGCCCCCAGCTATCAGTAGCATGCAAGAAGCACTGCTGAAGCGCTCCCTGCATGGTCCTATTGCCTGCTCAATTAAGTATAAGGATGCGCTTGCACTGTGCTGCCCGGGGACTGTTCCCTAGCGTCCACAGATGTGGGACACCAGTAAACTAAACCGAGATGGTGTGAGAGCACCCCAAAATCGTGTCTGTTCTGCCAAAAGCTGGACAGCATGGAATTGATATTTTCACTCTGCCCTCTAGAGGCAGGTGTTACTGTTGATCTTTTCATCTGATTGTCGTTACACTGTCTCTGCTAGCTTACACCTTGTTCCAAATTATTATGTAAATAACAGTCAGCATAATTCTCATGTTATCAACTATTAAGAGTACAATTCAAATTTTATTGAACAAACCTCCTAATGATAACAGTATTTATATCTAAACATAAAAAAAATTACAATGCACTGTTCCAAATTATTACGCACAGTAAGTTTCAAAACACTTTATAGGTTGTAAAGAACTGAAAATTGTCATTTGTTGTGTTTGCAGCATATTTACTTAAATCAAAAGCTATTTCAATCAAAATTATAACATTTTAACAGGTCACGTTACAGTTTAACATAGGACTCCTTAATTGATAGCAGCTTCACAAGTCTTGCATCCATTAAACTTGTAAATTGTTTGGACAGTTTCTGCTTCAATTGTTTGCAAGATGTCAGAATAGCCTCCCAGAGCTGCTGTTTGGATGTAAACTGCCTCTCACCCTCATAGATCTTTTGCTTGAGGATGCTCCAAAGGTTCTCAATAGGATCAAGGTCAAGGGAGGATGGAGGCCACACCATGACTTTCTCTCCCTTTATCCCCATAGCAGCCATTGATGCAGAGCTATTCTTTGCAGCATGATATGGTGCATTGTCATGCATGAAGATGATTTTATTATGGAAAGCATAGTTCTTCCCTCTGTACCAGGGAAGAAAGTGGTCAGTCAGAAACTCCACATACTTTGCAGAGGTCATCTTTACACCTTCAGAGACCCTAAAGGGGCCGACCAGCTCTCTTCCCATGATTCCAGCCCAAAGCATGACGTCGCAGCCTTGTTGGAACAGGGTGGCTGTCCACCAACCATCCACTACTCCATCCATCTGGACCATCCAGGGTTGCACAGCACTCATCAGTGAACAGCACTGTTTGAAAATTAGTCTTCATGTATATTTCTGCCCGATGCATGGATCTGGCAGAAATCTTCCTCAATGTGCCTTTATCTGCACAAACCCGTCTGTGCTCTGAATCAGCCACAAATCTCTTAATAGTGCAATGATCACACTTAAGTTTTCGTGAAATATCTAATGTTTTCATACCTCGTCCAAGGCATTGAACTATTTCACTCTTTTCGGCAGCAGAGAGATCCTTTTTCTTCCCCATATAGCATGAAAATGCTGCTCTGCTTTATAATGTGGAACACCCTCCTTTAGTAGTTTTTCCTTAAATTGGGCTCACCTAGCAATCTTATTATCACAGGTGTCCGAGATTGTTTTCAGTGATCAAAAGAGCCCTGAGACACAATCCCATCCATGAGTTAACCTGAAAAACTAAATATTTAATCTTTGTGATAATTAAAGAATTTGCATAATAATTTGGAACAGGGTATAAAATAAGGGTTATTCAGAAACCAGAAACCAGGGTGTATAGGAACACTAGCATTTTATCAGTGATCAGGTCTTACATGATCACTGTGTGATTTACACTCTGTTCATGTTTTCCCTTTTTCATATCAGTACTCTAAAATGCACAGCGATACATAATAAGCATCTTAGTTCAAGTAAACTATAGTTAATTTAGTTTAATGCCTCTTTAGTCTTTTGACTTTTCATTTTAACTTCAGTCACTTGGCATCATAGTGTTTATCACTATGTCAAGAGTACATGGAGTCAGACTCGCACTGACATCATTGTTCTGAACCGTCACACCACTACACTCAGAAGTGATCACATTGACTGGTGAGTAATTCCCTCATGTTTTATTTATATATACATGGTTATGAAGTGTTATATTTAATCTTGAGAAAGGCCCAGGTGGGGCAGAAAGGTTGATCGGTATGTAAACCTTCACTCTTTTGGATTAAACAATTTTGAAAGTGTGTCAATTTTTGGAGTTGGTGTGTATACATATATATCCACTTTACATATTCAATTTATTTTCTAACCGTAAATTAATTAGAGCTATTCTATAGGAATAAAGCCTTCTGTCATACATCCAAATATCATGCTGGACTCGTTACCAAGACTTAGATGGGGGCCCATTTCTTATAATATAAGATATTTTGTTTTATCTCAACAATAATAGTAATTTGATTTACTTTTGTACGTCTTCTGTCTTGTTGCAGTGATAAGCAAGAAGTGCGATGCGTAGGCTTCTATCTTAAGTGCTTATGAATGAGTAATACCAAGAAACATGTTTACAGCATCTTATCTTCAATGGGTTTTTTATTTTATTTTTCCATGTGCTGTGCTTTACCAAGAATCGTGAACTACTATTTATTTTTCTAATATACTTTTGCTCTACCACTGAACTGTATCCTCTCTTTTCAGACTTTCTATTCAAGGTCTGGTTTTCCATTTTGACCTTGTTATCTCATAAGTGGATTTTCACTACAAAAGAACATAATAGAGTTTGTATTTTTGTGCCTGTTACACATGTTTAGCGAAGCTAGATATAGCATATCAAACATTTAATTCACAAGTCTTTATAGATAGAAACATCGTACATTTATATTATCATTATACTTTTAAATTAGGTTTCACAAGTCTGAGCAGTAGATTACCTGTTTATTTTCTGGCAATGCTGTTGCTACAATGGCAGACTCACAGGTTCCTTTCCAAAGCAAACAGCCAACCAAAGCAAATTAAAATTAATAGGAACTGCGTTGCCCATTGGAATCTAACTATAAAGTTTTGGTGAAAAGGACCACCCAAACATACATTTTCAAATACATCCCCATGTCATGCATTATGATTATAAAATTATTAGGAAAGCAACATTGGTTGTGGAGATACCCAGGGACTAGAGCCAACTTCTTCATCCCCCTATACTGTATGTGGGTGATTAAAGGAACACTCAACGCACCATAACCACTACAGCTCACTGTAGCTCTTTATAGTGGAAAGAGTGCCATGGCACCACACCCCCTCCATTGTAAGGAGTCCAAACCATTTTTGAAAAATCTGATTTATTTTCTGGGTCAACTGAATGCCACTTCCCAATCTATTACCATTTCTCAAAAGTGATGAGTTCTTCAGCAGGAACTTCTATTAGCTCTCCTGAAGACTTAGCTCATTGGCTTCCTGCTCTCTTGAAATGGAGGTGGGTACTGGAACCTGACAGACCCAGGAAAAGAAGCCAACCTGTTCAAAATTGGTTTGACTACTTTAAATGTAGGGCACTCCTGACACTATAACCACTACTTGTAGCTAAAATGGTTATTGGGCCTAAAAGTCAATCTAAAAAGACAAAAACTGAGTGTATAGCCCCAAGAGCCACTTTAAACCAGAAGGCTCAATTAATACCCCCTTGTCCTTTCAACCCATGTGCAGACATGGCCAAGACCATGCTTTGGGCTACTGACATAAATAGACATGAATGCATGGACACAGGAATACACAAACATGCACATACAGGCACACACAGACACAAGTACAGACACAGGATACACAGGGACAGGCATACTCTATACCTGTTTATTTTTGCTTCCCTACCTGTGCTCTGTGCATTGGAAGGGACGTTAAGTAAGGCAGATATATCACATACAAAGTAAGGGAGATGAGGCAGATCTCTGAGGTAATGGTACCATTTTTCTTCCTGCCCTGCTCAGTAAATCTCAGCCAGGAGCAGAAGCAGCATGCTATGCTTTCATTTCAATGTAAACTATCCTTGTGTTCTTCTTTTCCTCCACAGACAGACTTGAGAAGACTGTGAAGGAGGAGCAGTAGAGGGATTCAAGGATCTGAATTGTATCCCTCCCCACACCCAGCATCTCAACTAATTGTTATTTAGCATATTGCGGAATACTAAAAAATCTTTCGCAGAGGAACATTCTGTCTGACTTGGAACTACCCTTAACAGTTGGAAGTATAGGTTCCGATCAAAATAGCAACCATTGCAACACGAGTAGTTCCACCACTGGTAGCTAAAAATATAATTTTATTTAATTACTTCTGTGTTCTCATGTGAATCCATTTGCAAGTGTGACACTGTACGCGTCAATGTGTGTATATGTGTGTGTGTGTGTGTGTGTGTGTCTGTGTGTGTACTTGCCACAAAGTGTCCTTTGAAAAAAAAATTCAGATGTTGGAAACGATCAGTAAGATTAATATATTGTTTGTTCTATACAATGTTAGTGCCCTATCCTTTATACATCTGCAGCTGGATGGGGAATGCAATCAAAACAGTATACCAATACTTACCCTCAAACCTTTGACCTGAATCCCAAGACTACAGAGAGTAACAGGTGCCCAATAGTTGTGCACTATACATGTGTTTTTATGTGTGCACTATACATTTCAAAAGTAAGATTAATTTGCTTAATGTGTATAATGCTGTAGTTAACTTCCACACCAAGATATCCTACCACACACATCAACACGTGTACAAAGAAAAATATTATACATTGAGTCATCATACTCAATGTTTTAGAAATATTAAACAGAAAAGTGTACCTTAAGAAAATAATTTTAGTGAATGGACATTTTAATGTTTAATGTTTTAATGTAGGAAAAAATATGCCATTTAGCTCTTCTGACTTAAGTTTGCAATTACACTCCAATCTCATCATAATTTGTTATTTTATTGAATAAGTCACTAAAACTGAATTAATATTGAAATACATTAATCCTCTTTCTCCCACAGATCCCATCCCTTTTTATCCTAATCAAGCTATTGTCTCACTGTCTCCTATTTTTTTTACCATACATTTTTCAGCAAACTTTCTCATCTATATTTTGAACCAGTCTTCACGTTTCTGTGCTAAAACAATACTCTAATCGTCATATTCCAGTTTCTCTAAACCCATTGTCGCTTTAAACAGGCCATCATCTATAAACACCCCAGTCTCTGTAACTGCCTAACAGCTTCTCTAAACTCTGGAATTACATCAATCTGAGTTTCATTGTTGTAGTGTTTGGGGAGCTTTGTGACCTATACACACCCATATTCCAAGTTTTGTGCTGGTATTTCCAAACACATAACATCACAGAAAATGCATTCCTGTGTATTTCTGTTGTGATGTAATGCTAGCCTTGTGAATCTGTGATAATTCCTGCATACCACAAGCGTCTCACTGCTGTAGAGTCCTAGCATACACTCCTACACATCACACACACACATGAGTTTTATAACCATAGACATATTAGTTACTCACAAAATCTCATTTTCCCTCCTTTCCTATATTTCCTTCACATTTGCCAAAAGGCCCTTCTCTTTCCATACATAAGCCCTTAATTTCCATATGTCTTCCACTTCCCATACTTAACCCCTCATTTATCATATGTCATCACCAACTGCTATAAGTCACTTCACTTGCAGTTTTTCTACCCCTGAGATGTTTCACCCCTCACTTTTCTTACATAGAAATTGTCACTTGCCATAAATCAGCACAGTGCTTATGTAAATAAACCGTTCATTTTCTTCTCTTATACTCTGCATGTTCGCGCGCTTATTATAACATTTCCATTTTTCCTGTACCTTCCTATCTTATTTCGTCCCCCTTTAAGATTTTACCCTTCACTCACAATGATTCATGACTATGCCATATTTCATCCAAACACTTGCCATAATAGACTTACCCCCTGGATTGGGCTAATCTCAAACATTATTACTCACTTGCCACATTTCTGCCATACTCGATTTCACTGATCATGTGACATATTTTGACATGCCATTCGTATCAACCACACTATAATGTCCCTATTTGATAGCAGGCGCTGCAAATAAAACGTTGTTTACTTTATTTGACGCAGTCTATCTCCTTCTTGCTATGAGACATTCATTCTATAGTTTACCACTCACTTTTCGGATTTCACCTGCCTTTATCATATTTCAACCCTGCAGTCTCTACTTTAGGACATTATCAACTGTCAGAGATGTAGCATTATCTTAAAATAGACCCATTACACCCCCCTCTTCTCATAAGTCACTGTCAGCTTGTTCTGATAAACTCTTTCTCTACTAACTGTCCAAAAGCTGAAAATCTCACAATTTATTTTAACGTTCCGTATGCACTTAGTACTTATATAATCACCAATTTCACTGGGCTCAATAATTTTGATTCTATTTTTCAGATAAAATAGGACATAGATACCTAAAACATTATATTACAGCCAATACAGCTTCTCATTACTGCTCACTTCAAGATTGAACATCTTCTCTAGTAAAACACAAAGTATATATTAAGCTGTTTTCATCTTTGCTCTAAAAGTAGTACTTCAAGGAAGCTTGTTGTTTTTTTCACAAAGTACCCCATACTGCTACATCCATCAATTTTATCTTTTTCTTGGGAAATATTTCTGTTGGTTGTGTAATGGTAGCAGACGATGAAGAGGGGGCCAGTGGGGGTGGTGAAAAAGCGAACAATTCAATTTCAATTTCTTAGAAACAACAATGGGTTTTCGGGGAGGTGGGGGTTTCGCGTTTTATTTTATTTTTGTTAGCTTCGGAAAAACAAAACAGTCCTTACTTAGTGCGTGTAATATGCTACATAGGGAAGGATGAAATAAGGAAAAAATAAAAGCAATCCAATTGATCAAATCTGACAGTTCACACATATACCAAAGCAATAAAATGACAATGAAACAGAGAACCAGAAATGTCATTAATTTAATTGGCGTTTAACATCTGCAACTTGCAACACACCAAAGATTCAGTAACAAGCAGAAACTGTATTTGCATCAAAGTGAAATGACAACTTCATGCTCGCTGTTTCCTTGGCAGTTTATTAAATGAAAGGAACTCTGCAATTTCAAGAAGCAATATATCTCCTCTCATTGCTGTTGATTTACAGTTGCACATACGATAGAAGAATCTTTTTAAGAGTTGGGTGCTTAGCATTCATATTTTGTGAAAGTGGCTATAAAGAAAGTTATATTATCAAGTGCAAGACTAGCCTATAATTTGGGCACTTTAGTTTATGAAGGTCCTTACGCCAGACGGGATTCGCAAACATCTGGGGTGCCAGTTGAAACCAATATTATTTTTTTAAAACCTAGGTGCAATAAGTGAAAAGGTGAACATAAAAATAATAATAATAATAATAATAATAATAATAATAAAACTGAAATCAGTTCAAAGTATATTTATATACTAAAATTGTAATATATACATTGCATGGAATGCATTGTGTTTGGAGAATAGTTACAGCTAGGGAAAAACATGTTCATAGCAAATCTATTGGATTTAAATATTAATAGTAAAAGACAGCAATCAATAAATACATTTATATATATTAGGAAAATAGCCCATTTAGCCTCTTTAAATTTTAAGGACCAGAGCATTGCAGAACAGAATTTAGATGGGAGTATGCAGTGTCTAGTTTTTTTCTTGGTGTCGTAAAATGATACCGGTGTCGACTTGAAGGTTTAGTATGAAATGGTATCCTTTGAGGACCAATTATATTCTTTGCAGTCATCGCTATCTAGTCTACACAGATCTAAAGTCTGTGTGGAATGTTCTACTTATTGGTCATAAGTACCAATAGAAATCTCTGCTACTATTAAATAAGTAACACTATGGGGGAGAATTATCAAGGCAACATAGGTCTAAATATTGAGAGATAGTCCATTGGTTTCCATAGTGATTGCTATTTATTTATAACGTTGCTACAGAATAGCACCTTTTTTGCCTCGAAGAAGCTCTCCCTTTATGTTTCTGAGGCTTCATTTACTGTGCCACAATTATTAGTTAATGCTTTTAAAATCATATAAATATTAATTTAATTGTCTAAAATTATTGCTAACTTAAGTTAACAATGAAGTTAATCGTCTTTAATAAAAATGTAATAAATTTGCCAAATGTGTTAAAATTACAAACATCACCTAAAATGTGTAGATGTTTGTTTTTTTCCACAATAAAAAGTCAACTACTGTGTGCCAAACAGTGAGTTATGAGTGAATTCCCTAACTATAGCTTTGATGGGATTTTTTCAAAACCTGTCAATAAAGATTATAGTAATAGTGAGCGATGTACTACTGACAGATTGTTCTTAGATATAACCTTATTTAGACCATATATAACAACACTGTGGGTCCCTTACAATATAATAACACATACAGGGTTATTCAGTAAAACACAATTTGTTGCAAATAAAAAATCTGAATGCAAACTTTTTGAAAAATATAAAAGATTTTGGGAAAAAATCAAATTGTGCTATAGCCACAGTTCAGCAATGTTCCACCTCATTTGTGTCTTTCGGATTTCAGATTATAAAATTTTGAAGTTAAGTAATAAACCTCATTATATTTACAAATTTTTACACCTTTAGCCTGGATAGTGCTTGCTTATAAGTCTGCATTTTTGTTTGAAATCTAATCAGTTAGGGCAAGAGCATATCCGCAACCCAATCTTGGGAGGGGCACTGGATACATTTCACCCTAATTCTAGCCTTTAAAGAACTCCTCACCTCCTTACTTGTAATACCCTTAATATGTTTACAGCTTTCACAGTCGACCCCCTAGCCACACTCCCTGCTTCCATGTATAATGTTAAAAACATTATCTAGCCACCCTGCCCCCCCCCCCCTGCTCTCCTATATTTGGTAAATCTTACCTTTATTCCAGTCTGCTAGTGCTCCCTCAGCCCTGGATCTGCTTCCTTGGCTGACATCATAGGAAGTAATGATCTCAGCTAATCACAATTCTTCCCCATAGAAAAGCATTGGATTGGACAATTGAGAGATTGTCAATTCTGATGATCTCAGCCATGGAGCTGGACCAGGGATTGGATCCAAACGCTGCCCTAGCCAATCAACATCTTCTCAGAGAGATGCATTGATATAATGCATCTGTTTGAGGAAAGTCCAGTGTCTCCATGCAGAGGGTGGAGACACTGAATGTCAGTGCTGCACTCTGTGTAGCACTGCCCCAGGAAGCATTTCTACTAGCCATCTGAGTGGCCACTGGAGGTGTCCCTAGTCCAGGGATAGGCAACCTTCGGCTCTCCAGATGTTGTGGACTACATCCCCCATAATGCTCTTACACACATAATGCTGGCAAAGCATCATGGGAGGTGTAGTCCAAAACATCTGCAGAGCCGAAGGTTGCCTATCCCTGCCCTAGTCTGTACTGAAAAGACAGTGTTTACTACAAAAAGCCTGCAAGAACCGACTATACTCACCAGAACAACATTAAGATGTAGTTGTTCTGGTGACCATAGTGTCCCTTTAACATAAAGCAATGATGTATGTATTTTTAAACTATAAATTGTCCTATATGTTAGCACATTTCGAGAGACAGAAATCAGTATAACTGTTAATTATAAAATAAGACACTTTTTAAATTATGTTTATAAAACAAGGATGTTAAATTACATTTTATGTTCCTGTAGTCTTTCTCTTTAAATTTTTATGACTGTACTATTCATTTCCCATTTTATCTACAAAAAGCACAATCACTATATAACTTAATGGATCCTGTACATCTTAACCCATTTCTGCCAAAGGCCATTCAAGCATTACACACGTTTGATTAATATCTTGAATATAAGGCTCAAAAATAAAATGTTTCAGTACAGACGGGAGAAAAATATATGCTGTTTCCTTTCAAAGTATTAATAATTAAGACTACTGTAATGTGTACATATTTCAGGGGATCATCCACCTGACCACTACAAAAACATATTTTTGAAAGACAAAACACAAGGGCACCGCATTCTGACAGAATACAAACATACTTGCTCAATAATGTATGAGCTTCACGTAGGTAAGACTTCATTCAGAATTATTTGTCCAGGATTTGGAGCTTGGGATTATATAAAAGGTATAATTCATGAAGAAACAGTGCTGGAATCCTCATATTTGAACAACCAGACTACCATATCTTTTTTGTTCTTTACAAGCTGTTATTAACACACACACACACACACACACACACAACTACTGTTTTCTTTTAATTAATTCCCTAAATTCATAACTCATCGAGGCAACAGAAGGAGTTTCAGTTGTACAGGGCCATTTGAAGACTCTTTGGGGCCTATATAGAAAATCAGTAACACACATGATTGCATCCAGGTCCCATGAATTAATATAAAAATGTAAAAAAAATCCCCACATACTAACAAAAAAGTAAAAGTAATAATATAAAACTAAAACACTGCTCAATGCCACATAATACAACTAGTGGAAAATATAAGCTGTGTATCAAGAAACTATAAAATACGATCAAGTTTATTAACTAATAAGATTAAAATATCTTGTGTGAACTGGCAAGATCAGTAACTCCTGAATAGGATATCATTGTAGCAGCATAAATATTGTAGCAAACACTGTAAATATGTATATAGTAAAAGTACAGCGATAAACTAAAAGACAAATAAAATTAACCTTGACAATAGAGATGTCGTGAACATAAAATTTTCCGTTCGCGAACGGCGAACGCGAATTTCCGCAAATGTTCACGAACGGGCGAACTGGGCGAACCGCCATAGACTTCAATAGGCAGGCGAATTTTAAAACCCACAGGGACTCTTTCTGGCCACAATAGTGATGGAAAAGTTGTTTCAAGGAGACTAATACCTGGACTGTGGCATGCCGGAAGGGGATCCATGGCAAAACTCCCATGGAAAATTACATAGTTGATGCAGAGTCTGGTTTTAATCCATAAAGGGCATAAATCACCTAACATTCCTAAATTGTTTGGAATAACGTGCTTTAAAACATCAGGTATGATCAGGGCCGGACTGGGATAAAAATTCAGGCCCGGGCATTTTTTTATCACCGCGGCCCACTAAGAAGGGCGTGGGGCAGAGAGGGTGTGTTTTGTCATCACTAACGACAAACACGCCCCCTCTCAAAGTGCAGGCAAGGGCAGACCATGCGCAGAGCTCTGCTAAAGAGCTATAGCATGAGAAAAAAGCCCTGTATTTGTTCTGCACAGCGCAAGCAAATTTAATAACATGCTTGTACTGTGTTTCCTTGCAACTTGTCTCTGGTGTCTATGAATGGATACCAGGAGACAAAAATGCCAGGAAAGAGTATTGTGCATGTGTTTGGAGCCTGCTTGTGGGATTGTGTGTGTGTAGAGTGAGCTGATTGTGGTGTGGTATTGTGTAATAAGGTCGGTTTTAGTCGTGTTGTGTTTGTGGTGTAATGTAATGCATATGTGGCTAGGGGCTGTAGAGAATGTGTATGGGGATGTAGCAAGTTTGTGCATACAGGCTATAGTGTGTGTGTGTGTATAGGTGATGTAGTGCTTGTAAAGAGTGTGTGTTTAGGGGTGTAGTATGTGTTTGCTTACATTGAATCTAGTGTGTGTATAGGGGATCCAGAGTGTGTATGTCAGGAATGTAGTGTGTGTGTGTATGTATATATATATACATATATATATACATATGTTTGGAAGTTTTGTGTATGTGTGTGGTGCAGTGTGTTGGGGAGGTTCTGTGTGTGTGTGGTGCAGTGTGTTTGTATGATGGATGCTGTGTGTGATGTATGTGAGGGTGCTGTGTATGATGTGTGTGAGAGTGCTGTGTATGATGTGTGATGTGTGTGATAGTGCTGAGGTAGCTGTGTGTGAGAGTGCTGCGTATGATGGGTTTTGTGATAGTGCTGAGTGTGATGTGTGTGAGAGCTGAGGGTGATGTGTGTGAGGGTGCTGTGTGTGAGAGTTCCGAGTGTGATAGTGCTGTGGATGATGTGTGAGAGTGCTGAGGGTGATGTGTGTGATAGTGCGGTGGATGATGTGCGTGAGAGTGCTGTGTGTAAATGTTAGGGATTGTGTGTTGGGGTAAATAAACAAATCTAAGTAGGCATTATATCCCCCCCTTCCTTTGGCCTGGGAGGGGGGGACTGGCACGGTGGTACTTGGGAGGTGGGGGGAGAAGCACTCGCACGCCTTCCCTGGTGGTCCAGTGGTGAGTGAACTCTAGCCTGCTGGCTAGAGTTCACTCTCGCGAGATCCGGTCGTTGCCATGGCAACGTTCCGGATCTCGTGAGAGGAACCCGGCGGAGCTGCAAGATAGAGCTCCGCCGGGTCCTCTCCCTCCCCAGCAGCAGGTCTGTCTAAGTGGGCCGGTGAGGGAGATCTCTGATCTCCCCACCGGTCCATCATGGCACACAGTGGGGCCGGCGCTAGGATAGTGCCGGCCCTGCATAGACCGGCAGGGGAGATCCTGGGACCTTCCCCTGCCGGCCTCGGCCCCTGGCCACCGCGGCCCACCGGGCCTGGGTATGATGTTGTATCGATCAGGTAGTGTAAGGGTTATGCCCGCTTCACAGTGACAGACCAAACTCCCCGTTTAACGCACCGCAAACAACCGCAAACAGTCCATTTGCACAACCGCAAACTCCACATTTGCACAAGGTTGGATACCAAGCTAGCCATGTCCCGTTCCTTGTCCTCACTGATGTCATTGAAGGTCTCTTCCTCCACCCAGCCACGTACAACACCAAGGGTCCCCGAAAGGTGACAACAAGCCCCCTGTATTTTTTTTTTTTAAATGTACACTACTGTTACACCAGATATGAGTTGCACTGGTGTGACACTGTGCCCTGGCAGGCCCTGAAACGCACACGTGTGAAGGAAACTGACTGCTATTATATTACAGTCAAAAAAGTTTTTGTTTTTTTTAAATGCAAGCTATTGTGACACCAGATATGAGTGGTGGCACTGGGCAAGTAGGCACAGTATACACTGTGAGCCTGACACACACGCTGGCAGGCAGGCAACTGCAATTAGATTACACGAAAAAAAAAAAAAAGCAGAATGATGTTCTAACCCTAAAACGGGCTTTTTGGGGTGCTGTCCTTACAGCAGAGATCAGATGAGTCCTTCAGGACTGTAGTGGACACTGAATACACTAGCCTAGCTATCGATTTCCCTATTAAATCAGCAGCAGCTACACTGTCCCTCCTCTCACTAAGAATGCAGCTTCCGGGGGGCGGGGCCTAGCTGTCATGGAGGAAAGACGCACTTCGTGTGAGCTCCCTCAATATCTCACTTTAAGCAGCTATCAACAAGCGAATTTCACCCCAGAAGGGGATGACCCAGCAATGTTGCTCCTTCCTGACCGACCCGACATGCTTAATAGCGTGTCGACAGAGTCTTACTTACCTCCGCGTGGCAAGTGTGGCCTGGTGCTCACCAGGCGGGAGAGGCGGCCGATCTCCTGATCCTGGGATGCCCAGGAGCAGCTACTTCCTGGCAGGAGCTCCGTTAACCCCCCCTCGGACTGGTGGGGGTTATTCCGGTCCACCCCTGAGAGGCTGTCTGGAGCTAATGGACGCACAGAGCACCGCTGCCCAGGCTGACATACTCATCCCAATATGGCAGCAGCCGCGTGTCCTCCTGGTACCAACAAAGCATGGCAGGATATTGAGTCTAAGCTGGACAGACTCTTTAATCAATTTTGGAAGCAAATAACAAGCAGGAAGCCCCAACAATCTCCACCACAGCCCCAACAAGCTCCACCACAGCTAAGCGAAGCAGTCCCCATTAAAATCCACCAACGCAAAAGGCTTTGAAGACAGGAACGGAGGCACAAACAGAAATGCAGAGCATGCCCCACGTCAAGCACTCGCCTCCACCTTAAGCCACCACAATCCCGCACCGGACGTGAAGCACCACCGGGACACATCCGACCATCCGACAAAACAAGCTTCCACCACCTCAAGCCGCGAACCCGGCACTGAGCCCGAGACTTGCCTTTGTTGTTCCAGGTATCAGGGATTCCCAGGGTCTGCACCTGGCGCCCAGAAGGGATCGGATGAGAACAAGCAGTAAACAGCAGCCTGCCAAGCATGTCCCACTATAGCCGATCCTCCACACCATGCCTTTGATCACATGAACTGCTCTCTGCACATTAACTAATTGTAAAGTAGCAAGCGTTTAAACATGTAATTATTTCACCTCCTAAAGAGTTTATTGTCGTATTTCCTTACATGCCTTTACCTTAACCGTTCATGTATTATGTTATTCACTAGTCTCATCTCATGGGGCGACTCACACTTGATTTATAACTAGTGGTGGAGCTGCTGATATAAATACACAGTTGATAACGTGCAAGCCACACCCTAAACATGACAGCCATCTTTCACAACAATGTACTGCTATATACTCATACCCTCAGTGCAACTAGCCATGATATACGCACGTTCAGCCTAGCATGCTCAAATATAACACACTTCTGTCTAAAATAAAAAATAAAAAAAGAATGCAGCTTCCGAATGAATCTAAAATGGATGCTGTCCAGGAGGTGGGAGGGTCTGGGAGGGAGGGTCTGCTGCTGATTGTCTGGAATGTGTCTGCTGTCTGTGAGGTACAGGGTCAAAGTTTACTCAATGATGACGAATAGGGGACGGACCGAACACCGCATATGTTCGCCCGCCGTGGCGAACGCGAACATGATATGTTTACCAGGAACTATTCGCCAGCAAACTATTCGGGACATCTCTACTTGACAAATGTTCACAAGTGAATGTATCTAGTAAATAAGTATAAGCAGGTAATACTTAATTAAATGAGTTTGTTTACCAATGGGTTGAAAGGTAAAACGACAGCCACTTAAGGAAGTCGTCACAGCGTGGAAGTCTATGAAACCACAAATGCATGCAGTGGTAAGAAGGTACAATCCGCATATTTCACAGATGGTAACCCTTCATTAGCAAGGTGAGTCCCAAGAGAAGGCGTATATGGTTTTTCAACACTCATGTCTTAAATAAGTCTGATTGAGTACAAAACGTGTAGATGCTTTTGGCACACTGACGATAGTTCATTTCATGTGCTGAACACCGGTAGTCAGACAATCTCTTACTGCAGCATTTGCACCTTGAAAAACAATCTATGTGAGGACTGAAACATTGACTGTATTATGGATTAATAAACAAACCACTTCACACAGCAAGAAAGTCCACTGTGTGCACACTTTTTTTTAAGTTTGGCGGTACATGCAGTTGCAGTATCAATCTAGGTAAAAGTACACTTAAACAATACAGGGCTTTGTTATTTTGTAGTTACAAGTGTAGGTACTTTTATTATTCTTGCCCCCTTTTTCGGCACACCACAACCAACTTGCTGCTATTAGTATAACTCATTCTTTATTGTATGCCCCGGCAGATGATTCCATTCACAAATAAAAGGCAGAATTGTGGAAGGGGATTTGTTAAAAATAAATATTAATTAGCGAGTTGGGAGAGGGGCATGCTGATCTGAATCTGTTCTGCCCCTCCACTGGGTACAGACCATGCATAACTGTCTCGCAAGCTCAGGGACTTGCAGTGTCCTCTGGTAATCTGCGGCACCGCTCTGATTATCCTGAGCTAGGAAGACAGCTACTTATGGTCTGCAACCAACAGAAGTGCAGGCCAGAAGTGCCAGCCTGCCTCCCCTACATTACAGAGGATCAGACTAAGCATGTCACATAATACTGTGAGTGGTTTTGCTTTGGAGCTCTGAAATATACTTATTTACCTTGACCTCTTTGGAATAACAATTTGTAGTAATGCGCTACTTCTTCATTTATCACAGAGCTCCAAAACATTAAAACTCCAAGTAATGTGGAGCTCTGTGAAAAGAGCATACACTACACAACAATACAACTCTAAGTAATGTGTCTATTAGTGTATCACAGAGCTCCCTAACTATAAAACACAGAGTAGTGTGAATTTTATATACCAGAGCTCCACTGTAATACATCTCACTATATTATGATGTAATGTTTGTGTTGTCTATGTATGTGATAGGTGTGATGACTGTGTGTGATATATATGCTATGTGTTGACTGTGTGTGATATTTGTAACCGGTATATTAACTGTGTGTGATATGCATGTATTGGTTGTATGTGATATTTGTGCTGGGTTTATTGGCTGTGTGTGATGGGTATTTAATTCAGATAAAGATATGCATTTAAGTCTATGTGTGAATGCAGGTGTATATTTTTGAGTTATGTGCACACAGTCCCACAGTCAGATGCACACAGTTATACATATGCACTGTCAAATCCACCACATGCACACAGTCGAAGGCAGATAGTCACATACACAGGATCAGGCAGAGACACACAGGTAGAGGCAGTAACACACATACACAGTTACAGGCAGATAAACACACTCACATACATTTACAGGCAGACAGCCACACACACACACACACGGAGATAGCCACACATACAGTCTTACACACACATACTTACATGCAGACAGTGACACACACACACACACACACAGGCAGACAGCCACACACACAGACAGCCACACACTTACACACACACACGCACAGGCAGACAGCCACACACACACACATGCAGGCAGTCATACAGACAGCCACAGCTACACACACACACACACAGAGGCAGACAGCCATACACACACAAGAAGAAATCCACACACACTCAGAGGCAGGCAGTCACACACACACACAGAGGCAGACAGCCACACGCATACACACAAGCAGACAGCCACACACATACACACACACAGGCAGGCAGTCACACACAGACAGTCACAAACACACAGGCAGGCAGTTACACACAAAGAGGCAGACAGCCACACGCACACAGGAAGACATCCACACACACAGAGGCAGGCAGTTACACACAAAGAGGCAGACAGCCACACACACACAGGCAGACAGACACACACACACACACACACACAGGCAGACAGTCAAACACACAGACATCCACACACACACACACACACACACACACACACACACACACAGGCAGACAATCACACATAGTTACCTCTGTTCATTATGGAAGAGTGGAGGCAGTGCAGCTCCTGGAGACTGATTGTTGTGGAAGCAGGGACTCCTTCCTGCTTCCCTTCAGCAGTTATCCGACACTTCTAGCTCTGCCCCTGCTGTCAGTTTAGCCCCACCTCTGCCGCACGGGAAGCTCCGCCCCACTGCACTGTAGGCTCCGCCCCACCACCATATTGTTTTTAATTTTTTTATAATCCCGGCCGGCTGCATGGCGCCCACACAGCTCGCACACCCCTAAGGCCGGCCCTGCGGGCACATATAGGATGCACCTAAAGAAACCAATGACACTCAAGCTTCTCATTAAGACACTGTAGTCAGGAGGTGCATCCAGCAAACTTATTTTTGCAGTAGTATTTTTTTTCTATTTCCTCCTCTAGTGAGTGGGTGTACCCTTTCCAATATTTGTTAGAGTAATTGAGAAGCATTGCGTCTGCTTTCTCTAAAGTGTCACACGACTGGTGTATTAGAGGTAAGGCTGCAAATTGCAGTCTAATGCTAAGACAAACAATCTTTTAGGGCACGAATCATCTTGCCGACATAGCCAAGACCGCACGGACACTTGAGAAAGTACACTACAAAGTCAGTTTGACATGTAAAGAGCCATCTGCTGTCCTGTCCTGGGATGGATGCAGACTTCCCCTTTAACTACCACCCTGTCTACCATGTCTCTTATAGATCTCCCCCGCTTATTAGCAAATATTGGGGGATTTTAAAGAGATATCCTGTATGTTTATCAGATTGTAATACAAACCAATTCTTCCGTATGATATTTGTATTTGGGGTGCAAGTGGTGAAAAGGTACTTACAAATGGGATTCTGTCCTGTTTGGGTCTGTCAGTCGTAAAGAGTAGCTCTTCACGGTTCATGCCCAGAGCCTTGCGTTCAAGGCCGGCGCTACCTGTTAGGTGGACTAGGCAGCCGCGAAGGGCGCCCCTTGGGAAGGGGCGCTGCCAGGAGTGCTGGCCCCCCTCATGCTGCAGGCACCCCAGCGCTCTGTAGAGAGCCTTAGGCGGCTTTAGCTTTGCCCGGGCTGGTGCGTCCATGAGGGCGCACCGCCCAGGCGAAGCATGAGGAGAGGGGCTGAGAGGAGGGAAGCGCTCACTCCTGTCACTTCCTCACTGTAGCGTGGCCAAACCCTGTATGGTCCGCGGGTACAGGGAGCATCTGTCTCCTGTACCCGGCCGGACTAACAGGAAGTGCACACTGAGTGTGCACTTCCTTTTAGTTCGGCCAGGTACAGGAAACAAAAGCTCCCTGTACCCGTGGACCATACAGGGCTCGGCCACGCTACAAAAGAGGTAGGGGAGAGGGGAGAAAGAAATTGACTCTGGGGAGAAATTGACAGGGGGGGAAGAAATTGATTGGGAGAGAAAGAAATTGATGGGGGGAGAAATAAATTGATGGGGGGAGAAAGAAATTGACAGGGTGGGGGAGAAAGAAATTGACAGGAGGGGAGAAAGAAATTGACAGGGAGTGGGAGGGTGAATGAGAGTGGGGAGGGGGAGGGGAGAAGAGAGTGACAAGGGGGGAGAAGAGAGTGACAAGGTAGAGGGTGAGAAGACAGGGACAAGGGGGAGAAGAGAGGGACAAGGCGGAGAAGAGAGCCTCCAGAGAACCTGTTCTACACCAGACCAGTGGAGCCAGACTGCAGCTAGAGACCATAATCATCCTCATCTGGTTGTAAGTAGGCAATCTAGTATATTATTCATGGCACTAATCTCTAATTTACCTAATATTAAAGAAACACTATAGTCCCCAGAACCACTGCAGCTTAATGTAGTGGTTCTGGTGTATATAGCCTGTCCCTGCAGGCCTTTTAATGTAAACACGGCGGCACTGCAGCACTGGCGTTAGTTAACATGGCAGATCATATGGGTGGGGTATTGTGATGTCACATGGGGGGGGGGCGGCAAACTTTACTTTTGCCTAGGGCGGCAAAAATCCTTGCACCGGCCCTGCTTGCGTTTGGCCTTTCGTAAGAATATATATATGTAAAACATACAAGATCCAGTGCACTCACTCACTCATTCGCTAAGCAGCATCTTCAAGGCTCACTGAATGTAAAGGTTTAATTTAAAAACACCTAAACAAGGCAAAAATAATGGGGGTTAAATTACAGTGTATGATCATACACTGCACTGCATAACGCCAATGTACCCTATTCTTTGCAGGTCCTAATCTAGCAACCTAATGCCTGCTCTTAGGAGATTAACCCACTTACTTGGGACATGTTTCTTCCTGTAACTCTCTGCAGTGCAACGTGAAATAGGGCCCTGGAATATATATATATATATATATATATATATATATATATCCTGTTTGTGAAAAATAAAACAATGATTTTTTATGCACGTTTAAGTCACAATTTCTGTGGGTTAGCACTATGCGCAAGGCTCATGCTTTTGTTTTGTTACCAAGTAGACTTTGCCCGGAGAAGCTTCTCCTAAACCAGCAATGAGTGTTTATGAATTAGTGCTATTTCAACATCCTTAGAGTCAGAGGCATACCTAAGTTACATGGCACCTGGGGCAAAAAGATATTTGAGGTAGGCAGCTCAATATTATAAAGTGTTTCGTCCAAGGACATTTACTGGTGAAGTGATCAAATCTGGGTTTCCCAGTTCGAAAACACTGATGCTACCACTTCTCTAACCAGCTAATATATATTTTCCCCTAAAAGTTATTTAATCAGATGTTGTCTTAAACTCTCACAGTTATATATGTATATATTTATTTACAATTATATATTCAGCCAAATCAACACGAAGCAAGAAATTCCTAGAATAGTGTTCGTTTGTTGAAAACTGACATGAAGAAAATGTATTTTTTGACATGATCAGCAGCCTGTGCTATTTGGTAGGTTTGGGGCCAATTTGCACATGTACAGAGCAAATATAATTGTGAAGAGCTGTCAAGAACCCCTTGCAGTATCTCCAAACACTGTGTATAGTCTATACTGCTGTCTAGTTTGTGGGTTAATGGTTTTAAAATGCATTTGTGTTAAAAGTATATAGTTGTCACAAATGAGTGATATTTCCAAAGCATGGACTGTCCCTGAACTTGCTGATTTTTTTGCAATTCATCCGTAGTTATTATTGTCTCGCTCCTCTATCGTTTCACATAATTGGATCCATTAAAGTCCCCATGGCCCTACCCTTAGTCTTCGAATGAAGGTCTAAAGATGCCTTTGTCAACAGAAGCCATGGCAAATCTAATAGAAATCTGGTCAACTTTAGCAAAGTGCAGACTTAGTCATATTTTACCATTTAATAAAAGCAAACAGGTAAAGCCTCAAAGAACGTCCAGTCTTTGAACTCTTGCTGTTTACTGACATTTGAATTAATTCAAGCATCTTAATGCGTCTCTGGTTCCCAATTCATTCTCACATTATGATATCGGAGTGAGCATGTTTATTTATCTTATACCATGACCTTTCAGTATTCAAATTGAAGTGTTTTTGGTGTCATAATATCAGCATTTGAAGGCTTTAAAACATGAACTGCTAGGGAGGGTTATTGAATAACATTAACATTTGTGACTCCAGTGTAAAAGAAAATGAGTTACTGAGTAAGTTACTACTGAATCAGAACCTAGCATTACTACATAAATAGGCAAAAGGGTTGTAGTTGCTGACTATGGAACAGCTACCTTTTAAATTCTTAATGTAGTTTGATTTTGTCCTAAAAACACAGACACACATTTCCTATTTCATATAATGTTTCTGTAAATATATATATATATATATATATATATATATATATATATATATATATATACATATATATATATATATATATATATATATATATATATATATATATATATATATTTCCTATACAATTTATATATAACTTTTAGACCAATTTTTATGCTGTAAGAATTGACACTTTTTTTAAATATACCATTTATACAGCAACTGTTTGGGTTATTATTATGGGCTCCCTTATTATCTTTGCTATTTTACACTATGGGTGATTTACCACTTATGGAGTGATTTCCATATGATTGTATACTTTTAGTATGTGATTTGAATTAATAAGTTTTTATATTATTATCTTTTAATGGTTATTCATCTATGTGTGAATTTTGTCGGTTTATTTATTTCATAATCAATTTGATTGGAGTGATTAAGAACTAACATCTTGAGGTATGAGTCCATCTATGAACGATCCATAGGACTATCCCTGAATGAACTACAGATCGATCGGCAATTACTGCTTTGTTCAGAAGATCGTAGACGGTAAAGACGAAAGTACTTCTGAGGACGTCACAAGCTCATAACGAGGCTTGGAACTCAGGGAAGTAATGAGATGCCTCAAGAGAATCAAGGCCCGACAGAACTCCAGGTGAGAGTGTCTGTGTCATGTTCCTGAGCAGGTCAGAGAGGAGACGATTGCTAGGGTTATTGGTTGAAACTTTATTTGTCTTTTTAGACATAACAATTTACTTGAAATAAAGAATTAAGGCGATATGCCACAAACAGGATACTTTGTAAGAAAAACAGAATAAAGGCAATATGCCACAAATGGGATATCTTGAAAGTAAATGAATTAAAGTATTTTAAACACAAGTGGGTTTGAAGTGATTCCAAGGAGATTAGTAGTTTGTGGAATGTCACACTGCAGTCAGGTTCAGGATGATACACGGTTGAAATAGTTAAAGCTGTTAAATTGTTTCAGTATAATATAGTTCAGGTTGCTTACAGGATTATGCAGAGTTTCAGTAGTTGAGACAGGTAAGTAGATTCCAGTATAATATAATACAGGTTGCTTACAGGATCATGTAGTGTTGTAATAAGTGAAGCAGTTAAGGATCTTCAATATTGTAGATCAAGCAGGTAAGTCTCTTCAGATTGAAATAATGCAGATAAATACAGGATGTTTTCAGGAGCCAGGATCATAAGTTCTATGTCAGAACACTGACTTCAATGTCAAGGCGCTGTTGTGTGCCGGGTGTAGACTTATGAAGCCTCCTCATTAGTTAATACAGGTTAGGATGTTAAAGTAAGTGAAGATCATGAAGTTCCCTTAAAGGGCCAGTAATAAAATAAAACAATATCATGGTAGTCAAGATAGGATCCTGACAGTCCTCCGGGTTGTTTGATTCATCACCATGGAGACCTAAAAGGCGTTATGTATTACCCAATATGGTAATTACGTAGCAGCTACACCAGGAGATTATTCCCTTATTAGGAGGGTATATAAACACAAGTCGGGGACTAAGGATCTACACAACATTTATCCGGCTGAGGAAGCCACATCAAGTGGTTTTATTTGTGTCTTTTACGACATGCTTCAATAAATGTATGCAAACTTTTTTTTTGTTTCGCGGCTTCTATGAGACATTTATTAAAGGGGGGAGTGTAGCCTGATAGCTACACAATACACTACTATTGAGCAACAGGGGCTCTGTGTTTGTAAGTACTGAGTTGGCATCAGTTTTTTTGAGCTTTGCTTCTTACTGTACTACCCTATCGTATGTTTATGTACTCTTTCTTAGGTCGGGATATACATTCTCCATAGGGGCGGGTCGCCTAAACGGACCCAGAGGCTATCCACACCGGATTTTTTTAAGAGTGGCACTATGTGGTACTATTTGTATTTCTCGGTTCTGGAAGTAATACTACTTAAAAGCACCAAGGTTATTGTTTTATGGTAATTCTTAAACAAATGTATTTTTTTATAGCGCTACACTTCTGTATCTTTTATTATCTGTTGATGTTTTTTGGAAAAGTTGCACTTTTTGATGTTTAGCTGCTACTGTTATATATATTCAGAGATACTATCTATAATTTAAAGTTTAATATAAGCGCTAGTACCTTACCTTTTTTTTACAGAGACACATAACAATAAAACAAAACACTTCATATGGCATGCTTCATTGTGTCAAAAATTTATTATTTATTTATCTGTATAACATTTTTTTTTTCAAATTTGTATTTTATTGTTTTTAAAAACGTGAAAACGTGAGGGGGTACAGAAGTAAAAGGGGAATGTTATTGGGGGACACATTATGCAATACTGTATTCGATCTTCACATCCATTTAATATTTACAACAGCTGCGGTCATACAGGGTGAAGTATTACAGCATACATCATATATAGCATATATTGAGTCGGTTCGTGACCATAGGTTGGTTTAGTGCTGGTTACTCTTCTGTATGTGCTGTACAGGGGATCGACCTTAGCTCTGGCTGTGGGTGTGTCTGGTCGAAATGGTCGGTTGAGTATCCTTAGGGGCTGTGAAGTTCTCGGTGTTTCATTGTATTGCGTCAGCTTGGGTTCGAGCTGTGTATTGAGGATCGCTAGAACATTCCTGGGCTAATGGGTAAGCTGGTGCATAGGTGGGAACTACCTGAGGGGGTAGGAACTTGGCGAGGGGATGAGGAGGGTGGTAGGTAATCCAGGGTGGGCAAGGGAGGGGTGGTGGGGTGTGAAAGTACTGTCAGAGCATAGAGTAGTAATATTATATGGGTCACGTCAATTAGAAGTGGGGATCGTCTAGTTCGTGGCCGTACCGTCTGTTTTGGGGTTTATCCTTGTGTTTCTCCCGTGTCATCTCCCACTCCTTCCCATTCCCCCCAATTTAGGTCAAACGTTAATTTCTTTTGTGGAGAGGTTATTGCCATCCTTTCGTAGACTTTGTATTGGGTGAGTTTAATTTGGAGCTGGGTCAGGGATGGGCATATCTGCGATTTCCAGTGCAGCGCTAGTAGGTTTCTTGCTGCCAAGATAGTGAGTGCTGTAATTTGTTTCTGTGCTAGAGTGAGGTGTGGTGGGAGCAGAAGAAGGAGACATGAAGACCTCGATAGTTGGAATGTAGGGATGTGTAGTTGGTCTAATGTCTGGGATACGGCGGTCCAGAGTGGTCGGATGCCGACGCACGACCACCACAGATGCTCTAGCGTGCCTACAGACGCCCCACATCTCCAACAGGTGTCGGGTGTGTTGGGGTATATGCGGTGCAGTTTCTGCGGGGTCATGTACCAGCGGTAGAGGAGTTTTTTATGGGCCTCAATGTGCGTATAGCACTTTGTCCACTTGGAGAGGTTATTGAGTGCGCTTAGCCAGTCGCTTTCTGTCAGCACCGTCCCGCAGTCTGTCTCCCAATGGTGTTTGTGGGGATGCGTCGTAGTGGTTGAGAGTTCCTGCCATGCTTTGTAGCAAAGAGCAAGTGATTTGGGTTTTGTGGGCGCTGTCCAGCATCTTTTTAGGAGTAGGTGAGAGGTAAGTCTGTCTGCGTCAGGTGTTGGAGGTGGTGTAGGCGTATGTACCTGCAACGCACTTTTTATTTGTAGGTAAGAAAAAGTAGCCCTACTGGGAAGGGACCATTGCTCCTGTAGAATTGGGAACGGGATCACTCCCTTGGTATCTAGGAGTTGTGAGATTTCCGTCACTCCCGCCATAGTCCAGTCTCTGAGGGGGATGTCGGGTATTATCATCTTTAACACAGAGAGTGGAGATTTGACGTGTAATGTATCTTTGTGTCCTAAAGTGTCCATAAAAGTGTCCCATATGGAAATGGTAAGCTGTGTGGTCGGGAAAAGGTCAGTGCGTTTGGTCCTAAACTTCCTTGGTGTCCATAAGTGGTCGGTGAGAGATGTGGTTGGGAATTGTGTTCTCTCCATGTCTACCCATTGAAGAGTGCCCGGGGGAGCATGTAGGAGTATACTTGTGGATAGAATCGCTGCCCTGTGATATTGCTGCAGATTAGGGAGGCCCACTCCTCCGAGTCGTGGGGCGGCCTGGAGGAGTGCCAGGGATACTCGGGGTCTCTTCCCCTGCCAGATGTAGGTGCCACATAATTTTTGTAAGGTTTTACAGAATTGGGGAGTGATCCCTAAAGGTAACATCCTGAAGATATAGAGTATCCGTGGGAGGATCATCATTTTGTAAGAGTTTATCCTGCCCAACCATGAGAGTTTGGTGTGCTTCCATTTATTCATTTCTACTTTGCAGAGCGTTAGCAGGGGCTTGTAATTTAGTTGGGAGATGGCAGAGATCGTGGGTGCTATTTTTATTCCCAGATACGTTATAGAATGTTGTTTCCAGTCAAACTGGTAGGAGGTCTGTAATGTGTCTAACAGGGGCTTTGGCATGTTTATTGGTAGGGCTTGAGTTTTGTCTTGGTTTAGACGGTAATAAGAGACATCGCCAAATTCCTTTAGCAGATTGAGCAAGGGTGCGAGAGATCGTTTGGGGTCTGATAGGGCTATAAAGATATCATCCGCAAACAGTGCTAGGCTGTATATTTTGTTGTGGATATTGACACCTGGTATCTCGGGGTGTGTTCTGATCTTTTGGGCCAGGGGTTCTAAGGCGAGTATGTATAAGAGGGGCGAAAGGGGGCATCCCTGACGGGTGCCATTGGTGATAGAGAAGGTAGTTGAGAGGAACCCTCCATGTGACACTTTTGCTGCCGGGTGGTTGTACAGAGCCATTATGCTATTTATAATGGGTTTTGGGAAATTGAATCGTTCCAAGACTTTAGTCATGTAAGCCCAGTGTAAGCGATCAAAGGCCTTCTCCGCGTCTAGGGCGAGAAGGAGGCCAGTTGATCTTTTGGACTCCAGTGTGGAGATCATATTTAAGATTTTTCTGGTGTTGTCTGAGCCCTGGCGCCCCCTGACGAACCCAGATTGGTCGTTGTGAACTATCTTATGAAGGAGGGGTGCTATCCGATTACTGAGTAGCTTCGCATAGAGCTTGGCGTCTCCATTTAGGAGGGATATAGGCCGAAAGTTTTTACAATACGTGGGGGGTTTACCAGGTTTGGGAAGGGTAGAGATATGAGCCAGCAGCATTTCCTTCGGGAGTGCGCCTGTTTCAGCGCATTTATTGACTAATTGGAGGAACAGTGGTGCTATGGTAGGCGAGAAAGTTTTGTAATATTCGTTGGATAAACCATCAGGACCTGGAGACTTGTGCGTTGGGAGTTGGGAGATTGCGTTTGTTAGTTCATCTAGAGAGAAGGGTTTTGTCAGGGGCGCCAGGTCTTCTTCTGACAGTTGGGGTAGGTCTAAGTCTTTTAGAAATTCGTCTATTTTGTCAGGGGTAGGTTCAGTCACCTTGGGATCTTGTTTGAGATTGTATAGTTCGCCGTAGTAATGGGCGAATTGGTCCACAATGTCTTGGGGGTTCGTCACTTTTGTACCTTTAGAAGCATTAAGGAAGGCGATCCTGGAGGCGACATTTCGTTTTTTTAGTTGTGATGCTAGAATTGCACCTGCTTTATTACCATTCATGAAAAAGTTGTGTTTGAGTTTCCTAAGATGGTATGTGGTTTTGGCTAGCTCGATGTTGTGTAGTTTGCTTTGGAGAACTAGAAGTTTTGATTTCGTGTTTGGGTGCGGGTCTCGTTTGTTGGCGTGAGTTAGGGTGCGTATTTCGTCTAATAGGTTGGTATATTCAGCTAATCTTCGTTTTTTAGCATAGCTCGCATGTTTTATGAAACTGCCCCTTATGACCGCTTTGTGTGCTAACCAAATCTGTTCAATAGTGGAATCAGCGGTCATGTTTTCCTTAATATAGTTTTGGAGATCTTCCGTTATCTGGGATATTATGGACGGGTCCGTTAGAAGGGACTCGTTAAGTCTCCAGGAGCCGGATCCCTTATTAGGAAACGCTTCTTTAATGCTGAGCGTGATGGGAGCGTGGTCCGACCACGTCATTACCCCAATCGTTGCTCCTTCTATCTGGGTCATTGACGTGGCAGGGATAAGGAATCGATCTATCCTAGAATAACTGTTGTGGGCCGCTGTGTAGCATGTATGGTCTATGTCAGTTGGGTGTAAGATGCGCCATGGGTCTACCATGTGAGCTGATTGTAGCGTAGAGCATATTTTTGTGGTTAGAGTGTTTTTGTGTCTGAGTGTGCTACTCTTGAGTTGGGCGGTAGAAGAAGAGTCCAGTCTACTATCTAGTAGACAATTCATGTCGCCTCCAATGATCACATCCCCATGCCTGTACATATCAGTTAAGGCTAAAATCATCTGTAAAAACTCATTTTGATTGTCATTAGGGCTGTACATATTGATTAAAGTATACGGTGCATTATTCAACATACATTGTAAAATCAAATATCGACCTTTTTTATCGCTAATTTTCCTGATCAAGGAGAATGCAACGTCTTTACTAATTAATGTGGATACCCCTCTTTTCTTAGCCGAATAACATGTGTGGAAATCATGAGGATACCATCTAGAGGTAAATTTGGGCCGAACCTTCCACTGAAAGTGGGTCTCTTGAAAAAATGCAATCTGGGCCCCGCATTTCTTCGCTTCCTGGAGGGCTAGTCTCCGCTTATTAGGGGAGTTAAGCCCCTTAACATTTAGGGACATGAGCTTAATCCCCATCTGGCCGTCTTGGGGGGTGCTGTATCAAGGGTTTGCTCATCGATATTGTGGGCCTAGGTGGCCTGAGAATCATGAAATTTGGCATAACCATTACACTGAACTGGCATAGTACTCTCTGAGGGAGGGTAGTGAGGAGGGGAGGGGGGAAACGGGGGGGCAAACTATATACAATATTCCGTAAGTCACCATTTGGTGGCATATGTTGCCTAGAGCAACGGAGAAAGTGGGCTACAAAAGCCGTGGGGGTGTATCACACGAAGTGTGGTACTTGGATCTCTGTGTAGAGGAGATCAGTAATAGCGTGGGTCGAGCGTAGTGCATCGCTCGCCCGGTGCGGCTAGGCCGTGGCCTACTGTTAAACCCTTAGTAGGTATCGAGGGTAAACTGCAATGTTAACATAAGCATAAACATGTGGAACCTGTATGTTAAGTCCATAGGAGGAAGCGAAGCGGCGGCGGGTCTGGGCCTTCAGGTCGGTGATTGGTCCCGGTCCGCGTGTGCTTGGGAGGCCCTGTGGATTCGCGACCAGTCTTTGGAAATCGTTTTCGGTGCTTGGGCCGTTGCTTGCTTTTTCCGCGGGCTGGTAGTCAGTAGGGGTACATCCCATTCTTGAAGCGCCTTTTGGCCCTCTTCTGGGGTCGTGATGGATCTGTCCACACCGTTTCGTTTAATTAGCAGTTTTGTGGGGAAGCCCCACTTGTAAAAGATATTTGCGTTTCTCAGCGCCTCTGTAATTGGTGCAAAGGTGCGGCGCTTGAGCATGGTCGCCGAGGAGAGATCCGTGAAGAGCCTGATGTCTTTGTGTCGTTCCGGCCAGTTGTCCCTGTTTCTTGACGTCTGCATGATTCTGTCCTTGACAGTAAAATGATGCACTCTAGTGATTGTGTCTCTCGCCGTGTCGGGCGGAAGGTGTTTGGGCTTGGGTAGCCTGTGAGTCCTATCCAGGATGAGATCAAATTCGGACAGTGAAGGGATCAGGGCTTTAAATAAATCCTTAACATACCTAGGCAGATCTTGCTGTGAAATGTTCTCTGGTATGCCTCTTATACGGATATTATTCCGCCTGCTCCTGTCTTCCTGGTCAGCCACTCTGTCTTCTAGAGATTTTAATTTGCGCTCCAGGTCTGAGTAGGCCTCTGCTATGGAATTATGTGCTTCCACCAGCTCTTCAGTCTTGTCCTCTAGGCGGGTAGTGCGCTCCCCCATGCTGTGTATATCTGCCCTGATATCCGCTGTCATTTGTTGGATATCAGCTTTAAATGAGGTTTTGAGTTCTTGCATTATGAGCCTGATAGAGGCGTTTGTCGCTGGGCTGCTGAGCTCCGACATACAGTCTCCTGTGTTAGTGCCATGTGCAGGCGAGTGCTGTCCGTCGGCGCCATCTTGGATTTTCGGCTCCGCGGTTTGCGGTCGTTCTAAGTGCGGATTTAGGGTCTTTTGCTTGAATTTTTTAGATGCCATCAGTAGCTGTGGCGTTCACCTGCCGGGATGTCGGTTTTGCCGCTCGTTTCGAGGGTTATTTTCGCTGTGAAGGTCGGTTTGGTGCCGCTAACCGGGAGAGCTCTGCCTCTGCACGTCTGCTCACATGCGTGGTCAGGACACGCCCCCCTATCTGTATAACATTTTTAAAGTCACATATGCATTATGGAATATATTAAGTACAATCTACTGTATAGCAACAGGAAGATTTAGAGGTTTTTGTTTTTTTTCTTGTTTGAGTATATGTTTTTTTATATATTATGGTTGTAGTTTCAGCATGTCACCTAATTCTGTACTATAAATTACTTAACAGCTACTGAAATAGTGAGAACAAGTTTGAACCCCAATGATAATCATGGAAATCCACTGTGAATTGTTAAGCCTTCTTAAAATAAAAGCAATTTATGTCTTGCTATGTAGTAGGATTGAGCTGTAAGCTTGTGGGACAAAATTATTTTGACAGCTGAGTAAATGGTTTAATTTTTTTGGTCCCTACAAGAAAGGATACATAACACTGAATTGTAACAAATGAATCTCATTTCAGCTGTCAAGCATGGGACATCTGGGTCTGCTTTGTTGCCTTGGGAACTGGATGGCTTACGATCCTAGACAAAGCCATTCATTCTAGTTTCAGACATATTTGTAAAAGAATATTAGGCAATCTGCCCATCTGAAGCCAAGCCAAAAAAGGGCCATGCAACAAAACATTGATTCTAATAATTCTACAAAGGAATAGGTGTGGAATAAATATTGTATTTTGGATCATCCTTGCCAAAATCAAGGCCTATACCAATACCAAATAAATGTATTACACAGCCTAAAGTGCTCATTTCATATACATACTCCATCAAGTGTTACAATGTTCTGTAATGGGAAAGGTCCAGATTCATCAAAACTAGCACGAGAAACCACAGGTGTACTTAGGGTATTTGGCACTGGGATCCCCCATCACTCCGTTGACATTCCAAGCACCATAGCTACCACGGCTTATTGCAGTGTCCATGGTGCAAAGGTTCAATAAGATAACACGCCCACCCCCTCTGACTGCTACAACATAATTTGTATCTACCTCCTTCATCTGTCTCCTACTTGTATTTCCTTTAGTGCCTATGTCGTTATCACTTCCCACCTATGTCTCTCACCCCATTTGTGACCATTTGTTGTCCCTCATACTCTTTCTGTCCACTGCCAGACACTGTCTGCCCACCTCACATCCACTCTACCTTTATAGCCCTACATTTTCTGTCTTTTTCAACCCACTCATTCACTGTATGCCCACCCCCTCATTCTGCTTGTTCACCTCTTCATTCTTTGTACCTCCCCAATCTCTGCGTTGGTCCCACTCATCTGTACTGCAGTATGGTCTGCATGCTCCCCTCTCTGGCCTGTCACCCAGGTAGGACCAGCACCCACTAGTACACTACTGTCAGATACTGAGAATAAGTTAAATATACACTAGCTTGAACTCTTTTTTACCTTCACATTTTAATGTATGTGTTGCAGCTGCAATTAGACCTATGTAATGCATTTTACATAAGTTTGACAGATAATAATTTCTCACTCATATAGGTCATACAAACACTGCATCATGTATTCATACAGAGAATCAGAAGTATTGTCAAAGATCTCAAAGAATTAAACTTGCTCCTAAAAAACACCACACGTTCTTCAAACACCTCACTCTGCTCACAGAGAACTCGACTCAACAGCAGATCACAATAATTACTTGACCTTTATGAATTTCAGGTTTCCTCACATTATCTTAGGTAGGTATTCCACAGCAATCAGTATCAGTATTAAGTTAAAACACAGACAAATAAGGCAAAGCTACTTTAAAGCAAGATAAACAGCTCGGTACCTTTTCCTTAGTTATAAAAAAAAAAAAAAAAAAACAGAGCCTTCCCACCCACAGTAGGATTAGAGAGGGCCTTATGCAGGTTAATGGGTTAGGGCCCTGCCTTCATTTTCACAGAGAGATTGTGAATGGGGTCAGGACAATTCACGGTTCCAGAGACTTTTTCTAATGCCTGCCCCTAGGCAGGTGCCTAAGGTCACTTTATGGTTAATGCTGATACCAATCTTACCCCACCAAAATTTGCCTCCATTAACTTGCATTATTTCATTGCATGCTTTGTTTTCATACAGGTTCCTGATACATAGCAGAAGAGATAGCTATGGTTATATGTTATATAAATCCATAGATAGATGGGGAATAAATACCACAGCACTGGGGTTTTATTTGTTTGACAGATTTATAATCCAATTAGATTATGTAATCTGATAAATTTGCTGGGACACTATAGTCACCAGAGCAACTACAGCTTAATGTAGTTGTCCTGGTGAGTATAGTCAGTCTTTGCAGGCATTTTCATGTAAGCACTGTCTTTTCCTGTGGGAAAGCATTGGATTGGCTGAGGTTTCTGAGGTTTCACAGCCAAGGAGGAGGATCAGGGGTAGGACCGACGCTGGCAGACCAATGTGGTGTTGGAATAAAGGTGAGTTTTTATCCTATTTAAGGGGGACAGTTGGGATCGGCAACTTAAGTAGTGTTTCTAACACTGTAGGGTCAGGAATACATATATATAGTGTTCCTTTAACTACCTTCCACAAATAAACTTTGCTGCACCTCTTCAAAGAAGGAGTTTGAAAAATAAAAAACTTATAGACATATGATAGCATTTACTAGTCTGTTGAGCAAAATTACATCTACAGCTACCAACACAAGATAATGTGTCACTTTTTATCTTGCACTATTATGACCCTAATCATGTAAATCCCTTCTTGAAAAGGTACACAGTGGTGCTAAAGTGCAAAAGTGTTACCATTATTATAAAACAAAAGGAAGTAATCAAATGTCTACTACTGCAAGGACTGTAATTTTCAGAACAGAAGGGGTGTCTAATTATAAGAGGCATAAAAATGCTAACTATCTCAATCTGCATATATACTCTAGCACATTTCTAGTACACTCAGTGATTTATGCTGACATGAATTGATCAGATCTGCAGAGATCAGTGACACTTCTCTTACAAGCACAGTACAATCGAAGGAAAACCAACTTTAAAACATTTTATTATCTTTAGAAAAGCTTGGCATAGACAAGTCAGAAACCTATGCGGCAGAAAGCTAAGAGATGACAAAATATTTGTGTAAAATGTTTTTTTTTTTGTCATTATAGAGTAGCTAGGTTACAGTACTGTAGAGTTCTAGATTAATTGTTTTCTTTTTAAGACCCGACATGTGCCAGTGTACTGGCCACGTATCTGCACACCAGTGAGAGCCCATGATAGTCGCAAAGTGCAACGCTCCAGCCGTGCTGGTGAACAAATGAAGCTCAGTATTGGACACCTCTGGAGCCTGCCAGTAGGAACTGACATTGTACCCCATCAGGAAAGTATCCCACACGGCCAAATTCTCTTTCAACGGGCGTGTAATGTGAAGAAAATCCCAAGGCCTGTGGATGCAATGCCAATTTTGCTGAAGACCGAGTGCCAGTCAGCCAGGAGATGGCATTTCCTAACCACTGAGTTGATCTCGATCCCTAGGAAACTCAAACACATTGCTCTGCCCACTGTCTTGTCGGGAGCCAAAATTCCCCCGAAATACTGTGCCACGTATTTCATGGAATGCAGTAAACGTGCACACTGCATGGACCCGACGGGATCGACACAGAGGAAGTCGTCCAAATAGTGCAGGAAGGAGTCGCAACCTGACTTCTCACGCACCACCCACTCCAAGAAGGTGCTGAAGTACTCAAAATAGAAACAAGAGATCAACCCCCCCATGTGACAGCACAGATCAACAAAGAACTGACCATTGAAATAACACCCCAAGAGATGATGACATTCTGAGTGCACCAGGAGCAGGCGAAAAGCCACCTCTACATCGGTTTTAGCCAAGTACACCCCCAAGTACGACACCCAACAAAGCTCGTCTGAAATATTATTAACTGAGCACCCGTGAGGGTGGGATAAGTGGTGAATCAACTGGAATTTCCCAGCATCCTTCTTGGGGACCACTCCCAAGGGCAAAACCCCCCAGTTAGGACACGGCAGTACCTGAAAGGGGCCCGCCATGTGCCCAATGCCACCTCCTTTGCCAACTTTTCCCTCACAACCCCGAGATGGTCCTGAACCGAACGCAAGTTCCAACAAACTGTCCCTGCCACCTGATTCCTGTGAGGGATCCAAAACGATTGAACCCCTCAAATAGCCTTCTGATTCCTATATCTGCTTAGCCATGGCCACATAGCCAGAAACGTATAACTCGCTCCTCACTTGCATTGGCTCTGCTCTTGCCACTGGCAAAACTGCTCATCGTAACACCACCAATTCAACCCGTGTACACCCGACAAGCATTCCAAATCATGTCCTAGTAGCAGAAAAGAGCAGAGCACTTCTCAGGTGCCTTTTTCGTGACCATGGTCATAGGTGCAGCAGCAGCAAAATGTATTCCTGCCCCTATAATGCTAAACCCACCATTTAGGTGGCTTGCCCCCCTTAGCCCCCTATAAAAGTTCCACCACCTTTGTGACATCATCAAAATTGACACGGGGCGGGGCCAAATGCTGGGGCCAAATGCCGTTTTGGCCAATCAGGACCTCCTCATAGAGATGCATTGAATCAATGCATCTCTATGAGTAAAATTCAGCATCTCCATGCAGAGCGTGGGGACGCTGAACGGCAGGGCTGCTTACTCTGCAGCCCTAAGCCAGGAAGCCCCTCCGGTGGCTATCTAAGGAGTGGCCACTTGGAGGTGTCCGTAGGAGCAATGTAAGCACAACCTTTTCTTTGAAAAGACAGTATTTACATGAAAATGCCTGAAGGGAGCTATTATACTCACCAGTCCAACTACATTGTTCGGTGACTATAGTGTCCGATTAAACACCTTAAGAACAGAGGCAACTAGAGATGGATAGTTGCTTCGAGCCAAGCTGCAATTTTCTGGATTTGGAGTTATCTGGTGATTGGCTGAAATTCTTACTTCTAAGCCTCCATTCCTGCCAGAATCTCAGGGGGGCCGATTTGCAAAGATTTGGACAAGTTCGGTTTTTGATTCAAAGTGCCATTTCTGGAACCAGAACAAAAGTGAGATATTATGGAAAAGAGGCTATTTTTTTCTTTTTCGTAGGTGCAAATATGGGAAAAAACATTACAATTGTAGCAGTAGTCATTTAAAAAAAAAAGCAATGTACGACCAACTCACCTGTTCCAACCTTTAATTTAAATGAAAAAAAAATCCCATTTTACAAATTAAATGATTCTTGCTGCTGCTAGGGCACTCGTGTTTATTTAGAAGGTAGTGTCAGGAAGCAGCACCTGTAGTAGCCTTCTCAAGCTCAATGCAATATAGGGGAGAGAGGTGAGGACACAGATATAGTGTAGTATGTTAAATAGCTGATAGTGGTAAATAAAGAAAAAATAGCACTTACAATTTTCTGGAGCTTATATGCTCCAGATACATGTGCCTGGATGGTACAATCCCAGTTTATGGATATGATGAACATCCTTACCCCGCCGAAGCCTCTGAGAGGGTACCAGGACCATCATCATATCCATAGACGGGGATTGTACCATCCAGGCGGATACATCTGCAACTGAATATAAGCTATAGAAAATTGTAACATACTACACTATATCCGTGTTCTCTCCTCTCCCCCCTATATTGCACTGAGCTCGAGAAGACTACTACTCTGGTTCCAGGGAAGTACAAGCACTGATATATTCCACACCTTACTAACTCGTGTTTATTTGTTGTTTGTTTTTTTTAAAATGAAAGATGGTCACTGACACTTCAAAAATACCTCAAATTAATCATGTTGGACAAGCTTTTCAAATAATTTTATATTTTTTGAAAAGCTTTTAAAACAAACAAACCAAATCAGTGTGAGAGGGGAATGCCCCACACCAGTCCAGAGGACGGGACAAGTTGAGATTTTGTGCACTCCAAGAATAGGAGTTAAGCAATTTTGCCTGCCCAATGAAAAATGACTAGACTGCTAAACGTAAGGCCAAAATATTAAGCAAACCCCCGAAAGTGAGAGAAGCTATCCTACCACAAAACTATACATTACTGAACAATATTGTAACTTTTGTAATTGGAAACTGATTGCAAGACAGTTAGATGTATTGCTATGTTAAACAGAACAGGAAAAGCAGGATTTTTTTTTACTTTTGAATGAATATTTAAATATACAATGAATAAAGTATGGCAGAATGAAAACAGTTATTGCATCGTATAAATGCATAATAAAGGTAAAATGGAATATTACAGAATTCAATAAATATATATATATTTTTTTATCTTTATTTTTTCTTTTTTTTGTAAATATCTGTTTATTCGTTTTCAAATAAATTTAAGAAACATTGAGACTCGCAGGTCTCCAAAATGTAGCCGTTTGTGTCAACATGTCAAATGAACATTTCGAAACTCGCAGGTTTCATCAATTATGTGAGCATCAATAATTTTGAGACTTGCAGGTCTCACCCTTGTTGTTTTTTTTTTTCATGGTTATCCTATATATTAAATACTTTTCAACGTCATGACAATATGGCACTTTATCGCCGTGGACTCGCAGGTCCCGCAGGTTGGTAAGGTCTTCTAAGGGAATTTAACCCCTGGAACATTTGTCTCGAATGCAAACCTTGGTGACTCGCAGGTCCCTCTATGACATGTGTGGTATATATATTGGCGGGATTCGCAGGACCCGCAGTATGTATGCCTTAGGTGGTGGCCCAGGGCTATTGTTGGGGTCTCCTTGACACCTGAGCCATAACGGGCTAGTGCGTTTCTTGTGTTTCTACTAGGAGGAGTGCTGCCATATTGGTGGTAGTGGCACCCAGAATCTAGGGGGTCCACGAGGGTGGATGCTAGGGTTGTAATGTGTTCCTCCCCGTAGGGGGGGTTCCGTGCCCTGTGCCCTGGGTGTGTGTCTGCTTACCCCTAGTGGGTGTGCCTGCCCTATCGTTGTTGGGGGTCTCCGCTCCTTATACCTTTCTTTGGTCCCCCTGTCTCGTGGGCTACTGCTTGTGTGCCTGCGGCAGTGTTAAATGCCTCGCAACCATCAAGGTGTATCTGAGTCAGGCTCGGGGGCCTGTGTGGGTTGTCCCTGTTCCAGGTCTCCTTTCTCCAACCTTGCGTGTGCTACCTTTTTATGTGTCGTGCCAGGCTTGCCTAGCCATATTACCGTGGGTTATCCTCCCAGCAGTCGCTCGTCCTCGCCTTCAGTCCCACGGGAGGGGAGGGGATGGGGGGGGCGGATGGGGGGGGGCGGATAGGGGTGGGGTTCACGTCTTGTCGGGTCTTTGCATAGGCTGAGTCTGTTCGTCTAGGTCAGTGGAGCAAGGCTTGGAAGTCCGGGCGTGCAGTGGTTAGCAGCCAGTGTGTCCAAATCGTCAGGTAAGTCTGGGATTTCCCTTCTGCCATCAGGGATAGCTCCTCTAGTGTTCTGAGTTCCTCCATGCGTCGGTACCAGGTGTCTATGGGCGGTGCAATTTGTTTTTTCCAGTAGATGGGAATGAGACTTTTAGCCACATTAAGTATTCGGATTGTGAGGGATTTTTGTAAACAGATGACTTTGTCTTGGTATGGTGTATGAGGAATGTTGCAGGGTCCTTCGGTGGGGGGCAGTCGGTAAATCTCTTAATGATTAGATATATGGATTCCCAGTAGGGTTGGATGAGTGGGCATTCCCACCAGATGTGGAGGTATGTGCCTGTGTGTCTAGTGCATCTCCGGCAGGTGTCGTCTGTAGTGGGGTCGTATGTGTGGGTCTGGAGTGGGGTGCGGTACCAGAGGGCTAGAATTTTATAGGCCGTTTCCTGCGTTCCGCTTGACAGCGCACAGTGGAGCGAGAGGGTGCAAATTTTGTCCCATTGAGGTGGTGTGAAGGTTGTGCCTAAAGCTTGTTCCCATTTCCCCATGAAGCTTGGGGGTGGTTGTCTTCTCTGTCGCATAAGTATGCCATAGAGGGTGGAGAGGCCTTTGGATAGGGGGATTGGGTTCATACAGAGTTCTTCGAATTGTGTCAGTGTTCTAGTGGTGTTGTGGATCTGAAGTAATGGTTGAGTGAATAATTGCAGTTGTCTGTACCTGAATTGTAACATGAATGGGTGGTTCGAGTTCCCGGTCATGGCTTCTAGTGACTTGAGGCGGCCACCGGTGGTTGCGTGGCACAGCCTCGGGACTTCCCGGTTCAGGAGGTGGACTAGCGTTTTCGGTTCCGTTCCTGGGGGGAAGGTCTCGTTGTGGGTCAGCGGGAGTAATGGGGAGGGAGTGGTGGTAAGTGACAGTCTATCTTTATTTTTTCGTGCATTATGAAACATAAGAGAGTGGTAAGACATCATGTGGATGAGATTCAATGGTCTATGACGCAGCATAGTTGAAAATGACGTGAGAGAACTTTGCACATTTTTATATAATACAAATACAAGATGGTGTAACAAACTAGAATCATCGGGTTAGGTGTTTATAGAACGTTTGGTCGGATGGAGGGAGTTATGCCTAGTGGAAATTGCGTTAAGACATATTAATAATCTTAATAATAACAAACTTGGTTAGACAGTGTAGTTGCTAGTTTAAAATAAGCTGGTCTTTGCTTAACAAGGCTAGATTGGTTTCGTCTATTTAGGTAACAAGTTAGTAGTTTATATTGTGCTGGGCAGTTTTGGACAGAGTGTCGTGTTAGCTACTACTATATGCCAAACATTATGTTAATAACCATGCTGGACCTTGTTGTTGCCAATACAAAGTACATTGGTACGTGAGTGTTAGGCTATATATACTTATATGTGAGAGACTGTGCGGTGGGATCTTGCAGTATTCCGCTGTATGGCCTGCAGGGGCACAGATTGTCTCTGATTCAGTCCGCCCTGTGTGACTGTCTGCCTGTGTGTGTGTGACTGTCTGTGTGTGTGTGTGTGTGTGACCATCTGTGTGTGTGACTGCCTGCCTGTGTGTGTGACTGTCTGCCTGTGTGTGTGTGACTGTGTGTGTGTGACTGTGTGTGTGTGACTGTCTGTGTGACTGTCTGCCTGTGTGTGTGTGACTGTGTGTTTAACTCTGTGTGTGTGTGTGTGACTGTCTGCCTGTGTGTGTGACTGTCTGCCTGTGTGTGTGTGTGTGTGTGTGTGTGACTTTCTGCCTGTGTGTGTGTGACTGTGTGTGTGTGTGTGACTGTGTGTGTGTGACTGTCTGTGTGACTGTCTGCCTGTGTGTGTGTAACTGTCTGCCTGTGTGTGTGTGACTGTATGCCTGTGAAGATTTTTCGCACAAGGCACCCAAAGGCCTAAGGCCTGCCCTGCCTGGTGGTTCCTTTAGGGAGTCCATGCAGCCCAGTAGGCTCAAGTATAGGTCAGCATGTTCACGACCTGACACTGCGCTCTTCCGGCCCCATGCCTGTTTGAGAGTCTGCCTCTGGTTTCCATGCGGTCTGGTCGTTTCCCTCTCCCGTCTGGGGTATGCGGGGGGTCTGGGCCGCCGGCAACGTTTGGGCCTCCGCACTTGTCAGCAATGCTGTGAGGCTGCGTCTCATGCGGCTCTTGGCTTGGGAAGATCAGCGGTTGTGGTGGGAGGTGTGCTAGTGGCGGGGACTCCTTGCGAAAGCGTGGTAGTCCCTTTCAGCTCACTCTCCTGATGCACCTGGATCTTTGCCCAGAAGGACTGGAAGATGACCTTGAGTTGCAGTAGCATGTTTGCTGTGGGATCAGGGGGAGGCCCATGAGGTGAGTTCAAGCCTTGTCCGGCTTGGGTGCCGCCATCTTTTGTGCATGTCCCTGCGGTGCTCTGCAAGGGAGTACAGGTTGATGGGTGTCCATACAGCCCAGTGAGGACCAGGATGACCCCCGCCGGTCCAAAGGGGGGGGATGGTAGGAGAACAGCCCAACAGCTTGCCGGTTGGGAGTCCAGGGTGATCGGCCGCCTCTCCCCTGGTCCCTCCAGTGTAGGCCACAGCAAGGTAGCCTGGGTCTCCGACATTGTGCTGCCTTGAGGAAGGTGTCGATGTGTTCAGGAGTGTAACCCCAACTCGTGAGGCAGCTAACGTGGGGTATTGCCGCTCAACTGTTGGGGTAAATGGACCAAAATTAGCCCAGGATTCAGGAGCCCAGGCAACACAAGTCTGCTTTGCTCCATGGCTAGGCTCCACCCCCAAAAACATTATTTTAATAACTAGTTGAAGCTAACTTGGTACAAGGGAAAAGCATACATAAATTAGAATATAATCTTGTTTTAGCAGGGCCCTTATGTTCTTGTAAGTTTAATATCTTGTTGCAAATACTTGGTTATGACTCCATCTATTGTACAGCGCTGATGAATAATAAAAACATAAAGAGTTTTGGCACGTTATAAATAATAACACAAGAAGAGGCATTTTGTTGGTGTCTCGAGTATTTGGGTATTCCTGTATTTTGCTTTTTGTCTTCAGTGGTAATTGACAATGATATATAGGATGTCTGCTGTAGGTTGTGTTTAATTAATAAGCATGCAATACACCAGGACATGCTGGAATTTAAGATCCAAAACTTTAACGTAGAGTACAGAAGTATAGAAAATTGAAGTCAATCAACGGATGAGCGCCTGTGCAACTCGGTGAAGGAGATCCAATAAGCCTTTCTCTTCACAATGTTTGTTTCATCCGACCCTGAGTTAGAAATGTTTTGATGCAATGAGTGAAGAGACATAATTAGAGAAAGTGTAAACTGTAGAGTCTGGCACATTTGCCATACTATTTGCTTAAGTGCTATGTATTAAACAACTCTAAAAGGCATTCCCACTGGACACAATTGAGATATAATAGCTATTTGTTCCTCAGCTGGCTAAATGTTAAATTGTTACATATGGGACTAAGCTCAGTTGACATAAGAGCCAGTTTACAGTAGTCTTCTGCCTGTTGAAAAGAGAAGCCAAGATGAAGGTGAACTGGTAAAATCCAAGGCTTGTTGAGAAATCTAGAGGAGAGATCATTGAGGATTTACATATCCATGTACTCTTGAACTGACGATAGAGATTATCAACACAATATTTCTCACAAAAAGCACTGTTTTCATTGAAGTGATTTTAAAACTTAGACAGTCCCTTTTATAGTAGATAAACACACCAGTGACAAAGCATATCCAATATTGGCTCAGCCATCTTATACAACTGGTAAAACACCTAATGAGCAGATATATATCATGTATACATGCTCATCTTTAAGATCAATTTTTGGTTATTTTTGTGATGTAATATTTTCTAAACTTTCCTGTTTTCACAATAATTAATTGACTCACCTCTACGGGCAGCGGCTTTTGATAATTTTGAAAACTAGCTGCTATAACATAAGAACGATCTGCAGAATCATATGACACAGTTTTGCTGTGTTAGCTACAAACACACAGCCTTAAATTAATGCTATCAGATAAAGTTCCATCTTAATATTACACCATGATTAAAGAAGTCGGGCATGGCTCAAAAGCAAATGAAAACGGTATATGAAAAAAAACATTCTGACACTCCAATATCTGCCATTTATGTGAATTTATTAAAATCATACTGCCTTTAATCCTCAGTTGTTATCTTAACCATAAGAGCAATGCGCTCTTATCATGAAATTGAATGCCCTATTAATTAAATACAGCCGGATGAAATCTGGTCTCCAGTCTTCTCTGACAAATTAATTTCTAACTTTTTCTTTTGTTGTGCTATTTAACTAAAACGGTTGCACCAGCTAGGGAATTTACACATATAAAATGAAGACTGCTATATAATCAAAACTAATTTAGTTTAAAGGAACATATTGCTTATATGATTATAAAGTTGTCCTCTTGGATAATCACAAGCATTTATTTTCTCTTTTCTTTATGATGACATTGCTTATTAATTGTAAGCTGTGGAAATTTACTTATTGTCAAAACTCCTTGTCATTCTTGATTTCCTGATCATTGCTACACTCCTAACACCCACTGCACGTTAAGGAACAATTACCAAAAGCACTACACCCACTGCAGTAGTTATTGTCCCAGGAGTGCCCTGTTAAACTATTTTCAAATGGTTTGACAACTTACTTGAGTCTTCACCCAACTTACCTTAGTTCAACCAAGGTGCCTGCATCTGATTTGAGTTAAGTATGGCCCAATACATGGTTGCAATCATTGGCCTTTGATCTCAGTCAATAAGAATGGCCCTGAATACAAAAAAAAAAAAAATGACATTAAAAATAAAAAATGTAAAAACTATAAAATATTTTTTTTTCTGTTTTACTTGTTAACATACACCTTTGTGTTTTGAACAAATGTGTTACCTGCCTTTAATATTAGTACAAGCGCCATATTGTACAAGTATAAGTGCCTTAAAAGAACAGCATGCGGCACTCTCCATGCATGCGCATAAGGTCCACAGGTCTATGAGGAGCATTGGATTGGACCATCGAGTAGGAGGCCATGCCTCCTCCATGATGTCACAGGAGGAAGAGAGGTAAACAGTGCTGAGGGAGCCTTGGCACTTGAAAACTGAAAGCAAGAACCTTTATTTTATCAAATTTATCAGGAAATGGCTGGGGACCTTTATAACTAGGGACAGGGACACTAAAGCTTTAGGAATACAGGTTTTTCAAGTCTCGACTAAAAAGTAGTATTTTGTATTTTTTTTTCTTCTATTTTTTTTATTTATGAGATGAGTAATGCAAACAATACATGCATCAATGTAAAATGTAAAGTACTAGTTGTTGGGGATAAAATCAGCCCGGGCCCTTTGTGGATGATGGATATTTGCCAACTCATTCAGAGCTCTGGAAATTGAAAATGAATAGCAGAGACTTGTTCAATAACCAATTCAAGTTTAATTATACGTCAGTTGCATTTATACCCCATTTTCATAGCAGGATGGGAGGGGAGAAAAATGAGCATATGGGCGTAACAATGACATAGATTGTTTTTCACTAGTTATAAACAGCTGTTTCTAGTTATAATCTTTCATGATATAACGCATTACATATTTGATTAAAAACAGATATTTACAAATACCGATATCTTGGACAATTAACAAGAACATTTCGAAATCACTATTTTTCCCGTAACTAGGATTTTATATAAATCCTATTTCCGAGAATAGGAGATAAAATGCCAAATTTATTCTTGGTTCAAATTAACCCTTATATGAACAGCTAGGATAGATAGCAAAATGGATATTCGTATCTACACTAGTTACTCAAGTTTGGCCCAACTTAATAGCATAACATAAAAGCAGAACCAAGGACAGGAATGGGAAATAGGTACAGGGGTGAAATGGGGAAGACATTACTTTAGAAAAATACACCCTGACTACAATGATGAGGCATATTGCTGCCATGTAGCCAATACTTTTTAAATGAGGTAAGTGTACTGTCCATCAATGCAGTCAAGTAGCCCATTAAATCATTGTCTTGAATTTTAGCCATAACATTGCTGATTAATGGAACAGAAGTTCCCAGAGAATATGCAGCCAGTGCTCTCTTAGCAGCCATTGTTATCTTGTTAAAGAGCTTTTTAGCACGTCTTGGAAAAGCTTGCAAGGGGCAGGATTGAAAGAACAGCCAAGAAACCAAAGCAAATGACCTTTGGAAGACAGCGGTCCCACCAGTTTTCAAAAAGGAACCACCACCGGCTCAACCACCACATGTGCGGATACGTTCTGCTCTTGACACACAACCACCAACAATTTATATATATATATATATATATATATATATATATATATATATATATATATATATATGTGTGTGTTTGCTCATACATACATACATATATTCTGCAGTTTGTCTTGTCCTGCATGCTAAGGCTAGTTGCTCCCTTCCCTGCTCATCGCTAGTTTGTTAACATTCTGCTTATCTCTAAAGACTTTCTCTGTTATTTCTGCTCCACCCCCTTATTTTATTGATACCCACCCGAATGTCTTGCTTGACCAATCCTCACCTCTTCTGTGCAGCTTTTATTGCAGTCCTGTTTTGACCCTATCATCTCTGTCTTCCACAGAGTTTTAAAAGACCACTTCTAGCAAACCTGAACAGTGCTCAGAATCCCACCCACCCCTCCCCTCACCACCCCACCCTAAGTTCCTTACTACATTTATAGATAGAATCCCACACACAACTTTAGATAATTCCAAACAGCAGCTGCAAACACTACCAGTAATGAGCACAATCCACCTTTTTAACCCCTAACACTCAGTCCTCCTCCTTACTTCTGCTCATTCTCCTTTCCTCTAATTACCTACCCATCATAGCAATGCTCTATCCTCCTCTCCTTCTCTCTCATCTCCCTCAGAATCAAAATATCCCATTCCACCCACTTCCCTCAACAACACACTCACAGCAGCTGGTGGCAGCTGGTGACGTCACTGGCAGCTGGTGACGTCTCTCCCAACCCAGGGCCCCTCACCTCATCTGCTCACACTAAAATAACAAGAAACCATGCAAACCTCCTCCAAATACCCTGCAGTTTATCCTCCTCTACCAAAATTCAGTGTGCACTCTGGAACGCTCGCTCCATTTGTAGTAATATCAAATCTACAGCTATACATGACCTCATAATCTCTAACTCACTCACAATACTGGCACTCACTGAGACCTGGCTGTCCCCATCCGATACCGCTACTCCTGCTTCTTTATGTTTCGGTGGTCTACAGTTCTCCCATACTCCTAGACTCGACTGTAAAGGAGGTGGTGTAGGCATCCTTCTCTCCCCTCAATGCACCTTTCAACCTATCCTCCCTGCCCCTGCCCTATCCTTTACTTCCTTTGAAGTTCACACTGTATGCCTTTATAAGCCCACTCCGTTAAGAATTGCCATCATCTATCGCCCCGACCCCGGTCATCCTAAACTATTTATTGAACACTTTTCCTCCTGGTTACCCCACTTTCTTTCCTCTAGCACTCCCTCTCTCATACTTGGGGACTTCAATCTCTCATACTTGGGGACTGCCCTGATGCCTCTCGTCTGCTCTCTGTAACCTCCTCATTTGTACTCACACAGATTTCTTCCTCAGCAACTCACTGACACGTATTCATCCGCTTATAGAAATGTGGTTAATGACATTTACTGTCCACACAGGAAAAGTTGTGCCGAGCAGCAACCTAATCCACAGAAGGGTTAATGCCAGGGTCGTTCCCCATGGACAGAGCGAAAATTAGTTATCTAATGAATCAATTAAAGGGCAAGGCCCTTGCCTGGGCTAATCCGTTGTGGGAGAGTAATCGGAGCATAGCTCATAATTACCAGGAATTCCATGCTGAATTCAAGCTCACGTTTGAGCCATTGGGTAGAGAGGATGACGCCTCCACTGCCCTAATGCACATCAGGTCTATCAGGTCTATCTCGGATTATGCTATTGAATTCCGTACCTTAGCTTCCGAGGTAGACTGGACTAACAATGGGTTAATCTCAGCATTCAAAAAGGGTCTCTCAGAGACTATACTAGATGAGATAGCCGCTAAAGAATTACCTAAGAGTCTTAACGAATTTATTACGTTTGTCATGCATATTGATAATAGGTTAAGACTCAGAGAAGTCACCAGAAGCAAGACGTACATGTACGGCTATGTCCCTAGCACCTCAATTCTCTAAACCTGTTTTGTCTAACCTCCCTGTACAGTCCGAACCCGAATCTATGCAGTTGGGGGTCACTAGTCTAACGGAGGCCAAAAAAACAGTATAGGAGAAGGGAGGGGTTATGCCTATATTGCGGTAGAAAGGGACATATGATAACTAATTGCCCAGTGCGTCCGGAAAACTTCCGCACCTAAGAACCTTAAGGGGACAGATCTTAGGTGTGATGGAGTTGTCCTCTAACAAAAACAAAAGTAGATTCCTCCTTGAGGTATCTATTTCCCTTGATAACAAGAAGTTTTCTTGCAGTGCCCTAATGGACTCAGGTGCTGCTGGAAATTTTATTGATGTCCAGTTTATTAGGGGTAATGAGATACCAGTCAGGGAGAGACCTACGCCGCTAGCTGTAGAGGCTATTGCTGGTAGACCACTCACACAACCGCTTTTAACCCAAGAAACTGTCCCTATTATGATCTCTATTGTGGCCTCACATAGGGAGGAGATGACGTTTCAGGTTATTACTTCTCCATCATGTCCTATCATATTAGGGTTTCTGTGGCTGAGTAAGCACAATCCCTATATTGACTGGGCTAATGGGGAGATATTAGAATGGGGTAAAGAGTGTATGGGGAGATGTATAAAACCAGTACTAAAGAGATTGGGTACTATTGACCTTCCCACTACCACTCCCCAAACTCCTGGAGTTCCCATACAATACAGAGAACTTCAGGAGGTGTTTAACAAGGCTAAATCCGATGTATTGCCTCCCCATAGAGCATATGACTGTGCCATGAACCTGTTTCCAGGCGCTATGCCACCTAAGGGGGCAGTTTATGCCTTATCTCCCCAGGAGAGTAAAATAATGGAGGAATACATCCTTGAGCAAAGGGCACATAATAAAGTCATCCTCACCAGCTGGTGCAGGATTCTTTTTGTTGAGAAAAAGGGTGGTGAGTTACGCCCTTGCATAGACAACAGGGCACTTAATAAAATCACTGTAAAAAATGCATACCCTATCCCACTAATTTCCGAATTGTTCGATAGACTTCAGGGAGCTAAAGTATTTACTAAGCTTGACCTTAGGAGCACCTACAATTTGGTTAGAATTAAAGAGAATCATGAGTGGAAGACGGCATTTAATACCCGTAGTGGACACTATGAATACCTGGTAATGTCATTTGGGTCATGCAACGCCCCCGTATTCCAAGACTTTATAAATGATGTACTCAGGGAATTCATTTACTCATTTGTCTTGGTTTATTTGGACGATATTTTGGTGTATTCCCCTGATCTTCAAACTCACCACTCCCATGTGAAACAGGTTCTGCAAACGTTGTTGAAAAATAAACTTTATTGTAAATTAGAAAAGTGCATATTTGACCAGCCTGAAGTCCACTTTTTGGGTTACAACATCTCTGCATCGGGATTTCAAATGGATCCTAAAAAAACTAGAGGCTGTACTACACTGGCCATTTCCCTCTGGTTTAAAAGCCATTCCAAGGTTTATTGGTTTTGCCAACGATTACAGAAGATTCATCAAGGGATTTTCTTCTGTAATAACCCCAATCACTAATATGACTCGCAAAGGGGTTAGTAGCACGGTATGGTCCAAAGAGGCTGTGAATGCTTTTGAGACTCTTAAACAAATATTTGCCTCTGCGGACATACTAAAACATCCCGACACCAGTAAACCTTTTATATTGGAGGTTGATGCATCCGAGACAGGGGTAGGGGCTGTTCTCTCTCAGAGAGAAAGGCAGGGAACACCATTGCATCCTTGTGGCTACTTCGCCAGAAAGATGTCTCCTGCTGAGCGCAACTACGATATTGGCAATAGAGAACTGTTGGCCATTATTCTTGCCCTCAAGGAGTGGCGACATCTTTTTGAGGGTTCCAAGGACCCCATCTTGATCATAACTGACCACAAAAATCTGGCATAAATAGGGGATGCCAAACGTTTGTCTTCCAGACAGGCTAGATGGTCACTGTTCCTTTCACGTTTTAACTTTCTCATTACTTATAGACCTGGTTCTAAAAATACCAAGGCTGATGCCTTGTCCAGGCAATTTGATAATGAGTCAGCTCCGGAACAGGTGACATCTCCTATTATTCCACCAGAGTGTATTATTGCTACTACTGTCCTCTCATTGTCTTCTCCACTGCTTGGCACCATACTGGAGGCCGAGCCTCAGGCGCCCAGTGGTAAACCGTGTGATAAACTGTTCGTTCCCCTATGTGACAGGGTTAATATCATGAAAGTGTTCCATGACAATATAACTGCTGGACACCCGGGCATCAATAAGTCCACTGCCGCGACCACTAGATCATTTTGGTGGGATTCACTCAGCAAAGATGTGAAGGAGTATGTGCAGGCATGTTCTGTGTGTGCAGTTTCTAAGGTGACTCATGCACTTCCTTGTGGCCTGTTGCAGTCTCTTCCTGTTCCTGAGATTCCATGGTCCCACTTATCCATGGACTTTATAATTGAGCTTCCTAAATTTTCACGCCAAATTTCCTCTCAAGCCTGGTCCTGCCCGCCCGGTGGGCGTTCTTCAGGTGGGGGGTAATGTCACGTATTCATCCGCTTATAGAAATGTGGTTAATGACATTTACTGTCCACACAGGAAAAGTTGTGCCGAGCAGCAACCTAATCCACAGAAAGGTTAATGCTGAGCAGCAATTATGCAAATGAAACCTGGTAACTGACTTTGGGGTCAAAGGCCGGTTACAGCCTATCAGAACTAAATGAGGGGTATTTAGGCCCAGTTCTCATCCTGCTCAGTGCCCTGTCGTGGTTTCCCTTGTGGTTGTCCGAGAGCGTGTTCCTGTTATTAGTTTTCTACCTGGTTTTTGACTTTGGCTTTGTTTATTGACTTCTCTATATTCTGGTATCCTGACTCCTGGCTTTCCTCAATGCTGCGTCCCTTTCTGTGTTCCCTTACCTCGGCTAGTATTTTGACTATTCTATGTATGTTAAATCTGGCCATTCTAAGGACCGGTAATACGTTACTTATTTGTCATCCGTGCTATACAGTTCTACTTGCTGGATCAAACAGTAATCCTGACACTCACACTGCAGGAAACACTCTTGACCTCATCTTCACCAATCTCTGTACCACCTGCCATCCTATGCACATTTGCACCTGCTACAGCACAAGAGGTTTCTGCTCTGCTCCTGTCCTCCTCCCCCACCACCTGCTCCCTCGATCCTATTCCCTCGCATCTCATCCGCACTTGTCTCCCTCTCTTGCTCTTCCTCTCACTAGCATTTTCCTCTCACTAGCATCTCTCCCTTTCCTCTGACACATTTCCCTCACCCTTCAAACATGCAACCATAACCCCGATTCTGAAAAAGCCCAACCTTGATCCCAACTCCCCATCCAACTACCGCCCTATCTCGCTACTGCCATTTACCTCCAAGATCCTCGAGAGAGTTGTGTACGCCAGATTGACAGACTTTCTCAAATCCAACTCTCTGCTTGACCCCCTTCAGTCTGGATTCCGCGTTGGTCACTCTGTTGAAACTGCTGTGACCAAAGTATCCAACGATTTAATTGCTGCTAAATTTCACAGCCAATACTCTATCCTAATCCTCCTTGATCTTTCTGCCACCTTTGACACTGTTGATCATCAACAGCTTCTTCACATTCTTTGTAACTTTGGTCTACGGGATACTGCTCTCTTCTGGTGCTCCTCCTACCTCTCCCAGCGCTCTTTCAGTGTTTCTTTCTCTGGTTCTGCCTCTTCTCCCCAACCCCTCTCTGTCGGCGTCCCCCAAGGTTCTTTCCTCGGCCCCCTATTGCTCTCTATCTATACTGCCTCCCTTGGTAAACTCATCAGCTCCTTTGGCTTCCAATATCATTTATATGCAGATGACACGCAAATCTACCTGTCCTCCCCTGATCTCTCTCCGCCCACCTTGACTCGTGTTTCTGACTGCCTCTCTGCTATTTCCAACTGGATGGCTGCCCACTTCCTTAAACTCAACCTGTCCAAAACAGAACTTCTAGTTTTTCCTCCCTCAAGTGCTGCTCCTGTGTCTGTCTCCATCCAAGTCAACGGCGCTACTATCACCTCTACCTCACAGGCTCGCTGCCTAGGGGTTCTTTTCGATTCTGACCTCTCTTTTACTCCCCATGTCCAATCGATAGTCAAATCCTGTTGCTTCCAACTCAAGAACATAGCATGCATCCGCCCATATCTAACGCCGGATGCAGCTAAGATACTGGTTCATGCTGTTGTTCTCTCTCTCCTCATCTACTGCAATCCCCTTCTCACCGGTCTTACATGTTTCCAGCTTGCACCTCTGCAATCTATAATGAATGCGGCTGCGAGGCTTATTTTCCTGTCCGGTCGCACCTCCCACGCCTCCACGCTCTGTCAGTCCCTGCATTGGCTTCCAGTTAGATATAGGGCCCAATTCAAAATTCTGGCCCTTGCTTACAAATCCCTACATAATGCTGCTCCAACATACCTATCCTCCCTCATACACAAGTATGTCCCGTCGAGACCCCTGCGCTCAGCCCAAGACCTACGCCTATCCTCTGCCCGGATCCCCACCTCTGACGCTCGCCTTCAAGACTTCTCTAGGGCTGCACCTATTCTGTGGAACTCCCTTCCCTCCTCAATCAGACTTTCACCCAGCCTCCACTCCTTCAAAAAATCTTTGAAAACTCACTTCTTCATTAAAGTGTATCAGTTAAACTGTCAGCAGGCTTCTCATCCCCCAGCCCATGACTCCTTTCCTGCAACTGTCCTACCAAGCACTCAATAAACCCTTCTCTAACAAACTATTTAATTCCCTACTTTAACCCTTTGTGTCACTATACCCCACTCCAGGGGCGGACTGAGAACCCTCAGGGCCCCCGGGCAAAATAAATCAAGGGCCCCCTTACAGGCCCCACCCATTCTCCGCAGCAAGTGCCACCCATGTCCCGCCTCATGCACCGCCTCCAGCCACACCCTACACAATCTTTAAACACAAGGAACAAAAGGGCAATAATCCCTTCGAGGCCCCAGTAGAGACTACAATTGTACAAGTGTGTGTATGGGTGGGCAGTGTATGTGTGTGTGTGTGAGGCAATGTGTGTAAATGTGTATGGTGCGCGTGTGTGAATGGGGGGCAGTGTGTGAATGTGTATGGTGTGTGGGGGCAGTGTGTTTATGGGGCTAGAGTTCACTCTCACCACTGCGACCACCAGGAATCCCTGGTGGTCACAGTGTTGAGAGTGAACTGTAGCCCGTAGCTCCAGGGCTAGAGTTTACTCTCGCAAGAGCCGTAACGTTGCCGTGGTAACCGCGGCAACGATCTGTGCTCGTGCAAGAAGGACCCAGAGGAGCTGAAGGCTGACATCCCGGGTCCTCTCTTCCTCCATCCCCTGCCGGCTGCCCGCACGGTGCCTGCGGACAGGGGAGGGGGCAATTGCCCTCCTCTTACTCCCCCCTCCCCCTTTTCTTACCCCCTTTCTTACTCCCCCCCTCTTCTTACTCCCCCCTCACTCTCTTCTTACCCCCCTTCTTACTCTCCCCCTCTTCTTACTCCCCTTCTTACTCTCCCCCTCTTCTTACTCCCCCTCCCCCTCTTCTTACTCCCACCTCTTCTTACTCCTCCCTCTTCTTACTCCCCCCTCTTCTTACTCCCCTCCCCCCTCTTCGTACCCCCTCCCCCCTCTTCTTCCCCCCTTCCCCCACTTCTTACCCCCCTCCCCCTCTTCTTACCCCCTTCTTACTCCCCCCTCTCTTCTTACCCCCCTTCCCTCTCTCTTCTTACCCCCTCCCTCTCCCTTCTTACCCCCTCCCTCTCTCTTCTTACCCCCCTCCCTCTCTTCTTACCCCCCTCTTTTCTTACCCCCCTCCCTTTCTCTTCTTACCCCCCCTCGCTCTTCTTACCCCCCTCTTCTTACCCCCTCTCTCTTCTTACTCCCCTCCCTTTCTCTTCTTACCCCACCTCCCTTTCTCTTCTCACCCCCTCCCTTTTTCTTCTTACCCCCCTTTCTCTTCTTACCCCCTCCCTTTCTCTTCTTACCCCCCTCCCTTTCTCTTCTTACCCCTCCCTTTCTCTTCTTACCCCCCTCTTTCTTCTTACCCCCCTCTTTCTTCTTACCCCTCCCTTTCTCTTCTTACCCCCCTCTTTCTTCTTACCCCCCTCTTTCTTCTTACCCCCTCTCTGTTCTTACCCCCCTCCCCCTCTTTGTTCTTACCCCCCTCCCTCTTTGTTCTTAGCCCCCTCCCTCTTTGTTCTTAGCCCCCTCCCTCTTTGTTCTTAGCCCCCTCTTTGTTCTTAGCCCCACCCCCCCTTTGTTCTTACCCCCCTCCCTCTTTGTTCTTAGCCCCCTCACTCTTTGTTCTTAGCCCCCCTCCCTCTTTGTTCTTAGCCCCCCTCCCTCTTTGTTCTTAGCACCCTCCCTCTTTGTTCTTAGCCCCCCTCTTTGTTCTTAGCCCCCCCTTTGTTCTTACCCCCCTCCCTCTTTGTTCTTAGCCCCCCTCCCTCTTTGTTCTTAGCCCCCCTCCCTCTTTGTTCTTAGCCCCCTCCCTCTTTGTTCTTAGCCCCTCTCTTTGTTCTTAGCCCCCCTCCCTCTTTGTTCTTAGCCCCCCTCCCTCTTTGTTCTTAGCCCCCCTCCCTCTTTGTTCTTAGCCCCCCCTCCTTCTTTGTTCTTACCCCCTCCCCTGTAGCGTGGCCGAGCTGCTCTCCGGTCCGCGGTGCCCGGCCGGAGTGATAGGAAGGTGCACACTGAGTGTGCACCTTCCTGTCAGTCCGGCCGGGTACAGGAAACAGAAACTCCACGCAGAACAGGAGTTTCTGTTTCCTGTACCCGGTCGGACTGACAGGAAGGTGCACAGTGTGCACCTTCCTATCACTCTGGCCGGGCACCGCGGACCGGAGAGCAGCTCGGCCACGCTACAGGGGAGGGGAGGTGAGAAGCTGCAGCCGCCTGAGGCTCTTAAGAGAGCGCTCAGGCGGCTGCAGCATTTAAAGGGGCGGGCGGGCCCCCTGATGGCGGGCCCCCCTCCCGGCCGGGCCCTCAGACCATGTCAGAAGTGCCCGACCGGTCAGTCCGCCCATGCCCCACTCCCTCTAGCATGTAAGCTCATTGAGCAGGGCCCTCAACCCCCTCTGTTCCTGTACGTCCAGTGGTCTGATCTCAATTATGTGTCTGTTAGTCCACCCATTGTACAGCGCTACGGAATTTGTTGGCGCTATATAAATAATAATAATAATAATAATTTTAATAATAATAATTATCAAAGGATGTTTTACCCATAGGAAAGAGCTGGACAAGGGTGGTGTGCCATCTAAATATCATTTTGTAATGGTCCCAATATCGTAATGTTGGCACAAACAGAACTGCAGAATAGTGAAATAAGACTCTTCTAATAAAGTCTTTGAACACAGATAGCAAGGTTAACTGGGAAAATAGCTCGATAAGAGGTGCGGAAGTGGGATAGCTGAGGCTTTTCCAACCCTATATAAAACATGGGAAAATCTGATCTCATTATATTGGACTCTAGGTCCACCCACCTCCTATCCCCTGGTGGGGCATGCCACATTGCTACTTGTACCAACTAAGCTGCATAATAATACATTAAAAGGTGAGGTAACCAACCCTCCACCTTTTTTAGGCATATAAAGCATGCATCTTACCACTCTATTTTTATCAAGATTTTTTGTGTCGTTTGAGGTACTTATACGTGTGTTCAGCTGCTATACCCTTATATTTGTCTATATTGACATTTAAAGTGCTTTGATTGCACAGTGCACTTTCCTTTTTCACACTATCTTGCCAGTCTCTGTCTCTTGTTACCCCATATAAAGGAATCTGGTGGATATCTGTACATTCTCTAAGTGTCGTTTGTAATATTATAGCTCCTCTGTGATGGGAAACATTTTCTATATTTCTCCACTTGTTTTATTTGCTCATTTTTAATTTATCATTTTTTTTTAGGTTAAACATAGTTGTACTGCTATTTGAATTTTTAAACAAAAGATTGCACTATAGGATTAAATTTGGGGGTGCACGTTAATATATGGTGGTGGGGTCAAATTTCAGGAGTGGAGTCTAGTGCCTCACCATCTTAAAATGTCACCGGATGCCACTGAGGGACACATTCATTTTAACATAGTAAAGGTTTTATGTTACTCTGGGAGCAATCAAGATTTGGAATCATCTTCCAAATTACTTTGAAAATGACAGGCATGGACAAGTTCAGTAGCTGAGTTTAGTCTCTATAAAGTGTACTAATACTTAGCTTACATAAAATGTACTAATAATCTGACTGATCCTTTGAAGACAGGAATGATTTTGGTACCCTCTTGAAAAAAGATGACAAAATCTGGGATTAGTTGTTTCCTTCCTAAACATGAATATATATGAATATGTGGATTGGTTGGGTCTAAAACTAATATACAGAGAATGACTAAAAAAATAAAAGAAAAAGAAATAGAAATTGCTTATAGAATCATGGTATATAGAGAAATTAGAGGCACAGGTAAACTTTTCAGCTGTCAAAAGGGGAAACGATTCACTACATAGTTGGCAATGCTGACAGGCAAATTGAGGTTTTTAAGTGCTAAGTTGAACTGTCATAGATCTACGTTTGTAAATACAGAAGCCTATTTTTTGACGTAGATGTTACAGGACAAGACAGTCACTAACACACATGCAGCACTCAGTTAATGCAGTCAATTTGAATCGTGGGCCCATCAGACAGCAATATGTGCAAACATTCTGTCCTAGTCTATTACCACCATTTGATTAACAGTGTGCTGGAGAAATTATTAAAATCTTCTCTTATATGACATAGCAGCATCTCAGTCAGCACATGAAGGAAAAGTGCATCTGCAGGCTCTTGAAATAATGGGGGCTATTTTCCCACGGCTGCTAACAGTAAGAACTACAATCTAAGTTCATTAGTTCTGCACTTACAGTAGTAACTTGACAGACTCTGCTAACAAGCAAGACATTAAAAATCAGAAAATGTTCCATTTCTGATGTGAGCTTGTCTGTCTAGCTAGATGTCATGTCAGTTACTAAAACTCAACAGCGGGACCTGCTTTACCTACAGTACAGATATGATACAACTGGCCCACTCTTCATTAGACAGGCAGCTAGAATATAAAAATCAAGGATAAATTGAATGAAACTGTATTATGGAAAGCAAAGAAAATAACACATTTGCAAAGACGAAGAAAGACAAATCAACCAGGATAATCCCTCATGTTGTAGATTGGCTTCCTTATACAAATATGCTGCTAGGATACTTTGGGAGATATGGGGTTAAATCCTTTATACTCAAAGGGACATTATAGTTACCCAGACCACTTCAGTGGTCACCCAGACCACTTTCGTCTCCATCGGGCAGAGCGTCCATAGGAAAGCATTGAGAAATGCTTTCCTATGGACACTCTGAATGTGCTTGCGGCACTTGCAGCGCATACGCATTCGGCTCCAGCGACGCCAGACGGGGGAGCTGACGTCAGAGAGGGAGGAGGGTCAGCAGCACCGAGGGAGCCCGGCACTGGATTATGGTAAGCTGCTAAAGGGGTTTTAACCCCTTCAGTGCCACGGGAGGGGGATCCTGAGGGTGGGGGCACCCTCCCAGCACTGTAGTGTCAGGAAAACCACTTTGTTTTCCTGACACTCTAGTGATCCTTTAATAGTATATATCACTATATATCACCACAATTATGGATAACCTAATGGATACAAATCTTCATTTCAGCTAAAATTCTTTAAGTGATCTATGGCACCATATTTCAATACAGAATACACCTGTAATCATGGTTGACTAAATTTATCACCTGTGCTGTGTTAAATGTATATATGTATATACTGTATTTTTTAAATATTATATTGTACCCTATTGTAACAATGCAAAATTCTTGAAAATGAGAGAAATCTCAATGTATCCTTCCTGGTCAAATATTGTATAAGAAATTATACTTAGTTCCGTATATATGATCTACACATATATACAATCCTTTATACTTAGTATTATATATTTAGCGCTGTAGACATGATTACCTCCCAACATTTCAAATGGATAAAGAGAGACACTTTAATTTCAGGGGTTTGAATGGTGTTGTGGCTGTTCTAAAAAAATATTTAATAGCAATCACGGAACACAAAACTGATAACTGAAAGTCTATCCCCCAGGCTATTTAATTCAGAGCACTTTCATATTTTTCATTTACGCGTTTTATCATCAAATCTGCTGGTTATATTTAATATTTACTTTGGTGAAAAGCCTTGTATGTCCCGTTACTGTAAAAACTCCATATTTGTATTTTGTAAATGTTCTTGAGTACAATAATACCCCATGTGTATACACCTTTGTGTCTAATCCTACCTCTAGTCCAATCTGTAATCCTGTTGATAATCCTAACTCTACCCCTAATTCAACTCCAATCCTTCCCCTGATATTAATCCTGATCCCACCCCCTAATGCCACCCTAGAATGATTCCCTCTTCTGACATCAGTACTGACATCAGCAGAGGTATTTCCCAGTTTACACATTACAGAATACATAGTGCAACATGCAGAAATTGACCAGGGTCTTTTCAGGCACTGAGGGCTCTGCGTGTCTCCGGGGACAGGCACAGAACCACCATGGCTGAGCTCAAACACTCAGTGATTGAAAAGAATTGAAAGGGCTACGTGCACTGGCCACTTTGAGTGCTTCGCACAGCTCATCTGTCAGTGTGAGTCGCTAATTGTGCTCTCAACTGACAGAGGGGACCCTCAGGTATATAATGGTGCCAGATGGGATTTTGCCCGCTAGTACCTTACACATGACTCTCTATGCCGTCAAAAGGCATTCAAGCCCTGCACTGCATGACAGCATAGACTGTCACATGGTCCTTAAGTGGTTCATTTTACTGAGGACTAGACAGATAATACATTTTATAACTCACTCGCATTTCCTTATAAGCAGAAAAGAAAGTTATAAAATAAAAAAATAAATTAAAAAAATACCAAATATGATCTGTGTGACTTCAGCTCTCCTTTTACAATTTTCCCTGTGCAGCACTATATAAAATCTCACGCCGAGACACCTGTTAAACAACTTGCTGCTAACCTTGGACTCTGTCATTTACAATGGTTATCTCAATGTAGATGAGACAAAAAACATTCCATATGCCACTTAAAATTAATGTGCCGTTCAGCCGTCTGAACAAAATACATTGTATTAATATACACAGAGTGCTATCGTTTTCAATAAATCATCATGGTCACTGTAATGTATCGTGCATGAAATATTCATCTAATGTGCTTTGCTTAAATATTCACCAGGGTTTTAGTCCAAATCACCTTTCTTTTTAGTCTGCCCCAGGTTATGCCTACAGTTCTTTTTTGTTCAGATCTTCAATGTTAAAGAAATAATTATTGGACTAAACAGGACCTTTACTATCAGAGGTGTATCAAACATCAGCATTACCTTGCAGAGCCATTATTACTCTCTTGAAATAAGGTAGTCTGAAAACTCAGTCTATTTTTTCTACATTTCAAACAATAGCAAAGCATTTAAGAGTAATCAGCTGTGACAATGTTTGCAGAATATTTTGATCACTGGTACACAGAGGTAGGGATTGTTGTGGATGTCCTAAAATCATCTGTTTAGATATATATGATCAGGGAGTATATTCCTTATATGTGTATTTTAGAAGATCGATAGTATATATCAGTTTGAAAACTCTATAGGCACAGCCTTTGATATTTTATTTGACTTTATAATAAGGTTTATGATCTGCATCAAAAACACTCACTATGAACTATGTCCCCTGGGAATTACCTTCAACTGATCAATATACCATGGCAATATTTCCATCGCAGATTACATACTTAAAAATACTTTCCTACTCTTTGAAATGCTGTACTGTATTAACCCTACTAACTTTATTTTCAGTTTAATATAAAAGCATAAGAATTATTTGAAATGTGAGTTGTGTACTTAGCAGATAAAAATATAATACAGCAGTTTCAAACAGATTTTTTTTTGTGTAAGAATACCTAAAAATATAACGATGTAAATTTACCTAATTTGTTTTTACATTTATTCTTCACTTAGAAATTTCTGGGTTTTAGAACTTAAAGGGGCACTGTCATGCAGAACTTTTCCTATTCTCTCCCTCTGTCAGCATCTGTTCTTCATCTCTTCCTGTTCTAGTTTTCTTTAAAACATAAGACAAAGTAGGGACAATAGGTAGGACAATAGCTCCCCACCCAAATTTTCATCTAGAGCCCCCATCCCCCGCTCAGGGATGGGGGCCAGGGGGCCACTGGCTGCAAGATTCCACTAAACCCTAAAAAGCATCCGTGTAATGTACTAAGAGTGCTCAGAGATCTCTCTCCTCCATCTCTCCAACTGCTAGACTGGTTTCAATATATTTTAAGATACAATATAAATTTAAACAGGGTTATTCATTAAAGTGAGGTTTCTTGGGACCTAAAGTCAATTCAAAGTGAACTTCAAATTTTAGACCAAAATAGTTGACTTTCCAATTCAGTTATTTGACTTAAATAAGGAACTCACTTTGAATTCTCAGAAATTCTCATTTTAGTAATTGACCCCTTTAGTGTCGACTATAAAGGCTTACAAACCTCTACTCCAGTCTTCACAGTTTTACTAATTAGTGAGTAATCCCTTCATGACCAATGGCCAGCATCAGCATTCTGTTCTTGCTTTCTAGAACTGTTTTGGCATGCCTTATATGCTCATTAACTACACATGTGGGACTGCCATTGGTCATTCTCAACTACCACATTCACTTTCAGTTTCTCTTATTTTAGGATATATCAGTAACATTTTGTTATTCATCTAACTTTCATGTACTTTCCTGATGCAACTTGACTTGTCCCCGTGACTTGGTAATATTTACAACCATTTGTGCTGCAACATGAGGGTCAATTAAGATAACTACCATGTACTCATTCTTTGGTGTTGAGATTATTTAAAAATCATTCTACAAGATAAGGAGCAAAATACTAGAAAATTCTAAATTCCAGTCTTATTAGTTAGGGCATCTAGACAAAGACCATGGCTTGGTTGAAACATCATTTTCCTGGGTTCACAAATTACAGAGTTACTCTGACCAAAAATAATGTATTTAATACAATTTAGTACAGATATATAATAATTTACAATGAAAGTTGAGTTTATTGTTTAAAAAAAAGGTACAGAGGGCCAACACCATGCATAATATTTGGGTACTAGTCCAAAATATTTAAAAAAGACTAATGAAGAGGGAAAAAGTAAGTGTCAGGATCACTAGTAGATCCAGCACGCAGAATTATATCACACCTAGGACCAAAGGTAACATCTTATCGGGCCTTAGAATGGCCAGACATAACATACCGGAGAATAGTCAGAATATTTGACGAGGTCAGGAACACAGAAGGAGACACAACGATTAGGGAAAGCCAAAAGTCAAAACAAAGCCAAAGTCAATAACCAGAAATAAACGCTCAGGAACACACTCTCGGATCACCAACCAAGGGAAACCACGACAGGGCACTGAACAAAAGGTAATTTTGTTTAAATAACTTACTTAGTCTGTAATTAGCTGTCTCTGCCCTCTGACCCCAAAACATGCGTGCGCGTCTATGAAGTGACTCTACACGCACGTCGGCGCCATCTTTGATATGGGCGAAGGTAAGTTCTTTATAAAAGTCCGGTCTGCAGCGGAGAGCATTCCTAAGAACGTCGCACCTGCTGGGGACCGGAATGGAGGGAGACCAGGTAATTGCCTGCTAATCCTCATGTAAGTTGAAAACATCTCTGACCGCGTGGCTGCTATGTTTGAGCGCAGCCACGCCGGCAGAGATGTCGGAGTCCGTGACAGTAAGGATCTGCAAAAAATCCTATCAAATTAAGAAGAAAGGTGAAAACTGGAAATGTCATATGAATTAAACCTGAGGGAATCTGCAGCCATCATTGGTGTGTGTGTGGGAGGAGGGGTTGCAAATTGTTTTATTATTATTATTATTATTATTATTATTATTATTATTATTATTTTCATTAGTTGTGTTTTATTAAACCTCAGATGGCAAGTATAATTTTTATTTTACAGGAATTAGTCTTAATGCCCTGCTCACTATTAGTTTAAAGAGGTAGATATTCTAATGTAAGGGGAGTGGGGGGGGGGAGGGATGAGAAAAGACCCCAGTTATGGGAACAATACCACTCTTTGGGGCGTGGGCAATGGCATGCCACCCTCTTCAACTGTATAATTATTTACAACATCCACGCACCAACATTGGTGGGGACGGAGAGGAGGCAATAAGTTCCTCATTGGCATTGGGTGGGGGCTAGTCAGGACACTAGATTCTCCACTTAATAGCCACCACCATTAGGATTTCCCCCATTATCTTTTATTAATTAGACTCCTCCTGTGGCCAGCAAGATCTGTCCAGAGGATAACACCTTGCAATGCCAAGGGTTTTTAACTATTTACTGGCTGCAAGCCCAAGATTTGAGAAGTTCGGTCCAAATTTGGACCATATTCAGGCATTTTGGGGGAATGTCTGTTAAATCGTGTGACCTATGTCTCAACTTTGCAGTCCAAATAGCCCCGTATGCATTCAGACTTTAGTAAGTAGCCCCATGTGTGTCCATAAGTAGCTATTCTAGGGCCTGGGAAGTAGCATTTAAACCCTTTGCAAGGGAACAGGCTACAGCATTAATTACTCGGGTATTATACAGTACTAAGCTTGGGACCTACCATAGAGTACGCTAGGACAGAGTATTTGATAAGACAGTGATTTCAGGGTTACAATCTGAAGTAAGGGTGTTTTAACATCTCTCCTGTCTCTCTGCAGTTTGTGTAGCTGGGTGGTTTCTATTTTTCTGAGGACTCCTGCAATAGAGGAAGAGCAAAATAAAAAATATATATTTTTTACATAATTTAAAACATAGCATATTTAATAGTACTGTAATTTTGGATGATGTTAGGAAATGATGATGATGATGATGAAACAAATGGAAATGCTTGAATGAATTATAAGGAAGTTAAAGGATTTTATGGTCAGGAAATGTAAATGTTTGCTTCATTCTGGCATTAGCTTGGTTATTAACTAAACTGGGAACATCTGGAATATTACAAATTTAGGAGAAAATAGCTGAGCGGGAGTTTTATTTAACTATTCTGCATAAATTCCCTTGCAACTTTCCATATAGTCTCGACTTAGCTAATCATCACCCCTAAATTATGCAATGAGTTTCTCCTGTAAGTAACCTAGGTTGATATAATTACCCATATTAGGTGAGCTTTTAAACGGTCTAGCTTCATGGTCACCTCTTGTGGTGACGCAAGGAACCTTTGCCACCTCTCATATGCCTCAGTCGTATATTTATTCCATGCATTAAAGGACCACTCTAGTGCCAGGAAAACACTCGTTTTCCTGGCACTAGAGTGCCCTGAGGGTGCCCCCACCCTCAGGGTCCCCCTCCCGCCCTGCTCTGGAAAGGGGAAAAGGGGTAAAACTTACCTTTTTCCAGCGCTGGGTGGGGAGCTCTCCTCCTCCTCTCCGCCCCGTCGGCTGAATGCGCACGCTCGGCAAGAGCTGCTCGCGCATTCAGCCAGTCGCATAGGAAAGCATTTACAATGCTTTCCTATGGACGCTTGCATGCTCTCACTGTGATTTTCACAGTCTGAATTACGCATGCGTCTCTAGCGGCTGTCAATGAGACAGCCACTAGAGGATTTGGGGGAAGGCTTAACCAATTTATAAACATAGCAGTTTCTCTAAAACTGCTATGTTTATAAAAAAAATGGGTTAACCCTAGCTGGACCTGGCACCCAGACCACTTCATTAAGCTGAAGTGGTCTGGGTTCCTAGAGTGGTCCTTTAAACATCCCAGCTATTTTTTGTCGACACCTGATCCTTTAGCTCGTCGTTGCTCAGAACCTGGCATGTGAAACATTCCCTAGCTATGAGTGTACTTGCTGCTACAAGAATATGAAATGTCAACCTTGCCATTGCCCTACCCATATCCAGTGGCAGAACACAGAAAAGGTTTAGCTCTACTGTGAGTGGCATTTTTGCTGATGTAACCGAGTGGATTACCTCCTGAACTCTCTTCCAGAATGATCTAATTAGGGGACACCCCCACCATGTATGCTGCATGGTTCAATTTGCATTTCCAGAATGTTGGCTTCTGAGATGTAATATGGAGTAGACATGTCATTACTAAGTACCATCGGTAAATAATGTTGCCAAGGAATTCCTCATGTGAGGCACACGCCGCACACCTCTTATGGGCAGTAAGCACTCCAGACCACTTAGTTTGTATCCTAGTTCCCTATGCCAAGCCATCATAAAATGAATCTCCTTCCCAAGATAGTGATTTTCTGTGAATATTTGAAAACCTGACGGAGCCACTATAGCAGTAGGAAAAGAAACCTTTATTCCTAACAGTATAGCGTGCTCCTTTATTTGGATTCCCTGCATCTTCTTGATCCACCTCCACTGACTTCACGCTGATGCTTCTAAATGTCAAACCCAATGTGCTCATATAAGAGCATTCGTGCTGAAAAAAAAAAGGCAGGCATTGTTTGGCCATTGGTGACTAATACTATAAAAGTCATAGAACAGGAAGAAGCTCTATATATGTGTGTTACAACTTTTATACATCTTGGTGCGTCTGGAGATGTTAAACGTCACCCTGTCCGGAGTGAAAGACCTAGCATCATAGTCTAGGGCATGAACATCCGATACCCGTTTGCATGAAATGAGACAGAACAGGGAGACCAATTTGGCCAACAGCTGTCGCAGGGAGAGCTCTGCATTAGGCGGCCAGGAGGAGAACAGCGACAAAACGCAGGAGACGTCCCATGTAGAGGAGTAACGAGGTCTAGGGGGGGCGCGACAGGCGTGAGCCCTTAAGTAATCGGCACACTAATGGATGTTGGCCTGCTGGGCAGCTGTCAAATCCTTGGTGAGCCGAGGATATGGCCGATCTGTATGAATTAATCGTACAATATGCCCGACCAGCTTCGAACAGCGAAGTCAGGAATAAGAGGATCGAAGTCACAGGTGCAGAAATGGGATCCAAGTTCCGGGCCAGGCACCAGCCAGTTCAAGCTCTCCAAGCAGTCCCATATGCTTGTCTAGTCCCGGGAGCCCATGCGTCAGTCAGGAGGCGTCGAGTTGCATCCGAAACCCCTTGGATTTCCTAAGGATTACCGAAATCCTCCATGCGAGGAGTAGTAATGACCCGTCCGCCAGGAGGGGATGCTGGAGGCCCGGTGGGTCCAGGAGGAGGTTCGGTAGAGACGGCAGCAGTCTGGGCACGTCTACCGCTAGTTCCAGGAGTTGTGAGAACCAGGATTGGGTCCCCCAGAATGGGGTTAGTAGGATCAGGTTGGCCATTTGGCGGCAAACTGGGAGCAGGACCCGAGGTATCATGGCAAACGGGGGAAAGGCGTAGAGGTGAGAGCCAGTCCAGTCTTGTAGAAAGGCGTCCACTGCCTCCGCGGTTGGGTCCGTGCGCCAGCTGTAGAACCGGGGTAGTTGGGTATTGAGCCTGGACACGAAGAGGTCGATGGCAAAAGGACCCCATATGGACGATATAGCGGAGAATACTCCCACATCCAATCTCCAATCGCTGTTGTCCGACAGATAGCGTGAACTCCAGTCTGCGTGAGTGTTATGGAGCCCAAGGAGGTATTCTGCCTGGACCACCAGGTTCTTATCCAAGCAGTAGGCCCAGAAGTCCTTCGCCAAGCGGGCCAGGAGTGCAGACTGAGTGCCAGATCATGAACTCCAGATCATGAACGAACACGCTAGGAGTTCCGGAGCATTGATGTGGAGGTGGGATTCGTCTGCTGACCAGCGACCTCCGGTTGTCACCCCATTGCAATGGGCACCCCAGCCGTGGAGACTGGCGTCTGAGTCCACCGTGAACTCTGGTTGGGAGCCGAAGATGGCCTTGCCATTGCAAGCCGAGAGGTTGTGGATCCACCAGGTCAATTTGTCTCGAGTCTCCGAGTCCAGAGAGATCATGTCCGCATAGGACGCCCCCTCGCGAAGGTGTGCGATCTTCAGGCGCTGGAGGGCACGGTAATGGAGTGGGGCTGGAAACACTGCTTGGATTGATGCTGCCAGAAGGCCAATGATCCGTGCCAGGTGGTGTTGAGATAGCTGGGTGCGCGTTAAAGCGCGGCGCAGCTCCTTGCGGATTGTCCGTATCTTGGAGGAAGGGAGGCTCAGTGACTCCGCTTCGGAATCTACCGTGAAGCCTACGAACTCCATGCGATGTGAAAGAGACAGGCAGGATTTTTCCCAGTTGAGGAGAAAACCCAGGTGGGAGAGGAGGTCCATTGTCCATTGAAGATGTCTCCAAAGGACTGAACGATCCTGTGCCATGATGAGGATGTCGTCTAAATAGACGATTAGCCTGACTCCCTGACTGCGCAGCCAAACCATGGCAGGGCACATCAGTTTCGTGAAGCACCAAGGGGCTGATGACAGCCCGAAGGGGAGGCACGTGAAGCGCCAGGTGTCTCCCTTCCAGAGGAAACGTAACAGGTCCCTGGAAGACTCGGCCACTGGGACCGTCAGGTAGGCATCCTTCAAGTCCAACTTTGTCATCCAGTCTCCCTGTAGGAGTAAGTCTCGCAGGAGGTGGATGCCCTCCATTTTGAAGTGACGATAGCGCACCAGTGTGTTTAGGGCATGGAGGTTGATAACAGGGCACATTTGTCCGCCTTTCTTTACCACTAAGAAAAGGGCATTTAAAGCATTTAAATCAGACAAATCAGATGCATCTTATAAAAGATATAAGAAAGCAAATAATGCGTGCAAAAAGGCAATTAAACTTGCTAAACTTCAAAATGAAAAAATGATAGCTAAAGAGAGCAAAACCAACCCCAAAGCATTTTTTAAGTACATAAATTCCAAAAAACCCAAAAATGAAAGTATAGGTACACTTAAAACTGAAACGGGGGTGTTAGTTAATGAAGACCAAGAAAAGGCAGGAATTCTAAATAACTATTTCTCCTCCGTATATATTAAAGAAGAACCCATGGCAATAGATGTGCAAATGATTGCTACTAAAAACTTGCAGAATAATTGTAATTGGTTAACTCAAGACAATGTGCTGCAGCAACTAAAGAAAGTTAATATAAACAAAGCTCCAGGGCCTGACGGTATCCATCCACGTGTACTTAAGGAACTAAGTGTAGAAATAAGTTAGCCTCTGTTTTTAATCTTTCAATATTCTTTTCTTTCAGGAAGTGTTCCGGAGGATTGGAGGAAGGCAGATGTGGTTCCTATATTCAAAAAGGGTTCAAAATTCTTGCCTGGAAATTATAGACCTGTGAGCTTAACTTCTGTGGCTGGTAAAATATTTGAAAGGTTATTAAGGGATAATATTCAAGAATTCCTTGAGAAGAATATGGTTATCAGCAAAAATCAGCACGGTTTTATGAAGCACAGGTCATGTCAAACTAACTTGATTGCGTTCTACGAAGAAGTAAGTAGAAGTATAGATCAGGGTGTTGCAGTGGATGTGATCTATTTGGATTTTGCCAAGGCATTTGATACAGTTCCACACAAAAGATTAGTGTTCAAACTCAAGGAAATCGGTCTCGATGAAAATGCTTGTTCTTGGGTAGAACATTGGCTTAAAAACAGAATACAAAGATAGCCCTCTGCACCCACCATGGAGTTCCTCCGGGTCAACCTGCCGGTTCTCGGCCCTGGCGATTTCAGCCAGATCAAACAGTTTGGCCAAAGGGCCAAATATGTCAAGGTGTTTATCTTGGCACGATTTAAGTGCTGAATCTAGACCCTTGCAGGGATTCCAACCCATTTTAGAGAGGAATTGGGTCATCTTAGGGTCCACTACAGGGGTCTCACAGACTTTGCTAGGTACCAATGGTCTAGGGCAATTTGCCCTAAGTTTATTATGCGCCGCCTTACTGAGGGGGCGTCGTACCCAGTTTTCGAGGTACCGTGCCACATGGTCTGCCGGGAGCCATTCTGCCAACCTCGGATGATGGAGAGCATCCGGTTCAAACATGGGTTCCCCAGATGGATCCATGAGGGTGGAGCCTGCAGTAGCGGGGGAGTCATTCCTTGGGCTTTCTGCACACAAAATTCATCATCAGAGTCATCCACAGACTCAGCGTCAGCCTCCTCGCTAGACCCGATTTCTGAGTCGCTATCTTTTTGTGCTCTAGCCCATTTCCACTGCCGCGCCCGTTCTGCCTGGCGCGGAAAGGTTCTCTTGCGTGTCATAGGCACGCTGTCATGGGTGGCTATTGTCACACCAGTCATGTTGGTTCTGGAGGCAGGAAGATTTGAGCGCCTGGATTTGGCAGTAGCCTTTTTGGGTGCCTCTCATATAGGGTCAGTAGCCGGTTGAGCTAAGCGTGTCGGCGTGGCCGAACCTTCTGCGGCCAAAGGGCATGCAAGTAAGGCCTGTGATATGGTCTGGGAGAGGACAAAGGGCATGGAGCCCATAGCAGCCATAATGGCGTCAGAGACTGAGCGCTGTAGCGCCAGGGACTGGGTCTCATCAGACAGGGGCATAGGGTCCCCAACAGAAGAAGGAGAAGCAGAATTTAAAAAATAGATTATCTAAAACCTGGGGCATGTCCATCTCCCTAGGGGGAGATCTGGGCATGGTAGTGCTGTGAGATATTCCCCAACAAAACCTTAAACAGCAATATAACTAGTATGGGATAAAGCTAAATAGAGCAGAGTTAATCACCCCAAACTAGTATGACCTAAGAGGGTATAGATAGGGAGCTCACCAGGGTCCAGACCGGCAGATAAGAGAGAACACGCACAAAGTCGGAGAGACAGGAAGTCAGGAAATGGCCGTTGGCAATCTCACGAGATTTGCGGCCAAAATACAGTCAATTCGTCAAGTTAAACAGACGAACGTTTGGCAAAAGAGACGAATTCAATGGGATAAAAAGATGAAAATAACGAATAGGAAAAACAGGCGAATGCACTGAACGTTCGAATGAAAATTAGCCAAACACGGCAAAACAGGCAAATGAAGCTAATAGTAGAAAAAACAGGCGAACGGCATGTGTTCATGAAGAATCTACCGAATTGGTTAGAATTCTTGCATGAAAACAGCCGAACAGGACGGAAAACAGGCGAAAATGGCGCCAAATAAACGGAGAGAAGGAGAAAATGGAGCCAAAGGGTAGTGAGGAAAGCTATAATGAGATAAGTGAGTAATCAAAAGAAGCAAGTGAGCATGGATAACACACAGAATAAAGCATAGGGAAGGTCTGGAACCCTGGGCTCAAAGGTAACCAACATAATATAAAGTATAAAACAAGCATGTAATAAAACAGAAAAGATTCCTTAATAACTGGATAAATGAAAGCAGACAGGAATTATCCACAAAAGGAGTAGTAAAAATTCAAATAACAATAAATAACTCATATAAACAGCCTTAGAAAACAATAAGAGAAGACAAGTATGTATGAGAGAAAATTTGTCATGTACTTATCTTTGGTCGGAGCAGCAAAGAAAGAGGAAATGTGTGGGGATGTGCTGACTATTATACTGGGACTTGATATGGGTGTGGCCTATCACTATGGTTACCATTTTTTTCTAACTGTTGTATTCTTTGCTGCTATTGGTGGACAGTAAAGAAAGGGTTAAGCAATACTCGCCTCCGTGTCTTGACATAAAATATTGGTTTCTCTTTTTGTGTTTAGGTAGTGAGATGTGAACTGATATATTAAAAGTCGCCATACTTAGTGATGTACCGAACTGTCCGCCGGCGAACAGTTCCCGGCGAACTTAGCGTGTTCGCGTTCGCCGCGGCGGGCGGACACATGCGCAGTTCGATCTGCCCCCTATTCGTCATCATTGGGCAAACTTTGACCCTGTGCCTCTCGGTCAGCAGACACATTCCAGCCAATCAGCAGCACTCCCTCCCTTCCACACCCTCCAAACTCCCTCCCAGCATCCATTTTCGATTCATTCGGAAGATGCATGCTTAGTGAGAGGAGGGAAAGTTTAGCTGCTGCTTATTAGATAGGGAAATTGATAGCTAGGCTAGGGTATTCAGTGTCCACTACAATCCTGAAGGACTCATCTGATCTCTGATGTAAGGACAGCACCCCAAAAAGCCCTTTTTAGGGCTATAACATCAGGCTGCTTTTTTTTTTTTGTTTTGTTTTCCTGTGTAATGTAATTGCAGGTGCCTGCCTGCCTGCCAGCTTCTGTGTGAGGTTCACATTGGATACTGTGCCTACTTGCCCAGTGCCACCACTCATATCTGTTTTAACACTAGGTTAAGCTTTACATTTAAAATAAATATTTTTTTTCACTGTAATAGAAGAGCAGTTGCCTGCCTGCCAGCTTCTGTGTGTGGTTCACATTGGATACTGTGCCCACTTGCCCAGTGCCACCACTCATATCTGTTTTAACAATTGGTTAAGCTTTAGATTTAAAATAAATAATTTGTTTTCATTGTAATAGAAGAGCAGTTGCCTGCCTGCCAGCTTCTGGGTGAGGTTCACATTGGATACTGTGCCCACTTGCCCAGTGCCACCACTCATATCTGTTTTAACAATTGGTTAAGCTTTAGATTTAAAATAAATAATTTGTTTTCACTGTAATAGAAGAGCAGTTGCCTGCCTGCCAGCTTCTGTGTCAGGTTGGATGCCTTGCCCATTTGCACAGTCAGTGCCACCACTCATATCTGTTTTAACAATAGCTTAAGCTTTAGATTTTAAAGAAATCATTTTTTTTCACTGTAATAGAAGATCAGTTAGTTGTCTGCAAGCGTCTGGGTGTCAGGCCTACTTCAGCATGTGCTCTGCAGACCTGTGCCAGCGTGCTTTGACAGTTGCCAATCATATCTGGTGTCTCTTTAGCGTGCTTTTACAAAGAAAAAAGGTTTCCAGTGTAAGCTAATAGCAGCCAGTCAGTGTCCTTCAAGCGGCTCTGTCAGGCCTTCCTTCAGCGTGTGCCCTGCACAACCCTGCCAGCGTACTTCGACAGTTGCCACTCATATCTGGTGTCTCTATAGCGTGCTTTTACAACCAAAATTTTGTTTCCACTGTAATAGAAGAGCAGTTGCCTGCCTGCCAGCTTCTGTGTGAGGTTCACATTGGATACTGTGCCTACTTGCCCAGTGCCACCACTCATATCTGTTTTAACAATAGCTTAAGCTTTAGATTTTAAAGAAATCATTTTTTTTTCACTGTAATAGAAGAGCAGTTGCCTTCCTGCCAGCTTCTGGGTGAGGTTCACATTGGATACTGTGCCCACTTGCCCAGTGCCACCACTCATATCTGTTTTAACAATTGGTTAAGCTTTAGATTTAAAATAAATAATTTGTTTTCACTGTAATAGAAGAGCAGTTGCCTGCCTGCCAGCTTCTGTGTCAGGTTGGATGCCTTGCCCATTTACAAAGTCAGTGCCACCACTCATATCTGTTTTAACAATTGGTTAAGCTTTAGATTTTAAATATGTGGCGAAACCGACCTCGCCACGTGTCCTTGGAGGGGGCTGATTGCCCGCCTCTTGCCTTTGGACTATGGACCAGACTTTATGGGAATGTGATACCCCAGATAGCCATACCATGGAGCCTATTCATATAATGAAAGACTATGGGAAAGACTTTAGCTCCATGGCAATTGTACTGTGTGAGTAGGATCTGCGCGCTATTCGGTAGTTTTGTGCGTGCAGATCCCAGCTATCTGGGGATAGGTGAAATGTCTGTGTGTTATGTGTAAATGTGACTTTATGTATTTTAAAGTGTTTTATGTTGTTTTGCAACCATGTGGTTAATGGAGTCTGCCTTTAGTCCTGGGTAATTGGATTACTTCTCCAATTAACTCCAGGGCAGAAGGGAGGAAACCAGGGTGCATTGTGGGGATGTTTTTCTGCCAGCCAGAAAGGAACAAAAGATACTTTTAGTAACTTTTGAACCCCTGGTCGGATTCATGCCATTTTTTAATATGTTGTTCCCCTGAATGGATTGATTGTGGATATGTATTTTTATGTGAATGTGATGTATGGTTTTAAAGTTATGAAAGTTGTGTAAAAGTATATTTTACACTGTATGCATAATGGGATTATGTGTCACACTAAGGGGAGGGGATGTGTGGGAGGTAACATCTATGTCATTGGTTCTTTTATGCCTCCCCCTGGGTGTGGCCTGTATGTGTGAGTTGGAAATAAAAGCCAGGCTGGATGAGCCAGTCCAGAGTTCCTGTTTTACCCTCAAAGTGATGTGTCGTCTCATTATTGGGGGAAGGATTTAATGTATGCTGTTCCAGTTGACTGCTAGGAGTACAAGCCTATTCGTATGGTTCCTATTCAATGGTCTACAGCATTCATACGCTTGGAAGAATTTAAAGGTTTCTCGGATTCAGCGATTATGGTGTCTGCCAGAGTGCTTGGAGTCCTCAGGAAGCGCTAGGAGCATCCATTAACGTAGGTACCAAGTCGGGGTGCCAGGCGATCCGTTACATTGGTGGCAAGCGGTGGGATGGCGTCCTAGTGTGAGGTAAAGCAGCTCAGAGACACTGTTTGGATTTACAAATTGAGGGCAACGCTAGCAGTCGTGCAGCGCCCCTGGGAGCAGACAAGTATGGAAGGTTCTGGCTCTGGAGATGATTGGCTGGCCGAGGTGAGGCAGCGAGTGGCCGAGTATGGGGATGATATACCCATGGAGACACGCCGGGTGATCTGGAACCAGGTCATGGCTGAGCGAAACACAAGGCTGGACCGAGAATTCCGGTTGGCAAAAGAGAGGAAGTATGCTCAGCAGCAGGAGCGGTACAGCAGCCGAGTAGAGGCTGCATCCGAGGAGGTTAGCCGTCTTTCCCTGAGGCGGCGGGAGGAACCCGAAGTGGGGGTCCTCATAGACTGGTCCTGTGAGGAACCACAACAGGCAGGTAGAGATGGGACCACGGTCTCTCCACCGGGCCCACCGGGATGCTGGGCAGCCGGCCCAGATCCCCAGCAGCAGCCAGAGTTGCCAGGTGGGGAAGCAGGTGGCCCTTACTCACAAATGTTGAGGGGCCTCACGGATTGGTCCTGGGAAGACCCACAGATGGCAGGTGGAGATGGGACTGCGGTCTCTCTACCGGCCCTACAGGGATGCTGGGCAGTCGGCCCAGATCCCCAGCGGCAGTGTGCGTTACAAGGAGCTGAAGGTGCCGTTCTTGCTCCCCAGCGGCAGTCTACGGTGCAGGGAGAGGAGCCTGTTATCCCCTCTCCCCAGCGGCTGAAGGTGTGTAAGGGAGAGGAGTTTGTTATTCCCTCTCCCCAGCGGCAGCGCAGCTCACCAAGGGGAGACAGTAAGCCCCTCACCAGCGCAGATGGGACCGTGGTCTCTGCGCCCTGCCTACAGGGAGTACAGAGGGTCAGCCCTGCTCCCCAGCGGCTGAAAGTGTGTAAGGGAGAGGAGTTTGTTACCCCCTCTCCCCAGCGGCAGCTTAGCACACCAAGGGGAGACAGTAAGCCCCACACCAGCGCAGATGGGACCGTGGTCTCTGCGCCCAAGTTACAGGGAGCTGAAGGGGCCGTCCTCCCTCCCCAGCGGCAGTGTGATTTGTTGGGGATTGGGAGCCCAGTATCCATTCCCCAGCGGCAGAGTATCCAGCAGGGAATGGAGAGCCCAGCCCCCTTTTCCCCACAGCAGGACTCTGTGCTGGGAGGAGAGACAGTCGGTCTCCCTCCGCAGAGACGGGAAGTATGCATGGGAGAGGAGATTGTTACCACCTCTCCCCAGCGGCGGATCATTAATGTACAGGGAATAGAGAGCCCAGTCTCCATTCCCCAGCGGCAGAGTGTTCTAATGGGAGAGGAGCTGGTTACCACCTCTCCCCAGCGGCAGCTTAATGTACCAGGGGGAGTCTGTAAGCCCCACACCTGTGCAGATGGGACCGTGGTCTCTGCACTTCCAGCACAGGGGGTAGGGACGGTCGGTCCTGCCCCCCCACAACAGGGCTGTTTAGCCAAAGGGGAGACAGTCTGTCTCCAGCAGCAGAGCTGTGTAACTAAAGGGGAGACAGTCGGTCTCCAGCAGCAGAGTTGTGTAACTCAAGGGTAGACAGTCGGTCTCCAGCAGCAGAGCGGTGTATTTAAAGGGGAGACAGTCGGTCTCCAGCAACCAGGCTCCAACCAGACTACTCCCGTGGTAGTGCTGGCAACAGGACAGAGTACCACTGGTCTCTGCCCCCTCAGCAACCTACCAAGGCAGCCTACCAGTCCCCCACACAGCCGTGGTGAGGCACCTGAACCTGGACAAGATTCTCCCTCACCCAGGTGTAGTGACTGTTTATTGTGGGTGGGCTGCTCTGCTGTTTCTGTCTTGTGGGTGGGCTGCTGGACTAACAAGGGCACTGACCGGCAGGAGGTCAAGTACCCTGTTAGTCTGGGGGGTAAAGGGGAGAAGTGTGGCGAAACCGACCTCGTCACGTGTCCTTGGAGGGGGCTGATTGCCCGCCTCTTGCCTTTGGACTATGGACCAGACTTTATGGGAATGTGATACCCCAGATAGCCATACCATGGAGCCTATTCATATAATGAAAGACTATGGGAAAGACTTTAGCTCCATGGCAATTGTACTGTGTGAGTAGGATCTGCGCGCTATTCGGTAGTTTTGTGCGTGCAGATCCCAGCTATCTGGGGATAGGTGAAATGTCTGTGTTATGTGTAAATGTGACTTTATGTATTTTAAAGTGTTTTATGTTGTTTTGCAACCATGTGGTTAATGGAGTCTGCCTTTAGTCCTGGGTAATTGGATTACTTCTCCAATTAACTCCAGGGCAGAAGGGAGGAAACCAGGGTGCATTGTGGGGATGTTTTTCTGCCAGCCAGAAAGGAACAAAAGATACTTTTAGTAACTTTTGAACCCCTGGTCGGATTCATGCCATTTTTTAATATGTTGTTCCCCTGAATGGATTGATTGTGGATATGTATTTTTATGTGAATGTGATGTATGGTTTTAAAGTTATGAAAGTTGTGTAAAAGTATATTTTACACTGTATGCATAATGGGATTATGTGTCACACTAAGGGGAGGGGATGTGTGGGAGGTAACATCTATGTCATTGGTTCTTTTATGCCTCCCCCTGGGTGTGGCCTGTATGTGTGAGTTGGAAATAAAAGCCAGGCTGGATGAGCCAGTCCAGAGTTCCTGTTTTACCCTCAAAGTGATGTGTCGTCTCATTATTGGGGGAAGGATTTAATGTATGCTGTTCCAGTTGACTGCTAGGAGTACAAGCCTATTCGTATGGTTCCTATTCAATGGTCTACAGCATTCATACGCTTGGAAGAATTTAAAGGTTTCTCGGATTCAGCGATTATGGTGTCTGCCAGAGTGCTTGGAGTCCTCAGGAAGCGCTAGGAGCATCCATTAACGGAGGTACCAAGTCGGGGTGCCAGGCGATCCGTTACAAAATACATAATTTTTTTCACTGTAATAGAAGAGCAGTTGCCTGCCTGCCAGCTTCTGTGTGAGGTTCACATTTGATACTGTGCCTACTTGCCCAGTGCCACCACTCATATCTGTTTTAACAATAGCTTAAGCTTTAGATTTTAAAGAAATCATTTTTTTTCACTGTAATAGAAGATCAGTTAGTTGTCTGCAAGCGTCTGGGTGTCAGGCATACTTCAGCGTGTGCTCTGCAGACCTGTGCCAGCGTGCTTTGACAGTTGCCAATCATATCTGGTGTCTCTTTAGCGTGCTTTTACAAAGAAAAAAGGTTTCCAGTGTAAGCTAATAGCAGCCAGTCAGTGTCCTTCAAGCGGCTCTGTCAGGCCTTCCTTCAGCGTGTGCCCTGCACAACCCTGCCAGCGTACTTTGACAGTTGCCACTCATATCTGGTGTCTCTATAGCGTGCTTTTACAACCAAAATTTTGTTTCCACTGTAATAGAAGAGCAGTTGCCTGCCTGCCAGCTTCTGTGTGAGGTTCACATTGGATACTGTGCCTACTTGCCCAGTGCCACCACTCATATCTGTTTTAACAATAGCTTAAGCTTAAGATTTAAAAGAAATAATTTTTTTTCACTGTAATAGAAGAGCAGTTAGTTGTCTGCAAGCGTCTGGGTGTCAGGCCTACTTCAGCGTGTGCTCTGTAGACCTGTTCCAGCGTGCTTTGACAGTTGCCAATCATATTTGGTGTCTCTTTAGCGTGCTTTTACAAAGAAAAAAGGTTTCTAGTGTAAGCTAATAGCAGCCAGTCAGTGTCCTTCAAGCGGCTCTGTCAGTCCTTCCTTCAGCGTGTGCTCTGCAGAACTGTTCCAGTGCACATTGCCAATCATATCTGGTGTCTCTATAGCGTGCTTTTAAAACCAAAATTTGTTTTTCACTTTTATAGATTGAATAGCAGTTACTTGTCTTCAAGCGGGTGTCTCAGGCCTACAGTGTGTGCTCTGCAGAACTGTTCCAGTGCACATTGCCAATCATATCTGGTGTCTCTATAGCGTGCTTTTAAAACCAAAATTTGTTTTTCACTGTTATAGATTGAATAGCAGTTACTTGTCTTCAAGCGGGTGTGTCAGGCCTACAGTGTGTGCTCTGCAGAACTGTTACAGTTCACATTGCCAATCAAATCTGGTCTCACAGTAGCTTGCACGCATAGTACCACTAATCCCCCAAAAAATGACAGGCAGAGGCAAGCCACCCCGCAGGGGCCGTCGTGGTCGTGGTGCTGTGATTCCCTTTTGCCCTAGAATAATGCCCAGTTTTCAGAAGCCACGTACCCTGAACTTGAAAAGTTCTGAGGACATAGTTGACTGGCTAACACAGGACACCCAATCTTGTACAGCCTCCGCTCGGAACCTTGACGCACCATCCTCCTCCAGCTTAGCTTCAGGCACCTCTCAAGATACCACTCACCCGCCTGCCGCCACCACCAAAACTAGCACCACAGCCGCTTTACTTGGTATGTCAGAGGAGTTATTCACACACCCGTTTGAAGAAATGAGTGATGCGCAACCATTATTGCTAGAGGATGTAGATAACAGGGATATGTCTCAGGCAGGCAGCATTAAACACATGGAGGTACGGTGTGATGATGATGATGTTGTACCCGCTGCTGCTTCCTTTTCTGAGTTGTCAGATACAAGCGAAGCGGTTGATGATGACGATGCGTCCATGGATGTCACGTGGGTGCTGTCAGGATCGGGACAGGGATCCAACACGCAGAGTACAAACAGGTACAGGATACGTATACCGGACCTTAGAATGGCCGGACTAACGTACGGAGAATATAGAGAATAGTCAAAGACAAGCCGAGGTCGAGGGAACGAGAAGACAGGTAAGCGAGGAACAAGCCGGGTCAAGGGTAACAGAGATAAACAGAGTAAGTCAAACAAGCCGGGTCAGAACCAAAGGGATAACAGAAATACAAGAGCACTGTGTGACTAGGCAGACTAGAACCACGACAGGGCAATGAGCAAATGGGAGAAGCAAGTTTAAATACCCTGGCTCGGAAGGGTAGACACGCCTCCGACGAGTCCTGATTAGTCTCTGAAGGATTGAGTGACAGGTCGTTCCGGGTTGGCGTCATGACGTCGGTTTCCGGACGTCATGCTAGAAAAGGAAGTGAGTCCCTCGCGGCCGGCGTTTACGTGACCGGATGGACCGCGAGGAACAGAGGAAACAGCCCGTCCGGACGGATGGACGTCTAAGTCTCTACCTCTCTCGGAGGTAGAGACTTCAGGTACCCTGACAGGTGCCCGCTCGGCAAGAAGAAGAACAGGGCGAAAGTTCAGATGGGTTGACAGAGAGGAGGAGGAGACGAGTTGGAATCAGGGGGGGGGTCGTCGCAAGGAGCTAGTGGCACAGTCAGACAGCATGCATCGGCACCCGGGGTCAGCCCGACAGCACGCCAATCAACGCATGCTGTGTCCACCACCAGAATACCATCATTGCAGAGCTCAGCAGTGTGGCATTTTTTTTGTGTGTCTGCCTCTGACAACAGCGATGCCATTTGCAACCTGTGCCAAAGGAAACTGAGTCATGGGAGGTCCAACACCCACCTAGGTACAACTGCTTTGCGTAGGCACATGATCTCACATCACAAACGCCTATGGGATCAACACATGAGTACAAGCAGCACGCCTACTCTAAGCCGCCATCCTCCTCCTGGTCCAGCATCTTCAGCCACGTCAACCACTGCTGTCCTTCTTGCCCCCTCTCAACCATCCGCCACTCCGTCTCCCGCCTTGAGCAGTTCCCGCTCATCTGCCCACAGTCATGTGTCTGTCAAGGACATGTTTGAGCGTAAGAAGCCAATGTCACCAAGTCACCCCCTTGCCCAGCGTCTGACAGCTGGCTTGTCCGAACTATTAGCCCGCCAGCTTTTACAGTATCAGGGGTTTTGAGGACAGGTGTCAATCCATATCTGCCAAGTGACCCTATGTAGGGGGAACAGTCCCTATTCTGCTCTGTGTCAGTGTGTATCATGGTCTCTGTGGACGGTGAACAGTCTCTATTCTGCTCTTTGTCAGTGTGTATCATGGTCTCTGTGGACAGGGAACAGTCTCTATTCTGCTCTGTGTCAGTGTGTATCAGGGGTTTTGAGGACAGGTGTCAATCCATATCTGCCAAGTGACCCTATGTAGGGGGAACAGTCCCTATTCTGCTCTGTGTCAGTGTGTATCAGGGGTTTTGAGGACAGGTGTCAATCCATATCTGTCAAGTGACCCTATGTAGGGGGAACAGTCCCTATTCTGCTCTGTGTTAGTGTGTATCATGGTCTCTGTGGACGGTGAACAGTCTCTATTCTGCTCTGTGTCAGTGTGTATCATGGTCTCTGTGGACAGGGAACAGTCTCTATTCTGCTCTTTGTCAGTGTGTATCAGGGGTTTTGAGGACAGGTGTCAATCCATATCTGCCAAGTGACCCTATGTAGGGGGAACAGTCTCTATTCTGCTCTGGGTCAGTGTGTATCAGGGATCATTAGGATAGGTGTCAATCCATATCTGCCAAGTGACCCTATGTAGGAGGAACAGTCCCTATTCTGCTCTGTGTCAGTGTGTATCAGGGGCTTTGAGGACAGGTGTCAATCCATACCTGCCAAGTGACCCTATGTAGGGGGGACAGTCTCTATTCTTCTCTGTGTCAGTGTGTATCATGGTCTCTGTGGACGGTGAACAGTCTCTATTCTTCTCTGTGTCAGTGTGTATCATGGTCTCTGTGGACAGGGAACAGTCTCTATTCTGCTCTGTGTCAGTGTGTATCAGGGGTTTTGAGGACAGGTGTCAATCCATATCTGCCAAGTGACCCTATGTAGGGGGAACAGTCTCTATTCTGCTCTGTGTCAGTGTGTATCATGGACTCTGTGGACAGGGAACAGTCTCTATTCTGCTCTGTGTCAGTGTGTATCAGGGGTTTTGAGGACAGGTGTCAATCCATATCTGTCAAGTGACCCTATGTAGGGGGAACAGTCCCTATTCTGCTCTGTGTTAGTGTGTATCATGGTCTCTGTGGACGGTGAACAGTCTCTATTCTGCTCTGTGTCAGTGTGTATCATGGTCTCTGTGGACAGGGAACAGTCTCTATTCTGCTCTTTGTCAGTGTGTATCAGGGGTTTTGAGGACAGGTGTCAATCCATATCTGCCAAGTGACCCTATGTAGGGGGAACAGTCTCTATTCTGCTCTGGGTCAGTGTGTATCAGGGATCATTAGGATAGGTGTCAATCCATATCTGCCAAGTGACCCTATGTAGGAGGAACAGTCCCTATTCTGCTCTGTGTCAGTGTGTATCAGGGGCTTTGAGGACAGGTGTCAATCCATACCTGCCAAGTGACCCTATGTAGGGGGGACAGTCTCTATTCTTCTCTGTGTCAGTGTGTATCATGGTCTCTGTGGACGGTGAACAGTCTCTATTCTTCTCTGTGTCAGTGTGTATCATGGTCTCTGTGGACAGGGAACAGTCTCTATTCTGCTCTGTGTCAGTGTGTATCAGGGGTTTTGAGGACAGGTGTCAATCCATATCTGCCAAGTGACCCTATGTAGGGGGAACAGTCTCTATTCTGCTCTGTGTCAGTGTGTATCATGGACTCTGTGGACAGGGAACAGTCTCTATTCTGCTCTGTGTCAGTGTGTATCAGGGGCTTTGAGGACAGGTGTCAATGTTAGGTGATTTCTGCCCTTTATGGATTAAAAGCAGACTCTGCATCAACTGTGTAATTTTCCATGGGAGTTTTGCCATGGATCCCCCTCCGGCATGCCACAGTCCAGTTGTTAGTCCCCTTGAAACAACTTTCCCATCACTTTTGTGGCCAGAAAGAGTCCCTGTTGTTTTTTAAATTCGCCTGCCCATTGAAGTCAAATTTCGGGTTCGCGACAACACTAGCCATACTACTAAAAACAGAATAAAATAATAACTTCTCAGAAATACTGTTAATAGTTTGTCAATTTTGACTACTATTGTTTTGTATGAAATATTAATTTGTCCCTTAAAAACTAAACTAGCTGCAATGGTCATAGAAACATGTTAACAGACTGTAATAAATCCATGTACTTCAGAACTGAAGTCAAAATTACTATACAGAAAAAAAAAAAATTGCAGAGCTTGTAAGGATGACTTCCTGCTGTCAATTCCAATTCTTATCATTCTGCATGCAGCTTTGCATCTGCCTATGTCTATAGCTGACATGGAAACTGACTTTATAATGTGTGAATGAATGTGCCAAAGTCCCCAATGAGGGTGCCCTATTGAGTGTAATCTATAGGGCAACATTTATCACAGGCAACTGAGCATATCTGATTAGGATCAGTGACTGATAATCACAGCCATCTCTTGGGGAAATAATGGGGAGTCATCGAATCCTCAACATGACCTTGACGGTGTCTATTACCATTCACGTCCATAGCTCTTTAGATATTGCTATAGTTGGCAATTGTTTTGTGTAGAACTGCAGGATGAAATGCAACAATGGAACATTATTGTAGTAATATCCCTTTTATAATTGCTTCAAAGAACGTTAGACTTTGCAGATGTTACGCTGAGATTTGGCCTGCTGTTGCTGCTGCCTTCCAATTTATTTTGAAGCAAAATATACAGGGTTAAAAAGTGATTCTCATATTTACTAAAACTAACTTAGGCTGAAATTCAGTCAACGAATTTGCACCAAAAGTTGTTGAGTTAAAAAACAGTGATCCAAACTTAATACAAAATATAGAATTCAGAAAACGTACATGGCATTAATTTTAAAATGAATACACTCCGAATGCATTCAGAAATCACTTGCTTTTTCGAAGCAAATGATTATTTGAAGTACTATTTTTCCGCTGGCAGCATTAGCAGCCGGAGGGCAAATAGTTAAAAAAAAAAACTTGGCAGTACAAGGGTTAACCATGTGGCAGCTGGCCAGTGCTTGCCAGCTTGCCACAACATAAAAAAAGTAAAACATAAAAAATAAGCCTTAGCCACTGTATTATAAGGGAGGTTTAAAATCTCCATTTTAAAGCCACATCCCATGTCACTGGTGGGGCATATCTACTAAACGTTGAGCAGGCAACAACTGGTCACTGTAACTAAAAACTTGAGACTGAGCAAGTTATGAGTGAAGTTAGACTTGCCTCTCACATCAGACCACTCTAACTGAGATTTCAAAGCATGGGAAAGCCTTTATAAAGATTTTTCCCACCTCCAAACTTCAATTTGCGTGTAGCCCTTGAGAGCCTCATTATTTTACATTTAGATTTTTTCATCAGGTTTTTTGCAATCAGGTATTTTTTTTTTCATTAGTACTTTTAAGATGTAATGCTTTTTTTTTTATTAGGGTGAGGGGAGTAAGTTGGGCAGTTTTTTTAGTTTTTTTATTGGAGGGTTGGTTAGGGGCTTTGGGACCCCTAGCCATCAGGTAGCATATGTAGTTGGTCTTAACTTGCAGGGTGGAAATTACCACAATTAATACCATCCCACCCAACCCTCATGGGGGGGCGGGGGGGGCAGAGGGTGGAGATGGTGGGCAATAACACTTCACCCCATTGAAGAAGTAAGTTTTATATGTTTTTTTTTGAAGGAATGTAGACTGGGTGTGAGTCTAATTGAGCAGGAATGGGAGTTCCACGGGGACATTGCAGCCCTAGAGAAATCTTGTGAGGTGAACAGGTGAGAGGAAAGACACTGGTCTTCGGCAGAACATCTGTAGATGGGACATACGCATCTGGTATTAAATAGGGGTGAATGTCACTATGTTTTTGAGGTCGAAGCGGTAGGATTTGAGAGTCCACTGGAGATGAGGAACAAAGGAGAGGTTGGAGTAAAAAAAGAACACTAAGGCAGTGAGCCTGCGAAGTAGAGCTGATGGCAGTGCCATTGACTTGGAGGGAGACACAGGAGTAGCAACACTTTAGGGATGAAAGACAAGAAGTTCAGTTTTGGATAGATTAAGTTTAATGAAGTAGACATCCAGTTATAAATAGCAAAGAGGCAGTCAGAGATACGAGTCAGGAGGGATGGTGAGAGATCGGGAAAGGACAGATAGATTTGCATGTCATCAGCATAGAAATAATATTGGAAGCCAAAGGAGCTGATGAATTTACCAGGGAAGGCGGTGTAGATTGAGAACAGAAAGGGACCAAGGACAGAACCTTGGGGAACGCTAACAGACAAGATTGTGAAGAGCAGGCAGAACCAGAAAGAAACACTGAAAGAGTGCTAGAAGAGCACCAGGAGAGAGCAGAAGCGGAGGATGAGAAGAAATTGTTGGTGACCAAAAGAGTCGAAATCAGAAGACAGGTCAAGGAGAATTACGATAGAATGGTGACCACTAGATTTTGCAGCAATTAAATAATTGGATACTTTGGTGAGAGACGGTTTTACAGAGTGACAAGCGTGGAATCCTCGCTATAGGCCAAAGAGTACATATTGTAAGAATTTTACTGCTAAATAGTCCAGTAAAATTTTAAATAGTACGGCAGAGTACCCATAGTTTAGTGGGGAGAGAGTGAATGTACCTCTAAACCAAAAAACCCTCTCCCTGTGTGTATGACCGTTATATATTCCACCTGACCACCAAATCTGAGTACAGTATATCATTACAGCATCGTAGCATTGGAACTACGAAGACCTAGACTACAACAATGAATATATCTTGTATGCAAGCTAAATTGCTATCCAACACGGTCGGATGGTTACAAATGTAACCTTGCCGTAGTGGAATCCTTTTATATAGCTGTACAGGAAATTATCCAAAATTAAATAGCTTTTCTTAACACCTTTCTGACCTGGGGTTAATACCAAGTCAGGTGAATATCCACAGCACTAACTCTAGGTACCCTGCCGTACTATTTAGTTCAGTTTTGGATACTAATACCCGTCGGTGACGTCTCTACTATGTTTGACTTCATTACCCCAAGCATATACACTATATACCCTATAGATCTGTATATTTAACTTGGGATATAGAATTATTTTAATACTTTTGCGAGCTGATTACAGCTGCCCATTTGTATATATATATATTTACCCAACTACATATATCCTCTAGCTCAGTGTTCCCCAACCCCCGGGCCGCGGACCGGTACCGGTCCGTGGATCAAACGGTACCGGGCCGCCCGAGGAACTGGGAGATCAGAGCTCTCCCTCCCCGGTCCGCAGGCAATATGCTGACAGCCGGCGGGGGGAGGGAGTGAGAGAGGACCCGGGAGCTCTTACCAGCAGCGCCTCCGGGTCCTCCTCTCGCGAGCTTGGAGCGTTGCCGCGGTTACCACGGCAACGCTCCAAATCTCGCGAGAGTGAACTCTAGCCCAGGAGCGCGGGCTACAGTTCACTCCTACCACTGGGACCACCAATGAATCCCACTGGGACCACCAGGGAACGAAAGATGTCCCCCCTCCTCCCAGTAAAGGTAAGAAGGGAGGGGGGACATAACATTTATATTTAATTATTTATTTATTTTTTTAAAAAAGCCTCCCTACCCTCCTTCCCCCCCCATATACATACACTATACACACTGCCCCCCACATACACACTACACACACTGCCCCACAAACATTGACCCCCATATACACACTGCCCCCACACACACACACTGCCCCACAAACATTGACACCCATATACACACTGCCCCCCACACAGCCCCTCAAACATTGCCCCCATACACACACTTCCCCACAAACATTGCCCCCCATACACACACTGCCCCACATACAAACACTGCCCCACAAACATTGCCCCCCCATACACACACTGCCCCACAAATATTGCCCCCCCATACACACTGCCCCACAAATATTGCCCCCCATACACACACTGCCCCACAAACACACTACACACACTGCCCCACAAACATTGCCCCCCATACACACTGCCCCACACACACACTACACACACTGCCCCACAAACATTGCCCCCCATACACACACTACACACACTGCCCCACAAACATTGCCCCACAAACATTGCCCCCCATGCACACACTACACACACTGCCCCACATACACACTACAAACACTGCCCCACAAACACTACCCCCATACACACACTACAAACACTGCCCCACAAACACTGCCCCCACACACACACTAGACACACTGCCCCACACACACACTACAAACACTGCCCCACAAACATGGCCCCCATACACACACTACACACACTGCCCCACAAACATTGCCCCCCCATACACACACTGTCCCACAAACACTGCCCCCATACACACACTACACACACTGCCCCCATACAAACACTACACACACTACAAACATGGCCCCCATACACACACTACACACACTGCCCCACAAACATTGCCCCCCCATACACACACGGCCCCACAAACACTGCCCCACACACACACTACAAACACTGCCCCACAAACACTACCCTGATACACACAGTGCACACACTGCCACACACACACACACACTACAAACACTGCCCCACAAACACTGCCCCCATACACACACCGTCTGCAAAGAAACAAGCTCAGGGTTCTCATTGATTTGGCATTCTAGTGAGTTAAATAAAATAAATCAATCACTTTATATTAATTTTTTTGGTGTAGCTGTATTTTATTTTGAAGGCATGTTTAAATACAATTAAATTAAAATTATTAAATCAAAACAAGCGGGGCACGGAAAAATTATCAAACGTTTACCGGTCCGCGGCGATAAAAAGGTTGGGGAGCACTGCTCTAGCTGACCGCAGCTGCTCACCTGTATATTTAAAAATTTCTGTTTTATTTTTAATTTTGCACTAGTGTCCTTACATAGTCAGACTATATAGAGTGTGTTGTGTGTTTTGTTCACCATCCCACTTGGATTTTGAAATAGTATTTATTAAACTATTAGTTTAAATTTTTGGACCATCTATTGATTTATGTTGCCCCCCCCCATCTTTTTCTTCTTCTTTTGCCAACTCTTACTGGGGCTACCCCCCAATAAGGAGGGCCACAACACTTTGGCTCCATTTCTCCCCATTTTTTTCTTATTCAGTCTTTCAGATTGTATACAAGAAGATGCAGCAACAACAAGCAAATTTGAGAGGAATTCTATAGTTTGACAAAAAACAAACACACTTTTTTTTCTGAACCACATTAAAGCTCTACATACTATATAAATCTGTGCTAACTCTTATTTAGCCAAGAGTGTGCATAATGGGTTTCTCTGGGCCTTAGAGGAGGCACACATCTATCAACTAATCAGTTTCATGAAATGGTGATGAAACAAAGGATTTACATGACATAGAAGCAAATAAAGCAAATATAATACTTAAAGGGACAATATAGTCACCCAGACCACTTCAGCTCAATGAAGTTATATGGGTGCCAGGTCCCCCAGGTTTTAACTCTTCAGATATAAATGTTTAAATTGCAGGGTTAATCCAACCTCTAGTGGCTGTCTTCCTGACAGCTGCAAGAGTCGCATCTGCGACGCTGGATGCGAAAATCACATTCAGCATGCAGAACGTCCATAGGAAAGCATATTGCCGCGCATGCGCATTCCGCTCCACTCGGGAGCTGACGCGGCGGGGGAGGAGAGGTCACCAGCGCCAAAGGAGCCCGGCGCTGGATTAAGGTAAGTGGCTTAAGGGGTTTTAACCCCTTCAGCCCAGCGGGAGGGGGACCCTGAGGGAGGGGGGGATCTAAGGGTTATATAGTGTCAGGAAAATGAGTTTGTTTTCCTGACACTATAGTGATCCTTTAAAACTTGTACGGTATAAGAGTTTTGTTTTGGTTTATTATTTTCTAATTCTCCTGTATATTACTAAACAATAAACCATGCAGTTTGTACAGTAATCTCATGGATTGCTAATTGTGAATGTTCAAGAATAAACAATATTTATCAAGTGAATCTAAGATTGACACCCTTTTTATTCATTACAGTTAATATATTCATTATTTTATAATGCAGCTTTTGAAGACCTACTCTCTCACAATGACAATTTTCAATGAGTTGCTTTTCAAATTTATCTAAATGATATTTTAATGGCATCCGAGTAGTTTTAAGCTCCCGTGAACAAGTCTCAATTATTAGAGAGCAATTCTACTTTTTTGGCAGTGACATTTTGAATGTCACGCTAATGTGATCATGGAAGTTGTCATCCATGAAATTTTGGGAGGTGTCTTCAGCTGAAAAGTAATCTAACATAGAAAAAGTAAGTTAAAGTAACTTGGTATTTAAGTTCAGTTGCTTAAGATGTGTGAAAATCATTAAGACAGCTACCTCCCCCAACAAAATCATAAAGTTATCATTTTTTCCTTTTTATATTTGTGTATGCCACTGCCCTTGGATTATTAAAGAGACCAAGCACAATAATGCTACAGTTTATTGTAAGTCTCTAATGTCTCTGCAAACTCACATTTGAAATGATTAACATTTTCTTTCTTTTTAGCAAAATCTCCAGTGCACAAACTCCACTCTCTTATTACTGATGTTGTTCAAGAAGTGTTTCCTTTTAAGCGATCTAGCTTCTATCTGATGATGCAATGAAAATCAATCACCTTTACCTATCTCTATCTATCTAATAATATTTATTGATATACTGTTCATTGTTAACCTAATAAACCGTTTAGCATTAGTTTGCTAATATAAATAAATAAATAAATATATATATATATATGTGTGTGTGTGTGTGTGTGTGTGTGTGTGTATTGAAAAACTAATCCTACTAGGTTTATTAGGTCAATTTACACTTTTGTACACTTTTACACTTTCTTCAGGAGAAAAATAGTATTAATGTAATCCTGACACTGAGGGACTGGTGTTGCTGTTTAGGTCCCCTGCCCTTTGTCTGTGCAGTGAAAAAGTGTTTTTACTCACCTTTCCTCCCACGCCATGCTGGTCTCGGTGCTGCTGGCTCTGCCTCCACTCATAGGAAAGCATTGGGAAGCTATTTTGCATGTGCGGCAAAATACCACACTGCCCCAATCATCATCTCCTTATGAGATGCATTAAATCAATGCATCTCCATGAAGAATGTTCTGCGCCTCATGGTGCTGCACACTGTTGACTAGGAAGCTCCTCTTCTGGTGAATAAAGTGTCCCTTTAACTAACTGATATATACAGAAAAAAAGGAACAAGGAAAATGCTGATGGGGAGGGATCCGAATGAGATAGAGGGACTGTGCAATAGAAACGAAACTTGGAGATTTGCTTCAGACTGAACTGTAATTCAGTCCAATTCAGGCCGATACGATGATTAGCTGAAATTTTGATTTCTGCAATACCAGATGCCAGAATCCTAGGAGAACTGACTCTCATTATCTGAACATGTTCAGTTCGGTTCCTGATGCAGAGTGCAAGGGGGTGTACCAAACAAACAGCTTCCTATTATGCCACAATGGACAAGAGCCACTTTTTAAAATATGTATTTATTTAATATTATTATTATTATTATTATTATTAAATATGTAATATTTTATTTATTTTGCAGTGATTAAAATAACACTTGTGAATTTTCTAGTAGCAATTAAACACAGTATGTAAAAAAAACTTTAGTGATAACATGATCATGTGAAAAATGTCAAAAATGCCCCTAGATAATTATTATGGTGTTTGTAAATACCAATCCTTTTATTGTGTTTTGCTTCCAAACGTAAAAGCAAGTAGGAAAACGTGCTTCTCTGAATCCTAATGTGTTGCAACATTTAGAATCATTGTTCTGGGACAATCAAACTGGTCTGCCCTTAAAAGAATATGTTGGTTCTGAAGTAAATTCTGTATACTTGGCATGCTCAGTATACTGTATGCACTGTATATACTGTATACATGAAAGTGTATGTGTGTGTGTGTGTGTGTGTGTGTATTAATATTATACTTGTTTTAAGTATATAATCAGATACAAATCATTTTATTCACATAAAACATAATTCTACAAATAATTCCTCTCTGCGCACTGGACATTATCTATATTAATCTAAGTAGCCCGAAGCATTTTACAACAAGCTTTGATGCAGAACAGGTCATGTTTTAAGATAGAAGTAAACGATAAAACATATACATCATAAGAGAAGATTTACGATAAAGGTTTATTGATCAATAACAGATATGAAAGAAAATAATGTTCTAAAGGTAACAAATTCAGGAAATTAGTTAACCCTGACTTGTTTCACTCTGATGCAGTTACAGACAATTTATTATTACAGATGAATATCATAGCCTAAAGTACACGGTAGTACATTGTATTAATATAGATGTTCCATCAAACTTTAGGCTTCTCACATCCATTCAATCACAGGATATATAGTAGAAAAAGTTTTATTTATTTTTTTCCTTGTTAGATAAAAACAATGTGATTCACAATTAATTCTCATTTGTCCTCAATGACTTTCATATTAGATTATTCCATAGGCGCTAAATTGGCTCCTGATAAAAAAAAAAAAAAAAATCTGTAACAAATTACCAAATAAACATCAAATTAACATTTTGGGCATTTAACCGGCATATTAGAGTACATGAATTCATACAGTCAATAGCAACTAAATTGCATTCTAATTACCTCCAGATTTCATATTTCCAGGTGTTGTGTTTTATTATATCACAGAGCTGAAAAAGCACATCTACAGAGAGGTATTGTGGTTTGTGACATTAAGAACTCGAAAGAGCCAATCCAACTTTCTCATTCCATTTTCCTGTCTACCATTGACTCTAATATATTGCTGGAGATGCTCTTGGTATTGTGAACATCATAAAATTATGCTCTGTGTGTATGTACTTTGTCTCTATTATGACATTTTTATATATGTGCCTTTTGCGATTGACTACTTTACCAGAGACCTGGGTGTTCCGCTACTCTTTGCCTTAAGATTTTGGGCCATGCGAGTCTCTTATTGCAACATTGGTCCCATTTCTTTTATCTTACTTGCTTGTTCTTTGTTGAAAATAATTTTTCAATAAAACTATATTTACAAAAAAAAAATATGTTCAGAACTATCTTTGTAAGTAGCTATTTGTTTTTTCATCTCTATATAAATATAAGTTTGTTTCACTTTGTTTCTTCTTCTTTTGATGATATCCTATACATAAGTTGTCCAGTAGCTCAGATACTGAGAGAGTGGTCTTCAGTTTAAAGGAACACTCTACCTCCTTTGCGGCCTACTCAGTAAAGTTGTTATGAGACTTGGGGTCCCTGGGCACCATCTTACTTATGGTATCAAAACTTTTTTAAATCAAGTCCACAAGCACCCATTAAGCCATATTTGGCTTGGCGGCCAGTGATAGACTGCTGGTGTCATCTTACACGCTCAGCCTGTCACACCTGCTGCCCATTGCGAGCAATAGTACTTACTACACTTCAGTATCAAAAAAATGCTAAAAAATGGTTTAACACCATAAAATGCTCCTGGTCCCATAACAAGTTCATTAATATGTCACAGTGGCTTCTTAAATCCATTTGATTTGTACCTATGTTTTCAAACAGAGCTGCTTAGTTGCATAGTTATTTTTGTTATGTTTACTACTTTTAAAATACCTAAACTACATAAATATTTTATATGTATCCCGGTTAATTTATAAATGTGTCAATTTCTTTTGAAATCTGCACTTTTTCCAAAATGCAAAAAATTGGACATACCATTCACACATAAAGCTTTTTCAGCAGGCTAAAGTGTTCTAGGCGTCTGGAGTGTCCCTTTAAGTATCCAATGTGCACTAGATTGAATGTAAATAAGTAATTGCTCCAGAAAGGCCAGTAGCTTGAACTTGAAACCAAATACAGCCTTGGTAAGGTTAATATTTTGTACTTGTTGACCCATGTTTACACATTTTCTGATTTTGAATTACTACCAATACAAACTAAAACTCTTTGACTATCTTGGCACAAAGGCGTGCTAGGCAGCCCTATGTAACGGCTACCAGTAACATGGCTCTGCAGTAGATTAGTTCACACACTTTATAAATCTATGCTTGGGTACACTTGTGGCATTTATCACAAAATGCCAAGTAGTTTATTTGAGATTTCACAAACTAAGTTAACTGATGCAGCAGCTGAATCAATCGGGACATTAAGAAAGATTCCAAAGACTAAGATAGTTTGCCAGCGTATCACTGCCTAATCATAGGCAAACACAATTAGCTTTTAGTTGTATGTACTCAGTTCTTTGCTCATAAAAGTAATTAAAGTGTGCTTAATGTGATACGTTAAATCAGGCTTCCCCAAGCTCCCATGATTCTATGAATGAAATAGATAGGCTGAGAATCATGGGAGTTGTAGTTCAGCAACATTTGGAGAGCCAGAGTTTGGGGAAGCCTGCTTTAAATTGTATCGAGTGGTGAGCACATGAAGACCTTTTTCTTTTTTTTTGGACTAATACCAACCCTGAAAGGACAAGCAATGCTAATCAAATAGATTAAAGGGACACTCAGGGCACCCGGACCACTTCTGCCCATTCAGCAACCGGGGATGGGAGGTGGAAGGGAGAAGGGACCTGCAGTGCCAGGAAAACGGATTGTTTTCCTGGCACTGGAGAGTCCCTTTAATGTGTATGTTTTCTTTTTTTTATTTACGGAATCATTTTAACACATTTCTTAAATTAATAAAACAACTTGCATTTCTACAGTTAAGGCAGCTGCACCTCAACTTTAGAAAAAGAACACTGAACCTGGGGACATGCCAGAAATAGCTTGATTTGGTCACTGCAGCCAAATAAACCTTGTTTAGAACAAAAGGACAGCTCAATACCATTACAGATAGGTAGAAAATTGACAATGACAGAAAGAACCAGCCTACCAACTTAGGTAATTCTAATAATGTACTGTGCTACAATTCGAAAGTAGTGTTTTCAGCAGAAAAAAGGAACAGCACAAGAAGGAAACAATAAATACGAACCAAGTCTGCAGTAATAAAATCTATGTAAAATCTGATATCAAGTTTATTATTTTTATAATTTGTCCAAAAAGAATATTTTCCAGTTTAGGATGTTTGATGTAAAATATACACAATCACACATGCACTCACACCTATCATGACGTGCCCATTACTTCTACCAATTATTCATGATCTGCCCAATGCTTTCAACATTATCCCCTGCAGGGTATGGGAGAAGGATCAGACTGCGTGTTTGCACAAACTGCATACTGACACACCAAGCAGCCTATACTTGCACGCATGTACACAGTGTAGCATCTGTTAGTGCACAGGCTGTACATTCACCACATAGGTACAATAGTTGCACAGATTTGACATATATATATATATATATATATATATATATATATCTTAGGCAAACAGTCATTTCAGGCAAAAAGCTTTTGCCTAGACAAATGTTTTTTGCCTATGCAAATAGTTATTTTAGCTTTAAACACATTTTAAATAAACAGGCGCCCATGCAGGCTAAGAAAGTGGCCCTTTTTCACCAATAGCCACTCAGGCAACTCCAGAAAGTAGCTCCTGCTCAGCAATATACACCCAGGCTGAGCATGGGCCACTTTTTGTTTGTTATTTTTGGCTTTGGCATTGGTTCACTTTCTTCTCTTTTCATCTATATTACCAGCAACAGATATGTAATCCATTATATTTTTGTTGTTTGTCTTTTGCTGGATTGCAACTACCTTTGTGTCCGTATCTTTATGTCACATATTTATGTTATTTCCTCCAATTTTAGGGGACTTTTCCCCCCCTTTTTCTACTTTCTCTACTTTCTCTGCATTATTGATTCACAGACCTGAGCCCTTCCCTCACGTGTTGGGCACCTCGGGCATCCGATGATCTCTTCCGACGGAACATTAACCCATAACTGGGGATTATTTGCACTTATCTCCCCACCCGACCACCCTCATGGTTTCCATGCCGCATATACCCACGCCCAGCACGACCGGCAACCTAATTCACTGCTTCAGCGGCGGCCATCTTGATTCTCGCGTCTCACGAGACTCGCTTATATGTGTATATCCATGTATAATTAATTAGGTCTAAAATCTGATATGTGTAGTGATTCTATGACAATTTTCACATATTATTATTGTATGTGTTGGATTAGTAATAAAGCTTATATATTTTTAGATGATGTGTTCTTACACTGATCAGACACAACTTTAAAATCACAAGTGAAGTGAAGAAGATTGATTATACCGATACAAAGGCACCTGTCAAGGGGTGGGATATATATGGCAGCAAGTGAACAGTCAGTTCTTGAATTTCATGTTTGAAAGCAGGAAAAATGGGCAAATGAAAAAATCTGAGAGACATTGACAAGAGACGAATAGTGACGGCTAGATGACTGGGTCAGTCAGAGCATCTCCAAAATGGCAAGTTTTGTGAAGTGTTCCCGGTATGCAGTAGTTAGTACCGACCAAAAGTGGTGAAAGGAAGGACATCCAGTGAACTGGCATCAGGGTCATAGGTGCTCAAGGCTCATCGATGCATGTGAGGAGCAAAGGCTAGCCTGCCTGGTACGATCACACAAAAGAGCCACTGTAGCTAAAATTGCCCATGATAGAAATGTGTCAGAACACACAGAGCATCGTAGTTTGGTTTGTAGCAGCAGACGGGCCGGCAGAGGCAGTGTTATGCTCTGGGCAATGTTCAGCTGTGACACCTTGGTTCCTGACATTCATGTTTATTGTAATCCCAATCTTATTAAGCATCTGTGGGATGTGCCGAAACAACAAATCCAATCCATGGAGGCACCACCTCGCAACCTGTAAGTCTTAAAGGGACACTATACTGTTATACAGGCTGTACACTTACTACTTTACATTTTAGCAGAGTGTAATTTCTTCAATGTTGTCACATGAAAAGATATAATAAAATATTTACAAAAATGTGAGGGGTGTACTCACTTTTGTGATATACTGTATATAGTATACCTCCACATATCTGTGCCTTGACACATTCCTGTCTCTGAGCTCTGCTGGCAGTTCTTTTTACATAATGACTTGTTTTTTCTCTGATATGCATTTCCAACTGTGAAACCTAGTGAAAATAGTGAGATGGATGCCTTTCCACATCATCTCCAATCTATTACATTTGCCACATGTGGACTCCAATCAAAGTTTGAAAAATCTCAACGGTGACATAATGCATCTGAGCTAAATTCCATGAATCATAGCATGGGTCTGAATACGTATGTCAATGTGATATTTCAGGTTTTCATTTTTAATACATTTGCAAATTTTTAAAACAAATCTGTTATTTTGCTCTGTCATTGTGGGCTATTGAGTGTAGGTTGATGAAAAAAATGTAAAGTAGTGTAGCATGAGACTGCAACATAAAAATAGTGTGGATAAATGAGTGTGGTCTGAATACTTTCTGAATGCACTATTTGTCAGAATGTGTGCCAGACATGAAATGACTCAATTGTCTAAATCATTTCACACTGACAATTGACAACTTTTCTATATATCCTGATTAGTTAATTGCCTTATTCTAATCTAAACACACATGATTTTGGTGTACCATTAGGTGCCAGCAGTCTGTGGCTCCCCACACCCAACATACTGTAGGTAAAACTCCTCAAATGTTTTTCAAAAGAGCAATGGCTGGGGCAACACCATCAATTTAACAAACTGTAATAATATTAATAGTCACTAATCAAGTTATAGAGAAGAGATGATCAACTAGAGTTCTTTAAAGGAACTCTTTAACGTTAAAGATAAGTATAGATTATTTTTTAATGTAGATTACTCCCTGATACACCCAGAGTAGGATTATTAATCCTGATGATATCAGGTCCAATCTGATGCTTCTTATTCTCATTTTAAACCTTAGACGTTTGTCATGTTCACTGTCATCATGCTGTGTGTGATGATTAGTGATGTCGCGAACACAAAATTTTTGGTTCGCGAACGGCGAACGCTAACTTCTGCAAACGTTCGCAAACCGGCGAACCGGGCGAACCGCCATAGACTTCAATGGGCAGGCAAATTTTAAAACCCACAGGGTCTCTTTCTGGCCACAATAGTGATGGAAAAGTTGTTTCAAGGGGACTAACACCTGGACTGTGGCATGCCGGAGGGGGATCCATGGCAAAACTCCCATGGAAAATTACACAGTTGATGCAGAGTCTGGTTTTAATCCATAAAGGGCATAAATCACCTAACATTCCTAAATCACAATGGATATGGATTGACACCTGACATATGACATATTGACACCTTGACATATGGATTGACACCTGTCCTACGAGACCATGATACACACTGACACAGAGCAGAATAGAGACTGTTCCCCCTACATAGGGTCACTTAGCAGATATTGATTGACACCTGTCCTCAGAGACCCTGATACACACTGACACAGAGCAGAATAGGGACTGTTCCCCCTACATAGGGTCACTTGGCAGATATGGATTGACACCTATCCTAAGGATCCCTGATACACACTGACACAGAGCAGAATTGGGACTGTTCCCCCTACATAGGGTCACTTGGCAGATATGGATTGACACCTGTCCTCAGGTACCCTGATACACACTGACACAGAGCAGAATAGGGACTGTTCCCCCTACATAGGGTCACTTGGCAGATATGGATTGACACCTTTCCTCAGAGACCCTGATGCACACTGACACAGAGCAGAATAGGGAATATTCACTAAATGCCAAACATTGTTATACAGGGGAATATTCAGTAAATAAGGATAAGGGGGGGGGGGGCTACTGTCCTCCCCCTCTGCCCCCACCCCTGCGCGGTGAGTGGGGGCCATAAATCACAATGGGTGGGGACCTACTGTCCTCCCGCCCGCCCCCACCCGTGAGCGGTGGGTGGGGCCATAACAATAATGAGGGGGGACCTACTGTATGATGTTGTATCGATCAGGTAGTGTAAGGGTTACGCCCGCTTCACAGTGACAGACCAAACTCCCCGTTTAACGCACCGCAAACAACCGCAAACAGTCCATTTGCACAACCGCAAACTCCCCATTTTCACAAGGTTGGATACCAAGCTAGCCATGTCCGTTCCTTGTCCTCACTGATGTCATTGAAGGTCTCTTCCTGCACCCAGCCACGTACAACACCAAGTGTCCCTGAAAGTATGCTAATAAACTGAAAAAAGAAAAAATCTCCCAAGAAGGAGATCTAAAACTGGCATAGGAAAAGGTTACACAACTATAATAAAGTGATACCTACAAATCCTAGTGAGCATAGGTGTATAATAGAGGGAGAAAGGGAAAGCAGAGTAATGCTTCCTAATACCGTGGTTAGTACCCTTTGTTAAAGTAAATTGAGTAATGGACAAAAGTCTTTATTGTATCTGTGGCGAAACCGACCTCGTGTCAGGATCGGGACAGGGATCCAACACGCAGAGTACAAACAGTAGCCAGATACGTATACCGGACCTTAGAATGGCCGGACTAACGTAAGTAGTACAGTATAGAATGGTCAAAGACAAGCCGAGGTCGAGGGTAACAGAAGACAGGTAAGCGAGAGACAAGCCGAATCAAGGGTAACAGAGATAAGCAGAGTAAGGTAAACAAGCCGGGTCAAAACCAAAAGGGATAATAGAATACACAAGCACTGAGTGACTAGAACAAGCTAGAACCACGACAGGGCAATGAGCTAATGAAAGAAGCTCTGTTAAATACCCTGTTCAGAGCAGTAACCACGCCTCCGAGGCGTCCTGATTGGTCCTGCAGCAATTGACTGACAGGTCGTTCCGGGGCAGTGTCCTGATGACTACTTCCTGCCTAGATGCTGTAAAAGGCAGTCACTCCCTCGCGGCCGGCCTAGCATGACCGGATAGACCGCGGGGAAGGGAGCCATCAGACCGTCTGGATGGAGGAACAGCTAAGTCTCTACCTCTTTCGGAGGTAGAGACCACAGGTACCCTGACACCTCGCCACGTGTCCTTGGAGGGGGCTGCTTGCCCGCCTCTTGCCTTTGGACTATGGCCCTGGGAGATTGTGCCCTTTTACAAAACGTATTCAGCCCTAAAAGAGTGCATGTCACTCATTCTGGCCCTTTAAACACAGTGGGGCCATTCGGTGCTTGCCCTGTGTGAGCAGTGATACCCCCAGATAGCTATGCCATGGAGCCTATTCATATAATGAAAGACTATGGGAAAGACTTTGGCTCCATGGCAATTAAACTGTATTTGTGTGGTCTGCGTGCCATTCACCTAATAATGTGCACGCAGACCTGAGCTATCTGGGGATATGTTACATGTCTGTGTTTAATGTATAAAAAGTAGCTTTATATATTTTAAAACATAATCCTGTATTTAGGTCCCCACATGTGTAATGGAGTTTTGTCTTTGACCTGGGAGATAATTGCATTACTTCTCCAATTATCTCCAGGGCAGAAGGGAGGAAGCCAGGATGCATTGTGGAGATGTTTTACTTTTACTGTTTGAGCCAGATTAAAATACTGCCAGCCAGGGGGAACAAAATATACTTTTACTAACTTTTGAACCCCTGGTCTGATTCATGCCATTTTTTTAATATGTTGTCCCCCTGAATGGATTGATTGTGGATATGTATTTTTATGTGAATGTGATGTATGGTTTTAAAGTTACAGAGTATGTGTGGAAACTGTATTTTTACTGTATGTAATAAATTATGTTAACTGCTTATCTGAGGGGAGGGGATGTGTGGGTTGTACTTGATTGGTTATTTTATGCCTCCCCTGGGTGTGTCCTGTATGTGCACAACCGTAATAAAAACCAGGCTGGGTGTGCCAGGACCTCAGATTCTGCTTGACCCTCAAACCGATGTGTCGTCTCGTTTTTGGGGGAATTGGATTGTATGCTGACTGCCAGGAGTGTAAGCGGATTGTATGCTTTTCCTGTTCGGCTGATTCCAGGGTTCGTGTGTTTCCAGTTCGGGAGTTTGCAGAATTCTTACAGTTTGCAGTTCGGGAGATTGGTGATTGCTGTAGCTGCTGGTCTATGGAAAAGGCGGATATCGCCTAAACTGGGTTTTATCCTCTTATAAGTGAAACGGTCCGTTACAGTATCATTTATAAATAACAAAGGGATACTATACTCATTCCCCTATAGTGGCTAATTGTCAGGGTACCTGTAGTCTCTACCTCTGAGAGGGGTAGAGACTTAGACGTTTCTCCTTCCAGAAGGTCTGTTTCTCCCGTTCCTCGCGGTTCCCTCGGTCGTTTACACGCCGGCCGCGAGGGAGCTACTTCCTTTTATGACGCGAAGCTCAATAGCCGACGTCATGACGCTAATCCAGTCCGACCTGCCACTCAAGTCCGGAACACGAATCAGGACTCGTCGGAGGCGTGATTACTCTCTAGAGCCAGGGTATTTAATGGAGCTTTCCGCATTTGCTCATTGCCCTGTCGTGGTTCTAGCCAGTCTAGTCACACAGTGCTCTTGTATCCTGATTGTCTTTTGGTTCTGACCCGGCTTTGTTATTACTCTCCTGCTTCTCTGTTATCCTTTGACCTCGGCTTGTCTCTCGCTTACCTGTCTTCTCGTTCCCTCAACCTCGGCTTGTCTCTGACCATTCTATACGTAGTTCTTACGTTAAGTCCGGCCATTCTAAGGTACGGTATACGTATCTCTCTACTCTTTGTACTCTGCGTGTTGGATCCCTGTCCCGATTCTGACACTAATTGTGTAATAATGGTAATACTATTACCTATTATATAATATTGCCAGGGGCAAGGAAATTTAGTCTAAATAGATGGGTATAGGCAGAGAGTATGGAGACTGGAGTGATAAAGTGTCAATAAGGTGATATAAAGTTAAATGTATCACAGACACACAGCCACCCTTTCTCTTAGCTAGTTACCAGAAATGCTGGATAGGTAGAAGGGCTATAAAGACTCAGAGAGGTCTAAGAAGAATCCTCTAAACTAGCCCTAATCTCCTTAAACACCTTCATGGGTGTTCTAAGCTAAAGCTCAATCTAAACGTTTAGATGATTGCCTGATTTCCCATCACAGATGCTGGCTAGGAATAACAGTGTGCAAGACAAAGAGTGGGTCTAAGTGCCCATAGTGCAGTAAAGTGTCCCTAGTGAAGTGAAAAAGAGAATAACGAGCTGGCGCACAAGAGAATAACGAGCTGGCGCACTATCAGGGGACGTGTATATGGCATCGATTTTAGAAACCGGAAGATGGAAAAAGATGCTTGGTCGGTCCTCCTACTTCAAATTTGGGACACTGCGCGTGCAATCTAATGTGCCACCAGATAGGAGTGGTGTGTTAAGTAGTACTATTCCTATCAGTTTAATCCCTGTTATGTGCCTTTTTTTTTGTTTGGTTTTTGAAGCCACAGTGCAGCACCAGAGGCCCGAAAAATTAGGCATGTACACATGCCTGAAAAATTAGGTATTGTTGCAGCCACTGCTGTAGCAGCGGCCAGAAAAATTGATGTTTGTTTCCCAGGCAGAAAGTGCCCTAAAACATTGCGGCTTGAACCCTAGTTGGTGGCGGATAAGTCACGCAAGTCAACCGGCATTCAGAGCTAAAATACAGCAGCGTGTGGACCATTTTTAGCCCAAGGCAGCTCATCTCATCCGGCCTTTTTTAGTCGAATGAATCGCCCACTGTCAGTCCCTTCGGGATCCATCCCTCATTCATCTTAATAAAGGTGAGGTAATCTAGACTTTTTTGACCTAGGTGACTTCTCTTCTCAGTGACAATACCTCCTGCTGCACTGAAGGTCCTTTCTGACAGGACACTTGAAGTGGGGTAGGCCAGAAGTTCTATCGCAAATTGGGATAGCTCAGGCCACAGGTCAAGCCTGCACACCCAGTAGTCAAGGGGTTCATCGCTCCTCAGAGTGTCGATATCTGCAGTTAAGGCGAGGTAGTCTGCTACCTGTCGGTCGAGTCGTTCTCTGAGGGTGGATCCCGAAGGGCTGTGGCAATGCGTAGGACTTAAAAAGCTCTGCATGTCCTCCATCAACAACACGTCTTTAAAGCATCCTGTCCTTGCCGGCGTGGTCGTGGGACGAGGAGGATGACTTTCACCTCTTCCCCTGTTAGATTCCCGATGTGCTGTGACATCACCCTTATACGCTGTGTAAAGCATACTTTTTAATTTATTTTGCAAATGCTGCATCCTTCCCGACTTGTTGTAATTTGGTAACATTTCAGCCACTTTCTGCTTATACCGGGGGTCTAGTAGCGTGGACACCCAGTACAGGTCGTTCTCCTTCAGCCTTTTTATACGAGGGTCCCTCAACAGGCACGACGGCATGAAAGACCCAATTTGCACACGGTTGGATGCCGAGCTACTCATTTCCCGTTCCTCCTCCTCAGTGATCTCAATGAAGGTATGTTCTTCCCCCCAGCCACGTACAACACCACGAGTACCAGATAGGTGACAACGAGCACCCTGGGATGCATGTTGTGGTTGGTCTTCCTCCTCCTCCTCAAAGCCACATTCCTCCTCTGACTCCTCTTCCTCACAATCCTCTTCCAGCGTTGCCGCAGGTCCATCGAAGCAATGCTGATAAGGCTGTTTCTGGTGGTGATGGTGACCACAACTCTTCCTCTTCACGCTCATCTACGGCCTGATCCAGCACTCTTCGCAGGGCACGCTCCAGCAAGAAAACAAATGGTATGATGTCGCTGATGGTGCCTTCGGTGCGACTGACTAGGTTTGTCACCTCCTCAAAAGGACGCATGAGCCTACAGGCATTGCGCATGAGCGTCCAGTAACGTGGCAAAAAAAAATTCAGCTCCTCAGAGGCTGTCCTAGCACCCCGGTCATACAAATATTCATTAACGGCTTTTTCTTGTTGGAGCAGGTGGTCGAACATTAAGAGTGTTGAATTCCAACGTGTCGGGCTGTCGCAAATCAAGCGCCTCACTGGCATGTTGTTTCGCCGCTGGATATCTGCAAAGTGCGCCATGGCCGTGTAGAAACGCCTGAAATGGCCACACACCTTCCTGGCCTGCTTCAGGACGTCCTGTAAGCCTGTGTACTTATGCACAAAGCGTTGTACGATCAGATTACACACATGTGCCATGCACGGCACATGTCTCAACTTGCCCAACTTCAATACCGCCAACAAATTTGTTCTGTTGTCACAAATCACTTTGCCGATATCCAGTTGCTGCGGAGTCAGCCACTTTTCCACCTGTGCATTCAGGGCGGACAGGAGTGCTTGTCCGGTGTGACTTGCTTTCAAGCAAGTCAAACCCAAGACGGCGTGACACTGCCGTATCCGGGATGTGGAATGGTACCTGGGGAGCTGGGGGGGGTGCCGTTGATGTGGAGCAAGACGCAGCAGCAGAAGAGGACTAAGCCGAGGAGGAAGAGGATGGAGTAGGAGTAGTAGAGGAGGTGGCAGCAGGCCTGCCTGCAAGTCGTGGCGGTGTCACCAACTCCTCTGCAGAGCCACGCATTCCATGCTTGGCATCCGTGTAGTGTAGGTGATATACCTGCCCTGACCATGCTTTGCAGACCAGGTATCAGTGGTCAGATGGACCCTTGCCCCAACACTTTGTGCCAGACATGCCATTACTTCCTTTTGCACAATCGAGTACAGGTTGGGGATTGCCTTTTGTGCAAAGAAATTTCGTCCGGGTACCTTCCACTGCGGTATCCCAATAGCCACAAATTTTTGAACGCCTCAGACTCCACCAGCTTGTATGGTAAAAGCTGGCGGGCTAATAGTTCAGACAAGCCAGCTGTCAGACGCTGGGCAAGGGGGTGACTTTCTGACTTTGGCTTCTTACGCTCAAACATGTGCTTGACAGACACCTGACTGTGGGCAGATGAGCGGGAACTGCTCAAGGCGAGAGACGGAGTGGCGGATGGTTGAGAGGGGGCAAGGAGGACAGCAGTGGTTGATGTGGCTGAAGATGCTGGACCAGGAGGAGGATGGCGGCTTTGAGTTTGTGTGCTGCTTGTACTCATGTGTTGATCCCATAGGCGTTTGTGATGTGCAATCATGTGCCTACGCAAAGCAGTTGTACCTAGGTGGGTGTTGGACTTCCCACGACTCAGTTTCTTTTGGCACAGGTTGCAAATAGCATCGCTGTTGTCAGAGGCAGACACACAAAAAAAATGCCACACTGCTGAGCTCTTCAATGACGGCATTCTGGTGGTGGACACAGCATGCGTTGATTAGCGTGCTGTCGTGCTGACCCCGGGTGCGGATGCATGCTGTCTGACTGTGCCACTAGCTCCTTGCGACGACCTCCCCCTGCTTCCAACTCATCTCCTCCTCCTCCTCTCTGTCTCCCCATCGGAACTTTCGCCCTGTTCTTCTTCTTGCCGAGCGGGCACCCACGTGACATCCATGGACTCATCGTCATCATCAACCGCTTCACTTGTATCTGACAACTCAGCAAAGGAAGCAGCAGCGGGTACAACATCATCATCATCACACCGTACGTCCATGTGTGTAATGCTGCCTGACTGAGACATATCCCTCTTATCTACATCCTCTGGCAATAATGGTTGTGCATCACTCATTTCTTCAAACGGATGTGTAAATAACTACTCTGACAGATAAAGTGAAGCGGATGTGGTGCTAGTGTTGGTGGTGGCGGCAGGCGGGTGAGTGGTATCTTGAGAGGTGCCCGAAGGTAAGCTGGAGGAGGATGGTGCGTCAAGGTTCCGAGCGGAAGCTGTAGAAGATTGTGTGTCCTGTGTTTGCCAGTCAACTATGTCCCCAGAACGTTTCAAGTTCAGGGTACGTGGCCTCTGAAAACTGGGCATTATTCTAGGGCCAAAGGGAATCACAGCACCACGACCACGATGGCCCCTGCGGGGTGGCCTGCCTCGGCCTGTCATTTTTTTGGGATTAGTGGTACTATGCGTGCAAGCTACTGTGAGACCAGATATGAGTGGCAATGTGCACTGGCAGAGGTTGGCAGAGTACACGCTGTAGGCCTGGCACCCGCTTGAAGACAAGTAACTGCTATTCAATCTATAACAGTGAAAAAAGTTTTTTGGTTTTAAATGCACGCTATAGTGACACCAGATATGAGTGGCAATGTGCACTGGCAGAGGTTGGCAGAGTACACGCTGAAGGCCTGACACCCGCTTGAAGGACACTGACCGCTATTAGCTTACAGTGAAAAACTGTTTTTCTTTTTAAAGGCATGCTATTCTGACACCAGATATGAGTGGCAAAGTACACTGGCAGAGGTTGGCAGAGTACACGCTGAAGGCCTGACACCCGCTTGAAGGAGACTGACTGCTATTAGCTTACAGTGAAAAACTGTTTTTCTTTTTAAAGGCACGCTATTGTGACACCAGATATGAGTGGCAAAGTACACTGGCAGAGGTTGGCAGAGTACACGCTGAAGGCCTGACACCCGCTTGAAGGACACTGACTGCTATTAGCTTACAGTGAAAAACTTTTTTTCTTTTTAAAGGCACGCTCTTGTGACACCAGATATGAGTGGCAAAGTGGACTGGCAGAAGTTGGCAGAGTACATGCTGAAGGCCTGACACACCCGCTTGAAGGACACTGACTGCTATTAGCTTACAGTGAAAAACTGTTTTTCTTTTTAAAGGCACGCTATTGTGACACCAGATATGAGTGGCAAAGTACACTGGCAGAGGTTGGCAGAGTACACGCTGAAGGCCTGACACCCACTTGAAGGACACTGACTGCTATTAGCTTACAGTGAAAAACTTTTTTCTTTTTAAAGGCACGCTCTTGTGACACCAGATATGAGTGGCAAAGTGGACTGGCAGAAGTTGGCAGAGTACACGCTGAAGGCCTGACACACCCGCTTGAAGGACACTGACTGCTATTAGCTTACAGTGAAAAACTGTTTTTCTTTTTAAAGGCACGCTATTGTGACACCAGATATGAGTGGCAAAGTACACTGGCAGAGGTTGGCAGAGTACACGCTGAAGGCCTGACACCCACTTGAAGGACACTGACTGCTATTAGCTTACAGTGAAAAACGTTTTTTTCTTTTTAAAGGCATGCTATTGTGACACCAGATATGAGTAGCAAAGTACACTGGCAGAGGTTGGCAGAGTACACGCTGAAGGCCTGACACCCACTTGAAGGACACTGACTGCTATTAGCTTACAGTGAAAAACTTTTTTCTTTTTAAAGGCACGCTCTTGTGACACCAGATATGAGTGGCAAAGTGGACTGGCAGAAGTTGGCAGAGTACACGCTGAAGGCCTGACACACCCGCTTGAAGGACACTGACTGCTATTAGCTTACAGTGAAAAACTGTTTTTCTTTTTAAAGGCACGCTATTGTGACACCAGATATGAGTGGCAAAGTACACTGGCAGAGGTTGGCAGAGTACACGCTGAAGGCCTGACACCCACTTGAAGGACACTGACTGCTATTAGCTTACAGTGAAAAACGTTTTTTTATTTTTAAAGGCATGCTATTGTGACACCAGATATGAGTAGCAAAGTACACTGGCAGAGGTTGGCAGAGTACACGCTGAAGGCCTGACACCCGCTTGAAGGACACTGACTGCTATTAGCTTACAGTGAAAAACTTTTTTCTTTTTAAAGGCACGCTAATTTGTTTTGTTTTTAAATGCAAGCTTAAGCTATTGTGACACCAAATATGAGTGGTGGCACTGGGCAAGTGGGCACAGTATCCACTGTGAGCCTGACACAGAAGCTGGCAGACAACTAACTGCTATTCAATCTATTACAGTGAAAAAAAATGTTTTGTTTTTAAATGCAAGCTATTGTGACACCAGATATGAGTGGCGGCACTGGGCAAGTGGGCACAGTATCCACTGTGAGCCTGACACAGAAGCTAGCAGGCAGGGAACTGCAATTATCCAGAAAAAAAAAACAGACTGATGTTCTAGCCCTAAAAAGGTCTTTTTGGGGTGCTGTCCTTACAGCAGAGAACAGATGAGTCCTTCAGGACTGTAGTGGACACTGAATACCCTAGCCTAACTACCCATTTTCCTATCAAATGAGCAGCAGATACACTTTCCCTCCTCTAGCTAAGAATGCAGCTTCATAATGAATCTAAAATGAATGCTGTACAGGAGGTGGGAGGGTCTGGAAGGGAGGATCTGCTGCTAATTTGCTGGAATGTGTCTGCTGACCATGAGGCACAGGGTCAAAGTTTACTCAATGATGACGAATAGGGGCGGATCGAACCGCGCATGTGTTCGCCCGCCGTGGCGAACGCGAACACAATATGTTCGCCAGGAACTATTCGCCAGCGAACAATTCGGTACATCACTAGTGATGATGCCTAGCAAACAAACTTTGAAAAATGAAGGTCTTAAAGAGAAAGAGGCTCTAGTGGCTATTTGTCTGACAGCTGCTAGGGACATGTTTTTGGCCAAATATAAATATTGTTGTTTCTCAGAAATGGCAACGTTTTACAATGTCCAAAAAAGGGATAGGATCTCTGTACCCAAACCACTACTTTAATATATAGTGGTTTTGGTGCTTCGAGTGTCATTTTAAGACATGCCAGAAGGTAAATTCAGACCCAAACTGATTTATTCCCCGATTAAATCAATGCCTCCAGCATCATCCAAAACATAAAAACCACACAAAACATAAAAACTACACTCCGGCATAACTAAAAACACAAAAACCACAAAAAACATAAAAACACACTCCAGCATAACCCAAGACATAAAAACCACACAACATATAAAAACCACACTTCAGCATAACCCAAGACATAAAAGTCATCCAAAACATAAAAAAACACACTCCTGCATAACCCAAGACATAAAAATCACATAAAACATAAAAACCACACTTCAGCATAACCCAAGACATAAAAAACATACAAAACATTAAAAAAACACTCCGGCATAACCAAGACATAAAAATCATACAAAACAATGGCTTTCTCTCTTCCTATTACATTTGCCAACATTATATTGTATTTTATTTTTTCGTTTCCTTACTTGCTCACCTTGCAACAACTAAAGGTTAATTTTTCTATGATATTTTGAGAAACCTTTATTGTATGTTGTCTTACAAAATGTGTTAAATACTGCGGCATTAATGGTTGTTATAAAATTAATTAAAGAGCAGAGAGATATTCCACTTGTCGCATTCACTGTTTTCCCAAGATATTTCAAGTCTCCTATAAGAGGAATTTTTTTTTTCTCCTCGCAATGATTTTCAAACAATCAACTTGTTGGAACTTTAAATTCACACTGCCCCCTGGTGTTCAACATGAACAAGAAACACTGCAGCCACAGTGTATTAAAGCCTCTATTAAAATACTTTTTTCATCATTTTTGTTAGTCATTACTAGCTACATTTAGCCAATAAAGTAATCAGTCTCTATTACTTTTTCTGCAACTATGTCTGATGATCAGATTAGCCTCAGAATGCAGAACACATAAATAATTAACTAAAAACATAAGACTAGTGATGTTGCGAAAACTAAATTTTCGGTTCGCGAACGGCGAACGGGAACTTCCGCAAACGTTTGCGAACCGGCGAACCGGGCGAAGCGCCATTGACTTCAATGGGCAGGCGAATTTTAAAACCCACAGGGACTCTTTCTGGCCACAAAAGTGATGGAAAAGTTGTTTCAAGGGGACTAACACCTGGACTGTGGCACCTGTCCTAAGGATCCCTGATACACACTGACACAGAGCAGAATAGGGACTGTTCCCCCTACATAGGGTAACTTGGCAGATATGGATTGAAACCTGTCCTCAGAGACCTAATTGTGTAATAATGGTAATACTATTACCTATTATATAATATTGGCAGGGGCAAGGAAATTCCCTCTAAATAGATGGGTATAGGCAGAGAGTATGGAGTGTCAATAAGGTGATATAAAGTTAAATGTTTCACAGACACACAGCCACCCTTTCTCTTAGCTAGTTTCCAGAAATGCTGGATAGGTAGAATGGCTATAAAGACTCAGAGAGGTCTAAGAAGAATCCTCTAAACTAGCCCTAATCTCCTTAAACACCTTCAAGGGTGTTCTAAGCTAAAGCTCAATCTAAACGTTTAGATGACTGCCTGATTTCCCATCACAGATGCTGGCTAGGAATAACAGTGTGCAAGACAAAGAGTGGGTCTAAGTGCCCGTAGTGCAGTAAAGTGTCCCTAGTGAAGTGAAAAAGAGAATAACGAGCTGGCGCCCAAGAGAATAACGAGCTGGCGCCCTATCAGGGGACGTGTATATGGCATCGATTTTAGGAACCGGGAGATGGAAAAAGATGCTTGGTCGGTCCTCCTACTTCAAGTTTGCGGCACTGCGCGTGCAATCTAATGTGCCACCAGATAGGAGTGGTGTGTTAAGTAGTACTATTCCTATCAGTTTAATCCCTGTTATGTGCCTTTTTTTTGGTTTGGTTTTTGAAGCCACAGTGCAGCACCAGAGGCCCGAAAAATTAGGCATGTATACATGCCTGAAAAATTAGGTATTGTTGCAGCCGCTGCTGTAGCAGCGGCCAGAAAAGTTGATGTTTGTTTCCCACGCAGAAAGTGCCCTAAAACATTGCGGCTTGAACCCTAGTTGGTGGTGCATAAGTCACGCAAGTCAACCGGCATTCAGAGCTAAAATACAGCAGCGTGTGGACCATTTTTAGCCCAAGGCAGCTCATCTCATCAGGCCTTTTTTAGTCGAATGTATCGCCCACTGTCAGTCCCTTCAGGATCCATCCCTCATTCATCTTAATAAAGGTGAGTTAATCTAGACTTTTTTGACCTAGGCGACTTCTCTTCTCAGTGACAATACCTCCTGCTGCACTGAAGGTCCTTTCTGACAGGACACTTGAAGCGGGGCAGGCCAGAAGTTCTATCGCAAATTGGGATAGCTCAGGCCACAGGTCAAGCCTGCACACCCAGTAGTCAAGGGGTTCATCGCTCCTCAGAGTGTCGATATCTGCAGTTAAGACGAGGTAGTCTGCTACCTGTCGGTCGAGTCGTTCTCTGAGGGTGGATCCCGAAGGGCTGTGGCGATGCGTAGGACTTAAAAAGTTCCGCATGTCCTCCATCAACAACACGTCTTTAAAGCGTCCTGTCCTTGCCGGCGTGGTCGTGGGAGGAGGAGGATGAATTTCACCTCTTCCCCTGTTAGATTCCCGTTGTGCTGTGATATCACCCTTATACGCTGTGTAAAGCATACTTTTTAATTAATTTGCAAATGCTGCATCCTTTCCGACTTGTTGTAATTCGGTAACATTTCCGCCACTTTCTGCTTATACCGGGGGTCTAGTAGCGTGGACACCCAGTACAGGTCGTTCTCCTTCAGCCTTTTTATACAAGGGTCCCTTAACAGGCACGACAGAATGAAAGACCCCATTTGCACAAGGTTGGATGCCGAGCTACTCATTTCCCGTTCCTCCTCCTCAGTGTTCTCAATGAAAGTATGTTCTTCCCCCCAGCCACGTACAACACCACGAGTATAAGATAGGTGACAACGAGCACCCTGGGATGCCTGTTGTGGTTGGTCTTCCTCCTCCTCCTCAAAGCCACATTCCTCCTCTGACTCCTCTTCCTCACAATCCTCTTCCAGCGTTGCCGCAGGTCCAGCAAGCGATGCTGATAAGGCTGTTTCTGGTGGTGAGGGTGACCACAACTCTTCCTCTTCCTCTTCACGCTCATCTATGGCCTGATCCAGCACTCTTCACAGGGCACGCTTCAGGAAGAAAACAAATGGTATGATGTCGCTGATGGTGCCTTCGGTGCGACTGACTAGGTTTGTCACCTCCTCAAAAGGACGCATGAGCCTACAGGCATTGTGCATGAGCGTCCAGTAACGTGGCAAAAATTCCCAGCTCCCCAGAGTCTGTCCTAGCACCCTGGTCATACAAATATTCATTGACGGCTTTTTCTTTTTGGAGCAGGCGGTCGAACATTAGCAGTGTTGAATTTCAATGTGTCGGGCTGTTGCAAATCAAGCGCCTCACTGGCATGTTGTTTCGCCGCTGGATATCTGCAAAGTGCGCCATGGCCATGTAGGAACGCCTGAAATGGCCACACACCTTCCTGGCCTGCTTCAGGACGTCCTGTAAGCCTGTGTACTTATGCACAAAGCGTTGTACGATCAGATTACACACATGTGCCATGCACGGCACATGTGTCAACTTGCCCAACTTCAATGCCGCAAACAAATTTGTTCCGTTGTCACAAACCACTTTGCCGATATCCAGTTGCTGCGGAGTCTGCCACTTTTCCTCCTGTGCGTTCAGGGCGGACAGGAGTGCTTGTCCGGTGTGACTCTCTGCTTTCAAGCAAGTCAAACCCAAGACGGCGTGACACTGCCGTATCCGGGATGTGGAATAGTACCTGGGGAGCTGGGGGGGAGCAAGACGCAGCAGCAGAAGAGGACTCAGCCGAGGAGGTTATGGAAGAGGATGAAGTAGGAGGAGTAGAGGAGGTTGCAGCAGGCCTGTCTGCAAGTCGTGGCGGTGTCACCAACTCCTCTGCAGAGCCACGCATTCCATGCTTGGCAGCCGTCAGCAGGTTTACCCAATGTGCAGTGTAGGTGATATATCTGCCCTGACCATGCTTTGCAGACCAGGTATCAGTAGTCAGATGGACCCTTGCCCCAACACTGTGTGCCAGACATGCCATTACTTCCTTTTGCACAATCGAGTACAGGTTGGGGATTGCCTTTTGTGCAAAGAAATTTCGTCCGGGTACCTTCCACTGCGGTATCCCAAGAGCCACACATTTTTTGAACGCCTCAGACTCCACCAGCTTGTATGGTAAAAGCTGGCGGGCTAATAGTTCAGACAAGCCAGCTGTCAGACGCTGGGCAAGGGGGTGACTTTCTGACATTGGCTTCTTACGCTCAAACATGTCCTTGACAGACACCTGACTGTGGGCAGATGAGCGGGAACAGCTCAAGGCGGGAGACTGAGTGGCGGATGGTTGAGAGGGGGCAAGGAGGACAGCAGTGGTTGACGTGGCTGAAGATGCTGGACCAGGAGGAGGATGGCGGCTTTGAGTTTGTGTGCTGCTTGTACTCATGTGTTGATCCCATAGGCGTTTGTGATGTGCGATCATGTGCCTACGCAAAGCAGTTGTAACATGGTGGGTGTTGGACTTCCCACGACTCAGTTTCTTTTGGCATAGGTTGCAAATGGCATCGCTGTTGTCAGAGGCAGACACACAAAAAAAAATGCCACACTGCTGAGCTCTGCAATGACGGCATTCTGGTGGTGGACACAGCATGCGTTGATTGGCGTGCTGTCGGGCTGACCCCGGGTGCCGATGCATGCTTTCTGACTGTGCCACTAGCTCCTTGCGACGACATCCCCCTGCTTCCAACTCGTCTCCTCCTCCTCCTCTCTGTCTCCCCATCTGAACTTTCGCCCTGTTCTTCTTCTTGCCGAGCGGGCACCCACGTGACATCCATGGACGCATCGTCATCATCAACCGCTTCACGTGTATCTGACAACTCAGCAAAGGAAGCAGCAGCGGGTACAACATCATCATCATCACACCGTACGTCCATGTGTGTAATGCTGCCTGCCTGAGATATATCCCTGTTATCTACATCCTCTGGCAATAATGGTTGCGCATCATTCATTTCTTCAAACGGATGTGTAAATAACTCCTCTGACATACCAAGTGAAGCGGCTGTGGTGCTAGTGTTGGTGGTGGCGGCAGGCGGGTGAGTGGTATCTTGAGAGGTGCCCGAAGGTAAGCTGGAGGAGGATGGTGCGTCAAGGTTCCGAGCGGAAGCTGTAGAAGATTGTGTGTCCTGTGTTTGCCAGTCAACTATGTCCCCAGAACTTTTCAAGTTCAGGGTACGTGGCCTCTGAAAACTGGGCATTATTCTAGGGCCAAAGGGAATCACAGCACCACGACCACGATGGCCCCTGCGGGGTGGCCGTCCTCGGACTGTCATTTTTTTTGGATTAGTGGTACTATGCGTGCAAGCTACTGTGAGACCAGATATGAGTGGCAATGGGCACTGGCAGAGGTTGGCAGAGTACACGCTGTAGGCCTGACACCCGCTTGAAGACAACTAACTGCTATTCAATCTATAACAGTGAAAAACTTTTTTCTTTTTAAATGCACACTATAGTGACACCAGATATGAGTGGCAAAGTGCACTTGCAGAGGTTGGCAGAGTACACGCTGAAGGCCTGACACCCACTTGAAGGACACTAACTGCTATTAGCTTACAGTGAAAAACTTTTTTGCTTTTTAAAGGCACGCTATTGTGACACCAGATATGAGTGGCAAAGTGCACTTGCAGAGGTTGACAGAGTACACGCTGAAGGCCTGACACCCGCTTTAAGGACACTGACTGCTATTAGCTTACAGTGAAAAACTTTTTTGCTTTTTAAAGGCACGCTATAGTGACACCAGATATGAGTGGCAAAGTGCACTTGCAGAGGTTGGCAGAGTACACGCTGAAGGCCTGACACCCACTTGAAGTACACTGACTGCTATTAGCTTACAGTGAAAAACTTTTTGCTTTTTAAAGGCACGCTATTGTGACATCAGATATAAGTGGCAAAGTGCACTTGCAGAGGTTGGCAGAGTACACGCTGAAGGCCTGACACCCAGACGCTTGCAGACAACTAACTGCTATTCAATCTATTACAGTGAAAAAATAATTTTTCTTTTTAAATGCAAGCTTAAGCTATTGTGACACCAGATATGAGTGGTGGCACTGGGCAAGTGGGCATAGTATCCACTGTGAGCCTGACACAGAAGCTGGCAGACAACTAACTGCTATTCAATCTATTACAGTGAAAAAATGTTTTTGTTTTTAAATGCAAGCTTAAGCTATTGTGACACCAGATATGAGTGGTGGCACTGGGCAAGTGGGCACAGTATCCACTGTGAGCCTGACACAGAAGCTGGCAGAAAACTAACTGCTACTCAATCTCTTACAGTGAAAAAATTTTGTTTTGTTTTTAAATGCAAGCTTAAGCTATTGTGACACCAGATATGAGTGGTGGCACTGGGCAAGTGGGCACTGTATCCACTGACTGTGAGCCTGACACAGAAGCTGGCAGACAACTAACTGCTATTCAATCTATTACAGTGAAAAAAAATGTTTTTAAATGCAAGCTTAAGCTATTGTGACACCAGATATGAGTGGTGGCACTGGGCAAGTGGGCACAGTATCCACTGTGAACCTGACACAGAAGCTGGCAGACAACTAACTGCTATTCAATCTATTACAGTGAAAAAAAAATTTGTTTTTAAATGCAAGCTTAAGCTATTGTGACACCAGATATGAGTGGTGGCACTGGGCAAGTGGGCACAGTATCCACTGTGAACCTGACATAGAAGCTGGCAGACAACTAACTGCTATTCAATCTATTACAGTGAAAAAAAAAAATTGTTTTTAAATGCAAGCTTAAGCGATTGTGACACGAGATATGAGTGGTGGAACTGGGCAAGTGGGCACTTTATCCACTGTGAGCCTGACACAGAAGCTGGCAGACAACTAACTGCTATTCAATCTATTACAGTGAAAAAGAAAATGTTTTGTTTTTAAATGCAAGCTTAAGCTATTGTGACACCAGATATGAGTGGTGGCACTGGGCAAGTGGGCACAGTATCCACTGTGAGCCTGACACAGAAGCTGGCAGACAACTAACTGCTATTCAATCTATTACAGTGATTTTTTTTTATTTTTTTTAAATGCAAGCTTAAGCTATTGTGACACCAGATATGAGTGGTGGCACTGGGCAAGTGGGCACAGTATCCACTGTGAGCCTGACACAGAAGCTGGCAGACAACTAACTGCTATTCAATCTATTACAATGAAAAAACATTTTTTGTTTTTAAATGCAAGCTTAAGCTATTGTGACACCAGATATGAGTGGTGGCACTGGGCAAGTGGGCACTTTATCCACTGTGAGCCTGACACAGAAGCTGGCAGACAACTAACTGCTATTCAATCTATTACAGTGAAAAAGAAAATGTTTTGTTTTTAAATGCAAGCTTAAGCTATTGTGACACCAGATATGAGTGGTGGCACTGGGCAAGTGGGCACAGTATCCACTGTGAGCCTGACACAGAAGCTGGCAGACAACTAACTGCTATTCAATCTATTACAGTGATTTTTTTTTGATTTTTTTTAAATGCAAGCTTAAGCTATTGTGACACCAGATATGAGTGGTGGCACTGGGCAAGTGGGCACAGTATCCACTGTGAGCCTGACACAGAAGCTGGCAGACAACTAACTGCTATTCAATCTATTACAATGAAAAAACATTTTTTGTTTTTAAATGCAAGCTTAAGCTATTGTGACACCAGATATGAGTGGTGGCACTGGGCAAGTGGGCACAGTATCCACTGTGAGCCTGACACAGAAGCTGGCAGACAACTAACTACTATTCAATCTATTACAGTGAAAAAAAAATGTTTTTAAATGCAAGCTTAAGCTATTGTGACACCAGATATGAGTGGTGGCACTGGGCAAGTGGGCACAGTATCCACTGTGAGCCTGACACAGAAGCCTGCAGGCAGGCAACTGCAATTACATTACAAAGAAAAAAAAAAGCAGACTGATGTTCTAGCCCTAAAAAGGGCTTTTTGGGGTGCTGTCCTTACAGCAGAGATCAGATGAGTCCTTCAGGACTGTAGTGGACACTGAATACCCTAGCCTAGCTATTAATTTCCCTATCAAATGAGCAGCAGATACACTTTCCCTCCTCTATCTAAGAATGCAGCTTCAGAATGATTCTAAAATGGATGCTGTACAGGAGGTGGGAGGGTCTGGAAGGGAGGGTCTGCTGCTAATTTGCTGGAATGTGTCTGCTGACCGTGAGGCACAGGGTAAAAGTTTACTCAATGAAGACGAATAGGGGGCGGATCGAACCGCGCATGTGTTCGCCCGCCACGGCGAACGCGAACACGCTATGTTCGCCAGGAACTATTCGCCAGCGAACAGTTCAGTACATCACTACATAAGACTTGTGCTCAGGGCCAGTGCAAGGGTTTTTATCCAACTAGGTAAAAATCCAGTTTGTTCCCCTCCCCAATATGGAAATACATTTTTTCTCCCATCAACCTTTTCCTTCCATCACTTTGCCTCTCTAGCTTCTCCCTGCATTTTTTCACTGTCTGTCAATCTTACTCTGTACTTGCCTTTTTCCCCCTTTCTCATTGCCTTTTTCTAACCTCTGTCACTCCTCAATCTCTGTTCTCCAGCTTTCAATTTTCCTATCTCCATCTCAATATTAACCCGTCAGATCCATTCCCCACTTCATAATATTTTTGATGGTTATTCAACTCTTAACCGGTTTATATATTTTCCAGCACCATTATAAATTTGGTTGCAAGTATATGGGTCCTGCATGTGTGTGATGGGGATGTGCATGCTACTGTTGTGTGAATTGTGTGTGATAGGAACTGGGATTTAGTGTTTATAAACGTGTGATCAGAGTTGCTAGGTTCAAGATGACCCCCTATATTTACAGAGATATAGATATATCCCAAGACATACCCCTGCCTTTTTATGTTACACCACCTCCTCTCTACCAATGAATATTGTGCTAATAATGCTCTCCAGAATCTCAATGTAACAAGCACATGCTTCCAAGTCAATATTAGCTACACAGTAAAGACAAAAAGGGAATTGGGGGCACATTCAGAACATGCATGTCTTAGGAATGGTGCCGTTGTAGTGACCAACATTTATACAGAGTACAATTTAAGGAACAATGCACACATAAACAAACATTTTTACACTTGATAAGGCTGCTTGAAATCACCTACATCAGCAAACAACTATGGGGATTCAGTTCCCCTATATGGCTATATTATGTTAAGCCCACCACTAGTTCCCCACAGTACCCCAATATCAGTGGGTCCTACACCGATTCCAACGTGGAAGACAAATTGTATAGTGCTAGTGCTTAATAAGCAAAAGTGTATGATAATAATCTGTTGTTAGAACATAATGCAATATTAATGAGATAAAAATACAATTCAAAAGATGCAGTGTAAAAATTAAACAATTAAAGTGATAGTGCTCTGATGTATATACTCACAATGCATATCATTTATCTGCTCAGTACCAAATAAACATAACCATATTTGTTTGCAGAAAAATGTGATTTTCAGTAGCCTTATAGCACATAAAACTGTATTTGTATGTGTGCTCTGTTCCTTATTCTGTATTGTGTGTACATGTTGGTCTCTACAGCAGCACCATTCCTGAGAAATTCACTCCCATGTGTGCCCCTAATTCCATTATTATCTTTACTATGTAAGTTTGGAATCCAGACCAGATTCTTTTTAGGTTGAGCACCCCACCCTGCCTTCCTTGGTCTGGGGGCTGGTTTGAGGTTTGGTATGCATCACAATATAAAGTGCTGCATATTAATGTAAATTGGACTCAATTTAAAATTTTTGAATAAGGTTTTCGAATGATTTAATATTTTTGGATAAACATTTACAATATTTTTTTTCAAAATATTACATTATGAAAACAGATATCACATATAAAGAAAATATCAAAACATTACAATATTAAAATATTTTCAAAATATTTCATCTTTTTAAAAGTAAAATATATAATAAAAAAAAAGAAATATTCCGTCATGATTCCCTTTTATTCCAGAAGTTGTGTCTTTAAGGGGTTAAACATTTGAAATATGTATCCCAAAATATTAAATCGAGGCCTATAGCCAAAAGTATATTGTATATCTGTTTTATGCTTTATGGCAGATCATCTCTTTTTTTTGTAATCCACAATAGAATGTGTACTTATTCATAACTGTAAGTTGGTGCCAGCACAAATTTGCTAGCAATTTTTTTAATTTTATGAAATATATATTTAAGTCATATTATGATGACAATGCTATTTATATGGCGCATCTAATAATGTCATAATTGTAATCTTTCAACTTTTAATTTGACTGAAAAAAAGCTTAAACTTTTTTTAGACACTGTTTATTTATTTAACGTGTGACATTATTTAATTCACTTTACTTCTTATGATGCATTGTTGCTATGCACATATACTACCATCAGTGTTACTGACACAGTTCTATGTCTTTTAAAATATTCCTCATCCCTCTTGTAACATTAAATATTCTGATAATAGGCAATCTCCATCTGTATGCAATGGCTATCAGGCTAAGAAGGAACCATAACTCAGTGTCTGAGTCAATGCCTTCACTTCATCAGTAAACCTGACAGCTGGGATTTGATTATAAAAATACAGTATGTGGAACAAAGCAGAAGAAATGAGCTCACAGAGAGAAAGAGATTTTAGTGGCAATTCGGAATTCTATGCTGCAAAGCATATTTTCCATAGGGGGTTTAGAATGCAGGGATTGGAGCTGTATTTTGTGTTCCTCTCACAGTGTGAAACAGACAAAACATTCCTGTTAACAGATAATGGAGCTTGATGAATCAATATTGGAATTTTAAAATAGCAAGCAAGAAGGTGACATTTCAAATACGAGGAAGCAAATGACATAAAAAAGGGTGGCACTCGGAAACGAGACAATGATTTGAAGTTGGAGTGTCGAAAGCCTTTTTTTGAAATCTTAATAAGTAAGGTAATAATGTGTTTAAATGGCAGGCTCACAGAGAGGGCTCGATTTTACAATAGGCCGAGTAGGATAAGACCTAAGAGTTTGCCAATTTTACTGAACACAACTGAGAGCGTGGCCATGTGCCAAACCGTAGAGCTGCCCAGAAGAGATGCTGCACGGAGGTGATGTAGCACTAGCTGGCATCTCAGAGAATATATCTTCCTCTACCCTTTGTCTTAATAACTGAAAGCCAGTGATGAGACAAGGTCTGTTTGTTTTTGGATAACTGTTAAAGGGTACAATTATGTAGGCCAAGTGCTTTATGTCTGCTGTTAAATCCTGTATTTTATTAGTTCTTTGAAACATGACCGATGAATTGTTGGAGGAACACAGATTAGGTAGTCAATGACTAGCTGAACATGGTAAGATCTCTAGTCCATGTCAGCTGGATTACTATTTATTTCTTGTTTCTGTTAATGCATAAAGTGCTCCTGACACTTTTGAGATTTTTGTATGAATTTACATAAAGTATCATTTCAAGCACCATCACCACAAGATCACCGTGCCCACCTTGCAAGTAGTCAAACCCAGTTGTTTTTTAAATTGTGTCTCCCTCCTTTTAGGTACTGGGTAGGGGTTAAGGGGGGTCAGAGACAGGTGCCCACATATTCTTATTATAATACCAGTGTTCAGGGGATGGAGCATGAATGCTCGAATAAATAATGGCTGATCCACTGTTTAGTGATAGTGAATTCCACATCTGTGACATGTTTTGTGGAGGTATGGGAACAATTCCCCAATAGTTATATGGGGGTCATATTGATAGAAGAAAGAAACAGAATTAGATATTGAAAAATAGACTGGCACGGCAACAAACAAGCAGCAACGTTTCGACCTCTGAGGATTTTATAAAGCATGTTGCTGCGTGTGTGTTACACTATATTAAATTAAATCGTAATTACACTATATATTAGATTAAAAACCTTTTAAACAGGCCTGGATTGCCCATCAGGCAAGCCTGGCAAATGCCCGGTGGATCAAGGGATCTCCTCGACCGGCCCCTTTAGAGCTGGTACTGCCTGACCTCCAGCCCATAGAGGGAGCTCTGTAAGGTGGGGAGATCAAAAATCTCTCTCACCAGCCTGCATACTGATGCACAGTGCAGGCCCTGTGCACATGGTCTACACTTGTCAAGAGGTGTAGACCAGATACTTCTTTCACTGCACCACCAGTGAAAGAATTACTCTACAGCATCCTCTCCTGCCAAGGATCAAGGTAAGGAAGAGGGATGGGGGAGTAAACTGTACATTTTCTTTTTTTTTTTTTTTAAATAATGAATTAGAAATTGAAGTTGTGTTTTTTTTTCCCATGTCCCCCTATCACCGAACAAGCCCTGTCCCTCCCTCACACTGCAGCCCCATGCCACCCTTCTCACCAAGCAGCCCATCCTCCCCTCTCACATCCTGCAGCCCCATGCCCCCCTTCCTACACCCTGCAGCCCGTCCTCCCCTCTCACATCCTGCAGCCCCATGCCCTCCTTCCTACACCCTGCAGCCCCATGTCCCCTTCTCACACCCTGCAGCCCCATGTCCCCCTCCCCACACCCTGCAGCCCCATATCCCGCTTCCACACTCTAGATCTCTTATTCCACCCTCACACAACATCCCCTATTGTCTCTTCCTAACACACACATCGCCTATCACCCCACGCTACACGTGGACTGCCCTGAGGGGTATTAAACAAATATGCCCACTTTGGAGAGGCGTGAATGGCATTGGTGATGACACAATATGTACCCTCTTGGGCCACACCCCTCCTAGGGTTGCTCTGCCTTTAAATGCCCGTGCTGAATTTTTGTCCCAGTCCGGCCCTGTTTCCAGGCGTTACCCACCCCCAGACAGAAGGAATTGTCTGCACCCACCGGACAACCAGGGATATGAATCCCTGAGGGGATTATACATTTTTGTTTAGGGTTTGTTTTAATACATTTTCCCCCAGATATTTCATTCCCCCCTTCCCATAATAGCCCCATTACCCCACTATTGCCCCTTTCCATCATCAGAGCCTCTATCCCCTGACTACTGCACCATCCCTAAATTACAGCCCTAATCCCTTACTACTGCACCTACTTATCAACACAGCTCCCCCCATTACAAGGGAAGGTTAAAGGAACTTAACATGTATAGCTTCGAGGAAAGACGAAACGGGGGATATGATAGAAACATTTAAATACATAAAGGGAATCAACACCGTAAAGGAGGAGACTATATTTAAAAGAAGAAAAACTACCACAACAAGAGGACATAGTCTTCAATTAGAGGGGCAAAGGTTTAAAAATAACATCCAGAAGTATTACTTTACTGAGAGGGTAGTGGATGCATGGAATAGCCTTCCAGCTGAAGTGGTAGAGGTTAACACAGTGAGGGAGTTTAAGCATGCGTGGGATAGGCATAAGGCTATACTAACTATAAGATAAGGCCAGGGACTAATGGAAGTATTTAAAAAATTGGGCAGACTAGATGGGCCAAATGGTTCTTATCTGCCGCCACATTTTATGTTTCTGTGTTTCATCACAGCCCTTACCCCCCACTACTGCATCATCCCTACATCACAGTCCCTTTCGCCCACTACCGCACATGCCCGCCAACATAGCCTCCATCTCCCTAAAAATACCCTATCCCACCAATACAGCAGTTATCCCCGCACCAAAGCGCCTATTCCCTCCATCATAGATAGCCCTTATCCCATCACAGTCCCTATACCCCTCACATACTACAGCCCCTACCCTCCCCCCCATCTCAGTCCCTATACTCCCATCACAGCTTCTATCCCTTTACTACTGCCCCTATCCCCACCATAGTCCTATTATCACTCCCCCATCCCCTATAACAGCCCCTATCACAGCCCTTATGAGTGCACTCTGATGGATTTTAAGCCAGACACCTGGTTGTACAAATCTTTTGATTTTAAGATTTTATCTTAGTAAATATCCAAAGTGCAAATACAGAGAAAATCCACTGATTTTCACGGAAATATTTTATGTGGTAGAAATACTGTTGTAATTTGGACTATTGTAAACTACTCCAATGTTTTATTGAGCACCTGCTGCAGCAGTAATTAATATTAATAATGCTCTTGCCCTCTTGATTCTTTCTCAAAGGTTCATTGAGAGAGTTTATTGTATCAGTAATATACCTGCTTATTGCAAAGAGAAAGAAAACAATTTCTCTCTGAAGTAGGATCATCCTATATTCAGCCTTTATACATTTCAGATATAAATGAAATATCCTGAAAGTCCGTTTGTAGATGTACTTGTATACATGGCTGACGCAAGAATTGTTACAACCCTTGACAAAATCTTAATTTTGCTGAACATTTGTGTATCTCAAATCTCTATTTAGATTGTCTTTTACATATGTATTTTGCTTCTCCAGCTTCTCTCCTAGTCAATCTTTCTCTTCCTTTTTTGTCACAGTATACTTTTCAATATCTTCAAACCCTGTTTCTTTCTTCAGTTTCCTCTGTTCTGCAGTTTTTAGCAACTTTTATTTAACCTCTATTATTTCTATTCCCCAGCCTTTTGCCCTCAAATCTTTTCCCCACTATTCTCTACTGGCATTTCTTTCCCTTATCCATAAGCCTTTGCAGTGGTGGAACTCATAAAGATCGGGTCCTCGTGCAGCGCAAAAGTGGCCAGAAGGTAGGTCCTCAACTGTCGTACAACTATTATAGTGCTTTGCCAGCCGGAGATCTACCAGTTGACCAACTTAAGTCTGTATTTTTGAGCAGTGTTTGTGTGTTTGCATGCAAACAAGTTTTGTATGGAGTGAGTGTATGAATGTAGATGTGTATTGTGTGCAGTGTTGGCATTTGAATGTGGTGGTGTATTTGTGTGTAGCATTAGCATCTCAATGCAGTTGTGTGTTTATATATGCAGTTTTCACATATGAATGCAGGGTTGTGTTTGTGTGTGGTGTAGCCATTTGATTTCAGTGGTTTATTTACATGTAGTGTTGGCATTTAAAATTCATGTCTGTGTTTGTGTGTTTTGGCATTTGAATGTTTATGCACATACACATACAATGCTACACACACAGATGCACACACATCCTGATTTAACACTCTTACAAACACAGATACACACACACACTCATATACACTGACACACAAACATATATACATACTGACACACACGCAGATAATGACACACACACACACACATATATATATATATATACATATATATATATATATATATATATATATATATATATATATATATACACAGACACATGCACAATGACAAATATACATATAGAAATAATAATTTACATATTTTGAGTCACCTTCCACCACACTTTTTAGATGCCGGAATGTGTTTTCCCAGGGATCCAGTGTGATCTGGCACTGCCTGATGTTGATGGGAGTATAAGGCTATTCCAAGCTCTCTCAGGCTGCGCTCCCCTTCCTCCCTCTGCCTTCTTCTAGCCTGTACTCATTTTCTCACAGCACTGCCATTTTGACAGAAGCCTGTTAAAGGGAGTCTGACCTGACTTCTGATTGAAAATGCCCATTGAGTGCCCCCAAGTGCATGGGCCACCCATTACTTAACATTTACATGTTAAAAAGAGAAATATTAACAACAATCTTCTCTACTGCTTACCTTTTGAACAGTGAGAGTGGCATGAACCCTATTAATCTAGTGAGTGGGCATGTAGTCTACATCTCCAGCATGTACAAATAGTTGTCAGTGTACTCTCTGGTCCTGCATAAATGAATGTGTCAGGAGGGTAACCTGGCAGCAGTGCAATGACGCAGGGTCATAATGGAAGATGCAGGCCACACATTCCCTCTCAACAAAAAGGAGAACTGAGCTAGCCCGTGGACATATTTTTATTTTGACACTTGTCCACAAACTGACAAGTGTCCCCTTTGACCCAGCACTCTAGGTGAATACCCAATACACCTTACAGTAGTGTGTGCCTAGGGCAGTGTTATTTTTGTTGATGTCACCAATAACAATATATGCTATTCTACTAGGTTAGGGTTGCTTATGGATTAGGGACTGCAGTGATAGAACCCACCGTAAAACCGGATGTTAAGTTAATGAGTCAGGGATTGAGAACACAATGTTGGCAATATATAGACATAATATGTTGGTGGCTCTCCACAGTCATTACAGTAGGTAAATATGAAATCATGTAATTTGATTTATACATTATGCAAATAATAATCCAAATACTTATATAATATATATATATATATATATATATATATATATATATATATATATATAAAACTAAATATTTTATTTTTCAGTAAAACAACACTTTTCTTTTTTGTATTCACCCACAAGTAATTTGTGAAGACCTTCAGTTTTTATTTAATAAAAAAAAAAAAAAAACATACACATTAGAGCTGGCTATAATAAAAAACGTATTAGTAAAATAATCTTGCACTATATAAAGCCACTTTGTAGTTCTAAGTGATCTTTGGATGACAGGTTCTCTTTAAGATTAATATGCTGATGGGGACAGACTCTAACAGAACAATGCTGTGTTATTATAACATATGGAGTTCTCAGGGAGGCTGGGGGCTATGGCAAATCCTTTGAAAGTGCCATTCTGCCCACAGGTTTCCAGTTGGAAGGTGTGCAGCAGAATCCCAATTAAAGTTCTTGCAAGGGAAAACACCATAACAAATGTTTATCACCCCAGTTAATTATATAACATCTGACCCATTATCTGGAATTTACAAATTACAGTTTGTCATTTAATTTCCATTTACAATAGAATCGATTTATGGGGATTTAAAATAATACAAATTGTAATTTAAAGTTATTAGGGGTAGTATTCGTGATTAGACAAATACAAATACGTATTAAATTTGTATTGCTACATTTAATTAATTATACATCTTTGATCCATGTATTTATGCGTTATCAGATTAAATATATTCAACTGACTTCACAAAGCTTGCAAGGGACAACTGAAATAATATATATATTTCAGTAAAAAAATTAAATAAGATATTTTGATACAAAGGTCTATCCAGCGACAGCTTATCCATAAGGTGGCATAGTGCCTGGCTAAGACAGGATCAATAGAGTCAATAGATCTCCCTGAACAGCCCCGTGCTCCTTCAATTCATCACATGAGCATGAAAACACCTTTGTCCTGCCACAGGTTAATGGAGTGGACAGATTAAAAAACCTTCTCAAAAGTTCTCCCCCGCCACTCAGACTCCACACCACACAACCTCCCCCAAACACATATAACTCAGCCACACTCAGACTCATCACACACAAAACTCAGACTCCAACACACACACAATTCAACCACCACACACAGGCATATTCAGCCTTCCCCACAGTGCACGATCTAAATAATGGTTCCAAAAAAAGGTTGAGCACTGACTAAATGTGAGGATCCCAAGATACCATAGTAATTAACAAAAATGTGTTCAGCACTCCTCTTTGTAAATTGAAAAAGATCCATAGGTAACTGTTGCAAATTTATCACCATAAAATCAACGCAGATTTGAACAGAAGAATGCTGGATAACTAATAAGACATATTCATAAATGTCCCAAATATGCATTATTGAAAGCAAAGAAGGCATAAAAGAGACATTTAAAAGGGTAAAATAAAAGGGCGTGCTGTGTCTTTAAATCTTTAAAGTTGATATTGGTGCCACACAAGTGTAAACTGCACTGTGCAGAAAAGTGCAGAAAAAAATATTTCAAAGTTCCACAACTTACAAAATGATATTTTCTCAAACCACTCAAAGAGGTAACAGATATCCATACACATATAAGATAAAACAAGGGAAAGGGCAAAGAGGACATATATAGTGTGATATTGTTTCAACACTGAAAAACAATAAAAATGAGAGATACACACTCACAAGTGTGAGCAGATAAGTCTGCTCGAACTATAAGGGCTCCAAACAAAACTGCCTGCATTTCCTTTGGGATCACTGTTTGGATGTAGTGAGTATATAGATAAGGCCACTAAGTGTATTATGTTAACTAATCAACATGCTTATATACCCTGTGCATACAGTATATACATGCATACATAAATACATAGAGGTGTGTGTGGTGTGTAATAATTAGTTTTTATGTGGAGGTGCAATGACATTGCAGCCTGTATGTTTATAATCAAATTTGAGCTGTAATATTTGTAGGATATATGTTGTGCTGAACCCTGTCAGATGTATATGACTAGTGATGTCGCGAACACAACATTTTCTGTTTGCGAACGTCGAACGGGAACTTCCGCAAACGTTCGCGAACCGGCGAACCGGGCGAACCGCCATTGACTTCAATGGGCAGGCGAATTTTAAAACCCACAGGGACTCCCTTCTGGCCACAAAAGTGATGGAAAAGTTGTTTCAAGGGGACTAACACCTGGACTGTGGCATGCCGGAGGGGGATCCATGGCAAAACTCCCATGGAAAATTACACAGTTGATGCAGAGTCTGGTTTTAATCCATAAAGGGCATAAATCACCTAACATTCCTAAATCACAATGGATATGGATTGACACCTGACATATGACATATTGACACCTTGACATATGGATTGACACCTGTCCTCAGAGACCATGATACACACTGACACAGAGCAGAATAGAGACTGTTCCCCCTACATAGGGTCACTTAGCAGATATTGATTGACACCTGTCCTAAGGATCCCTGATACACACTGACACAGAGCAGAATAGGGACTGTTCCCCCTACATAGGGTCACTTGGCAGATATGGATTGACACCTGTCCACAGAGACCTAATTGTGTAATAATGGTAATACTATTACCTATTATATAATCTTGGCAGGGGCAAGGAAATTCCCTCTAAATAGATGGGTATAGGCAGAGAGTATGGAGACCAGAGTGATAAAGTGCCAATAAGGTGATATAAAGTTAAATGTATCACATACACACAGCCATCCTTTCTCTTAGCTAGTTTCCAGAAATGCTGGATAGGTAGAAGGACTATAAAGACCCAAAAAATCCTCTAACCTAGCCCTAATCTCCTTAAACACCTTCAAGGGTGTTCTAAGCTAAAGCTCAATCTAAACGTTTAGATGACTGCCTGATTTCCCATCACAGATGCTGGCTAGGAATAACAGTGTGCAAGACAAAGAGTGGGTCTAAGTGCCCATAGTGCAGTAAAGTGTCCCTAGTGAAGTGAAAAAGAGAATAACGAGCTGGCGCCCAAGAGAATAACGAGCTGGCGCCCTATCAGGGGACGTGTATATGGTATCGATTTTAGGAACCGGGAGATGGAAAAAGATGCTTGGTCGGTCCTCCTACTTCAAATTTGGGGCACTGCGCGTGCAATCTAATGTGCCACCAGATAGGAGTGGTGTGTTAAGTAGTACTATTCCTATCAGTTTAATCCCTGTTATGTGCTTTTTTTTGGTTTGGGTTTTGAAGCCACAGTGCAGAACCAGAGGGCCGAAAAATTAGGCATGTACACATGCCTGAAAAATTAGGTATTGCTGCAGCCGCTGCTGTAGCAGCGGCCAGAAAAATTGATGTTTGTTTCCCAAGCAGAAAGTGCCCTAAAACATTGCGGCTTGAACCCTAGTTGGTGGCGGATAAGTCACGCAAGTCAACCGGCATTCAGAGCTAAAATACAGCAGCGTGTGGACCATTTTTAGCCCAAGGCAGCTCATCTCATCAGGCCTTTTTTAGTCGAATGTATCGCCCACTGTCAGTTCCTTCGGGATCCATCCCTTATTCATCTTAATAAAGGTGAGGTAATCTAGACTTTTTTGACCTAGGCCCCTTTCTGCTTATACCGGGGGTCTAGTAGCGTGGACAACCAGTACAGGTCATTCTCCTTCAGCCTTTTTATACGAGGGTCCCTCAACAGGCACGACAGCATGAAAGACCCCATTTGCACAAGGTTGGATGCCAAGCTACTCATTTCCCGTTCCTCCTCCTCAGTGATCTCAATGAAGGTATGTTCTTCCCCCCAGCCACGTACAACACCACGGGTACCAGATAGGTGACAACGAGCACCCTGGGATGCCTGTTGTGGTTGGTCTTCCTCCTCCTCCTCAAAGCCACATTCCTCCTCTGACTCCTCTTCCTCACAATCCTCTTCCAGCGTTGCCGCAGGTCCAGCAAGCGATGCTGATACGGCTGTTTCTGGTGGTGATGGTGACCACAACTCTTCCTCTTACTCTTCACGCTCATCTACGGCCTGATCCAGCACTCTTCACAGGGCACGCTCCAGGAAGAAAACAAATGGTATGATGTCGCTAATGGTGCCTTCGGTGCGACTGACTAGGTTTGTCATCTCCTCAAAAGGACGCATGAGCCTACAGGCATTGCGCATGAGTGTCCAGTAACGTGGCAAAAAAATTCCCAGCTCCCCAGAGGCTGTCCTAGCACCCCGGTCATACAAATATTCATTAACGGCTTTTTCTTGTTGGAGCAGGCGGTCGAACATTAGCAGTGTTGAATTCCAACGTGTCGGGCTGTCGCAAATCAAGTTCCTCACTGGCATGTTGTTTCGCCACTGGATATCTGCAAAGTGCGCCATGGCCATGTAGGAACGCCTGAAATGGCCACACACCTTCCTGGCCTGCTTCAGGACTGCTATTCAATCTATTACAGTGTAAAAAAAATGTTGTTTTTAAATGCAAGCTTAAGCTATTGTGACACCAGATATGAGTGGTGGCACTGGGCAAGTGGGCACAGTATCCACTATGAGCCTGACACAGAAGCTGGCAGACAACTAACTGCTATTCAATCTATTACAGTGAAAAAAAAAATGTTTTTAAATGCAAGCTTAAGCTATTGCGACACCAGATGTGCGTGGTGGCACTGGGCAAGTGGGCACAGTATCCACTGTGAGCCTGACACAGAAGCTGGCAGGCAGGCAACTGCAATTACATTACACAAAAAAACAAACAAAAAAAAAACAGACTGATGTTCTAGCCCTAAAAATTGCTTTTTGGGGTGCTGTCCTTACAGCAGAGATCAGATGAGTCCTTCAGGACTGTAGTGGACACTCAGTACCCTAGCCTAGCTATCAATGTCCCTATCAAATGAGCAGCAGCTACACGTTCCCTCATCTATCTAAGAATGCAGCTTCAGAATGAATCTAAAATGGATGCTGTACAGGAGGTGGGAGGGTCTGGAAGGGAGGGTCTGCTGCTAATTTGCTGGAATGTGTCTGCAGACCGTGAGGCACAGGTTCAAAGTTTACTCAATGATGACGAATAGGGGGCGGATCGAACCGCGCATGTGTTCACCCGCCTTTGCAAACGCGAACACGCTATGTTCGCCAGGAACTATTCGCCAGTGAACAGTTCGGTACATCACTATATATGACACCTGAAATACATTTTGTTTTTCACATATATGAATGAACTATGCATGAATGCACATTGAGTTCATTGCATGAGTATCCATTGCCCTTGGATGCTTCCACACTTGGTAGTGTTACAGTGTGGGATTACAATGAATTTTATTGCGGCATTTACTATTTGTTTTACACAATATACCTTCCAGTTTAAAGGTGAAACACTTTTTGTTGTGACACAAAGGTTAATTATTCATTAAAAAAAGAGAGACATTTATTGGATATAAAAATATTGACCGTCGTCAGTATTGGGTACAACCACCTAGGTTGCACATAGTCACTGTGCCGAGTTATTATTCCTCTTGGATATTTCCACTATTTATGGTATTATAACCTGGAATTAAAAAGGTAAAGGCAGAAAAGTGAAATACAGCAATTAAATGTTTTGACAGATTAAAATAAAAATAAAGCCTTGAAAAGTTAAATTTGATGGGATATTTTATTCAGGAAAAGACACATTTATGGAAATATTGATTCATGCCCCATGATGCTTTCTCAGCTGTCCTGTACGTTTTTAGATTTTTTTTTTTTCATATTTTGCAACATTAAGAAACAAAATAGATTCAATACTGAATTTGTTGACCAGTTGATGATCATTTCAGAGATGTTTTAAAACTACAGCTTTCATGATGCTTTGTCATTCTAAAACCATTCTAATGGTATGTGAAGCACCATGGGATTTGTAGTTCCACAAAATCGGTCAATAAACCTTTTGGGTACCCCTGTTTTAGAGTGTTTGCAAATGACTGTGTAATAGATATATGATATAAAGAAAGAAATGTATGGAATTAGAGGGGCTAAGTTAGGTGTGTGTCTATAGTACTGATTTGAAGAATGTTCATTTAATGACAGATGAATGTCATTATCGCTGATATATTTTGAGTTTGCTACCTAGGGCTATTTTTTTCCAATTAAAGTAAAATTCACAGTATAACCATTTATTTTAAGATGCTAACAAATTAACAGATCAATGTGAATAATTTTTTTTACATATGAACACGTGTCTGCTTTTGCACAAATATTCATGATATGGTTCATAATAACTCTGTGTAAAATATGACAGATTTCTGTGTGAATTAACTGATTTTGCTCAAAGCTTAGAAAATGACAAATTGCCGTGAATATGACTTGACAATCATATAATTAACTTATTTTAGAAAACCTCCACTTGAACATTCAAAGAGTTTTTATAGAATTTAATCTCAAATGCTATTCAAAATTACATGTACACAGTAACATATATTGAAAGAACGTTCACGTACGTCAAGTCCAATTGTGTGCAATGAACTAAGGATGGTTGTTCTCTGACTGTGCTTTTGAAACACTGTAAAACTACCAAGCACAAGACGTAACAGCATATGTGAATGTATGATACAATTGTGGGATGGTGAACTAGATGGACGCAAGTTTCTTTTCAGCTATGTAACTATGTAACTATGTAACCACACAATGTGATTCTAAATGCAACTTTACGAATATCTGAGCAGTGTTCAAGACGTACTGTATTGATGACCATCTTGAAGACCAAGAGATGGGTAATGCATGGCAGGCTAATATGGTGAGATATGAGAAAAAAATTAGGAGGCAACAAATACCCATTTTAGCAAATTTCTGTCAATCAATACAATCACAGAAGAAAACACTATAAACTAGACTGTGAATACATTAACCTGGATAAAAACAGTGATCATCAGCTTTAGCACATCAGACTACTAACTGATGTGAATGGCAGCATGTTCCCAAGCGAAAATAAAGTGACACTACTGTGATGAAACTAACATGCCATTTTGGACTTTTATGTTTTATTGGTTCGGTAGCTGCAACTACCGAACACCGACCACCCCCACGGCTCATTATCTTCCAAGGAAACTGTCAATTAAGCACTCTCCCTGCGTGGCCGCCGTTCGTATAGACGAACGCCACATGCAAGAGAAAATGGCGACCATCTTGTCCACACGAAAGGAGGCAGCGGGACTTGGTCGTCGAGTGTCTGGAACTAAAATCGGACACTCAACTTCCCGAACACCAGTCAAAGTATACGAATGCCTGCTTCCTTTTCCTGAACAGCCAGGAGAGCGCTGTTTGGTAGTTTGATTCCCATTAACAGGAGAAGAATCGCTGCTATGAGCCAGGGGGTTCCATTCATGCATTTATTCGTTTTTGTGACTTTTCGAAAAAGAATGACCGCACAGCCTAAACTCCTGGAACTGTTTCTGGGCAGGAGCCTCGTGTGCGGTCGGTCCAAAATGGACTTTCACAAAATTACAAAACCCCTGAACTAATCTGGGTGATTTTTGGATATGTTGATCACCCAGATCAGGGCTATCAGGTGATATAACATTTATTGGGATTTTATGTGTTTTGGGGTATTTTTCAAGTTTTATGGAAAACTTGTTTTTTCTGCCTGGAGATAATTGAGTTATAACTTTATCTGACTCATTTATCTCACAGGCAGAGAGGAGGGAATTATCTGTTTGTGTTGGGGGTGTCACACTTTGTCACTGTGTTATTATTAGTTGTAAATTTTGTGTCCCTGTCCCCCACAAGGTCCATGTGGGAGCGCCCCTTGCATGAGGACTTGCATGAAAGCCAGTGTGGCACCAATTAAAATCCTTCCTGTTGTACCCTTCATGAAGTCTAGGCACATGTTTGGGTAACTTTATACTTGCTGGGGAGAAAACGACTTGGATGCGGCATTTTTCTGGAACTGTTCAAATCTACACCTGAACTGCAAGCTATCATCACTCAGGCTCAGCAGTTCGGGAGGAAATAGGCGAACAGGGTATCTACTATACCAGCGTTCGTAACAACTACAATTTGTATAATAGAGAGGGCTTGAAACAGGTCTGCAAAGAGGCACACCCAATTCCAGTCCTATTACCCTAATGGAAATTACTGAGTAAAGGTAATTGGCATACAGTGCCTAATATACATATGCATAGAAAATGAAAAACTTTATTGTCCGATACTGGATAAACACATCTAGATATCCCAGACACCATAAAAGTGAAAAAATAATAATAATGAAAATAAGATTATAGTAAGTATAAAAATAGGACCAACTGCTGGAGCTGATGTGTACAAAGTGTACTAAATACGAAATAGCCAGATAGTGATACTGATGAAGTGGAAACAGTATCTAAGGGGATATATATAGTGTATACATAGGTAGATACAATAAGGTAACTCAGAGAGTATCTGGGAAGTCCATAGCAGACCCCAGATGAAATAGAGTCATGATCGGGAAAACTGACAGTGGATAACATAAGAAATTGCTCTCCCCTATTATGATAGTCTCTGATAGCACCTAAATGTAGGTAACTGAGCACACAGTTATATCCTGATAGATTCAGGGCATAAGTATCAAACAGTAAAAAACAAAAAACGGCATGAATAAACCTACATAGTGTAAAGTATATAACATCTAAAACCCATATCTGAGTTTAGACTCCACACTTCTGTGGATTTTTAAATTTAGACTGCTCTGCAGCTGCTTTTAGCCTAGGGTTCTGGGTCTTTCTCAGATGTGGGTTTATCTAGCTCTCGATAGGCAGTTCACTACTCCTCCAGTTGAAGCACAGCTTACCTGAGCGACACCGGATACCACAAGCATGATAAGCACTCAGTTGTTCAGTTGTTAACTACTCCTTAAGATTAGCACAGCATACCTGAGCGATACCAGACAAGTATGATAAGCATTCAGTTGCTCTTTCCATTCTAGCGGGCACTTTTTCCCAGCGACTCTTCCAGCACAGTACTGAATAATCTATCCTGTGACCCAGAGATTAATTAGTGCACTATCTATATTAAGAGTCCATTGAGGGATCTGCAGTACTATCCTGGACGCTATCCCTTATCTGCCAATTAAGCCTAGAACCTGTTTTTTGGAGGGTTATCTACTAAATATCTACTTTAGATTTGATATACTTTACATTATAGAGGTTTATTCAAGCTGTTTTTTTGTTTTTTACTATCTGATACTAATGCCCTGAATCTATCAGGATACAACTGTGTGCTCTGTTACCTACATTTAGGTGCTATAAGAGACTATCATAATAGGGGAGAGCAATCTATTATGTTATCATCTGTCAGTTTTCCAGATCATGACTCTTTTCATCTGAGGTCTGCTGTGGACTTCCCAGATACTCTCTGACAAGCCATATACCTACTTGATCGTGCTGTACTTAGAGCCACACATACAGATTTACATTACTTTGAGCTTGACTAGTTATACGATTTACCCATTCTGTTGCCACTTGGCTAGTACAACTAGGGTTACCTTATTGTATCTACCTATCTATACACTGTATATCTCCACTTAGATACTGTTTCCACTTCGTCAGTATCACTTTCTGGCTATTTCGTAATTAGTACACTTTGTACACATCAGCTCCAGCAGTTGGTCCTATTTTTATACTTACTATCATCTTTTTTTTTTTTCAATTATTATTATTTTTTCACTTTGTTTGTGTATGGGATATTTAGATGTGTTTATCCAGTATTGGACAATACAGTTTTTAATTTTCTATGCACATGTATATTAGGCACTGTATGCCAATTACCTTTACTCAGTAATTTCCATTAGTGTAATAGGACTAGAATCAAGTGTGCCTCTTTGCAGACCTTTTTCAAGCCCTCTCTATTATCTCTTTTCTCTGGGTTAGGCCCTGTATTACGCCACAACAACTACAAATTTGGTGGGAGCTTCTCTCTCTCCTGTTTTGTATATCCCTACAATTTGTGTAAACCCAAATACTGTAAATTATTCTAAAACCGATTATTGCATGCTTTACATGCCACCTGCAATTACATTTGCAAGTAGCCAAGCAGCCATGTGGGTATTTGACCAAATGAGTTATATACTGTACATTGTAGATGGATAACAATGGTCAACCATCAAAAAGGATGGAAGATATGATGTACTGTAATACAGATGCAGACATGTGTAAGAATATTGAGAATCCAACACTGTAAGCAGTGTTAATGTTGGCTGCAAATTTCAATTTAGTTTTAGTCATAATCTTTTCACTAAAAAGCCATTTTAGTGTTCGTCCTATTTATCATCTGAATTGTTTTAGTTTTAGTCTAGTTTTAGTTGAGTAAATCTCCAGTAGGTTTTAGTCAACACAACTAAAATCTCATGGGTTTAGTTAAAGCCTATCTCTGTCTATGTGCCCCTTTCCCAGCCCATCTGTGTCTCTTTGTGTCCCCCCAGCCCCTCTAGGTGTTTCTCAACCAAGCCCTGGTCTGTCTCGTTTGCCCCTTCCACAGCCCCTCTATGTCTCTTTGTGTGTTTCCCAGCCCCTTTGTGTGTTTCTTTCTCCCCATTGCCCCATTTGTGGATCTCCTCCCCCAGTACCTTTTCTCTTTCTCCTCCAGCCCTTCTATATCACTTTGTGTCCCCCCCAGCTCCTCCATGTATCTCATCTCCCCCACGTGTCTCATTCCCCCAGCCGGCCATGTGTCTCAAATACTCCCCCTGCCCGTCCACTTATTTCATTCCCCCAAAACCCCTCTACATGCTCATTTTCCCACCAGTTCATGTGCTCATTCTCTCACCAGTACCATCCATTTGTCTCATTCTCCCAGCCCCCTTATGTATCTCATTCTCCCAGATCCCTTATGTGTCTCATTCTCTCAGCCCTCTCATGTGTCTTATTCTCCCAGTCCCCCATGTGCTTCAATCCTTCATGCCCCTCATGTGTCTCATTTATTCTCTTCCTTCCCTGATGTGTTTAACCCGCCAGTGTTGATTTTTGATGGAAAATTTGAATTTAGTTTTAGTCATAGTCTTTTGATTAAAAAGCCATTATAATTGTAGCCGTATTTTAGCCAACTGAACTGTTTTGGTTTTAGTCTAGTTTTATTCGGCTAAATCTGAAATATTTTAGTCGACTAAAATCTGACTAAAATTGTTAGTGGACAAAATTAACACTGCCTGTAAGCAACTGTCCTTCATAAAAAATACTGCATGGTAAAGTAACTTTGTGATTATTTCATTTAGAGATACTGAGAAATTAAAGTATCAGGACCATATGGCAGTTCATTCAGTATAAGACTGCAAGTAAGCAAATATATAATTATGTCTACCACCTTCATCCATTTGGGTTTACATTGGGCTTCTGGTTTGCCACGTAACTATATAGACACTAATCCTACAAAGCATACCGTCTCTTGATTATTATCTGTTACTTCTATCTGTATAATTATTATCAGGTGATTACCCATACATTGTAATGACATGATAAAATAGGTTTCAAAAAAAGTCATTTAGGTAATTTGTAGCAAAGATAGTCCAACACTTTCCAGTATTTATTGTTTTCTCTATATCATGTATGCATGTGCTGTATGATTGGCTTACCTAAAGAAGCATGGATATTGTGAGTACTATATCCCAGGTGTTTTATTGGGCATCATCCTCCATTTGCACTTTATTTACATTTAAACTCATTTTTTTTTTGTTACATCAATTCTCTTTGCCAATAGCAACCAACCAAATTACTTAATGACTAGATAATCGTGAGTGTAAGTGTGGGTAAAATACATGCAGGGTAATTCACTAATGTAGGAATTGGCCAAGAAGTGGCCTCCAGTTGGTGCAGATCACAGAAATCTCTCCTTCTGGGTCAACTAATCTCTTGCGGGTCAGAGCACATGCTGGGGATTCCCGTGGCTACACTCTGCCTCATTGAATGCTTGGACTGTGAGGAACATATTATTGATGTGTGCTCTCACACTAGATCACTAGGCAAATTAACGCTGAGTGAACATGCAGGGACCCTAGCTAATAATGTGTGTAAATGTGTGAATGTGGTGTGTCTCTGTTGTGTCCCCTTTTTGCTTATCATAATGCAAGGGGTGGGGGGGGGTGGGGGGGGGAGGGGAGCACACACAACACAGCCACATACATTACACCTTACCAACCCCCACTACAGAAACACACATTACAAAAAGCCAAAGCACACTACAGCAACACACATTACACACACCACAGCCACACACATTGCACACAGTCAACACATGCCACAACTACATACATTTAACATAGTCAACACGTATCACACCCACACACACATTGATCAAGTCAACACACATTAGTGTCACACACGACACACAGCCAGCAGACATTTTACACACAGCTAGCACACAACACATCCACACACAGTAGAGGCAGCCAGCACACACCAGACATACACATACAGCCATTACAGACACACGTACTATAAGAGGGGATGACAGAGAGAGAGATTATTGGGAGGCAGAGTCTGAGACACTAGGGGTTATTCAATAATCTAAAATAAATTTACACAAATGAAATCCAAATCAAAAAACTAAGGCAAAAAGTTGACTATAGCAGAGTTGGAGATTTTTTCCAAATCAGCTTTTTCTATCTCAGTTTTTCCATTTTGATTCAATTTTCGAAAATTCTAAGTTTGTTTACTAACCAAGTCAAAGCCTAGGGTAAATAGATTGTCATGATGAACACGTAGATTGACCTACCAGATTTTTTATTTTTATTTCCAACCTGCACTCATGTCTTCTATAATATAAAAGTTATAGATTATTTGTTTAAGTTCAATTTAGATTTTTTTTATTTTTTTTTATTTTACTGACCCGACACTGATGTATATTAACTTAACTTGATAACATTAAAAAGGTAGGAAGTAGAAGTATATGCTGTAATCATGCAGGGTTTACGATGGATAAGTTAAGTTCCCTTATTGCACTTCTTCGGGTTTAAGGGTTGTTGGCCATCGTTTCACAATAACATTATCAACAATATGTGACATATTTTAACTCTCAACAGTAAATTGTTTTAACCCAGAAACGTGTGCAGTTTGTCCTAGGTGAAATCTAGTGTACAAGGACAATTCAAAAATACTATATAACATTCACAAATAATCAGAATGTAGTGTAAAGATCAAAGGTAAAAGCGCACACACAATACCAGAAAAATTTTACCTGTAATATATACAATTATGGTAACCAATAGTAGAAATTCCTGGTATATACTTGTAGAGGACGTATATGGTGGTATATATCACCTATATAAAAATATAATAAAATAGCAAAAACATAGTGTAATCTGTATAAAATATAATAAAGGTGAAAATTGAAGAGCTGAAACCACTCATAATTTGTTGAGCCGATTAGAAGTTGGCTCAGAACTTATACAGCATACATGTCTCATTCATGGATATAGATGAGATTTTCCTTTGGATGGACTCTTTGGACTTTCAGGAACCAGGGATTTTGAGTAGAGAAGAGGTTCTTCCCTTGGATAAATTCTCTGATTATTGTCCAATCTCATATAATGAGATATAAAGTCAGGAGCCAAAAGTAGGAAATATACTTGCCGAACATCCATAAGGACGCAGAAAATCCACCTGGTCGTCCAATAGTGTCTGGAATCGACTCTGCACTTTCTTTTTTATCCCAATATATAGACTTCCACCTCCAAACTTTAGTAAGAAACACCCCTTCTTTTTTACAAGACTCGATGAGTCTACTGAACATCTTGAACTCCTTCAAGTGGCAGGATGATTATCTGTTAGCCACGTGTGATGTATCTAGTTTGTACACTATTATACAACATGAAAAAGGATGTGAGGCTGACGATTTTCTTCTTAAAACCTCTAAAAAGTATGGAGAGAAGCAAAAGACTTTTATTTTAAAAGCAATACAAATGATTTTACAGAATAATTACTTCTGGTTCGAGGGTGAATTTTTTTACAAATTAGAGGGACAGCCATGGGGACCAAGTTTGCGCCAAGCAATGCCAACCTTTTTATGTCTTTTTGAGAGGAATCATTTGTTTTTAAGGGGCATGACTATGGCGCAAACTCGGTCCTTCACAAAATATACATTTACAACATTTTTATTATTTGGAAGGGGTCTCAAGAAATATTTTTTACCTTTTTTGAATTTCTTAATTCTCATAATTTGGGTATTTCTCTGACTAAAAGTGTGAGCACAGACAGTGTGGATTTTTTAGATCTTAATATTTTTATTAAAGATAATGTTTTAATGACAAAAACTTTTTTTAAACAAGTTGATGTTAATAGTTATATTGAATTGGAGAGTTATCCTCACCGCTAAAAAACATACCCAAGGGGCAATTTTTAAGGATGCACAGAAATTGCACTAATCAGGAAGATTATATTGCTCAAGCTACTGTTCTTAAGAATCAACTGGTCCAAAAGGGATATGATGAAGCGGCTTTACAAGATAATATAAATCATGTTGCTAAAACAGACAGATCACTCCTTTTACAATATAAGAACAAAGATAATCGTGACCGCCAGAAAGAACAGATCTCTTTAATTTTTAATTTTTCTAGCAATATTGGAGCGGTAAAGAAAATTATCAATAAAAACTGGCACTTTTTGCAACAAGAAGAAGATATACACCAGTTTATAGGCACCAAACCTAATTTTATTTTTAGGGGAGCTAAGAATCTCAAACAGATTTTAACAACTAGCTTTATAAAGAGCAAACTCCCTAAAAACTTTTTAACTGATTGGACACGAGAACAGAAGGGCTTTTATCATTGTGGAACTTGTAATGAGTGCTGTAATACAACAAGATCCAACAAAAAAAATAGAGAATTTTTATTCTATTATCACAAATAAAAAATATGCAATTGAATCTTTTATTTCATGCCATTCCTCCAATGTCATTTATCTTTTAGAATGCACCTGTGGGTTTCAATATGTGGGTAAGACTTCTCGATAATTGAAAATCAGAATTGGTGAACACCTTAGAAATATAAAGACCACACCACACCACAGTGACCACACCACAGTGTGTCCAAACATTTTTATGAACATCACAATTCAGATCCAAAATATTTGAGTCTTTGTGGAATTGAAAAAATAAGCAGAAATTGGAGAGGGGGGGATATAGCAAAGACTCTTAGTATTAAAGAATCCAAGTGGATCTTTGAATTATGCACCTTAACTCCTAAAGGTCTTAACATCGATTTTGAAATTAAAGGGACACTATAGTCACCTGAACAACTTTAGCTTAATGAAGCAGTTTTGGAGTATAGAACATGCCCCTGCAGCCTCACTGCTCATTCCTCTGCCATTTAGGAGTTAAATCCCTTTGTTTATGAACCCTAGTCACACCTCCCAGCATGTGACTTGCACAGCCTTCCATAAACACTTCCTGTAAAGAGGGCCCTATTTAGGCTTTCTAAATGGCAAGTTCTGTTTAATTACGATTTTCCTATCCCCTGCTATGTTAATAGCTTACTAGAGCCTATAAGAGCCTCCTGTATGTGATTAAAGTTCAATTTAGAGATTGAGATACAATTATTTAAGGTAAATTACATCTGTTTGAAAGTGAAACCAGTTTTTTTTTTCATGCAGGCTGTGTCAATCATAGCCAGGGGAGGTGTGGCTAGGGCTGCATAAACAGAAACAAAGTGATTTAACTCCTAAATGACAGTGAATTGAGCAGTGAAATTGCAGGGGAATGATCTATACACTAAAACTGCTTTATTTAGCTAAAGTAATTTAGGTGACTATAGTGTTCCTTTAATAATATTTTATAATATATATATTTTTTATTGAGATCTCTCTTCTTTGAACTCTTTTATAAGATTTGTGTTTGTTTCTCTTTTTTAGAAGTGTTTTAGTGGGGCAATTTACTAATTGTGACTATAGGCACATTTGTCTATTGTCTATAGAAATATATATATTTCATGTATGCATTTGATTTAGAATTGATGAGAATGTTTTTTATGAGATGATAATCATTTTTATTTTTGTTTCTTTTTTGTACATCTTTACATATCACTATTATTTATCGGACTTGGTGTGCCATGTTTAAAAATGGCATATTTTCCTCCACTGGAGCATAAAGACTATAATATATGGACTACTACAAGTAAGGAAGGAGGAAAGATACATTCTTCAACGATCCGGCGAAATCGGAAGTGACATGACGGACGAAGTAACACGTCACCGGAAGTGACGTTACGGACTCAATCCGGTCGTTCCATGTATCCTCCGAATAGCATAGACACCAACAGGTTATCTATCTTGTTGTTGTTGTCGTCGCTAAGGAGGCATTTTATATATCTATGGACATTTATATTTCTAATAGTTTTTTTCTTTAGATGTTTTTTTATTATCTTTTGGGATACCAAGATGGCACCCAAATTATGTCCGAAAACCGGATGTGTGGCCATATTGGAGGTGGCCGTGTACATCCGGTTATGACCAAATAAAGAAATGGGTGTCAACTTTTTTCACATGTTTAATTAATTGTATTCTTATTGTTGTAACCTTTATAAATTGTTTCTATGCTCACTTTGATGTTGACCAGCACCTGAGGAGACCACACAATAGTGGTTGAAACGCGTTGTGCATATTTTTATTTTATTTATGTAAAGAAATAAACCTTTTTTAAAAGTACATTTCCTACTTTTGGTTCCTGACTTTATATCTCTTTATATGAGATTGTACAATAATCAGAGAATTTATCCAAGGGAAGAACCTTTTCTCTACTCCAAATCCCTGGTTCCTGAAAGTCCAAAGAGTCCATCCAAAGGAAAATGTCATCTATGTCTATGAATGAGACATGTATGCTGTATTTCTAATTGGCTCAACAAATTGTGAGTGGTTTCAGCTCTTCAATATTCACCTTTATTATATTTTATACAGATTACACTATGTTTTTGCTGTTTTATTACATTTGTATATAGGTGATACATACCACCATATAAATCCTCTACAAGTATATACCAGGAATATCTACTATCGGTTACCATAATTGTATATATTACAGGTAACATTTTTCTGGTATTGTGTGTGCGCTTTTACTTTTGATCTTTACACTACATTTCGGTTTCTAAGTATATGTGGTGACAATATACTTTGGTATTTTAGCTGCACCTTTTATTTCCTTTAAGCGCCACCTATAATATTTGTATTACAAATAATCAGAAGGTGGTTGACATTTACAAATATTTTTTAACTTTTTGTTCTCTTCACAAAACATGAATGATTGAGTCAGTAGACATGGCATCAAATAATTTAATAGCCCATTTATGGTAACTAAATATTATAGGAGGTCCAAGTGGTTCCAGCCCAGTCCTTGAGGAACACCAACTGTCCATAATATATGCATTTCCCAGTTATTTTCCACTGGGCATATAACAAAACCTGAACTATTGGTGTTAATTGAGGACTACATTGAGATCCACCACAGTAGACATTATGACTGTGGTCGCAGGCCAATCCTAAAGGATTATCCTACACATCATAAAGGAAACTGGCCTTGAGAAAATGAGACGTTTAGAATTAATCTTATTTAGAATTTATTGCAGTGCCATTATATTAATATAAATTAATTAATAATAATTCATTTTGGTCCAACATCCAGTAACATTAAGAATGATTTCCACAACCATTTTTTTAAGAGGCCCTAAACATTTTTTTTTTAAATATTGCTTATTTCACAAACTATTAGGGTAATATGTCATCTACATTTTACGGGGCATGCCATTTTTATCACCCTTTGGAAAACGTTAAGTTTCCATGATCCCGTAGAATCCAAACTAGTTTCATCAGCAATAGTCATCTAATCATTCCCAGACTGAGAAATTTGTTTTCACATAGTAATAATAAAGGGACCCAAAGCAAGAACCACTCATCTTAAGATTTTAAAAAATAGCCTCTGACTGCAGCAGAATCCACCAACAAACCCAGTTGCGCTTAGCAAATTAAAACATGTAAGATAAAGTGTCAAGTTAATAAATAATTAGCTAATATATGCCTCTTTCACAGTTATTAACTAGATTATCTATTTAGCAAGCAACCTGTGAAGAATGTATTGCAAAGGGTTAAAACCTGTGCAGTTGAGTGATGTTTTAAGACCAAGATCATAATTGCTGGTTTACTGAATAAATCAAATTATTTAAATTGTAAGAACTGAAAAGCAACACTCTCTACTAAACCAAAACTGCTGCTAGCTAGAGATCGCCGCAGGTATGTTGCATGCTGCTTTTTTCACTCTCCCTTGATTTATGCTAGCGCAAACAAAGGGTTAAATTAACCTTCTTATTGGCATGCAGCAGAGCCATAAAGAAATATTGATTCTAATCCACTTTGACTGTGGAAATCTAAAGACCAGTTAAAGCAGAGATGATATCTAGATGCATTTCAATAAAATCCATATGTCAGAAATGACAGCAAAAGCCAATTCAGTCTAACGCAGATAGTGCAAAGACATAAAGAAATAATTTCAAAAGTATGAAAGGTCGGGAAAGGAAAGGATTAGATGGATTATATGAAAAGCAAAGACAGGAAAAAAGAGAGATTGAAAGTGTAACAGATAGGTCTTAAAAACAATACAAACTGTTTGCCATTTTCAAGTAATGGTCACGTTAGCCAACCATGGGATCTTTTGTAATTCAACTCAGTTGCATATCATCTGTTTTCTGATAAATGCATCAAATATATAGTGATTTTTTTGGTTTGTAAATTCTACCGTATAACAGAAATTTGCTTTACACCAAGAGTCATACTTTAAATAATTAAATATAAATCACATGTCAGGTCCATTCCCCTAGTGAAAGGAAGATGCAAAAATAATTTGGGGTAGCACAATGAGTACACCATCTACTTCACCATAATGTTAACAAGCTTAAAAGGGCACTATAGTGTCAGGAACACAAACGTGTATTCCTGACACTTTAGTTCTAAAACCATTGGGTTTCGAAAGGTGATTTACTCACCTTTTTCCAGAGCCACATAGGGCTCCTCATCCTTGGCAATCCTCCTCCTTGGCTGACATCATCAGAAATGATGGTTTCAGCCAATCCAATGCTTTCCCACAGGAGACGCTGAATGGCAGTGCTCCCCCAGGAAGCACCTCTAGAGGAGGGGCCACCTTTTCTTTGAAAAGGCAGTGTTTACATTAAAAAGCCTGCAGGGCCTGATGGTAATCACCACAACTACAATAAGTCTGTAGTTGTTCCGGTGACTATAGTGTTCCTTTAATATTCTAAGCATCCAACATGGAGGATACACTAGTGACATGTCAGAGGTGGAAGTAGCTCTATGAAGTGGAGGTAGGTCTCAAATCCTGCAGTTGCCTTCATGTTTAAAACAAAACATAATTCAAACTCACTCTTTATTGTTGTGTCTCTCTGTACTTACAAGATGGTGCATTTACTCCAGATCTTGGAGAACTTGCAACAAATTACACCATTCAATCAAGTCCAGCTGCATTCAGCGCCAAAATATACCTATAAAAAAATCTATATTTAATTTGTTTTCTGCAAAAGTGTCCAAAGCATTAGTAATCCAAAATATTCTCACAAATATGAAAAGACAAGAAGTTATATCTGTAAGATCTCAGATGGAGAAAGAAGGGGATGTATCATAGTGTTCTGTTCTAAAAAGTGGTGCTAAAATGTAAAAGGGGTGGAGTCCACAATAAGATTTGGCAGCTGGTTCCAATCATTTCCACTTTTAGGACTTTAGACCAGGTTTTATAACAGAACTATCTTGTGAATATTTAGTTATTTTGCACTTTTACTATTTTCTAACTGCACATTACTATTCCTCCTTATTATAATACATATATGACACACCTTTAAACATTGTAAAATATTTACAGGAAGAGGTCAGAGGTGTTTTAAGGCATACACATACAGGCACACAGATAAACACAGTGGCACACACACAGACACATATATACAAACACTATCATACATGCAGATACACAGAAACAGAAACATAGACTGTGACATTACGTATACAAACATTGAAACACAGGCAGAAAAATAAATACATGCAATGACATACATACAGATACACAGCCAGACAGATACAAACAGTGACATACATATAGATACACAGACACACAGATACAAACACTGACACACATGCAGATACACAGACACACAGATACAAATACAGACATATATTCAGAAACACATTCTAGTCAAAATTTACAAAATGTTTGCCACTCTTCAGTTTTTTACCTTTTTGGTGCAGAAGGGTGACTTCTCTGGGGTCCAGTTGGAACTGCTGCTTGAGACTGTTGGGTGTCAGAGGCCGACTCTCCTATTTCATGCTCACTCCTCTCTGTCTTCCCCTCCTCTCCCTCCCACTCGACTAAGTCTGTGCTATTTGGAAGGAAGTGGCAGGTTCTTTCACTTTCTTCCAGCACTGGTTGCTGGTATGCGAGGGTCCCAGCAGCACTGCTAAAGTGCCGCAGCACACGACTGGCATCCCTGATGAAACATGCCCATCGGATGTCCCTAAGTGCCCGGAGCAGATGCATTCGCTACAACAATGGTAGTTTTGCTGCTGTGCTACATGTTTTGTGAACTTCAAATCAGATTAACAGGGAATAATGTCCACTCAAATGCTATCTCAAATATTCAATGCAATATATAGGAATATATCTTTATGTATAAAACACAAATATATATAAATATATATATATATCCAAAGAGTACCTTCACCACAGTGCATCGTAATGGTGTTGGTGCTTGGAGTGTTCCTTGAAGTTGTTTTGACTACACCTTTAAGAAATACATGTATAGGCTTTTATATCACCCTTACGCTCATATTTTTTATCTTAATTTAATATATAAATAATTTAATAATATAAAATTAGAGTGGACAACATGGAAAAATATATCCTGCACCTGAAGAAGAAAAAACTGGTTATATCGCTGTTTGTCACGTGCAGTTCTTTATGTATTTAAAAGTCCGATTTTATAATCTATAATGTATAACACAAGATAATTTGGGAAGACTGTCGATTGCCAACTATTTGGGCCAGAGTAGTGCCGAGACCCTTTCTCTTTCTCTCTCACTCTCTCTCTCTTTGTCTATAGATAGACAGACAGATAATTTAACTTTAATATTTTTTTCTATTACTGGAATGATTTTCAAAACACAACACAGCTACAATAGTGGCTTTTTCTAATGACACAAAATGTTAACAATTTACATCCATATGTAACTACAGCATTAACTATCCTAATGGGTTCTCTACCCCATCCATTAACCAGCTGAGGTTAGGTACACAGTATCATTATATAGTGCTTCATGTTCATTTCCAGCATTCCTCATCTCGACATGAAATGCTATTTTAACAGTTAACACCACCCAACACCTCTTACAGGTTTTCAAATTATACAGCCTGTAAATCAGGATTCAGAATCCCTCTATTTAATAGCTTTTGTGTCAAAGGTATAGCTTCTAACCATTCTGAACAGCCTCCATTCAAGCAAATTCCACGGGGAAAATACTCCTTGCCTTTTACCAGAAAATGCCATTAATAACTTATTGACTGGGCATGCACTGAGAAAGAACATAGGTAATATTATTTAGCTTGGAGGGAGCCTCAGCTGAACATCTGTATGTTTAAGACACTAAGACTGTTCTGCCAGATGTGTGTAGATATATGTCCCACTGCAAAATGAAGAGGGTTTTCTATAATGATTATTATTATATGGGCACCAGTGGAAAAAAAATGTATAGTTTTTTTTTTTTTTTTTTTTGTCCTTTATCTGCTATATTTCTTTAATCATGTTCAATTAGGGCATGCCAATCAGGTTTCTTAGAGAATGCAGCTTTGAGACTGATGATTTTTTTTTTTTTTGTTACACAGTATATGAAAGAGGAGAGTGTCCCCTTCTGTACAGGTTAGGAATATTTCTAGAAGTAAATGGTTGAATACAATAAGGAAGATTAATAAAAAAAATAACTTTGGGTCTTCGCATTAAACTGACATATTCTGTATCTGTCTGCAGTGAAGCTGCAATGCTGAGACTGAATATCTCTGCTGTAATCCTCTGGATCTAGAAGGGAAGCGCTGGTAAGTAGATAAAGCCCATTCCCCCAGTAACTGGACAACACACAGTTCTGGGAGTCAATTGATTTTTATTAGCCCAAACACGGCTTTTATGCACAGCCCCATAGTATGGGATCTCCAGAACAAGTTGACAGGGAATTTCCCCAAGATGCACTGGGTCTGAGAGATAATTGAGCTGGGATAACTCAATTATCTCTCAGTTACAAGTACCCCACAATTCTTCAATCACCGAATAGCCTGAATCTGAGCATACAACATACCTGAAAGCGTTCAGATTGGTTTGGTGGAACGAGATCGCTATTTGGGAGAAGATTTCACCGGCCGCCCACAAGGTGATGCCCCAAAAGAGGTCCAGAGAATCCAGGGCTGTAGCCTGTCTTGGTTCAGGAGTTCCTGCACGAACACTGACAATGCTCCCCCTGGTTCTTAGCTAGCGAATGCTCCCCCCAGGTGGTAGATCATATCTCAGATCTGGGGTTACAAAGCAGCCTTGGAAAAAAATGTATGCCAGCCCCATAAGTCATTGTGCCATGTAGTGTGTGTGTGTATTGTATATAGATAGATAGATAGAAATATGTAGATATATGTGTGTTTATATATGTAAATAATATTTAAAAAAATAATTTTATATATATATATATATATATATATATATATATATATATAGATAAATAGATATTATTGGTATGTTTATTTTTCTTATTCAAAACATTGGTTCTGTCAGTGTAAAAAAATCTAATTATACGATTATACAGTAAGCATACTCACATGCAGACAGACAAACTCACTGACACAAGCACACAAACTCAATGATACATGGGTTCACAGACAGACAATCTCATTGATACATATAAGCTCATTGCCATAAAAACACAAGCTCACTGATACACACATATAGGCTCACTGACAAACAATCTCACTGACACACACAGACAAGGTTGCTGGTACACACACACACACACACACACAAACACGTAGTGCAAACTCTGACATTTACACGGTTACTACAGACAAACTCATTGATATACAAACACAAACTTACTACAGACAAGCCTACTGTCACATACACACAAACGCTCACTACAGACAAGCTCACTGACACACACATGCTCACTACAGAAAAGCTCGCTGTCACACATGCTCACTACAGAAAAGCTCTTTTGGAAATATTCCTGCTTGGGCAGTATAGTATAAAAAGTGTTCTCGTGTGAGTAATATATTATAAATATTTTTTTACAATTTTGCATGGACTAGAGGCAATATTTACACAATTTTTACACAACTTTTGCGTGTTTTTTGCACAGTGCATATATATATATATATATATATATATATATATATATGATGCCTAAATAGTAGAGTATTGCAGTATTGCTTTCTGTGTTCCGCCTGTCATGGGGGCCCAAAAGCTGGCCACCTTAAAGCCCCCCCCTTAGGCGTTGGCTATTAGCAGTGGAGATGGGCAATGAGGAAGCAGTAATCATCCTACTCTGCTTCATTTCGTGCCCTGCTGTGATGCCAGGAGTCAGGATAAAATGTCAATAGAGTTCTGGCATCACCACACAGCACGCAAGCAAAGGAACATAACAAGAAGAGCTTGAAGACTGCAGGTTCATAGCAGCTCCTCTGGATCCCAGGGTAGAAAGGCTGGATGGACATAAATTAAAATAAAACAAATAATAGTGTGAATGTGTGAGAGAATGTGTGTGTCTGTCTGTCTGTCTGTCAGTGAGTCTGTGTCTGTCAGTGAGTATGTTTGTCTGTTCGTGAGTATGTGTATGTATGTGTCTGTGAGTGTGTCTGTTACTGTGTGCTGAATCAGTGAGTTTTTGTGTCTGTCAGTGAGTGTCAAATCAGTGGGTTTGTGTATCAGTGAGTGTGTGTCTGTCTGTCAGTGAATATGTGTCAGTGTTGGTACTTTAATTCTAAATATACAAGGCAGGTTCATGGCCATAAAAAGCAAAGTGAAAAAAATGATACATTGCATAAAACATCTGATGTGTCATATCAGAATATATTCATTAACTGCATAAGTTACATGCCCATAAAATTTGGTTTTAGTCTACTTTATGTGTAAAATTAAAGGAACACTATAGTGTCAGCAATCCAAACATGTATTTCTGACACTATAGTGTTAAACTATAAATCTCTGATTGCATGGGAAAGGTGTTATCACTCACTTTTTTCCCCGGTCTTGTAGTGGCATGCCCCGTCTTTATGGCTGGGATCATCAATCTTGCCAATCCAATGCTTTAAAAGCCGGAAAGCATTGGGAGGCTATTGTGCATGTGTGACAAAATGCCACACAGTGCCAATGAGCATCTCTTCGTAGAGCGTGGAGACTCAGAGGCTAGGTGCTGCATATTGTGCTGCACTGGACTAGGAAGCACTTCCAGTGGCCGTCTGAATGACTGTCACTAGAGGTGTTCCTAGGCAGCAATGTAAACACTGCCTTTTCAGATAATTTACATTGAAAAGTCTGCAGGGACAGGCTATAGACACCAAAACTACTTCATTAAGCTGCAGTGGTTATGGAGACTATAGTGTCTGTTGAAAATAAAGCAAGAAAATGGCTCTTAACTTTATTAGCTTGCTCCTAGATTCAAAGCAAATTTGTCAAGACATGTAGTGGGGTAAAATAAAATAAAAGACCTATGTGGATGGGAATTACCTCTACACAGCAGCTGGATTGATAAAACAGACAGAAGGCATAAATGCAAATGAACACACACTTATTAACCAGAAAGTCAGCTGTCACTGTAACAGAGGAAAAGGGAAGACAATGGAGAAATAGCAACAGACGCAAGACAGATTAGATGCCTTGAAGCACCTAGTAAGGAGCGAGGAAGATGCAGGCAATTGGAGGTGCGCAGTTTCCATAAATAGGTTTCATATCATCAGCACAGGAGAGTGTGATAGAATGCGTGGAAGGATGTGTGATGGTGTTGCCTTTTAGGACCCTCAGGGAATACAGTAGTAATTTTGTGTAAAGCGATGTGGTAAATAAGAGAGGAGAGAGGCGGTGAGGAAATCCAAAATAGAAAATGAAGAGACATGGGGAGTGTAGAATGTGGAGAAGAGCTCAGGAAATAACAAAAAGTGCCACCATTGTACGCTACAAAATAGAAATGTGCTTAGCAACAAGCAGTGCTGTGGATTCTTTTTTTTTTGTTTTGTTTTTTTGGGAAAAGAAAATAGTCATGTTTTTCTTAAAAGTGGTAAAATAATTACAGAATTAAAACTTAACTCTATATATGTTCCATCCCTATAATTCACAATATAAAAAATGTAGTCTTACCTGCGGGAAGCATTTAAATTGTGGTGATGGGCATCGATTTACATTTCAGCACATAAAAAAGTTAGAAAAGTAGCACTTTTTAACTTTCACAAAAAAAAGTGCCCTATAATGCATGACTATATCTTTAACTATCATTCAAGAGACCAAATCTAGACTCCAAGTCCTTGAAAAGAATATATTGTTAGGTGTTTATGTTATTCCATCCACCCCTGGTTTATGTACGTGTATTTTTTATTTTGTGCAACATTTTTTTTAACTTTTTAATTTGCTCTTTCATTCCCTTTTCAAACAGGGTTTGTTGTATGTCAGCAATTACATCTTAATTATATCATTATTAAATTATCTCTAATTTATAATTGTCACCATTTCCAGATTACCCTGCCTATGGAGAATTTTAGTATAGCAAACTGAATATTGATATAATAAAACTGGGCGTTTGTATCTTGCCTTGGTTGAAGTACTGTAATATATATGTCTGGATGCACACTATTCAAGTCATGGTGACCTTTCACCAAGCATAATGCACTTACTAATGTCAGAAGAAAACTGATTTGTACAATCATGCATATGAGAACACTTAAGGTGCCTTATTTAGCAAGTAAAATAAAGAGTAATCAAGTTGCAAAGTATTAAATTTGGCACAATCACCTTAACTAGCGAGCACTTTTTGTTTGAAAAAAATGTTAACCTTACATTTCTTTGAAACATGGGTTAAATAACTAGCACATAAATGTGCAAAAGGATTTCCGTATAAATTTATATGCAATGTATTATATTTTATTATATACTATACCAGCTGTTCCCAAACTGTGTGCACACAACGCAAACTGTGAGAGACAGAGTGGCGGATGGTTGAGAGGGGGCAAGGAGGACAGCAGTGGTTGACGTGGCTGAAGATGCTGGACCAGGAGGAGGATGGTGACTTTGAGTTTGTGTGCTGCTTGTACTCATGTGTTGATCCCATAGGCGTTTGTGATGTGCGATCAAGTGCCTTCGCAAAGCAGTTGTACCTAGGTGGGTGTTGGACTTCCCACGACTCAGTTTATTTTGGCACAGGTTGCAAATGGCATCGCTGTTGTCAGAGGCAGACACACAAAAAAAATGCCACACTGCTGAGCTCTGCAATGACGGCATTCTGGTGGTGGCAGCAGCATGCGTTGATTGGGTGCCGATGCATGCTGTCTGACTGTGCCACTAGCTCCTTGCGACGACCTCCCCCTGCTTCCAACTCGTCTCCTCCTCCTCTCTGTCTCCCCATCTGAACTTTTCCCCTGTTCTTCTTCTCTTCTAACGGCACCCACGTGACATCCACGGACGCATCGTCATCATCAACCGCTTCACTTGTATCTGACAACTCAGCAAAGGAAGCAGCAGCGGGTACAACATCATCATCATCACACCGTACGTCCTTGTGTGCAATGCTGCCTGACTGAGACATATCCCTGTTATCTACATCCTCTGGCAATAATGCTTGAGCATCACTCATTTCTACCAACTGATGTGTAAATAACTCCTCTGACATATCAAGTGAAGCGGCTGTGGTGCTAGTGTTGGTGGTGGCGGCAGGCGGGCGAGTGGTAACTTGAGAGGTGCCCGAAGCTAAGCTGGAGGAGGATGGTGCGTCAAGGTTCCGAGCGGAAGCTGTAGAAGATTGGGTGTCCTGTGTTAGCCAGTCAACTATGTCCTCAGAACTTTTCGAGTTCAGGGTACGTGGCCTCTGAACACTGGGCATTATTCTAGGGCCAAAGGGAATCAAAGCACCACGAACACGACGGCCCCTGAGGGGTGGCCTGCCTCTGCCTGTCAAGTTTTTTTTTCGATTAGTGGTACTATGCGCCCAAGCTACTGTGACAACAGATATGAGTGGCACTGTGCACTGGCAGAAGTTGGCAGAGTAGACGCTGTAGGCCTGACACACACGCTTGCAGACAACTAACTGCTATTCAATCTATTACAGTCAAAAAATTTTATTTTTTTAAATGTACACTACTGTTACACCAGATATGAGTTGCACTGGTGTGACACTGTGCCCTGGCAGGCCCTGAAACGCACACGCGTGAAGGAAACTGACTGCTATTATTTCACAGTCAAAAAAGTGTTTTTTTTTTTTAAATGTACACTACTGTTACACCAGATATGAGTTGCACTGGTGTGACACTGTGCCCTGGCAGGCCCTGAAACACACATGCGTGTTGGAAACTGACTGCTATTATATAACAGTCAAAAAAGTTTTGTTCTTTTTAAATGCAAGCTATTGTGACACCAGACATGAGTGGTGGCACTGGGCAAGTAGGCACAGCATACGCTGTGAGCCTGACACACACGCTGGCAGGCAGGCAACTGCAGTTAGATTACACAGAAAAAAAAAGCAGACTGATGTTCTAGCCCTAAAAATGGCTTTTTGGGGTGCTGTCCTTACAGCAGAGATCAGATGAGTTCTTTAGGACTGTAGTGGACACTGAATACACTAGCCTAGCTATCAATTTCCCTATTAAATCAGCAGCAGCATACTGTCTCTCCTCTCACTAAGAATGTAGCTTCAGAATGAATCTAAAATGGATGCTGTCCAGGAGGTGGGAGGGTCTGGGAGGGAGGATCTGCTGCTGATTGGCTGGAATGTGTCTGCTGACTGTGAGGTACAGGGTCAAAGTTTCCTCAATGATGACGAATAGGGGGCGGACCGAACATCGCATATGTTCGCCATCCGTGGCGAACGCGAACAAGCTATGTTCGCCAGGAACTATTCGCCAGCGAACCGTTCGGGACATCACTAATCCTAGTGACTATATCTTAAGCTATTATCCATGTAAAATAATAGTAACAATAGAACAATCTTTGAAATTAGAAAAATGACAGAGAAGCAATATATATGGATACAAAATTAAGCTGATTAAGCTGATAATTCCTGGCTTAAGCTTTACACATAAAAAAATAATTTTTCCATCTACCAATTTAGTCATTGCTCACTTAACAATATTAGTGTGGTTAAATGGAGCAGATGGCTGTGTTTGATGATAAAGTGGCTATCTGACAGTAATATGTTTGAATTTTAGGTTTTTATGGTTAGTACTGCATTAGTGCTAAGTTGGCATTGTTACTTGGAGACTTTAATTAGTTTCATGCTGTTAGTTAGAATTGCTCGAAATATTTCCCTTGCAATTTAAATAATAGAAATTGCAAAACTTGCAGACTCCTTAATCAGAAAGTAAATAAAACTAAATAAATAAGCATTGCCTGTCCAAGGATGCGAAGGCTCGCAATGTGCTGTTTTTCACATAAGCCGAGCATTAAAGTGCACATACCTAGAAAATACATAAAAAGTCTATACTTTGTACTAGACCAATTGTTAAATAAAGATAAATTGGATAGCAAATGGGATGTTATTCCCTAACGTGACCTTACCCCTTTGCTAGAGGTAGACACAAAAACTATAACGTACATGGGCTGCCGAACACAAATCTAACTTAGTTGCATTTAACAAATAATTTCTCAGTCATCAAGTTTAGTTGCAGGTCCCACATTGGAGCAGGAAGAAGAATTCTTCAGTTAAGCACATCTTTTAAATGTACCAACTAGGATGTTATTTGAGACCCTTAGAATGTGCTACCTGTTTTTTATGATATTGCTCTTATATTGTTTTACATACCTACCCCTTATGTGTGTCTCCAATAACCCTTTCCATCCTTTGTGTTTCTCTACAGCACCTGCCTTCATCTTATGGATCTTGAGCACTCCTTCTTAGCTCTTATGTGTCCATACCATGTGTGTGTTTCCACTCCCCTCCCTACTCCTTATTTATCCCCCAGTCCCCTATGTCCTCAGCCTCCATATTACTTTCTGTTGTAACATGGCTGAACAAGACTACAGAAGATCATTTGTATGATTCTCTGCCTGACCAGTTACTGGAACTCCAAGTGGTGTATAGTGAGTGGTTGCAGGGGGGAGGATAAGACCCTAAATCATATCCTCATCCCTTACACTTACACTTCATGCCAATAGGATTGTGATGACAGATTGGGTAGATAAACATGATCATCGGCCTTGGTTCTATTTGTCCATTAGTCATTTAATTTTCTCATCCATTTCTTTATTCATTATCATCAATACCAGACTTCCCCAAACTCTGGCCCTCCAGATGTTGCTGAACTACAACTCCCATGATTCTCAGCCTATCTATTTCATTCATATAATCATGGGAATTCTAGTTCAGCAACATCTGGAGGGCTGGAGTTTGGGGAAGCCTGATCTATACTAAAAGGTTGCCATGCTTTTGAAGTTTCTTGATGTAGGGCTGATCATAAAAATTACTCTTGACAGTATGTAGCACTGATACATTATACAAATTCCAATGATTCCAAAGGAGAAGTTGTGATGAACTATTTGCACTCATACAGCATATGAATGTTATATAAAGACGTAAGTCCTTAACATGTACAGCCCCACATGACGTATTCATGCTACCTCGAATTGCAAGGCAATAGTTAAATCAAAAGATAACTACATTTCAAGGGGAAGTTTAATATCACATATTTAATAATTAAAATTACAAAGAATTGACAATTGCACATTTTAGAACAAATGATAAAAATAGGAAATATGTATATTTTTTGATACAATGATATTTTTACATTTAAACTGTTTTGGAATAAAATTGTGTTCTTTTGTGAATATCAACAAGTTATGAGTATGGTATAAAGTTCACTTACATGGATATAGGCTTATAGTAGATAATTTATCTTACGCATAGCCACCTTTATTAGTACAATGTTAAAAATCTAACATCCAAAATTACAAATTTTGATCAAAGTACACTTAATGTCAGTCGTCCATTTGATGATCAAAGTGTTAAATGTTCAGGTACGAATATTAAAATCCTGTTTGTTTTTTTGTACTCTAGTGTTGGTAGAGTTGCTTTAAAAGGCAAACCCCACTGATAATAACACCTTACCCTGCCTTAAGGCTTGGGATACAGCTGCAAATCATTAGCAATAATTATTATGAATGGTGTTCCTAAGTAGAGCCACTTAATTAAAGATAATAACTTCATGCCTTGTTTGGAAAGAAGCCAGCGAAATAAGTTGTTTTTCGTTACATTTTATTTGCAGAATAATTTTTTTTTTTGTACAAGAAATAAAAGGGACTTCTTTACACAAGTGCATTTTCTAATTATTCTCATTCTGATTTGTATGCTATTCATTAACTACTTAAAGTCACAGCCAATATGATCCAATTTCCAAGACTGGACAAAACTCTGGCCCTAACTAATGTGTGATCTTATTTCTAGTGACAGGATTCTACATCACTGTGCACTAACCTCTGTGCTAATGTGTGGACCATGGCATTTGCAATTCTATTACTGTCTTTAAAGGAGCACTGAGTAAAACAAATGCCATATATCCAAAGGTATAAGACATTCTTGTCTCAGTTGACTAGATTTTCCCTTTAAAAGATTTAACAAAATAAACTACAAGGTAGACCTGTTTTTTTTTTTTTTTTTTTAATGTAAAATAAAACACATTTCTCTGAATAGCTCACCTTTGGAATGTTATGGCATATATACAGGTACATGCATTTCAATATGCTATTTACTGTTAACTGACCTAAAAACTGTTAAATATTACCTTACAGTATGATAATTGAGGAAAGTGGAAGGCAATGTGTTCATTGTATGTGAACAATTATATTATATAGTATAATATCTAAAATAGTGAGAATGGTCCCATTGCATGTGAATATTCTTATTACTGACTGAATATTAGTACATTATTAATAAAGACATTTGTGTTGTTGTTTTTTTACTCTTTTTGTGAATAAGCAACTGGCTCATCAGAGATTGTTAGTGAGAATGTTAAGTTGGGCATATGCACCTGCACCTCTGGGTTGCAAAGACCCAAAGGAAGGCTCTGATTGCACGGCAGGGTTCAGGTTAGACAGAAAGCTTCTGGTATTGAAAGTTTGAAGCGGCAGCTGACAGGTAAGAAGTAAAACCATTCTAAAGCTGTTTAAATACTTACAATGGGGGGGGGGGGGGGAGCAGGCATTGCAATGGTCAAGACCCAGGGCCCTCCCCAAAACCCTACCCTTGCCTTAAACTCCATTTGACACACTAACACTATCTTACAGATACACACACATGCACTCACAGATGGGCACATGCAGGCAGACTGAAACACAGACATGCATAGACTGACAATCATACACAGTCAGGCACACACAGACACAGATATACAAACACAGGCAGGCATAAACACGCACAGACAGACAGACACAAGCAGGCACAGACAGACACTTAGAGGCATATAATGACACAGAGACGTGTCCACAGACAAAGACAGGCACAGTTACACAGATAGTTACAGACAAAGACAATTAAATGGTAAAGACAGGAAGGCACAAAGAGTGAAACAAAAACACACAGACATACATACACATGACAAATGATACTGGCTTCCTTGGATGTTCATAATGGAAGGGGGGATAGGATGCATTACATATTTACTGAGGACAGTAACGAGCAGATCTATATATATACTGTTCTTATTTTATTTGCAGCTGAGTATATTTGGTATACCTTTTACTATTGTTGTCTGTCTAATTATTATGTATGGGACATTTATAGTTGCAGCGCTGTAAGTCCCTTTGCAGTCCTGCAGCTAGGGGGGATATAGAAGCAGGGGTTAGAGCTCCAACCAGCTGACTCCAAGACTCCATAAGGATCCCTAGCAGGCAGAGCACAGGCATTCCCATACCATAACCACTACATCACACTGTAGTGTTTATAGAGCATTACCATAACTATATAAACAACAAACACACATCTACTGGTACAAGTTTATGAAACTGTGGGAGAGCCTTTAAAACATACAAAGGCTGAGAATTAGAAATGACATTATTTTGCACCTATTTCCACTGGTCGTCTTTCTCTTGCTGTTTGATAAATTTGCATGTTTGAATGAAGTATGTGGCCAGGGAATAGCTGAGATTGCATGAACATTCAAAGCAGTATGGAACCTAGCCATCTCAGAAACATGACCTTTTCTAATAATGCAAAAATACAGTATTTTGCTTTCTATTGCCGATCTGTGTCATTTGTTACAAATTATTTTTTTGTATGACATTCAGAATGATACACATAAAAGCAGAAACTTAAGAAACATGCATTTAAATATGGGCATTTGTGAAAAGGGTATATTAGAATATTAGAAATACAATACTTGTATACTTCCCTCTATACATGTATATTCTGTATGAGTGTTAAAGATGTTATTGTTTGCCACAAAAACAAGAAACAAAATATATTGTTTTGGTCTACTGAATGCTTTAACCAAGATTTTTTAAACAGGTCAGACACCAAGATTAAATTGCCATGAACAAAATCCACACAGTGCGGAAATTTAAACCAGTAACCAGTAACACAAATTAGATACAATTAACTGGAAAGTAATGTTCCCATAAACGTCAATGGAGGAATTGCTATTCAGTAATAAATGTAAACACAATTACAGCTATTTATACATCACCACATATACTGCAGCAATCGAAAATAGGTAAGCAAGCCAAACACTTAATTTTAACAAAACATGATTGACATACTGGAACTGTAGGTGAAGAGGACACTGACCAAAACAGCTTACAATATAAAAGTATTTTTTATTGCTTTTAACATGTCTATAGCTATAATTGAGAAATTCAGTACAGTAAAGGAAATGTATCAGAACAAAGGGGCCAATAACGTTCCTCTAAAACCTATTTTAGGGTTGGTTAAAGGAACACTCAAAGCACCATAACCACCACAATGTGCAGCAGTGGTCAGGGTCTCAGAACTACCCTGGCATCCCATCATTCAAAGTAGTCAAACAGTTCTAGAACAGCTTGACTGCACAGCTGGGCTCCGCAGGGAGCTGCTTCCCGCCTCTACTACTTTCTATAGAGAGATGGAAGCTCCTAAGCAGGACCTTCCGTTATCTCTCTGGATCTAAGCCCTGCAGTATAGAGGTAGATCATGGGCTGAGAGCATCATTTACTCTGCAAATAGAATCAAGCACAAACATTGTTACATCCTCAACCAGATGTAGTTCCAAATTAGAAGGTAGATACAGAACACCTGGGAGAAAATAATAAATGAGAGAAAACACTGAGCAAAATAAAATAATTCAATATAAAAGGCCGAGCATTTAAATATACAGATCTTCATAGTATCCAATACAGAGACAAAACTAAACATCTGGAAAACTAAAAGGCAAATTATTTCACAGATAGATATTATTCATAGCAACATATCGTAAGTGGGAGAAATAAATTAGATATAAATTAATAAGCTGTAAAACATGTAATTTAGGTTAGTATGTTGCTAAAAGAGCAATGGAGAGTATTCTACTTATTTAGTCCTATTGGTGATAACGTTTTGACTGTAAAACCACTGATAAGCCAGGGTGCACTCAATGCCAGAGGATTTTAGAGGAGAAAGAGAATGGTCTGCCGTCTTTTTATGACCAACAAACCACATATAACAATGCATATTGATGAATGACTTTGTATATTCTCATGATTCATTTTTTTTCTGATGGACTTAGGTTATGGTATCATGATGTGATTAAAAAACACATTTACCAGTCCATCTCTTCTAAAGATTATCTCCTGGAGGAACCTCAAAAGAAGATTCCATAAATTCTGGTTGCTCTTTACACCTTATCATTGATAAGAGTAAAATAGTTGTTGGTATGGTTACATCTTTTACAAAAAGCGATTTATTGTTTTGGCATTCACCAAGGCTGGAGATTTGGCGCTATATGTGCAATAGGTATGTACAGAGGTCATTCACGGTATGAACTGTAGAGAGCACAATGCTTTCTAACTTAGGCTAGATCATTTAATTGTGTCTACCATTTTATGGAATTTACACCAGTAAATAAAACATAAAAAATCAATGCGGTTACCTTTTATTCATCTAATATTCCAGTTTCTTTCTTTCTTTCTTTTTTTCTTTTTTTATTCAAGGTATAGCTTTTGATATCACAATCCAGTTTTAGTCCTTACACAGCAAGAACACACATTTCAAAGGCAGAGGACAAACAGAAACTTCTTTGGTTTTGTTTACTGTATTTGCTCCAGGCCATTGACTATCTCTTCCATTTTGATGATATTTGATGCAAGTTGTGGGGAGGTCTCTATGTTGACTGATAGGAGAAGGCTTTTTTGAAAAAATACAGAACATGGGAGAATTACAATGAATACCAGAGAGCCGTGATGTAGGCACTTCCAGTATAAAGGTAAATACAATAATGTTGACATAACACTACTCTATGTGAAATTTATTTTTTCACACTTCAGAAGCACATATTTGTTCAATATAGTTGGTAAGTAAATTACAAATCCCAAGAAGTAACATTCTGCCTTTACTTGTGTCTCATATTCTGTCACTTTTTTTTTAGCTATTTTATAAAAATTGAAAACATGAATTGAGAATTGGAAGCAAGTGTTTTGGGCCCTTACATTTGTATTCTTTTTTTTTTTTGAGTAGTACATCAGTTTTAGACCATTGTTTAATAAGAAGCAGTAAGAGACTGATAGGTCTCGCAGAATGTTTCCCTTGTTTAGATAATGCTGCTATCCAGGATCATGATATATATGGACAACATTGCAATAAAAACAGGGCATATGAAAACTCTGAGAACAGGCAAAAACATAGAGAAACTCAATAGCTTGCCCTTCAGTTAGTCCCCGCTCAGGTCTCAAAAATGTATAGATGGACAACAAGCAGGTATCTTTTGGAAGTCAAAGGGCCTGGTATTATAATTATAATAATTATAATGTATTATAATGTATTTCCATTTTTAGCTAACCCAAAAACATAAGCCTGCCCTAGGGAGATTCATCTGTTGTACAGAAATGTTCTTTGAGATTGAACCGGCTTGCTGTACATGTGTTTTTCACAGATATCCATTAACACTTTTTTTCATGACATGCTGTAAAGTATAAGCAGTATATACTAATGCACTAAATAGTAACTCAGTACTTAATGACTATACTGCTTTGTTTAAATATTCCCCTCATCCCCCCTCCCCCCCCTACACACACACACACACACACACACACACTTAGACCTTTGCACATTTTCCATTTTTGCAACCTGGAATTGAAATTGATTTTATTGTGATGTAACCATCTGATTCATATAACATAGCTAATACTCTGAATTCTGTACAGTTAAACAATATAAATGAAATGAAACTTTTAAATACGTTCTGACCAATTAATAAGCTTCAGAAATCACATAATTAGTTGGATGGAGTCTGTCTGTGTACATTTGAAGTGTCTTGTAATTATATTATATATACTCTTATTTCTGAAATGTCCCAAAACTTTGATAGAGAGAAGATCATTAAAAGAAAAAAAAGGTTTAGTGAAGAGCAAGAGCTATTAAACCAAATCCAGTATAAACCTCATTTAGGCTTTTGGTTATACAGAAATATAGATAAATAAAAAGTTTAACATCCACATATCACTGTTTAATTTATTATTAAAAAAGCTAAGAATAATCAAGTTCCTTAAAAACATATCAAGTCTAAATTAAAGTTTGACAAAAGAAAGGATTGAGATGAACCAAATAAGTGGATGATTGATATTTAATCTAAAGAAACCTAATGTATATTTTTTTGGGCCTTACGATAAAACTATGTGTGAAGCTATCTCTGCCAATCACCTTTACATAGTAATTTAAAACTAAAACTGCCAGAAATTGGAGGTGCACTCTACAAACGGAAGGCACAACTTTTCAGGTGTCAAACAAAACACACTACACAACAAAAGTGTAAAGCAAGTGTTAAAACAAAAGTGCGTCAATACAGTATCACACATTAGTTCTTCATAAGTGTGATTTGCATATACATGTAAAAAAAAGTCTATATGCCAAGTGAATTAGTTGAGCTGGCCACTCACATACAGTAGAGCTCAATCGTGACCCTATGTGCAACATATCAATCACTTTGCTTCTACTGAAAGGAAGGATTGTTTCCTCCATGACATGGACCTCCTTCTCTCCTTTGTGAGCAGGTATAGCAACATACCAGATAGGTATCAGTAGAAAAAAAAAATCATTAGTAATTTAGGTTAAAAAAAAAAAAAAAAGACTTTAGTCCACAGAGTACAAACTTCAAAACAAAACTTTGTTTTCTGTTGATCCAAAATAAGGCAAAATCATTTGAAGCATTGGCCAATTATGCCACAAAAAAGGGGGTAAATGCCTTCTTGAATCCAACATGTTCATATACATATTAATTCTATCCTTGAATGATTAATTTTCCAGAAAGATACCCTGGCGTTTAATATATATATATAATTGGCAGCACTCGGAGAACTTCCAAAAAAAGAGTCTTTACTAATACATGTCCAACAAAATTTACATTTTAACACTATATAAAAGCTGCACAAACAGACTCCAAGCATGACTGCTTCCAATCCCTGATTCTGGTGTAACTGGTCATGATTCTTGGTGTAACCTTCATAAAGTAAGCTGTTTATTGTGTGTACATAAATTTGCAGAATAACCATGGCAGCAAGGTCTTTTCTTGAATGTTGTTTGTTTATTTTATAACATTTTTACTGTGAAAATGTGATTGTTTTCTCTCCAGACACAAGTTCAATTAGCTTGGATTTATCGACTTCATTTACCATTACTGTAAATATTGCATGAATATACAGCCTTGCGCTACATAAATAATCCATATTAATGATGAATATCCTTTGGACTATAATGTATCTTAAATAGATAAGTATCTTGATGTTGAATTTTCATTGAAAAGTATTGTATTAGAATAAATCTGATTTAAATCAATTTAAACCACCCTGATCTCTTATCTTAAGAAAGAGAACACTGAACACCCCAAAAGTTGTACTCAATTAAGTATGCCATTTTGAGTACTATTTCCTACCGGCACTTTTAATGTTTCAGAATTTGTTTGACTTCTCCCAGCAGAGTTTTACCCTCTAAATAAAATGTTTTTCATTCACTTTATAACACAATCAATCTTAAAGTTTATACCCTGCCATGCATACGAAAATACACTCACAACAGCGGATGTTCATGTGTTTACATTATGAGAACAAAACTAAGCTTAATACTCCTTGTTTGAGCTGCATCACAGAAGATATTGATTGGTAGGCTATCCGAGGTGAAACTTTAAGAGTCCCTAGATAACATGCAACCTAATTGCATGCTCTTGATTACAATGAGTTATCAGGCGCATGGCGAGGGCAACCCTTTGATCAGTATTGGGGATACACTCAAAATGCAACTTCTCCAAAGCCAAAATCAGCTTGTGCAGGAATTTGAACCTTTTTCGGCTGTTTCAAGGTCTAGGAGCAATGGGTCAGAAATCTATTGTAAACCATTATTCAATGTGTTGTATACATTTAGAAGTAATACTTTGTGTATTGAAAAAAAAATCCAGATAGCTTATGCAGTGCTAATAACATGACTCACACAAGGTCACCAGATTCTGAAAATAGGTTTTGAATATGGCTTTTACCTAAGATCCTCTATAAGGATGCTGCAGTGTCAAATAGCAAGCATCCAGCTGTGTGTGTGAAAAATGATTGCAGCACCATTAGTGAATTGCACTTGATGAGAAGAACCAAAGTTTCAAGATTCTCCCAGAAGCTTCAGCTTCTAGCACCATTTGCTCCGTCTTGATAAATAGTTCCCTATGTTATCATGCTACTAATAGCTTCCTCCTTCAGCAATACCCTCAATCACATTTTGACAATGGGCTTTCCCTCCAGCTTTAATCTGATTTAATAGTGCAGTTTCTATTCTTCTGGAGCTGCAATCAAGTGAAAGCGCTCGGCCATGTAACATGCTCTCCATCATTTGAATGGAGCTGTAAGTTTAAGTCAGAGGTCACTCACCATCAGACATTGATATCAATCTTTTGTCTGCATGCTCCTGGATTATGAAATGAGTAACGTCACTAAATAATAGTTTATTGAAGTTAAGGGCTGGAGGTCCAGACAAGTAAAAGGTGTGAGTGTATCACAGGATGTCAATCACTCAGTTCACGATAAACCTCTCGGTAGTGCATTATTGTAGATTTGGTGAGTTACCTACAATAGCAATGGAACTGTATTAAACACAGAGGGATGTGCTTTTGTTTCTGTAAAATATAAGATCTGACAGTAAAATTTCCAGTTTGTTGGCTTTTTAAAAAAAAAAAATATTATTGGTTGAAATTTCACAAAAAGAAATTGCAGTGTACTGTTACTGGTAAGATTGACAGGATTTCACATCCATATATAATTATAATTTATTTATTTTTTTTGGCTGTGACTACGTATTTACCCAAAGAAACAAAGGATGGACAAAATCATGTTGTTTTTTTTTGCTTTAGGGAAAGGTTTCCCTACAGCAGGGTAGCAAAAATTGTGATTTATATGTGAAGAGCATGTCCTCTCTCTTTCAGATGTCAATAGAAATTGGCACTTTTACAAATTAACCTTTTTACAGCCGCCTGGCTGTCAATCATACATCCAGTCCTATTACTTCCTGGTTTGATTGGCTCAGTGGAGCTTAATTCAAGAGACAGCAATTGATCAGAACACCTGCCTTGCAAAGACCTCTCATTGAGCTGCATTGGGAAGTCTGTGATTGGACAGCCACAGACAATCTGGGTGGGGCTAAAAGAGGAGGGCTTGCAAAGGCAGCAGCAAGAGATCTGCAGGTTTTGCAAACAGTTTTTATATATACCCCAACTGAAAATATGAATAATTAAATGCAAGCATGTTTAGTAAACAGTGTTTTTTTTCTTTTTCTTTAAATGAAAGCAGTGAGGTGTCCCTGTAAGTTTACAGAACATGACAATGGACAGAGCTTAAAGCAAAGTTCTGTTTCAGTTGCAAATCAATTTTACCCACAATCCATCGGTAAAGTCAATCCCACAGAAGTACAAACAGCATACATCATGGACAGAAGAGTACAAAATAACTGCACCCAGGTACTGAGATCCAGCACAAAGAAGAAATTGTCATGGGATATAAATATAAATAATAATTTACATACAGGGGACATAAGAAAAGGAAAACTAAATGGAAAAATAGCAGGGCCACCGTAAGAATTGAATTTACTTGCCACAGTAAAGTTCCTATAAACAATGAAATCTTTCCAGTACAATAATAGATGCATTGTGTTCATTGTAGAATGGTTTGATTGGTATAGGTTTACAACAGACTGTTATTTTTTATATACTCTTCAGGGTTCCCGGCCCTACTCTTATTTATTTTCCCCATTTTCCAGGGTGAATTAAAATTTTTAAAAATTAAAGATTTACTCAACCTTTATTCAGCGCCGAGGCTCCTTCAGCACTTCTTACCTCTCCATCGTCTGTGACATCATGACAGGGGCATGTCTTCCTCCATTGATGTCCAATCCAATGCTCCACATGCACAGTCCCCATAGGAAAGCATTTAATCAATGCTTTTCTAGGGGGCTTCCGCGTAACCTCACAACATTTTATCCTATGGGGCTCCTGCTTAACGTGACCGAATTTTACTGAATCAGTGCAGTGGAAGCTCCTCTAGTCATACTGACAGTCACTAGACGTGGACTTAACCATGCAGTGTAAGCTTTGAGAATGTAAGCTTACAAAGACTGTGTACAAATGTGTTTTATAAGTTAAAATGCATTGTTTAGTTCAGAGGTTTTATGGTAAGCAGTGACTGATGGGAAATTGCTGCACATAGTAGTGAAAGTTGTGCCCATAGCCACATTTTGCCAGCATTCTATGCCAAGTCTGTCTCATGTACCTCTTCTGACTGCACTGAAATTTCAACAGTGCCACTTTCATTTACATATAGTTGATAAAGCTAAAATGTAAAAAATAAAATGTAAATTATATCACCAAGGATTTATTATATAACTAAGACGTTTCCAAACCTCCTCTTTCAGAAATAACAGAACCCAGATATGTATACATAGGCATGCATGCATTGCATTAACAGTGTAAAGCTTTTTTTTTTTTTTAGTATATTAAATCAACACAATGAATTTAAAATACATTTACACAAAATTCTGAGCTGTTTCTCACACTTCATCCTCATCAGCACTGAAACTGCTAAATGTGTTGAAGCACATGTGGTACATGCATGTGCTTACATTTTCAAATTTTTTGTGGACATTAAAATATAATAAATCCCATAGTATCAAATTCATGATATTACTGTGCCCTGTAAGCCCTCAATAAATGTACAAACAACGGTAGGCAAGACATAATGGGGAGAGTTACCAAAGTGTTTTGTTCTAAAAGAGTGGTCTAAAATACTGAGAGTGATGCAATCACTATGGAAACCAGTAGAACCAGCAGCCACATACCATTGTTGACTACTCCCATTTACAATTTTGCACCACTTCTTAGAACACTTTGATAAATCTACCCCAATGTTTTGACCTCCATCCTACATCATGGAGTATCATTGTAGACAACTGTCCCATGTATGCCGTGAACCCCTGTCACTTATTTTTTGATAGAGGTTAAACTTTTTTGAGACCCAATAGCCATTAAGTAATTTCCATAGAAATAGTCCCTTAGAGATGCCCATCATCACACCACTTCTAGTACCACTATTTACTTCAAGGCCAAATGCAAGACTGTCGGGATTCACAAACATTCTGATTTATTGTCTGTAATATGTTATTTGCTGGTTGTTTTTCAGCTATGTTTAAGGTAAATACAATGTTTAGGCTTACTTCCATCTCACAACGTGACATTTGTATCGCTCTTCCTTCACAATCCCATTTTCAACTTCTTGTGTAATAATTTCTGTATATACCATTACACAATTCCCCAAGTGATGCTTATATTTATCCCTTTGCACAAATTGAGAGCACGTAGTTTTAAAGCAAGCATAACGCAAAATAAAACAAAGTTACTCTTCATTGCTTTTACCAGAGGGATCACTCTGAAGCAAAATAACATGTCTTTTCTCCAACTCCCATATGTCTATGTTGTCATTTTTGTTACAATCAGTGAACATGTTATTGAAATATATCAGTAAGAGCATCTTACTTTGCACCACTGCAACTCAAGGTGGCTTTTTCTGAAGCACTCCAGGCGATATTACTATAAGCTAAGAAAAAAAGTATCCTGACTTAAGGGAAAAATCAGAGAATGGCCATTGCAGTGTGCTAGTCTGAAATTGAATTTTCTTTTCTAGGCCAGTATTTCATTTGGAGCAGTAGGAATTAAACTTGAGAGAAGTCGGAATTAAACTATTTATTCAGGCATATATATGTATATATACATGTTTAGATCCTGGTAAGTGGTTTTAGATATATTTTTCTTAAACTACTGACCAGGGTCCATAAACACAAAGCCAAAATAGACAGAATAGACAAAATCCTGTTGAAAACAGTGCCAGGAGTATGGAATGTACAGTTTATCTTTCAGGTCCATCCAAATAAAAGTAAGACAGACTAATACAATAAGAATCCAAAAAAATGCTGTAAAGCTTTAGAGATGTGCAGTTCTAACTTATTGCTGACATTAGGATGTGTCATTACATCGTAGCAAGCATGGGCTCTTGGGACGTCACATTAGTGTGTAATAACAAGCCTTAATGTCTTGGTCCCCCTAATATCCCGCTATAAGACCTTGCTGGATCTGACTGGTGTAACTGCCTGGCAACCGAGGTAGTCTCCAGCAACCAATTGGCGATAATCAAAGTCACATGACATGCAGTGACAGCCTGAATTCAAATATGGACTGTGACATTGTATTCTGCCTCTCTTTTTCAGGCGAGAGAAGCTAACCGATAATTGCTATTTAGTGTTCTGTATTCTAACTGCGCTACTGTGGTTAAAAATTAAGAAATCATTAGTTTAACCATTTCACTGCTGATCACAGTGTTAGTGCTGTGATCAGGGTATTCAGGACAGAATTACATTTAAGAATATTGGGGCTTTGGGGGGGGGGCAAAACTTTGACCTTTTTTTCAGCTTTAACCCTTTTTGTTTTTTTAACCCTTTACTGAATTCTGATCACTGTACCATGTCTCTGATCTGAGTGTTCTGTTTATCAACCTTAACTTGTATTTTTTTACTCTACTTGCTAGTTTTTTGTTTTTTTAAATGACCATTTTAGTGCTGATCACAGAGTTTTTTTTTATACTACAATCAGTCAGTTATTTTCTTATTTGTGTTTAGGTCAAGGGTTTTGTTTAGGTAGAGATTTTTTTTTTTTTTTTTTTTTTTTTTAAATCCACCATGGCCCATTACTATTTAGCCCCATTCTAACATGTGAAACAGAGGGTAGTGACATCTTTCATATATCTGAGACTGAACTATTGCAGCCTCAAATATAGAGCCCCTAAGTGAGGCTTCTGATGATGGTGCACGGGGGCAGGGCCAAATGTCATTTTGGCCAATCAGGACCTCTTCATAGAGATGCATTGAATCAATGAAAATTCAGCGTCTCCATGCAGAGCGTGGGAACGCTGAATGGCAGGGCTGCTTACTGTGCAGCCCTGAGCCAGGAAGCCCCTCCAGTGGTCATCTAAGGAATGGCCACTTGGAGGTGTCCCTAGGGGCAATGTAAACATTGCTTTTTCTCTGAAAATGTAGTGTTTACATGAAAATGCCTGAAGGGAGCTATTATACTCACCAGAACAACTACATTAAGCTGTAGTTGTTCTGGTGACTGTAGTGTCCCTTTAAACCTTTTCTATAGGTTTGACAGGATTGATCAAAACTGAGGGCCAGATTTAAATATCTACCTATAGCTTCATAAAAAAACGTTTGTGATTTCGAGTTGCCTGCAGACTTAAATTGTTTTCCTGTTTGAATGCGTAGAATTCAAGCTGTCTCAGATTCTGTTTGGTTAAGGTCTACAAAACACATTTCAACTATTCATTCCTCCAGTAATTCAGGCATATAGTTTTTCTTCAGTTTCATACACTATCTTCAATATTGTCTGCTTCCTTCATGCTCATTGTCCAGAAACTATTGCTACATTTCAACCTGCTGCATTCATTTGAATTTGTTCACGTTTTAAAATTATTGCAGTGTTTTACATTATAATTGACATACATTACAATGTCATAATGTGCATTAATACATTGTAACATATGTCTAAACATAAACATTTTTAATTCAGGGGAGGTGGGGTTTTTTGTGTGTTGTTTCTTTGGACCCTATGTCAATCCTCTTCTTCCTTTTATTTCTGCCATTGAGCCATCTAGTACCCTACTTGCTTTGTACTATATCCTTGAACCATATGACCATTGTGTGCTCCACTGTCCCATTTCCTTGTATCGTATGCCCATATAGTGTCCCACTATTCCATGTGTGTTTTGTTTGCACTTTGTGTCCAACTTATGACTATATTTCTACTATGTGTTATTTCCTTGCTACCCTTTTCCAGCTCTGTTATTTGTGTTGTTTTCATTATTAGTCTTATCTCCTTATGGCGTTTTTCATTCCCAGTCTGTGTTTATTTGTTTTCCCTTTCTCTCCTGTGCACCTTTACATGGTTCCACCCTGTATCCTTTTGTGGCCTTTCTTTTCTATACCTGTCTCTTGTGTCTTTCGTTCTATGTATTTCCTGTCTTGTCTTATCTGTCAGTCAGTGTGTGCCATTTTCTTGCTTGTAGGCATTTCTCCAGAAGTTATTATTATTATTATTGCCATTTATATAGCGCCATCAGATTCCGTAGCGCTTTACAATATAAAGTTGTCACAGTGTTGGTGGTGGAATATAGAAAACTGAAACACATACATCCCTTGTCTTCCTTTCCTTCTGGAAAGTTAAGAAGAGTAAATAATGAGACACCATACAAACTAAACTAACAATGTCCCAGATTGGCAAAGCTGTTTCCTACTACAAAATAGATAAAATTCAGTAATTGTCTAAGATCAGTTTGTAGAGATTACAATGATATTTATTTTTCCTGTTATCCCTTTTTTTAAATAATTGCCTCCAATTAAGATTGGATGCTATAGTCTCAATCAAAATCATGCTATCTGTTTGGTAACGATCCAGATTTATGTAAATCCACATAGAGTACCAGAAGAATACAGAGTAAAACATATTTTATGTCCTAGTGGAAGGCACTCGGATATAAAGAACTTTCTGTAATTCAGTGATTGCTGCTTTAAGACACAGGACATTTTTTACAGATAGTGATACAGATCAAATTCGTGTTATAAATTTTAGTACCATGATTGAGTGAAGGCTGAAGGGGAAGCAATCCTTTGACATCGTGTCGAGCAGAGATTTCATGAAATTTAGATGAGTTTGTCTTGGTTCTGACATTATTCTCAGCAGACCCTAGTTTGGCAGCTTCACATTGGAATAGTAAACACAGACCAGAACACACATCTAATATTCTTACCATATGCTTAGGGAAACATATGCATATGCCTATTGGTGTCTTCAATGTACAGTGAAAGTGATCTCATGAATAAAAATATATTCAGGGAAGCCTGACTTCAAGATACAGTTACTCTTATGTGTGTGCTGGAAAAAAAAATAACATTTCAAATAGATTACTTTATTGAAGACGTCTCATTAAATCCCTAGCACATTCAAAAACATCTCTAGAATGTTTTAAATACATTTTTTCAAACAGCATTATTTTTCACCTTTAATGAAAAAAAAAATACTTTTGTTGAATCTTCTTATTTTTAGAAGTATTTGATTTGCATACATAAGAACCAAGTCTGGGGTGTAAATTGTAATGCCTGTGGATGTAGTCTGTATAATAATAGCTTGATTTAACCTTCTCTGGTTATGTTATTTGATGCAATGCAGTCCCATTAGAACAAGTGGACAAATTATACATGAATTAAGGCATTTCAATACAGTTATATATATAACATAATAAAAAAAACTTTAAAGAGACTCTTCTTCTAAAGACTTTAGGTATATCCCAAGTACCTTCAGACAGTAACACTACATCAAACCAGCCCAGTGATATAAAAGTTATGTAATATAGACATGTGGGTTGTGTCAAAATAAGACCAAGTATAGTACCATTCATATCGGTTACATGCGGTGTCAATGACTCCATTTTGAAAACAGATATTATGACTTAGATCTACAATGTTCTGGATTTTCTCTTTGAAAATTACCTTACCTCATCTTTTCTAACTACACTCAGCTGACAACTAACTGGAATGCTCAAAGGTTTATGAAAAATTTAGCCGTCAGGTCCTAGACCTCTAACCCACACTACTGGCAACATCTGCCTCATTTTCTAGCAGTTCATATAGACTCATTATGTGTCAACCTTGTGTGTAGACCTGTAAGTGGTTAAAGAGATCTGAGATTTCCCCCAACTCTTTCTTTATGATATGCTTTCTAAATAATTAAAGGCATTCATATTGTAGGAAGGTACTGTAACTGCCTGCTTTACCAGGTGTGCCAAAGTATTGTATCATTGTGATTAAGCTTTGAATTTAAATCTTAATTAGCCTTAAAGGACCACTGTAAAAACTTGTTTTCCTGGCACTATAGTTTTAATAGGTCCCATCCACCCTCAGGGTCCCACTCCAGGGCTCAAGAGGGGTTAAAGGGTTAAACAGTTACCTTTCTCCAGCGCCGGGCTCCCTCGGCGCTAGGGACTCTCCTCCCTCTTCCGATGTCATCTGCCAAATGCGCATGCGCGGCAAGAGCCGTGCGCGCATTTAATTAGTCTATAGGAAAGCATTTCTCAAGCGCCTTCTTTCTCAATGAGACCGCCACTAGAGGCTGGATTAACCCTAATGGAAACATAGCAGTTTCTCTGAAACTGCTATGTTTACAGCTGCAGGGTTAAAACTAGATGGACCTGGCACCCAGACCACTTCATTGAGCTGAAGTTGTCTGGGTGCCTATAGTAGTCCTTTAATGTCTTTGATGTTAACTTCAAGATTTTGATAGGACTGAAAGAACCAGTATTTTTCCCTCTTCTTAAATAATTGGCATGTAGGGCATAGACAGTAATGTTAAGAGAGTACTCACTTTTGTTTTTCGTAAGAATGCAAGGACTCTGGTGGCACCCTCGCAGATAAATGTTAAATAATAAGCAAAAAAGATGTCCTTATGGTGATAAGACGATCTTCCTTTATTGCCTAATCATCAACGGCTCTACTGTGTATCTTTATCAAGCAATGTTATCTCCTCCCCAAAATAAACCTAGTTCATCATATCATCTTAATTAGTCACATGATCATGTAAGGGCGTGTCAAGCCCATATAAAGTGGAAGTTTCTATAGTGACAGTAGCCAGAGTTGTAAACATGAACAATAATAACAAAGCTCAATATGCAAAATAACAAGCATCACTAAATAAAGTGCATCCAATAAAATGTGATATATAAAGTGTATGTTGAAGATGCTTAAACTCTTTAATTTATTTGTTTGATACTTGTCCATTTTCCCATAAATTTAAATCCACCTTCCCATATTAATGCAATACAGATTATATTTATTTTTATTTTATTAGAAGATGTCTAAATACCAATAGATAAGAGGTAGATACATTTGATAAATGCATTCCTAACATATATATATTAACATAATTTAAATTTTAATTGACATAATGATTAAGCAAAAATATGGAAGAAAAGAACCCGTGTGCGTGGAAACCCAGATAAGCCACATGATTCAGGTATTCTGCTTTCCTCATAGAAAACCTAATGGGAAAAAGAAAAAGACACATTAATAATCATAATAAAAAAGGTTGATTGACAGAGGGAGTTATATGCAGGCAGAAGTAGGGTATGGTATGCAGGCAGACGAGCTGGGGAGATAGAATCCTGTTTTTTCTGTCTCCTCAGTCCCCCTCCCACGATATCATTATTGGGAGTGGTCTAACTTAGAATGGTGGCAACCACTAAATATTGCTTGTTGATCTTCGATCAGTAATGCAAACTCTTGTTTTGGATTGGAACGCAAATGCAGCTACTGCTCAAAAGTTGTAACTCTTATCACACTCTGGCAGAGGTATATATATATATATATATATATATATATATATATATATATATATATATATATATATCCAAGTGCTGCCCTAAGATTAAAGGAACTCTCACCCAAACTGTAATCCTCTCCCTAAAAATCCTGCAATATAAAAGATACTTAAACATCTCAACCTTCAGTTCCCAGAACTCCTTAATGTCATTGTTTTCTGATGGCATGTAGTTTACCCTTATGTTTCATTTCTCTCTTTTTTACTCTCTGACAAATAATGGGCTATTGCTATTGAATGTTGCTCCTCCGCCATTAATGCGTTCTTTGTCATTGACTTGATAAAGGAAGAAAGTCTGAAAAGCTTGTGCTACAGAAAGCAGAAAAAGAGGTTGCATGGGATGACATTGTGTATCTACACTAGTGGATTAATACATGTACCCCACATAGCATTATATATACCCATATGTATCAAGCATACTAATCTGGATAAAAACAAATCAAGAAAACCAAAACTGCTTCTTTCTAGAACTGTGCATTGTAGAAAAATGTGGTTTGCCTGCAAAAATATTTTGGTTCGGTTGGACCGAACTTTGTCCATGTGGTAAATGAAATGGCCACTCCATTGCTCATTGTTGTTATTTCCTGATTTCTCCTTATGTCGATTCAGAGTTGCGATATTCAGGACAAATCGCCAATAGCCCAAAATTCAGATAAATGGTGATTCATTTGAAAAAGAATGCACAAGTCTACTTCCTCTGCAAACTCTTTAACATCTTCTACAATATATTATTTTACATGTAATTATCAATGTGAGAAGTACATTCCTCTCTTCAATATGATTTATTTTGGAGAGTGTTTATCACTTTTCTGCCTATCATAAACTTTATCCATTTCTGATGTCTATTTATATACTTCACGTTTATCTGGAAATACCAGTTAAAAGTGCATACCTAAAAAAATATCATTTCAGCCAAGCTGTTCTGTTTCAGAATAATTCCCAAATGGCACACCTGTTTTGCGGAAGGTCCCAATTTAATTTATACCTTTTCGAAACTAGGTGAGATTGTGAAATGTGAATTATGGAAGCCTGCTATTCAGTGTCTGGAGGATGGCTGGGACCTGCGCTGATGAATTTCATGATCTCCATCACATCAACAGTTCCACAGGGGAAGGAAGATGGTGTGTTCAAAAGATAGATATCTTCACTTAGCCAGGCAGCTGTCATTTCTCTTAATTATGCTTGGATTTCAGAGAATGCTGATGCGTGCTTCAAAAGAGCATTCTGTAAAACTTCACAGCTCAAATACTATATTTGGGTATAAAAAAAGGCATTTTCAGTACTGTGAAGAGATTATCATTTCTGAGTAGGAGAGGCATATGTTTAAGATGCAATAAACCAATTCAGACATGCCATTTTTTTAAACAGACACAATTTCAATCTTTCCTATTTATAGAGGAAAATCTATCAAGGTAAATGCTATTTAAAAGGAGTGTGTCTCTAAATGGAAACTATGGCTGTTAATATGTTGCATGCCGTATTCTTTATGTGGTGTAATGTTCCTTGTCACCAGCTTTTTAAAGCATGTGCCATCTGATAAAACATACAAAATAAGATGCAACAATTGTATTTTATTTTTTATTTCTTTTAACAGTGTAGGAGTATGGGTGAGGTTATTACAAGTTTATAAATGTATTTAGCATTCTATTATATTGTTACAATATTTAAGTGGCATTTTAAGAACAATTCTACCTACATTTCATGCACTTTTACATGCATTGATAAACATAGAGATAAACCACGACAAGAAAAAATGGCTAACCCCAGAGGAGCTATAGTATGTATGTCTCTGTTGGGGACTTGGCGTATAAGGACTGTATTGTTTGGCTTGCTGTAGTGTATGTAAAGGATGGGGGCTGCAGTGTGTGGGATATCAGGGATGCTGCAGATGAATCGCGGATGTAGCATAGGGGGAGATATGGGTTGCAATGTGTGTGAGTCAGAGAAATGCAGCAGTGTGGGGGTAGGCCGGACTGACTATCAAAAATCTGGGCAAATGCCTGGTGGGCTATGATAGCAATGGGCCGATAGGCTGGTAGGCAAATGATCTCCCCTGTCAGCCTATGCATGGCAGCATGGGCCCTAAGATGGAGCTTTGTCCCTTTATGGGCCAGAGGGAAGATTAGATTATCATGGAAGGATGCCAGGCAGACTCCTTCTCTCTCTCTCTGATGCTAGCTTAAAAATTATCAAAGCTTTGCTGTGGTAATCCATGGCAACACTCTGAACCACCATTGCTCAAAGAAGGATATACATGGTCTTTACCCTAAGAAGGTACAGACCAAATTACCAAACCACTGGACCAATAGAATCAGCATGCCCTCTCTTCCAATGCAATTTAATAAGAGGGAAGGGGGAGTAAATGTTTGTTTTTTTAAATAATTGCATTCAATATTTAAGTTTCTATCCTATCCCCTATAAACGTATCCCTATATGCACACACTACACTGACGATACAAACACTATACCCCTATATATGATGACATAACACCCCTCTTTCATTCAACAACCCTCCTCGTTATCCTTTTACCTGGCTGAATGTTAGTCCTTGTGTGGGGGGATTGGGGCATTAGTGTATGGAGGAACAGGGGATGTGGAATTTTAGGGAACAGGGCTGTAGTGCAGGGGATTGGGGTATGGGCAAATAATTTTTTTTAAATAATTTAATTTGAAAAAAACTAATGTTTATTCCCCACTTCCCTGAGGCTTACATTGGGCCAGGTAAGGTGAATCCTTTTGTTTGTATCTCTTGCAGTTGCAGATAGTTCTTACCGACTGGTGAAGGGGAATATATCAGAGAATTGCCGTGATACCCAACTGCTCTGATACATTAGTCAGAGCTGAGCTATTTGGTCTGTACCCATTGTAGTTCCAGACCACGTTTTCCCTCTTCTCCTCTGGAATTAGGGTTGTCAGGTAGGGAGGGTAGACGGGACATACACTGATCAGCCACAAATCTAAAACCACCTACCTACTATTTTGTAGTAGCCCCCTTGTATTGCCAAAACAGCTCTGATGTGTCAAGGCATGCATTTCACAAGACCTCTGAATGTGTCCTGTGATATTTGACACCAAATATTAGCAGCAGACACTTTCAGTCCTGCAAGATGTGAGATGGGGCCTCCATGGATCCCACAGATGCTCAATCGGATCACCTTCCTCAAACAATTCCTGATTAAAGAGGCCACTGCCATCAGGAAACACCATTGCAATGTAGGGGTGTACCTGCTTCCAACACATGAAATTCAAAAACTGATTTTTCACCTGCTGCCTAATTCATCTCACTCCTTGACAAGTGCCATTGTAACGATATAATCTAATTTACTTAACCTGTCAGTGGTTTTAATGTTGTGGCTGATCAGTGTATATGTCGCACTTCTATCCTAAAAGTGGGCCCCCAGAGCATACTGACAGGATCAGTACATTATTATCCTTTCCATGTAAGGAATGATTTCATGGGTGATGTTAACATACGGGTAGTACAGAGTTTGAAAACATGATCTATCCATTGGAATGATGTATGTAGCGGGAATTACCATCCAAGAGGCACTTGCACCTAAAATGACTGCTGTTTAGCACTGTAACTTTGCCACCCAATAAAACCAGCCCTTAATGTCTATCACTATCACTAACCCCAACATAAAATATCAGGTAATATCAAAGATTCTCAGAATTACTTAATTTGCACATAATATACAATTCACCTTGGAAAAGAGCTCAGTTTCCACCCACTTATTCAACTGACGTAGGTCAAAAATAGTAGGGCAAAGAAATTGAGAACTTTTTAGATTGTAGAGGCTAAAGAAAAAATAGATTTGGGCTTAACCTTTTATTAGAAGTTAGAAGAATTTAGAAGTCATATCCTTATCCCATGCATGCTTAAACTCCTTTACTGTGTTAACCTCTACCACTTCAGCTGGAAGGCTATTCCATGCATCCACTACCCTCTCAGTAAAGTAATACTTCCTGATATTATTTTTAAACCTTTGTCCCTCTAATTTAAGAATATGTCCTTTTGTTGTGGTAGTTTTTCTTCTTTTAAATATAGTCTCCTCCTTTACTGTGTTGATTCCGTTTATGTGTTTAAATGTTTCTATCATATCCCCCCTGTCTTGTCTTTCCTCCAAGCTATACATGTTAAGATCCTTTAACCTTTCCTGGTAAGTTTTATCCTGCAATCCATGAACCAGTTTAGTAGCTCTTCTCTGAACTCTCTCTAAAGTATCAATATCCTTCTGAAGATACGGTCTCCAGTACTGCGTACAATACTCCAAGTGAGGTCTCACCAGTGTTCTGTACAATGGCAAGAGCACTTCCCTCTTTCTACTGCTAATACCTCTCCCTATACAACCAAGCATTCTGCTAGCATTTCCTGCTGCTCTATTACATTGTCTGCCTACCTTTAAGTCATCAGAAATAATCACCCCTAAATCCCTTTCCTCAGATGTTGAGGTTAGGACTCTATCAAATAGTCTGTAACGGCCCTTGGGTTTTTACGTCCAAGATGCATTATCTTGCACTGATCCACATTAAATGCCAGTTGCCACAACTCTGACCATTTTTCTAGTTTACCTAAATCATTTGCCATTTGGCTTATCCCTCCTGGAACATCAACCCTGTTACATATCTTAGTATCATCAGCAAAAAGACATACCTTACCATCAAGACCTTCTGCAATATCACTAATAAAAATATTAAAGAGAATGGGTCCAAGTACAGATCCCTGAGGTACCCCACTGGTGACATGCCCAAGCTTCGAATATACTCCATTGACTACAACCTTCTGTTGCCTGTCACTCAGCCACTGCCTTACCCATTCAACAATATTGGAATCCAAACTAAAAGATTGCAGTTTATTGATAAGCCTTCTATGTGCAACAGTGTCAAAAGCCTTACTGAAATGTAGGTAAGCAATGTCTACTGCACCACCTTAATGTATTATTTTAGTTACCCAATCAAAAAATTCAATAAGATAAGTTCGACATGATGTCCCTGAAGTAAACCCATGTTGCCTGTGATCTTTAAATCCATGTGATTGTAGATGTTCAACAATCCTATCATCCTATCAATCCTATCAATCCTATCATCTAATACGGTTTCAATTACTTTGCCCACTACCAAAGTAAGGCTTGTGAACTGGCACAACATTCGCTAGTTTCTAAGTTTCAATATGTTGACATATTCCGGGTGCCGGCACACTGCAGGGCACGCAAAGAAGCTGTGTACGAAGAGCACAGTAAGTACATACCTCCCGTGCTGCCTCCTCTCTCCCTATCAGCACACAATTGCATTTTTGGGCAGATGTATGCAGACAGGTGCCTACTCTGCTAAGTGAAGTTAAACGTGTGCTCTGGCACTCTTGTCAAGATGGACACATGGGAGGAAATTGACAATCATGGGTGGGCAATTGTCCCCCCTAACCCTTTTCTTGCGATGCCATAACATTGATAATATGGTTACAGTGGTACCTGTCAAGGGGTAAGTTATATTAGGCTGCAAGTGAACAGTCAGTTCCACATATGTTGGGCAAACGAAAAGATCTGACTGACTTTGGCAAAGGCCAAATACCAATGGCTTGAAAACTGGGTCAGAGCATCATCGCAGTGGTTAGTACCTACCAAATGCTGTACATGGAAGGACAACTGGTGAACTATCGGGGTCATTTTTTCCCCCAGACTCATTGATGCACATTGGGAGAGAAAGCTAGCCCACCTGGTTCAATTACACAGAAAAGCTACTGTAACTCAAATTGCTGAAAAATGTAATGCTGATCATGACAGAAAGGTGTTAGGACACACAGTGAATTGCAGATTCCTGTATATGGAGACTGCAGACCAGTCAGTATGTCAGACTGTTCACACCCAAAAGCTCTTTCAATGGGGATGTGAGCATCAGAACTTGGCCATGGAGCAATGAGAGAAGGTTGGCTGGTCTGATGAATTAAATTTTTTTTTTTTAGATCAGATGGATGGCTGGATGTGCATGCATTGTTTACCTGGAGAAGAGATGGCAACAGAAAACACTATGGGAAGAAGGCAAGCAGGTAGAGGCAGTTTTATGCAGTGGGTAATAATCTGCTGGGAAACCTTGTTTCTAGCATCCATGTGGATGTTATTTTGACATGTACCACCTACCTTGAAATTGTTCCAGACCACATGCACTCTTTATTGCAGTGGTGTTCCCTGATGGCAGTGGCCTCTTTCAGTAGGTTAATAATCTGTTCAGAAATAATACTAGTTTTAGGTGTTGCCTTGGCCTCCAGATTTCCCAGATCTCAATCTGATTGAGCATCTGTGGGATGTTCTGAAACAACAAATCCGATCCATGGAAGCCCTACCTTGCAACTTGCAGGATTTAAAGGATCTACCACTAATGGCTTGGTGCCAGGTGCCATAGGGCATATTCACAGGTCTTGTGAAGTCCTTCCCTCCAAGCATCAGAGCTGTTTTGGCAGCACAAGGGTAACTTACATGATATCTGGCATGTGGTTTTATGGTTTTAATGTTGTGGTTGATCACTATATATATATATATATATATATATATATATATAAAAACCAAGAATGACTAGGGCTACACTCACCTGAACATGCATAAATTATAGGGTGATGCTGGGGCCAATGTATACAACATACAAAATACACAATCCAGCACACTTGCTAATTCAGTAAACAACGATTTCAAGTCTCACAGATAGCAATAGTTTTCTGAATGCAAATAATAATCAAAATAGACATAAAAATAAAAAATTAACATGAACAGACCTGGACAACGGAAATCTTGTACTCCACAGGATTATATGAGGAATATATTACAGCAGAAATGTTAGGTCCTGCATACAATGCGGTGTACCACCAATTAATATATTGCAAATGTTTAAAAAAAACATGTGAGGAGTCTGGATGTGTCCTTATTTTAATGTGAAACCTGACTCGGGTAGCTTAAACAATTTGCCTTGTGTTACCTTAATCTTGACCACGTGTGGGCCATATAGCAGGGAGGTGGTTCATCATCCTTTGGAGCAGGGTACCTGTGAGTGGCGAGACAACAAGCCCAACCTCGGCTGACTACAGGGGTAAGACCAGACACATTTAGACTAGGCTTGGCTATGAGGGATACTTCTAGAGTTTATGTATTAAACTTTTGGCCTTATAATTTAGATACCTTCCTGTCGGGGACTCTGTTCACAAATTATGTGCACTGCTTTCCGACAAATGACATTGTCACTCTAGAGTGCACACTGTCATTATATCTTCTCTCATCTAACCCATTATGACTCTGGAATAGCCTGGTTATTGCTCTGCAATTGATAACTTATAGCTAGCTATTCATTATTTTTATAGTTTATCATTTATACAACAAAAATGGTGCTGTGATAGTCCTGAAAGCTAGTAACTTCAGCCAAAATTGTCTATATATTTATCTGATACTATGGCAATGTTTATTGACATTTTGTTTCTTGAATCTTTATACGAATGTTACCTATTTTTTGCATTACTACACTACAAAAAGAAATAATATTTTAAAAAATAAAAATAAAAAAGTGCTGAACTACTCTGTTTTCATGTAGATTGTGTGTGCTGCCTATAATATATTTCTCAGCTATGTTTTTGTTCCACGTGTGTTTTTAAATATATATTTTGGTTTACTAGCAGTCTACATGCTTCCTTAGTTTTAGAGGAGAAGAGATTTGTAAGAAAAGCTTCAGCTATCCAGAGTTCTGTCTACAATATTTCTTAATGTGCTATTATACGACTGTGATTTGTTATCTTTCCTTACTTTGGTAAAGTGTTCATTTTGTCCCTTTTCTTCCAAAACCAACTTGGAAGATTAATTGTCAGCAGCAACTGGTTTACCAAAGAGGAAAAGGGACAATGATCTTTTTCAAATAAACTTCTGGAAGATATATGTGTGTGTGTGCTTTTTTCTTTCTTAATCCTTGACATTCTTGGAGTTACTGATAAACTGCATAGAACAGGGAAGTCAGCGGCCAAACGTTATCTGTATGTGATTTAGCATGAATCCTTGGAGGGTTAGAATTAGATCAGAAAGCCTATGGATGACTAACTTAGATGTGTTTGTTTGTTTAAGATACATAATGCATTATAGGAAGAAATAACGCTTGACTGGAACCTGGAAAGAAGGCATAGAAATTGTCAGAAAAATATCTTTCCCTGACTTTCCATTCTCTATGAAAAACCATTTCAATCAGCACTGCAGATGAATAGGTTCAACCCAACAATGAGATGTCACGTGAATTCATAGAAATGACAATTTTTTACTATCTATACTGGTACCATATCATGTCAGTAATTAATGATGTTACAAATTATTGCAATTGTTCTCTTAACTGCATTCTGTTTTGTATGTAATTGCTTTTGTAGAAGAGTCTATCAGCCATATTTAAGCCCACCAATAGTGATGTACCGAACTGTTCGCTGGCGAATAGTTCCCGGCGAACATGCCACGACGGGCGAACACATGCGCGGTTCGATCCGCCCCCTATTCGTCATCATTGAGTAAACTTTGACCCTGTGCCTGACGGTCAGAGGACATTCCAGCAAATTAGCAGCAGACCCTCCCTTCCAGACCCCCCCACCTCCTGTACAGCATCCATTTTAGATTCATTCTGAAGCTGCATTCTTAGATAGAGGAGGGAAAGTGTAGCTGCTGCTCATTTGATAGGGAAATTGATAGCTAGGCTAGGGTATTCAGAGTCCACTACAGTCCTGAAGGACTCATCTGATCTCTGCTGTAAGGACAGCACCCCAAAAAGCCCTTTTTAGGGCTAAAACATCAGTCTTCTTTTTTTTTCTTTCTGTGTAATGTAATTGCAGTTGCCTGCCTGCCAGCTTCTGTGTCAGGCTCACAGTGGATACTGTGCCCACTTGCCCAGTGCCACCACTCATATCTGGTGTCACAATAGCTTAAGCTTGCATTTAAAAACAAAACATTTTTTTAACTGTAATAGATTGAATAGCAGTTAGTTGTCTGCCAGCTTCTGTGTCAGGCTCACCGTGGATACTGTACCCACTTGCCCAGTGCCACCACTCATATCTGGTGTCACAATAGCTTAAGCTTGCATTTAAAATCAAAACATTTTTTTCACTGTAATAGATTGAATAGCAGTTAGTTGTCTGCCAGTTTCTTTGTCAGGCTCACAGTGGATACTGTGCTCACTTGCCCAGTGCCACCACTCATATCTGGTGTCACAATAGCTTAAGCTTGCATTTAAAAAAAAAAAAATCACTGTAATAGATTGAATAGCAGTTAGTTGTCTGCCAGCTTCTGTGTCAGGCTTACAGTGGATACTGTGCCCACTTGCCCAGTGCCACCACTCATATCTGGTGTCACAATAGCTTAAGCTTGCATTTAAAAACAAAAAAAATTCACGAGTGCAGCCGAGGGGAGCTGAGGGGAGTTGAGGAGAGCGGCTGCGAGACCGGAGACCGGAGGCTAGAGTCCTATGATTTAGGTAACTCATACAGCACTTGTTACATTGCTACTTTGCTACACGCTTGCCTGCTTGCTTGCTTGCTAGGGAAGGGAAAAAAAAAACTAACAAAACTAAACATGTCTCCAGCTAAGCAAACAAAACTAACGGATACAACTAGGTATAGTAAAAGGGAACGCCAAAAACAATCTCAAGATGATACCCTGGAGGACTCCCAGCCCAGAACACAGTCTCCGGATTCAGAGAGTCAGCAGGAGGGTCAGACGGAGGGCTCGATTAACCCATGTAAGGTACAAAATAGCTTGGAGGATGGGCAAGTGACTAAAGAGTATTTGTAGCAAATATTACAGGAGCTGAGGGTTACTATCCGAGAAGATTTTACCACCATTACATCAACGCTACATCGAGAATTGGCAGAAATAGGTGATCGCACTGACCGCCTAGAGAGGGGGACAGAAGAGCTACGTGTTGAACATAACAAGGTGATAGATAAACTCAATAAGTTGGAGGAAGAGAACGCCAAATTGTGGCATAAATTAGCAGAAGGGGAAGACCGATCCCGCCGAAATAACATAAGGTTTCGTGGGGTAGCGGAGTCTGTTAAAGGGGACCAAATCAGTCCTATATTATGAACATGTGTTTGGCTCTTGTACCCGCACTAAACGACAGCATGTGGGAACTGGACAGGGCACATCGGCTGCCGAGACCAAGCCGCCTCACAGCAGAAATCCCAAGGGATATAATTGTGCGATTTCACCATTATAAATCCAAAGAGGCGCTTATGAAAGCAACAAGAGAGATCTCAACGCTACCTCCACCGTACAGTGCAATATCGCTATTTGCAGATTTATCAGCTTCAACTTTGGCCAGGCGGAGAGAGTTCTCATATATTACTAAACAACTACGTGATCATAAAATGGAGTACAGATGGGGCTTTCCGCCTAAGCTGTTGGTTTGGAACAACAGCAAAATGACCACTATTAAGGATGTGGAGGAAGGCTTGGCTACCTTAAAGGATTGGGGCATAGAGTTAACTCAGAATGCTGAAGAAAATAGAGGGATATCAGCTATACATAAATCCCTGTACCAGCCATCGCTGCAAAAAATTCGACAGGATTGGATAGTGGCTGAGAAGACCTCTCGCCAGTCATCTCCGCAACCTCCTTAAGGGTAGAAGACCTCAGCCTGGATACTGACGCTGATATTTTTGCTGTTTCCTACATATGTTGCTAGTTTTGGTCACCTAATCACTATAAATATCTAAAAGGAAATTGGGAACTCTCTGGAGCTGTACAAAGTGAGGGTCTGAAGGCTGTAAAAAATGATAGTCTGAGTAACCTAAGTAATTTTGTTAGATGTTAATTCTGGATCCAATTGTCAAGTGGACGTTAGTTTAGCAGTCTGGAAAAAAAAAGTTTTTTTTTTTTTTTGTGTTTTTTTTTTTTTTTTAAGCTTATATCACTAAAATATATTTGTTAGTTAATTTCTTTGTGAAATAAGGTTATAGGCCGTTAGGAAAATAAATTGTACCTGCATTGATAAATCTGTCAACTTAGTGTGGTAAAGCTGTCAAGTTAACATGCTAACTCAGGATTATATTAAATCTTATAATGTTTTACTATGAGGAAAGCAGCAAGTCAGACTAAGGGACTATATATTGATTACAGTTTACTTACTAAATTTACTTACTAAGTAGTAGGCTGACAGGAACCAAATCACTTCTTTACTTTTACTTATTTTTAAATATATTTATTTATTTTTGTTTTTTTTGTTTTTTTTGTTTATCAGACAATTTAATATAAGCAAAACATTGATTGTATTTAGCTGTGTTTTGTTACAAGGATATTGAGGTGCCCTTTTTTTTTTTTTTTTTTTAAAGCAGGGGATAAGAACAGTAGATACACTAGATAGAAATGATACTGATATAGCGATAAGCAGCTTTGATAGAATAGATTAAGGCTCAAGAACGGGATCGTTCCACACGACCCCCCTTAAGGGACGCTTGAAGGGATGGTTTCCCTTGCGCCCCAAAAATTATTCTCATTTCTGGGAATTTGTGTAAATATTTCCAATTTTATTCATTTTCATTTAGTTTTTTATTTATATTTTCAATCTAAATTTTCTAAGATTTTGCTGTTTAAACTTCCCTTCTTGTTTTTTTGTTTCTGTGTAAGGTCTATAGTGAGATTAAAAATATGTAACTGGGTGAGGAAAAAAGTAAAAAAGGATAGAGGTATGTTAAAACCTTTTTGTCAAAATAAGTACAGAAAAGACTTTATCTATAGAGATATCTCTGACCACTAGTGGTTAAAGCAAATAAGAAATTTAGTTTGGAGTATGGTTTACTACTTTAAATGTATGTCTATGAATGTCAATGGGCTAAATAGCCCGTTTAAGAGACGGGTAGCAATACAGGAGATAAATAACTCTAAAGCATCAATAATATGCTTTCAAGAAACACATTTTCGTATAAGAAATCCTCCAACTTTCAAACCTACAAGGTACCCGCAAATATATCACGCCCTTTCACCTCATAAAACAAAAGGGGTCGCTATAATGTTTCACGAGGATTGGTCATTTAATCAGGAGTTAATATACAAGGATAGGCAAGGTAGACTACTGATAGTGGTTGGAAATTTAAATGGAGTACAAATAACAGTAGCCTCGATATATGCCCCGAATAACTCACAAATCTCTTTTTTGAGTAGAGCATTTTCCAAAATCAAGGCATTGTGTAAAGGTCAAACTATAATTTGTGGAGATTTCAATTGTACAATAGACCCAAATATGGACATAAAGAGAAGTAATGGCAAGAACCCACTACATCAGACTACCCTCTTGAGCTTAAAATTTTCTAAACTTATTAACTCATATGATTTGTATGATACATGGCGCTGTTTATATCCAGGCGAGAAAGACTATACTTTTTATTCAAATGTCCATAGCACTTATTCTAGGATAGATATGTGCTTAGTGGATAAAATATCATTACTGAACGTCACTGAGACAAAAATAGGAATCAGAACCTGGTCAGATCATGCTCCACTTGTCATTACTTTTAAAGCACAATTTGCAGCTAGGGGCAGAACTATATGGCGACTCAATGAATCTCTTTTAAATGAAACAAATTTAGTTTCCAAAATTCGATTCCAACAATTCCAACAATTAGATTCTTTTACAACGACCATATTCATGACCCCTCCAGTATTGTAACAAAGTGGGTGACACTTAAGGCAGTTCTTAGAGGATTATTTATACAAGCAGGTTCGATAAGGAAGAAGAAGGCAGTGGAAGCTAAAGGGAACCTACTTAATAAGCTTAGTGAACTAGAGAAAGCAAATAAATTAAACCCCACAAAAATGCTAACAAAGCAAATAGCAAGTACTAAACAAGCACTGCAAGAGGAGTCTATAAATATAATGGAGAGACAAATGAGAAAACTTAAACAGACCCATTATTTACAGGGTAATAAGGCTGGCAAACTATTAGCGAGTAAATTAAAGACACAATACCTACAGACTAAAATACCATTTTTGTTAGACTCAAATGGTACAAAACTGTATAATCCACAAGAGGTAGTAGATGAGTTGGCTTCTTTTTACCACAAATTATATAATTTAAAATTGGACATAACGTTGCATCAGCCTACAAAAGAGGAAATATCTACCTTTCTTAACGAGGTTAATATGCCTAGATTATCCGACCAACAAATTAGGGCTCTTTGTGAACAAATTTCAGAAAATGAAGTAAGAAAGGCGATATATGCACTTCCTAAAAATAAAGCTCCGGGTCCAGATGGGTTTCCAAACAACTTTTACTTAACGTTTGAAACCCAACTTACACCACACCTTACAAACTTATTTAATCAACTCAAGATCCCTGGGTCTTTACCAGAAGAAATGCTTCTGGCACACATAATCACTTTGCCTAAACCAGGCAAAGTTCCTAACGAGAGTGTTAATTTAAGACCTATATCTTTATTAAACACGGACATTAAAATATATGCAAAGATTTTAGCCATGCGAATCAAGCCTATGTTATTTGATTTGATCTCACCGGAGCAATCAGGGTTTGTCCCATCAAGACAACCAGGAGACAATACTCGCCATTTTCTAAATTTAATCACTTGGGGACAAACTAATAACCAAAGGGGTATATTATTAGCCCTTGACGCTGAGAAAGCGTTTGACCGCCTAAATTGGTCTTACATGCAAGACGTTTTGATAAGAATGGGGTTTCCTATAGCTTTTTTGAGTAATTTAATGACCCTTTATTCTAAACCTACGGCCAAAATATATAATTCTGGCTTTCTGTCCAGATCATTCCAAATAACAAATGGATCTAGGCAAGGTTGCCCATTATCACCATTGATTTTTATTCTTTGTATGGAGCCCTTAATAAGATATATTAAATCTCAGGAAGCTATTAAAGGTGTGATTACGCCAATAGGTGAACAAAAAATTGCTTTATTTGCGGATGATGTCCTTTTATTCTTATCAGACCCAGAATCATCAATTCCACAGTTACTCACCACACTGGAAAGATTTGGACAAATATCATATTACAAAAATAATTCTAAAAAATCACAGGCGTTGGTTCTAGGACTCCCAATAGATATTACACAACGATTAAAAGCGATATATCCATTTGACTGGCGTAAAACATCTATCTCTTATTTAGGCATTAAACTCCCTACAACACATAAGTTGATAATAAAAGAAAATCATCTACCACTTATACATAAACTGGACTATCAACTTAAAACATGGGAGAATAAAGAAATATCTTGGTTGGGCCGTATACAAACAATAAAAATGATGATTTTGCCACATATTCTTTATCTTTTTCGCACACTGCCAATTACTATCCCAAATACTATACTTCGGAAGTTTCAGCTATTGATTAATGCACATATATGGAAAAGGAAACCACCAAGAATTGCGAAAGACCAACTGTGGCTTCCATTTGTTAAAGGCGGTTTCAGTGGTGTATCCTGGTTTTGTGCTGCCCTAGGCAGGACAAAACTCAGGCGCCCCCCTCCCGCCCACGCCACCCCCACCCAACCCTCCCCCCCGCCCGCGCCACCCCCACCCAACCCTTCCCCCGTCCCGCCTTCTAAATACACACACACACATTCACTGACAAATACGCATACACTAGGTAACAGAAACACACACACACACTAACACACACACTCACTAGCAGATACACACACACACACACACTCACACTAACAGACACACACACAGTCTAACAGACACACACAGTCTAACAGACACACACAGTCTAACAGACAAACACACTAACATACACACACACACACTTACAGACACACACACACTAACACACACACTGACACACACACACACACACACACACAGACCCACACACTAACAGACACACACAGACACACTAACAGACACACACACACTTACAGACATACACACACACTTACAGACATACACACACACAAACAGACATACACACACACAAACAGACATACACACACACTAACAAACACACACTTACAGACACACACACACACACACACTAACAGACACACACACACAGACACACACACACACACACTAACAGACACACACACACAGACATACACACACACTAACAGACACACACTTACAGACATACACACACACAGACACACTAACAGACATACACAGACATACAAACACACTCACTCACTCACATATTTAACACATTTTTTTTTTTTTTTAAATTTAACCCCCCCAGCCTCCTTACCTTTGGGAATGCTGGGGGGGTATCTGTCTCCCTGGTGGTCCAGTGGCTGCTGGGCAGTGCGGGTGGGTGGGCGGGCGGCGAGGGAGCACTTCCTCTGAGCTGTCTGCTCAGCTCCCTCGCGCGCCGCAGAGTGATGCTGGGAGGCGGAGCCGGAATATGACGTCATATTCCGGCTCCCAGCCTCACTCTGCGGCGCGCGAGGGAGCTGAGCAGACAGCTCAGAGGAAGTGCTCCCTCGCCGCCCGCCCACCCACCCGCACTGCCCAGCAGCCCGCCGGCCGCCCAGCATGCCTTGTTAGCCGCAAGGCTAACAAGACATTTGCCTTGGGCATTTGGGGGAGGCTTTTTTTGCCGCCCCCTGAAAAATGCCGCCCAAGGCAAATGCCTTGTTTGCCTCGCGGCTAATACGCCCCTGGGCGGTTTAGGAATCCCAAATGTTAGAATTTATTATAAGGCTACTATACTTGCTCAAGGCCTATTAACTTTAGAAAGGGCTTCCTGCCCGCTATGGCTACCATTAGAAAGCTTTCAGTTCCCACAAAGCTCACTAACCTCTATTCTCTGGTCGGGGACTAAAGTATATAATAAGGCAGTAGACTTGCTTCCATCTACAAAAATTATTTTGCATATATGGAGAGAGTCCATTTCTAAATTTTCTTTAGGACAAGACGTATTATTTGCAGCACCCTTGCAGACTCTCTCTGCTTTTACCTCAGACTTGCAGCTAGATTACTGGATACAGTTAGGGGTACGCTATATACGGTTATTATATAATGATTCAGGTATGAAATCATTTCCGGACTTGGTTAAAGAATATTCTTTACCACCTAGGGAAATATTTACATACCTACGAATTAGGAACATTCTGCAAATAAATAAAATTCAAAAAATCGAGCGATTAACACCATTTGCTCTAAAATGTACAGGGAAATTGCCTAATACTAGAGCTTTGTCCTTTTGCTACAATATTCTTTTGACACAAGAGGAACCTAAGAAACAGGAATATGCTCTAAAATGGGAAAGAGATTTGAAGGAATCATTCCCGATAGCAAGTTGGCTTCAGGCATTAAGGATAACTAAAGGGGTTTCTAGTAGTCTTAACCATTGGGAAGCCTATTGCAAGATTATTATGCGATGGTACTGGGTGCCAGCTAAATTAGCATATATTTTCAAGGGGACGAGCAATTTATGTTGGAGATGTTTAAAACACGAGGGGTCTCTATTACATATTTTTTGGTCATGCCCTAGTATTATTAAATTATGGGAGGAGATTGACAATTTTTTTAGGGTAGCATTGAAGGTTAATATTCCATTTAAACCAGAGTGCTTTTTACTTCATATATTTCCCACACAGCTTCGTGAAGAAAAATTTATGATTATTCATTGTCTAACTGCAACAAAAATTTCAATAGCCCATAAATGGAAATATAAACAAGCACCAACAATAGCAGAGGTCTTGTGCAGATTTGATTCCTTTAGCATTTATGAAAAAATGGCAAGCCGATTAAAAGGTAGAGAAGACCTATATAAGCGAAGATGGCACCAGTGGTTGGAGATAAGAGACCAATATGCATCAGTGCTAAATAATGGCAAATAGACCTTACTTTTTGTGTGTTTTTTTTTTTTTTTCCCTCTCTCTTTTTTTCCTTTTTCTCTTTTCTATTTTTTCTTTTTTTTTCCTCTGGGAGTGCATTACATTTAGAAGGGTGGAAAAAGGAGAAGGTATAACAGCATAGTAAGATGTTGATATTACTATTACTGTATATGGGCTGTGTTAAATGTTATGCATGTTTCCCATTTTCCCTTGTCTTTTTTCTGTATCCCAGTTTGATGCTTCAGGGTCATATGATAATGACTGTTGTTATCAACATAAAACTTAAATAAAAATAAAAATAAGATATTTAAAAAAAAATCAAAAAAAAAATCACTGTAATAGATTGAATAGCAGTTAGTTGTCTGCCAGCTTCTGTGTCAGGCTCACAGTGGATACTGTGCCCACTTGCCCAGTGCCACCACTCATATCTGGTGTCACAGTAGCTTAAGCTTGCATTTAAAAACAATTTTTTTTCACTGTAATAGATTGAATAGCAGTTAGTTGTCTGCCAGCTTCTGTGTCAGGCTCACAGTGGATACTGTGCCCACTTGCCCAGTGCCACCACTCATATCTGGTGTCACAATAGCTTAAGCTTGCATTTAAAAACAAAAAACGATTTTTCACTGTACTAGATTGAATAGTAGTTAGTTTTCTTCAAGTGGGTGTCAGGCCTTCAGCGTGTACACTGCCAACCGCTGCAAGTGCACTTTGCCACTCATATCTGGTGTCACAATAGCGTGCCTTTAAAAAGCAAAAAAGTTTTTCACTGTAAGCTAATAGCAGTCAGTGTACTTCAAGTGGGTGTCAGGCCTTCAGCGTGTACTCTGCCAACCGCTGCAAGTGAACTTTGCCACTCATATCTGGTGTCACAATAGCGTGCCTTTAAAAAGCAAAAAAGTTTTTCACTGTAAGCTAATAGCAGTCAGTGTCCTTAAAGCGGGTGTCAGGCCTTCAGCGTGTACTCTGCCAACCTTTGCAAGTGCACTTTGCCACTCATATCTGGTGTCACAATAGCGTGCCTTTAAAAAGCAAAAAAGTTTTTCACTGTAAGCTAATAGCAGTCAGTGTCCTTAAAGCGGGTGTCAGGCCTTCAGCGTGTGCTCTGCCAACCTTTGCAAGTGCACTTTGCCACTCATATCTGGTGTGACAATAGCGTGCTTTTAAAAAGCAAAAAAGTTTTTCACTGTAAGCTAATGGCAGTCAGTGTCCATCAAGTGGGTGTCAGGCCTTCAGCATGTACTCTGCCAACCTCTGCAAGTGCACTTTGAGTGAGGCGCTTGATTTGCGACAGCCCGACACGTTGGAATTCAACACTGCTAATGTTCGACGCATCGCCACAGCCCTTCGGGATCCACCCTCAGAGAACGACTCGACCGACAGGTAGCAGACTACCTCGCCTTAACCTCGCCTTAACTGCAGATATCGACACTCTGAGGAGCAATGAACCCCTTGACTACTGGGTGTGCAGGCTTCACCTGTGGCCTGAGCTATCCCAATTTGCGATAGAACTTCTGGCCTGCCCCGCTTCAAGTGTCCTGTCAGAAAGGACCTTCAGTGCAGCAGGAGGTATTGTCACTGAGAAGAGAAGTCGCCTAGTTCAAAAAAGTCTAGATTACCTCACCTTTTTTAACATGAATGAGGGATGGATCCCGAAGGGACTGACAGTGGCCCTCAGGTGCTGCACGGTGGCTTCAAAAACCAAACCAAAAAAAAGGCACATAACAGGGATTAAACTTATAGGAATAGTACTACTTAGCACAGCACTCCTATCTGGTGGCACATTAGATTGCACGCGCAGTGCCCCAAATTTGAAGTAGGAGGACCGACCAAGCATCTTTTTCCATCTCCCGGTTCCTAAAATCAATGCCATATACACGTCCCCTGATAGGGCACCAGCTCGTTATTCTCTTGGGCGCCAGCTCGTTATTCTCTTTTTCACTTCACTAGGGACACTTTACTGCACTATGGGCACTTAGACCCACTCTTTGTCTTGCACACTGTTATTCCTAGCCAGCATCTGTGATGGGAAATCAGGCAGTCATCTAAACGTTTAGATTGAGCTTTAGCTTAGAACACCCTTGAAGGTGTTTAAGGAGATTAGGGCTAGTTTAGAGGTTTCTTCTTAGATCTCTCTGAGTCTTTATAGCCCTTCTACCTATCCAGCATTTCTGGAAACTAGCTAAGAGAAAGGGTGGCTGTGTGTCTGTGATACATTTAACTTTATATCACCTTATTGACACTTTATCACTCCGGTCTCCGTACTCTCTGCCTATACCCATCTATTTAGAGGGAATTTCCTTGCCCCTGCCAATATTATATAATAGGTAATAGTATTACCATTATTACACAATTAGGTCTCAGAGGACAGGTGTCAATCCATATCTGCCAAGGGACCCTATGTAGGGGCAACAGTCTCTATTCTGCACTGTGTCAGTGTGAATCATGATCTCTGAGGACAGGTGTCAATCCATATCTGCCAAGTGACCCTATGTAGGGGGAACAGTCCCTATTCTGCTCTGTGTCAGTGTGTATCAGGGATCCTTAGGGCAGGTGTCAATCCATATCTGCCAAGTGACCCTATGTACGTGGAACAGTCTCTATTCTGCTCTGTGTCAGTGTGTATCATGGTCTCTGAGGACAGGTGTCAATCAATATCTGCCAAGTGACCCTATGTAGGGGGAACAGTCTCTATTCTGCTCTGTGTCAGTGTGTATCATGGTCTCTGAGGACAGGTGTCATCCAGACCATTATTACACAATTAGGTCTCAGAGGACAGGTGTCAATCCATATCTGCCAAGGGACCCTATGTAGGGGCAACAGTCTCTATTCTGCACTGTGTCAGTGTGAATCATGATCTCTGAGGACAGGTGTCAATCCATATCTGCCAAGTGACCCTATGTAGGGGGAACAGTCCCTATTCTGCTCTGTGTCAGTGTGTATCAGGGATCCTTAGGACAGGTGTCAATCCATATCTGCCAAGTGACCCTATGTACGTGGAACAGTCTCTATTCTGCTCTGTGTCAGTGTGTATCATGGTCTCTGAGGACAGGTGTCAATCAATATCTGCCAAGTGACCCTATGTAGGGGGAACAGTCTCTATTCTGCTCTGTGTCAGTGTGTATCATGGTCTCTGAGGACAGGTGTCATCCAGACTCTGACTCTGCATCAACTGTGTAATTTTCCATGGGAGTTTTGCCATGGATCCCCCTCCGGCATGCCACAGTCCAGGTGTTAGTCCCCTTGAAACAACTTTTCCATCACTTTTGTGGCTAGAAAGAGTCCCTGTGGGTTTTAAAATTCGCCTGCCCATTGAAGTCAATGGCGGTTCGCCCGGTTCGCCGGTTCGCAAACATTTGCGGAAGTTCCCGTTCGCCATTCGCAAACAGAAAATGTTGTGTTCGCCACATCACTACCCACCAGTACAGCTGCAATTATGAAATTCCATTGACTTTTTAAAATAAAAAAATATTCTTTTAATGTTGGGTCTAATAAATAAGCTCACTACCTTGTCAATCACACCGTTGGTCATTGCTTAGATTTTATATACTCATACCAATACAAAAAATAATCAATAAGTGACATCACTATTAATATATATATATATATATCAATTAGTATGGATATATATGATATTAGTTGTAGTGCTCACTAGATCTGATAAAGATCACATTGTGCCGTCAAAACATTATCAGTCTCTATTCCGTTTGCTATTAAAGCCTTCAATCCTTCAATTTCTTTCTGTATCTACCAATAGTTTGGTCAAGCCGGGTTCATTCTCGCACCAGTGGAATCTTCAGTTGTTCAGTCTCTGGAAGTGTGCAGTCCCTACAATGTGGATCAATAGAATTATTGCACAATGTATTTTAATTTTTGTGGTTGCGGTTCACATAGTAATCACTTGTAAAATAAAGGTGATTCTTCTTCACAAGGCAGAACAGTTCCCATAAAATGTGCATCTTACCTGGAACTTCTCCTGGAGTCCTCACATCAAGATCAATCTTGTTTGAATTGTGGTTGTATGTGCTGGCTATCTGGAGATTTGTTTTTTTTTTGTATTCTCATCACATTAGATGCTTCATTGATTTAGATTATGTAACAGTTGGCACCTACATTTACCGTCAAAGTGCCATATGAGTTGAACAGATTGGCTAAAGATTTTAGGAATGGTTCTATCTTAACTTCAGAAAATTTCATTATGGCCTAGCAGGATATACATATATGTATAACAAAAATACCATGGCCATCTACACCTTACTGTTTCAGTGCGTCCCTGGAAGAAGATAATTTGTGGATTTACTTACAGCATGGATAGGCCACAAATCCAAGCACATAAGGCAGGGCTCAACATATTGATGGTCGCCATGGCAACTAAAAATGCTGTCCTTGCGTCTGGGTGTTTGTCAGTATGTTCAGTGGAGGCAGCCAGCAGAAAGAGTATGGAGGCAGTCAGCCGTGAGAGTATGGAGGCGGCCGGCCGAGGTATTCCTGAGGTGGCGAGGAAACAGTAGTTTTTCTGCAGTTCTTCCTGGGCTCCTCCGCAAGCTATGTGGTGATGCCAGGATCTGGAATATGACATTACTCTGGCCCAAAATCACTGAACAGCACGCAAGGGCAGAGCAAGATTACAGGAACCCCACTGGACCCCAGGAAAGGAACCACTCCAGCTCTTCCAAAGGTTGGGTGGACTTAATAAAATAAAAATAACAATTTGTGAGTGTATTAGAATATATGTGTGTATCTGTTGGTATCAGTGTGTTTGCGTGTGTGTCTGTCTGTCAGTGAGTATGTGTGTCTGTCAGGGAGTGTGTGTGTCTGTTAATGAGTGTGTCTGTTTAGGTTACTGGCCCCCTACATGGGAAAGGTGTTTTTACACATCTTTTTTCACATGCCGTACCACTGTGGCTGGTCCCACTTCATGGTTGAGATAATCAATTTTGATGACCTAAGCCAAGCTAATGCTTTCCCATAGGAAAGCTTTGGGTGGCTATCACGCATATGTGGCAATATGCCATGTTGTGCCGATCAGCATCTCCTCTGTGGGGAATGTACACTGTCTACATGCAGAGCATGGGGACGCTGAATGTAGGAATCACCTATAGTGGCCGTCTGAGTGACTGTCACTAGAGATGTTACAAGGCAGCAATGTAAACACTGTATTTTCTCTGTAGTGGTTCTGGAGACCTTAGTGTCAAGAATTTTTGTCATTGAAAATTAAGCTGTGCTAGTTTTTAAAAAATGTCTCCTAACTTTTTTAGCTGGCTCCTAGATTCAAACAAATTTATCAAGCCCTTATGTAAGTAAAGGAGCCAGCTACTAAACTACATTTTAATGACAATCTCCTTAAGTACAGAATATCTGTTTAATGCAGATATATTATTATATAATATTTAATATAACATTAAACCTCTGTTCTGGCTTTCTGGTATTATTGGTAGTCTTGTTACATAATTAATTAAGTTTAATTAAGTCATACCTTAATTTTTTTCAGGATGCCTGGATGTATATTTCTTTCTATAATTTTTCGAGATGAGAGATGTATATTTCTGACTCAGGTAAAGGACATAATCTGTTTGGGTAATGTTTATGGGCTTTGTTTCTGGAACCATAAGATGCAGATGTTCAATCAGACCACTGTCTGATGATCACACAGGTAAAAGACTGAAGCACAGTATAGAAATTCAAGTTAAATAGATTATATATTAACACTAAAGTATTTGTGTTCTAGGCTAGTATAGTGTTGGATGCTCTGTTTACAAATGGGAAATCATCATCAGGATAAATGCACTGATAGAACAAGACAGAGAAAGATTTAATATTCTTAATATGAAGAGGTTACTGGTTGTAGTACGTACTTGCACTCATAATTTTGCATTATGTTAAATAATATCTATAGCAGAAGATTACAATATGCGCATGATCAGATTGGTGCTACTTTGTGCTAAAAACAGGCCATTGCTTTGAAGCTGCAGCCTGCAACCTCTACATACTCGTGGCCATTATGCCAACCCTGTCAGCACTCTACTGCTTATAGTCTTGCCGGTTACAATGTTTGGCTCTGCTACCCTCTAACAGATTCCACTAATGATTACCCAATTAACAAAGCTTGCCCTGGTGCTAAATGGGAAACACAAAATATTTAATGGATATTTTGTAAGATTCATATAAATGCACAAATAAGATTGAGTCAGAGAATCAAGAACATGAAATTAATTCTAAAGCAACTTGATACAGTTCCATGTTTAACTTTCTTATTTGCCAAACAAAGTAATTATGTAAGATGAATGATGCTTCTCAATCATCCCTTCTCAACAGCATGTCCATATTGTTTAGCTTCTTCTGTAATTGCCAATGTCAATCTCTTTTGAGTGCATCTGGGGTCATTCAGATGGCAATAAGAATAGATGCTTTAACCATCAGTATGCTTCAATATGCTTCACATCAATGTGTTTAGTCCTTCGATTACTCCTTTCAATGTGTGCCAACTTTATACATCCTTTAATTTCTTCAAAAATTGGTATGGGATTTGACATATCCAGTCTCATATCTAGAAGTCACTGACATGTCTCAATTCCGTCCTGGCATGTTTGTACTGCTGCTCTGTTCTCTCCTTCAGCTGAATAATGTGTAACAGTAAATCATTTTTGACTTGATCAACTGATGATTATTTCTTTGTATTTAAAGACTTGCAGAATTTCAATCCATTGTGTCTCCATCCAAATCAGCTTCTACATCTAACGTTGCAGACGGTTGTTTCTTAATTTGGAGTATTATATTTTGTTTAATATTGCATCAACATTTTTACCCACTGTCCTCTTCTACCTAACCATTTTGCACATATCTATACATCTCTATTTATGGTATATATTTTGCACCAGGTTAGAGTAAAGCAAGAGGCAATTGAGGAGCAATCTACAATAACCATAAATAGCTAAAACTAAACAAACATCACAATTAATTGACATATAACATTGCTCTAAGCTTGATAAGTAAAAGTACCCCAACATGAATTACGTTAAAGATGAAATCTAGTCATTTATTACTTCTAACACAATGGGTATATACAAACCTACACTACATGTTTAGTTCATATACCCACGTTCATTTGAGGAGAACATTTCCCAGTGCACAACAATTTTGAAGAACAATTGAAGATATGTGGTACGTGGCCAGATGTTTCTAAGACATTTCTTTATGTTTCTTTGTCTAAGTAGATGTTGTTTAGCTATATATTATTTACCTCCCTCCTTTTAAGTTGCTATTTTGTAGCTGAAGGATTTCTTCCCTTTGGTTTGGTTGGGAATTAGACAAGCACAGGGCTGTAGGAACCTGTCTCTTTTTCAAACTTTACACACAGCTTCCTGCAGTGCTGGGAGGAATTGCTTTGAAAATACTTCCTCTCAGCGCTGCTGCACAGGTGCAGGCAGTCATTCATTCAGTGTTGTCCAAGTGGCCTGGTCTGCTAGAGTACCACAATGAGGCCATGTGGGTCCCATTGATCAACCAGGTCCCTTGGTGGCCCTGACTGTGTTTTTCACATGCTTCCACAGTGGCACTCACACAAACTTTGAGTGGAAGATAGCCTGCTTCATTCATCCTTGTATGAGACTGGTGGTTACGGTTAGTGCTGTGTGTTTTACATTACACTGCCACTTACCATCAACTTGTAAATTTTTTTTTTTAATCTTTGTAGAAAGAAACAGAAAAAAAGGAAAAGAAGTAACTAAAAAAAAATTCTTGCCGAGCTACTGCCACATTGGTACTCACAAAAACATTGGATGGTAGATAGCTTGCGTCATTCATCCCAGTGTGAAACTAGTGGTTAGGTTAGTGCTGTGGCCTACTGCTAGTAGCCACTTGTACTTAAAACTAACATGTAAACACCAATTTACAGTATTACAGATTGTCTTTGTTAAGTCTTTGTAGAAAGAAAACCTTTTTTGGGGAGTGTTTTGATCAGTAAACAGTAACAGTTCCCCTTGTTTGGGAATCACCGGTTTGCATGTTGACAGGTTGTGGGTTTTTTGTTAAATGTTTGTAGAAAGAAAATGTATTTTAATTCATTTTTCGGAGTGTGTTCACTCCTGTGTGTGCTGTGCAAGTGAGTGAGCACTGTGCAGTGCATTGTGTATTGTGTGAAGTTTATATCCATATCTGCCTGTAACTTTAAGGTCTAACTCCACAAAATAGCTATCAGAAACAAAGCCACTTCATTTCCTGCATGGCCCTAAACAATAAGGCCTACTTTGACGAGCCAGGTACAAGTAACAAAACCACTTCATATCCACCTCCTTGTGCAAATTTAAGGTGCAACTGAAGCTTGAAAGTTACTCCACCTGATTTATTCTACATTTGATAACCTATTCATATTTATTTACTATAACAATGGTATCATTTTTACCTATAGTTTACCAGTGTAATATTCTGTGCATACAGATGTTGTTGATTTTAGTACATGTTTTTCAGCAATTTTCTATGCAGGCCCGGACTGGAATGGTGGGTCACAATGGCCAAGGGCTGAGGCTAACAAGGGAGATCAAAGGGTCTCCACTGCCAGCCCATGCAGAACCGGCGCTACCAAAGTGCTGACTTTGCAGTGAGCTTTGATGTGGCCTTATGTCTCCCTCAATGCCCAGTGTGAGGGGAGAGGAGGACCAGGAAACTGAACGTTTCTTCCGCCAGCTGGGCAGCCGTGGAGCTCAAGAGAGGAGTGACTTCTGCCTGTAACCGGAGGAGTTACTCACCACGACCAGATGAGTTACTCACCCCTACCGGACCACCAGAGCATGCAAAGTTCCCACTCCCTGAGAAAAAGATAAGAAGAAGATAGAAGGGACATAAAGTATTTATATTACACAACTAACACATCAAAACTGAAAACTACCTATTTACACAAAACACAACACTACTATCAGCTCACTCTACATATACATGGACCCATAAGAAGCCCCCAAACACATGCACAATACTCTTTCCTGGCTCACTTTTGTCCTATGGTATCCTTCTTATGAAGACGCCATAGACATGTCAAAAGCAAATGCAGCTCAAGCATGTCATTAAATACACCTGCACTGTGCAGAACAAAGACAGGGCCTTTTTCTCATGCAAAAGCACTTCAGCAGGGCTTCCCTCAAAGAGCATTGAACCAACATGCTCACTTTGAGGGTGGCGTGCAAGTCATTGCAGATGACACAACAGTCCCCCCACCTCTGGATCCACCCTTTTCTCATTGGGTTGCCTTGAATAAAAAATGCCTGGGCTGAATTTGTTTCCTATGACCTGATTTTTTTCCTAGCCCCTGATTCTTATTAATGTATTGGTTGACAGAATTGGTTGACATAATATTTCACTTGTTCCATTCCTTGTCCTTCCTATCTGTGAATTCCTTTTTAAATAGCTCTGTCTATAGGCCAGTTCTTTAGGCCTAATTCCACGAAACAGCTAGCAGAAACATGTTTACCCACCCACGCTTCCCTCATTCTTCCTACCCTGGTTCCTTCTTTACAGATTGATTTTCCATCTGTTTGGCATCACACTCAGTTACCTCCTCATTCTCTTTACATATTACCAGTGGCTGCAATTATGATTTGTATTCCCCTCCAAATTGTACCATAAGTTCCCTATAAGGAGCATTGGACTGGACCATTTTCAGAGGGGGCCATGCCTCCTGATGACGTTGCAGGAGGAAGGGAGGAGCAGCATGGAAACCTTAATAATGGGGGTGGGGCAGCACTAACCAAGATAGGGAAGCCATAGAGTTACAAATACAGGTTTGTGTTTCTTTAAAATGACTCCTGCTCCATATTTGTCATTAATACAAACAAAAGTGAAAACATTGTAATCAATTACTATAAAAAAAGTTTGTGCAATAATTTTTTTTAATCCAGATTTATAATAATATTATTTTTGTCAACTCAGAACTGATATTGTAAATATGCCTGATTATTGCAAAGGCATTAGGGCTGCTTTTTTTGGCTGTTCAAATTTTTTTTATTAGCAGAATTAATCCAAGCAAAAGTGCTACATTGTCAAAATTCTGACGTACCTAGTTTAAAAAATCAATAACTAAATAATATATATATATATATATATATATATATATATATATATATATATTTATTTAGAGACAAAATGGTTTAGCTGGGACAATTTTTTCTGCCATACACAAGTCTAATGGATTTTACATTTGGCATCTAGCAAAAACTAATGAAGAAATATTATAGCAAGAGGACCTACTCTGTGTACCAGTAAAATGGTTTTCCACAATATCCTCCTGGGAACCGAGGAAAAAAATTGTTTTCCAATTTCTTTCCATTTTTGATGAAAAGGAAGAGGAAGTTCCCAGCATCCCAGCCTATCACATAACATATCACTGGAAAGCCCAGGATGCCCTCTTTACAATACAGCAGGGATTGATAGAGTAGAGCAAAAGAATAAAAGGAGATGCATAATTACGACATGTCCAGTACAGAGGACACAAGTTAATGGTCTGGGTCTCAGGAGGATATAAAAATATTTTACCATGGTGACAAGATCAGGCAAAATCCACTCGGCAAAGGTCAGAGGCCTACAAACATGGCAGGCGCGGGAGAGACGGCCGCTTTCCCGACACTGCAACAAGCTGAATCTGCAAACATGGGTCTTCGCCCCCCCCCAGACTGGTGGGGGTTTTCCCGGTCTGCCTTCACACAGAAAGCACTCACCTCCGAGACGCTCCATGGCACAACTCGGACCAACTCTCACGGAGCAACAGAGTGCCAGCAACTGGGCAACGGCTTTTCAGGCAATGGTCCAACGCCATATGCAGGCGACTTTGGAAGCGACTGGAGAATAAGAGCCAGCCTCCTGCACTGACACCAGTCAAAATAAAACTTCGGACTCTGGCACCCTCTCACACCCAGCTGTGCCACCCAAATGCCCTCTCTCCAATGCAGAAGCAGGAGAAACCCAAGATTGAGACCTGACTTACTTTCTGGTCCACCATGAGCATTTCCCATACAGGACGCCACAAGCAGGCAAAGTCGAGGGGAACCCCGAGCAGCACTGCAGAGATCATCACCGCAACCGATACGCAGGACCCCTGCAGCAGCTCTACGGGTACGCCCGAGCCTACCTCACCGATATGCTGTGGCTCTGCGGAGGCCTTGATGACCAGACTGCGCATGAAACAGACGGCGCATCAAGGGGTTAAAAAATGTATTACCCTCTGTACATGCAGGCCCAGCTCTGCAGGACTGGGGGAGCGAGGTATGCAACCATCTGTTCCGTTCCTATACCACCCCAGCAAGCCACACTGGCCCAAGTGAGGGCCATTACACCTGAGAATCTTGCATTACCGGGTTGCTGACCCCCCACTTATGGGCATCGGCTGAAGGGACTTAAGACAACACATATGAAGTCCCACAGTTAATATCTATTTATTTGAGCTGCCTGATTTATATGTTGGTTTGTATCCTTTTCATCATCAGTCTTAGTCAGATATGTTTTTTTTTGTTTTGTTTTCTTTGCATTGGTTTTATGCCTTTCATTATATCCTCAATAATTGGGCATGTTCTCCTTAAATGCCTTTTCTCAAGTCAGCAGTTTTAGGATGATATATCCCTTGAATTACTTATGTAATTATTAATTGTCTACTGCATTTTTATGCATGACTTTAGCTAGCTATACTCTACAATTGACAGGATAGACCTGTCTTTATTTCTAGGTCTATAGTCGAAAAAACACAGCAACAGTGAAGGAGAGAAAGAAAAACCCATCTCCTGGAGTTGAGTAGGTTGTAGGGTATCAGGGCATAACCCAGGGATATACATGTAAAAAAGAAAGAGACTGAAAACAGGGGATTTCCAAATGGTCCTCCCAAATATCAGTCCCTATATCCTTAGAAGAGGTTGTTCCACTGTTATAAGGCAATAAATTGCCAGTTTTGGAACGTAGGAAAACTTGTACATAAAAATAATAAATCTTTATTAAACCCCCTTAGGGAAAAAGATAAGTGAATGAAAATAATAAAAGTGTATTTACAATAAAGAGAAGTAAAACGTCTACTATTCTATTTGTTAGACAATATATACATCACACCAAAAAGTACCCCTCCAAAGTATAGTGCACGTGTTCTTTAAGAATGGGTGGGAGTTACATACATAAGGATAATACTAAGGGAGAAGATGGAATGTCTGGGGTGAGTAAGTGATAGTATCACTAAAACAGAATGTTAACCGATAAAATATTATAACCGTCCTATTATGATGCTCAAAAGAAGAAAGCCCCTTAGTTGCAGCTAAAGAGAGATATGGTGGAAAGAGAAACTAAGTGTCAAAACGAGTCCAACAGGCCCCAATTGCAGGCACCTATACGCTTTCTCAATCGAACACTCTATGGCAAGTCATAATCAATAAACACTAGTATTAGTGTCTAGTATAACACCACCTAAGGCAGTCTGCCATTAAATGTATAAACCGCTATTAGTCTGCTATTAATCTACTAGTACTCATATGGCTATCAGCTCCTAAGTGGTAAAATTGTAGCTCGGACTATGGCTGGATATAAAATCTAAATCCTGATGAATGGCAAAAATAACGAAACCCCCCTCCCAGGTCTGTCCAGAACAGAAGAGCAGATGTTATTTAAGTAAAAGACCCGGTGGTCTCCGTGTAGCTCAACGCACGCTTCGGCGCCAAGAAGTGCCTTTATCAAGAGCTTACCGGGATGTGAGAAGGCGCCACAATTTAAACCCGCTAAGCTCCGCCCATCCTCTTCATGACGTCATCGTCACGCCCATACGCGTCATTTGGTGGGCGGAGAGTGGGCTAAAAGTGGCGTGAATTGAGTTTCTGCTCGGCATAGGGGGGGTATGTTAACAACTCATTAGCCAAGTAAAAGAAACATATTAAGTAGTCATAAAACAAGAAATATGGAGTAGAATTCCTACTCCTTTTTAAGCATATATATGCTATTGATCAAAGTAGACTATCTGTGTGTATAATAAGTATGAGATCAAGAGAGTCTTTATTCCCCCCCCCCCCCCCCCCCCCATATAGCCCCCCACAGAATTTTAGGAGTCACTGGAAAGGGAGAGGTTTAAAATGATGAACATACCCCTCTCATATCTATTAGCCATTAGAGTTTCCTAATAGATAGAAAGGCACAGATATTAAATAAATGGTGCAAAGGAGAAACCTTCGTTTAACCCTTTGGGTTGCAAAGTTTTGAGTCTGTAAATCCAAAAACTCTCACGCTGCCTTAGAAACCTGTCATAGTCACCTCTCCTCTTGTCATGTTTTACTAGCTCTAGTCCGCAAAATCGCAGGCCATGTGATTTTCCTGCATGATGTTCCTTGAGGTGGCAAGCAATTGGTGTCTCAGTAGTGAGTTTAGGTGACCTGACATGTTCTTTGATCCTCTCCTTAAAGGGACGGAAGTTTTTCCCACATATTTGCATCCACATTCGCAGATAAGCAAAAATTATTTCTAGGCCTAATCTAGATAACGAATACCTGTCAAAATGGCGGAAAATATACGCGTAGCTCATGTACTCTCTTCACTGATATGACTCTATCTACCTTACCGTCAGTTTGCATAACCTGATTATTTTTATGCTTATTAGTGACGACCTACTGGCATATTTAAAAACACTAAGTATCTTGCTAAATGCACCTACTGCGAAAAAGTTGTAGAAATGGTTGCATATTGTCTCTTACTGCTCAGACAGCTTGGACTAACAGGTCTCCTACATTGCATAACTTTAAAATGTGTAGTTTGTGCGTAATGCTGACCAGCTAGCATAGACATAGTCTGTTATTCCTTGCATTTTCATCTCTTATTTGATAAGTATCTAAGTTTAAACCCAGTCTTCATGTCATTATAAAAGAAAAAGTGCAATATGTTCACATGTCATGCCTTACTACATCAATGTTCATTACTATACTGTGTGTACATGCTGTTGGGGCATGGTAAACGATTCTGTAACTGTTTTCTCCTTTTGCACTCAGAAATAAAGAAAGAATTAAAAAACAATGTATAGAAAATAGATTTTAAGTGAACGTTTTGATTACAACCAATTCTACATTAAAGTAACATGGCAAGTACTAAAGATTACTATAGTGGGTAGGGTGCTAGGAAGTTTTGCTGGAAAATGTACTATTTAAATCCCTACAAATTATCATCCATAGAACCTGGTGTTCACCATTCAACCTGCTGCTGTCAATGAAAAAGTTTAGCTCTAGGCTTTGCTACTTAATAGTTATGGCGTTTGCATTGTCCCGTTAATAAACAAAGCATATGACAGACAGAAGTATATTTTTTTTTATTCTACTTACAAGCACTGTAGATGGTTACCGTATATACTCGAGTATAAACCGACCCGAATATAAGCCGAGGCCCCTAATTTTACCCCAAAAAACTGGGAAAACTTATTGACTCGAGTATAAGACTAGGGTGGGAAATGTAGCAGCTACTGGTACATTTCTAAATAAAATTAGATCCTAAAAAAATTATATCAATTGAATATTTATTTACAGTGTGTGTATATAATGAGTGCTGTGTGTGTGTGTATGAATGCAGTGTGTGTGTATGAGTGCAGTGTGTGTTTGAATGCAGCGTGTGTATGAGTGCAGCGTGTGTATGAGTGCAGTGTGTGTATGAGTGCAGTGTGTGTGTATGAGTGCAGTGTTTGTGTATATGAACGCAGTGTGTGTATGAGTGCAGTGTGTGTGTGGCGAAACCGACCTCGCCACGTGTCCTTGGAGGGGGCTGATTGCCCGCCTCTTGCCTTTGGACTATGGACCAGACTTTATGGGAATGTGATACCCCAGATAGCCATACCATGGAGCCTATTCATATAATGAAAGACTATGGGAAAGACTTTAGCTCCATGGCAATTGTACTGTGTGAGTAGGATCTGCGCGCTATTCGGTAGTTTTGTGCGCGCAGATCCCAGCTATCTGGGGATAGGTGAAATGTCTGTGTGTTATGTGTAAATGTGACTTTATGTATTTTAAAGTGTTTTATGTCGTTTTGCAACCATGTGGTTAATGGAGTCTGCCTATAGTCCTGGATAATTGGATTACTTCTCCAATTAACTCCAGGGCAGAAGGGAGGAAACCAGGGTGCATTGTGGGGATGTTTTTCTGCCAGCCAGGAGGGACAAAAGATACTTTTAGTAACTTTTGAACCCCTGGTCGGATTCATGCCATTTTTTAATATGTTGTTCCCCTGAATGGATTGATTGTGGATATGTATTTTTATGTGAATGTGATGTATGGTTTTAAAGTTATGAAAGTTGTGTAAAAGTATATTTTACACTGTATGCATAATGGGATTATGTGTCACACTAAGGGGAGGGGAGGTGTGGGAGGTAACATCTATGTCATTGGTTCTTTTATGCCTCCCCCTGGGTGTGGCCTGTATGTGTGAGTTGGAAATAAAAGCCAGGCTGGATGAGCCAGTCGAGAGTTCCTGTTTAACCCTCAAAGTGAAGTGTCTTCTCATTATTGGGGGAGGATTTATTGCATGCTGTTCCAGTTTGACTGCTAGGAGTGCAAACCTATTCATATGGTTCCTATTCAACTGTCTACAGCATTCAGAGGCTTGAGAGGATTCCTATGCTTCTCTGATTTGGTGATTGTGGTGTCTGCCAGAGTGCTTGGAGTCCTCAGGAAGTGCTAGGAGCATCCTTTAACGGAGGTACCCAGTCGGGGTGCCAGGCGATCCGTTACATTGGTGGCAAGCGGAGGGATCGTTCCTACAACCAGAGGGACAGCTACAGACAACACCATTCCTGGATTACAAAGTGAGGGCAACGCCAGTACCCATACAGCGACCCTATCTACGAAGGATTTTGGGAAAATGGGCAACACGCACACCTGGGCAACACGCACACCTGAGGAAGAGAGTGAATTAGAATGGAGAGATAATGCCCGGATAGAATTATGGTATGATGCCCTGGAAGAAGTCCAGTATCAATGGCAGCAGCGCTTTCCTGGTGCCGCATACCAGTTGGAGGAACAAATGGCCTGGCGGATGCCGCTTCTGGGGGACCAACCCGGAGGGGAGCGGGTAAGACAACTTGAGTACCTCGTGGAAAGGGAACTGAGCCTGGACGTCTCATACCGGGCACTGTGGTGGTGCACTGTCCAGCCAGAGACGTGGAGGGCAGAGGGCATCCAGCCGGAGGGGGATCACTACACTAGCCCTGGCCTGTTGTGGAAGGCCCTAACAGAAGACGTCGACTTCGGCAGTCCAGCAGAGTCACGGTACTGGGCTATCGTGCATTACCGGAGTGAGATGTTACAGGGCCCGAGATCTATTGGACTGGGACAAGACCTCCGCCGTTTCGCTGCCATGGAACAAGGGCTGGAGATGGACTATGTAGAACTATTAAATTCCGGCCAGCCGCAGAGCAGGGACGCAGACCGGGAAAACTGGGTGGCAGACCCAGACCTGCTAGCCTACAGCTGGGAAAACGGGGCCGAGGTACCTCCTGCTTCACTACCAGCTGCAGAAGTGGGGGACCTCATGGACTGGCCCTGGAGAGACCCACAGATGGCCGGGGGAGATGGGACCGAGATCTCTCTACCTGCCCTACAGGGATGCTGGGCAGTCGGCCCAGATCCCCAGTGGCAGTGTGTGTCCCAGGGAGCAGAAGGTGCAGTCCTTCCTCCCCAGCGGCAGTGTGTACCCCAGGGAGCTGATGGTGTCATCCATCCTCCCCAGCGGCAGTGTGTGCCCCAGGGAGCAGAAGGTGCAGTCCTTCCTCCCCAGCGGCAGTGTGTACCCCAGGGAGCTGATGGTGTCATCCATCCTCCCCAGCGGCAGTGTGTGTCCCAGGGAGCAGAAGGTGCCGTCCTTCCTCCCCAGCGGCAGTGTGTACCCCAGGGAGCTGATGGAGTCGTCCATCTTCCCCAGCGGCAGTGTGTGCCCCAGGGAGCAGAAGGTGCAGTCCTTCCTCCCCAGCGGCAGTGTGTACCCCAGGGAGCTGATGGTGTCGTCCATCCTCCCCAGCGGCAGTGTGTAACCCAGGGAGCGGATGGTGTCGTCCTCCCTCCCCAGCGGCAGGCTGAGTTACAGGGGGCAGAGGTTGTTGTTCCTGCCCCCAGCAGCAAAGTGATATGCCAGGAAGGCAGTGTGAAGTGAAGGGAGAGGAGAGCAGCGTCCTCCCTCCCCAGCGGCAGTGGGTGTCCCAGGGAGCAGAAGGTGCCGTCCTTCCTCCCCAGCAGCCGTGTGTACCCCAGGGAGCTGATGGTGTCGTCCATCCTCCCCAGCGGCAGTGTGTCCTGCAGGGAGCAGAGACAGTCAGTCTCGCACCCCAGCAGCAGGACAAGAGAAGGAAAGGGGAGACAGCTGGTCTCCCTTTCCACCAGCAGAGAGAATGGCAGGGAGAGGAGCCTGCTAGCCTCTCTCCCCAGTGGCAGTTTACCGTCCAGAGAGAGGAGCTTGTTACACCCTCTCTCCAGCGGCAGCCTAACCCACCAAGGGGAGATGTTAAGCCCCACATCCGTGCAGATGGGACCGTAGTCTCTGCACTTACAGCACCAGGGGTAGGGACGGTCGGTCCTGTCCCCCAGCCACAGAGCGATATATCCAAAGTGGAGACAGTCAATCTCCAGCAACCAGGCTCCAACCAGGCTACTCCCGGGGTAGTGCTGGCACCAGGACAGAGTACCGCTGGTCTCTGCACCCTCAGCAACCCACCAAGGCAGCCTACCAGTCCCCCACACAGCCGTGGTAAGGCACCTGGACATGGACAAGATTCTCCCTTACACAGGTGTAGTAATGGTTTATTGTGGGTGGGATGTACTGCTGTTTCTGTCTTGTGGGTGGGCTGCTGGACTAACAAGGGCACTGACCGGCAGGAGGTCAAGTACCCTGTTAGTCTGGGGGGTAAAGGGGAGAAGTGTGGCGAAACCGACCTCGCCACGTGTCCTTGGAGGGGGCTGATTGCCCGCCTCTTGCCTTTGGACTATGGACCAGACTTTATGGGAATGTGATACCCCAGATAGCCATACCATGGAGCCTATTCATATAATGAAAGACTATGGGAAAGACTTTAGCTCCATGGCAATTGTACTGTGTGAGTAGGATCTGCGCGCTATTCGGTAGTTTTGTGCGCGCAGATCCCAGCTATCTGGGGATAGGTGAAATGTCTGAGTGTTATGTGTAAATGTGACTTTATGTATTTTAAAGTGTTTTATGTCGTTTTGCAACCATGTGGTTAATGGAGTCTGCCTATAGTCCTGGATAATTGGATTACTTCTCCAATTAACTCCAGGGCAGAAGGGAGGAAACCAGGGTGCATTGTGGGGATGTTTTTCTGCCAGCCAGGAGGGACAAAAGATACTTTTAGTAACTTTTGAACCCCTGGTCGGATTCATGCCATTTTTTAATATGTTGTTCCCCTGAATGGATTGATTGTGGATATGTATTTTTATGTGAATGTGATGTATGGTTTTAAAGTTATGAAAGTTGTGTAAAAGTATATTTTACACTGTATGCATAATGGGATTATGTGTCACACTAAGGGGAGGGGAGGTGTGGGAGGTAACATCTATGTCATTGGTTCTTTTATGCCTCCCCCTGGGTGTGGCCTGTATGTGTGAGTTGGAAATAAAAGCCAGGCTGGATGAGCCAGTCGAGAGTTCCTGTTTAACCCTCAAAGTGAAGTGTTGTCTCATTATTGGGGGAGGATTTATTGCATGCTGTTCCAGTTTGACTGCTAGGAGTGCAAACCTATTCGTATGGTTCCTATTCAACTGTCTACAGCATTCAGAGGCTTGAGAGGATTCCTATGCTTCTCTGATTCGGTGATTGTGGTGTCTGCCAGAGTGCTTGGAGTCCTCAGGAAGCGCTAGGAGCATCCTTTAACGGAGCTAAAAGCCTTGGTGGGGGGTGGGCATTTTTTTTTTTTTTTTTTTTAATTATTATTATGGCAAGTCATAATCAATAAACACTAGTATTAGTGTCTAGTATAACACCACCTAAGGCAGTCTGCCATTAAATGTATAAACCGCTATTAGTCTGCTATTAATCTACTAGTACTCATATGGCTATCAGCTCCTAAGTGGTAAAATTGTAGCTCGGACTATGGCTGGATATAAAATCTAAATCCTGATGAATGGCAAAAATAACGAAACCCCCCTCCCAGGTCTGTCCAGAACAGAAGAGCAGATGTTATTTAAGTAAAAGACCCGGTGGTCTCCGTGTAGCTCAACGCGCGCTTCGGCGCCAAGAAGTGCCTTTATCAAGAGCTTACCGGGATGTGAGAAGGCGCCACAATTTAAACCCGCTAAGCTCCGCCCATCCTCTTCATGACGTCATCGTCACGCCCATACGCGTCATTTGGTGGGCGGAGAGTGGGCTAAAAGTGGCGTGAATTGAGTTTCTGCTCGGCATAGGGGGGGTATGTTAACAACTCATTAGCCAAGTAAAAGAAACATATTAAGTAGTCATAAAACAAGAAATATGGAGTAGAATTCCTACTCCTTTTTAAGCATATATATGCTATTGATCAAAGTAGACTATCTGTGTGTATAATAAGTATGAGATCAAGAGAGTCTTTATTCCCCCCCCCCCCCCCATATAGCCCCCCACAGAATTTTAGGAGTCACTGGAAAGGGAGAGGTTTAAAATGATGAACATACCCCTCTCATATCTATTAGCCATTAGAGTTTCCTAATAGATAGAAAGGCACAGATATTAAATAAATGGTGCAAAGGAGAAACCTTCGTTTAACCCTTTGGGTTGCAAAGTTTTGAGTCTGTAAATCCAAAAACTCTCACGCTGCCTTAGAAACCTGTCATAGTCACCTCTCCTCTTGTCATGTTTTACTAGCTCTAGTCCGCAAAATCGCAGGCCATGTGATTTTCCTGCATGATGTTCCTTGAGGTGGCAAGCAATTGGTGTCTCAGTAGTGAGTTTAGGTGACCTGACATGTTCTTTGATCCTCTCCTTAAAGGGACGGAAGTTTTTCCCACATATTTGCATCCACATTCGCAGATAAGCAAAAATTATTTCTAGGCCTAATCTAGATAACGAATACCTGTCAAAATGGCGGAAAATATACGCGTAGCTCATGTACTCTCTTCACTGATATGACTCTATCTACCTTACCGTCAGTTTGCATAACCTGATTATTTTCATGCTTATTAGTGACGACCTACTGGCATATTTAAAAACACTAAGTATCTTGCTAAATGCACCTACTGCGAAAAAGTTGTAGAAATGGTTGCATATTGTCTCTTACTGCTCAGACAGCTTGGACTAACAGGTCTCCTACATTGCATAACTTTAAAATGTGTAGTTTGTGCGTAATGCTGACCAGCTAGCATAGACATAGTCTGTTATTCCTTGCATTTTCATCTCTTATTTGATAAGTATCTAAGTTTAAACCCAGTCTTCATGTCATTATAAAAGAAAAAGTGCAATATGTTCACATGTCATGCCTTACTACATCAATGTTCATTACTATACTGTGTGTACATGCTGTTGGGGCATGGTAAACGATTCTGTAACTGTTTTCTCCTTTTGCACTCAGAAATAAAGAAAGAATTAAAAAACAATGTATAGAAAATAGATTTTAAGTGAACGTTTTGATTACAACCAATTCTACATTAAAGTAACATGGCAAGTACTAATGATTACTATAGTGGGTAGGGTGCTAGGAAGTTTTGCTGGAAAATGTACTATTTAAATCCCTACAAATTATCATCCATAGAACCTGGTGTTCACCATTCAACCTGCTGCTGTCAATGAAAAAGTTTAGCTCTAGGCTTTGCTACTTAATAGTTATGGCGTTTGCATTGTCCCGTTAATAAACAAAGCATATGACAGACAGAAGTATATTTTTTTTTATTCTACTTACAAGCACTGTAGATGGTTACCGTATATACTCGAGTATAAACCGACCCGAATATAAGCCGAGGCCCCTAATTTTACCCCAAAAAACTGGGAAAACGTATTGACTCGAGTATAAGACTAGGGTGGGAAATGCAGCAGCTACTGGTACATTTCTAAATAAAATTAGATCCTAAAAAAATTATATCAATTGAATATTTATTTACAGTGTGTGTATATAATGAGTTCTGTGTGTGTATGTATGAATGCAGCGTGTGTGTATGAGTGCAGTGTGTGTTTGAATGCAGCGTGTGTATGAGTGCAGCGTGTGTATGAGTGCAGTGTGTGTATGAGTGCAGTGTGTGTGTATGAGTGCAGTGTGTGTGTATATGAACGCAGTGTGTGTATGAGTGCAGTGTGTGTGTGGCGAAACCGACCTCGCCACGTGTCCTTGGATGGGGCTGATTGCCCGCCTCTTGCCTTTGGACTATGGACCAGACTTTATGGGAATGTGATACCCCAGATAGCCATACCATGGAGCCTATTCATATAATGAAAGACTATGGGAAAGACTTTAGCTCCATGGCAATTGTACTGTGTGAGTAGGATCTGCGCGCTATTCGGTAGTTTTGTGCGCGCAGATCCCAGCTATCTGGGGATAGGTGAAATGTCTGTGTGTTATGTGTAAATGTGACTTTATGTATTTTAAAGTGTTTTATGTCGTTTTGCAACCATGTGGTTAATGGAGTCTGCCTCTAGTCCTGGATAATTGGATTACTTCTCCAATTAACTCCAGGGCAGAAGGGAGGAAACCAGGGTGCATTGTGGGGATGTTTTTCTGCCAGCCAGGAGGGACAAAAGATACTTTTAGTAACTTTTGAACCCCTGGTCGGATTCATGCCATTTTTTAATATGTTGTTCCCCTGAATGGATTGATTGTGGATATGTATTTTTATGTGAATGTGATGTATGGTTTTAAAGTTATGAAAGTTGTGTAAAAGTATATTTTACACTGTATGCATAATGGGATTATGTGTCACACTAAGGGGAGGGGAGGTGTGGGAGGTAACATCTATGTCATTGGTTCTTTTATGCCTCCCCCTGGGTGTGGCCTGTATGTGTGAGTTGGAAATAAAAGCCAGGCTGGATGAGCCAGTCGAGAGTTCCTGTTTAACCCTCAAAGTGAAGTGTCTTCTCATTATTGGGGGAGGATTTATTGCATGCTGTTCCAGTTTGACTGCTAGGAGTGCAAACCTATTCATATGGTTCCTATTCAACTGTCTACAGCATTCAGAGGCTTGAGAGGATTCCTATGCTTCTCTGATTTGGTGATTGTGGTGTCTGCCAGAGTGCTTGGAGTCCTCAGGAAGCGCTAGGAGCATCCTTTAACGGAGGTACCCAGTCGGGGTGCCAGGCGATCCGTTACATTGGTGGCAAGCGGAGGGATCGTTCCTACAACCAGAGGGACAGCTACAGACAACACCATTCCTGGATTACAAAGTGAGGGCAACGCCAGTACCCGTACAGCGACCCTATCTACGAAGGATTTTGGGAAAATGGGCAACACGCACACCTGGGCAACACGCACACCTGAGGAAGAGAGTGAATTAGAATGGAGAGATAATGCCCGGATAGAATTATGGTATGATGCCCTGGAAGAAGTCCAGTATCAATGGCAGCAGCGCTTTCCTGGTGCCGCATACCAGTTGGAGGAACAAATGGCCTGGCGGATGCCGCTTCTGGGGGACCAACCCGGAGGGGAGCGGGTAAGACAACTTGAGTACCTCGTGGAAAGGGAACTGAGCCTGGACGTCTCATACCGGGCACTGTGGTGGTGCACTGTCCAGCCAGAGACGTGGAGGGCAGAGGGCATCCAGCCGGAGGGGGATCACTACACTAGCCCTGGCCTGTTGTGGAAGGCCCTAACAGAAGACGTCGACTTCGGCAGTCCAGCAGAGTCACGGTACTGGGCTATCGTGCATTACCGGAGTGAGATGTTACAGGGCCCGAGATCTATTGGACTGGGACAAGACCTCTGCCGTTTCGCTGCCATGGAACAAGGGCTGGAGATGGACTATGTAGAACTATTAAATTCCGGCCAGCCGCAGAGCAGGGACGCAGACCGGGAAAACTGGGTGGCAGACCCAGACCTGCTAGCCTACAGCTGGGAAAACGGGGCCGAGGTACCTCCTGCTTCACTACCAGCTGCAGAAGTGGGGGACCTCATGGACTGGCCCTGGAGAGACCCACAGATGGCCGGGGGAGATGGGACCGAGATCTCTCTACCTGCCCTACAGGGATGCTGGGCAGTCGGCCCAGATCCCCAGCGGCAGTGTGTGTCCCAGGGAGCAGAAGGTGCAGTCCTTCCTCCCCAGCGGCAGTGTGTACCCCAGGGAGCTGATGGTGTCATCCATCCTCCCCAGCGGCAGTGTGTGCCCCAGGGAGCAGAAGGTGCAGTCCTTCCTCCCCAGCGGCAGTGTGTACCCCAGGGAGCTGATGGTGTCATCCATCCTCCCCAGCAGCAGTGTGTGTCCCAGGGAGCAGAAGGTGCCGTCCTTCCTCCCCAGCGGCAGTGTGTACCCCAGGGAGCTGATGGAGTCGTCCATCCTCCCCAGCGGCAGTGTGTGCCCCAGGGAGCAGAAGGTGCAGTCCTTCCTCCCCAGCGGCAGTGTGTACCCCAGGGAGCTGATGGTGTCGTCCATCCTCCCCAGCGGCAGTGTGTAACCCAGGGAGCGGATGGTGTCGTCCTCCCTCCCCAGTGGCAGGCTGAGTTACAGGGGGCAGAGGTTGTTGTTCCTGCCCCCAGCAGCAAAGTGATATGCCAGGAAGGCAGTGTGAAGTGAAGGGAGAGGAGAGCAGCGTCCTCCCTCCCCAGCGGCAGTGGGTGTCCTAGGGAGCAGAAGGTGCCGTCCTTCCTCCCCAGCAGCCGTGTGTACCCCAGGGAGCTGATGGTGTCGTCCATCCTCCCCAGCGGCAGTGTGTCCTGCAGGGAGCAGAGACAGTCAGTCTCGCACCCCAGCAGCAGGACAAGAGAAGGAAAGGGGAGACAGCTGGTCTCCCTTTCCACCAGCAGAGAGAATGGCAGGGAGAGGAGCCTGCTAGCCTCTCTCCCCAGTGGCAGTTTACCGTCCAGAGAGAGGAGCTTGTTACACCCTCTCTCCAGCGGCAGCCTAACCCACCAAGGGGAGATGTTAAGCCCCACATCCGTGCAGATGGGACCGTAGTCTCTGCACTTACAGCACAAGGGGTAGGGACGGTCGGTCCTGTCCCCCAGCCACAGAGCGATATATCCAAAGTGGAGACAGTCAATCTCCAGCAACCAGGCTCCAACCAGGCTACTCCCGGGGTAGTGCTGGCACCAGGACAGAGTACAGCTGGTCTCTGCACCCTCAGCAACCCACCAAGGCAGCCTACCAGTCCCCCACACAGCCGTGGTAAGGCACCTGGACATGGACAAGATTCTCCCTTACACAGGTGTAGTAATGGTTTATTGTGGGTGGGATGTACTGCTGTTTCTGTCTTGTGGGTGGGCTGCTGGACTAACAAGGGCACTGACCGGCAGGAGGTCAAGTACCCTGTTAGTCTGGGGGGTAAAGGGGAGAAGTGTGGCGAAACCGACCTCGCCACGTGTCCTTGGAGGGGGCTGATTGCCCGCCTCTTGCCTTTGGACTATGGACCAGACTTTATGGGAATGTGATACCCCAGATAGCCATACCATGGAGCCTATTCATATAATGAAAGACTATGGGAAAGACTTTAGCTCCATGGCAATTGTACTGTGTGAGTAGGATCTGCGCGCTATTCGGTAGTTTTGTGCGCGCAGATCCCAGCTATCTGGGGATAGGTGAAATGTCTGAGTGTTATGTGTAAATGTGACTTTATGTATTTTAAAGTGTTTTATGTCGTTTTGCAACCATGTGGTTAATGGAGTCTGCCTATAGTCCTGGATAATTGGATTACTTCTCCAATTAACTCCAGGGCAGAAGGGAGGAAACCAGGGTGCATTGTGGGGATGTTTTTCTGCCAGCCAGGAGGGACAAAAGATACTTTTAGTAACTTTTGAACCCCTGGTCGGATTCATGCCATTTTTTAATATGTTGTTCCCCTGAATGGATTGATTGTGGATATGTATTTTTATGTGAATGTGATGTATGGTTTTAAAGTTATGAAAGTTGTGTAAAAGTATATTTTACACTGTGTGCATAATGGGATTATGTGTCACACTAAGGGGAGGGGAGGTGTGGGAGGTAACATCTATGTCATTGGTTCTTTTATGCCTCCCCCTGGGTGTGGCCTGTATGTGTGAGTTGGAAATAAAAGCCAGGCTGGATGAGCCAGTCGAGAGTTCCTGTTTAACCCTCAAAGTGAAGTGTTGTCTCATTATTGGGGGAGGATTTATTGCATGCTGTTCCAGTTTGACTGCTAGGAGTGCAAACCTATTCGTATGGTTCCTATTCAACTGTCTACAGCATTCAGAGGCTTGAGAGGATTCCTATGCTTCTCTGATTCGGTGATTGTGGTGTCTGCCAGAGTGCTTGGAGTCCTCAGGAAGCGCTAGGAGCATCCTTTAACGGAGGTAAAAGCCTTGGTGGGGGGTGGGCATTTTTATTATTATTTTTTTTTAATTATTATTTAAAAAAAATAATATTATTATTATTATAATTTTTTTTTTAAATATTATTTTATTATTATAATTTTTTTTTCGTCCCCCCTCCCTGCTTGATACATGGCAGGGAGGGGGGCTCTCACTCCCTGGTGGTCCAGTGGCATGGGCTGTGTAGGAGGGGGGCTGGCAGAGAGCGTTACTTACCTCTCTTGCAGCTCCTATCAGCTCCCTTCTCCTCCGCGCCGGTCCGGTCAGCTCCCTCTGCAAGTCCCAGTGTAAGTCTCGCGAGAGCCGCACTACGACCCCGCGGCTCTCGCGAGACTTACACTGGGAGCTGACAGAGGTGCTGAACGGACCGGCGCGGAGGAGAAGGGAGCTGACAGGAGCTGCAGGAGAGGTAAGCGCTCGCTGCCAGCCCCCAGTCTGTATTATGGCAATGTAAATTGCCATAATACAGACATTGACTCGAGTATAAGCCGAGTTGAGGTTTTACTCGGCTTATACTCGAGTATATACGGTATGTTTTTTGCTGTAGACTATTTATGTTGTTATAATATCTACTAGCATGCGTTTGAAATTATTTTCCCAACTGTTCCTTATTTTCTAGATTTCAAAATCTTTAATTTTTTTTTTTTTTGTAGTGCAGGTGATTACAGAGTACTGTCATACGCCACAACAGCGTTCATTTTCATAAGGTTACAGATGCGTTAAACAGTGGCATAAGGAACTTGCACAACATTTTTGTTTTTTGTTATACATGCTTAGCTAGACGATTTGTGTATATGTTAGCAATCTAGTTGACAGACGATTATTTCTTAGTGTTGCTTCTATACGTATGAGGGTTGTATAATACTCTCTAGCCAGTCTATTTGGCTCTATGCATTCTAAGCGTAGTAGATTTGGTGCTTTATCACGAGTAGTAAGAGCATGCAGGTTTACGAATACATTTAATTGTTTTTAATAAGTGGCATATAAGTTCTCCAGAGCATAAGAGTATTTAACATTTGTGCCATCTACACTACAATCACTCTGTTACAGAAATTATTGTTGAACAGAACTGTATTTTACCACAATGAATAAACTGTTGAGAGCTCTACTGATAATTTTAGCGTTGTTTTATATATGAAAGGTTCACTATAGCTTTTTCAACTCGTCATCTAAGTAAATAAAATAAGATTAGCACAGAATGTGGCAATGTATTGCCAAATCATGTGTCTTAAGTTACTTCAAATGTTCGTTGTCCTTTTTCTACTTTGAGCAATACTTTAGAGTTAAATCTCTTGTACTCATTCGACAATTCTGTGTATCATAACATAATCCTTGTTATCAATGCGGAGAAGAGAACGCATTCGCATAAAATGACTCTTCAATCAGTAGTAAGCTTCCCTAGCAGTTTTGGGTTTTAGCGTCCCTCGCTTTTTTCATGCATCTTTGCAGGTGTTTTTTTTTTTTAGCAACCAGAGTGTTTAAATGGAAAGCAAAAATTACCTTTATCATCACATAAAATGTGCGGACATCAAGATGTTTTGGCGGGATTCCCAGCCTTGGAGAAACACTGTTGCTATGGTTATATATATCAAAGCTCAGCAAGACACAAGATGTATGTATTTTTCCCCCTCCTCATTTTGTTTCCTGTTTCATGCTCTTACTTAAGCAAAAAATAAATAAATAAACACTTTTTTTTTGCTCAATACAAAACAGTCTATGTCTATATGTGTATTTAGTGATACTGGTTTGCAAATTATTCCTTGCAGGTAGTGATTGCAGCAAAATGTTCAATGAAGTTTAACACAAATACAAAAAAAAATGGCCCTGGTTTAATATTTTTGATACAGTTTTAAAATGATTTATTATTTTGAAAACTATATAAAATGCTCTCTTTTGACTCTCTGCAAGTCAAGGCTAAATAGGGTCCTGGAATGAAGCTCATTCCAGAACCCTATTTAGCCTGGACTTGCAGAGAGTCCCAGTAAGGAAGTATTTCCCAAGTAAGTAGATTAATCTCATAAGAGCAAGCATTAGGCTGCTAGAGTAGGACCTGCCAAATATGGGGTACTTTGACGTAGTTGGCAGGCTTATGCAATATATGATCATATAATGTAACTAAACCCCCATTATTTTTTTGCCTAGGTGAGGTGTTTTTAGATAAAACTATTACAATCTGTAAGATTTGAAATCATTGTTTAGTGAATAAGTGAGTGCGCTGGATTCTGTATTTTGTATAATTTGGCCCCAGCAGCACCCTATAATGTATGCATGTTCAGGTGAGTGCAGCCCTCTAGGTTTCATTTATATATTTGGGAGTCCAGGCCAACTCCTTGGTTTTGCACCCCTCCCTGTCACAGGGGCCTCATTCCAGGACCCTATTTAGCCTTGACTTGCAGAGAGTCCCAGTAAGGAAGTATTTCCCCAGTAAGTGGATTAATCTCATAAGAGCAAGCATTAGGCTGCAAGAGTAGGACCTGCCAAAATTGGGGTACATTGACGTTGTGGAAGGCTTATGCAATATATGATTATATAATGTAACTAAATCCCCATTATTTTTTGCCTAGGTGAGATGTTTTAAGATAAAACTATTACAATCTGCAAGATTTGAAGTCATTGTTTAGTGAATAAGCGAGTGCGCTGGATTGTGTATTTTGTATGTTGTATATTTTGGCCCCAGCAGCACCCTATAATGTATGCATGTTCATGTCAGTGAAGCCCTCTAGGCTTCATTTATATATTTTGGAGTCCCAGTAAGGAAGTATTTCGCAAGTAAGTGGATTAATCTCATAAGAGCAAGCATTAGGCTGCAAGAGTATCAACTGCCAAGAATGGGGTACATTTTCTGTTGATCTCACTAGTTTCCATGGTGATTACCTCACATTTCGTACTTTAGACCACTTTTTAGAATAGAATACTTTGAGAAAGGAATATCTTCTAAACAGTGCTCTGATAAAATGGCAATATATAAAGAACATTTTAATAAATACGCCCTATTCTCTGGGTGTCTGATGAGACTTTCATTTCATGTTATTGGAGTGGCTGAGATACCGCTTAATTGGAATAGCCAAGTTTCCAAGAAGGGAAACTCTACGCATCAAAGCAACTTAATCTTTATGAATCCGTTTTTGGGTAGTTCATGTCCCTGAAGTCTCACTGATCTCCTGACTCTAACACATAAAACCTTCCTACAAACATCTTGAAAAAGAGAAGACATTTTTCAACATGTACCAGTCATGGTAGACAAAAGTTAGTCTCATGTTAAAGAGCATTAGATACCACCTATACATTGTGCAAGCAGAAATGTCTTAAAACGTTTATGGTTACCTAAATACTTACATGGCTGCCATTATCTCTCCCTCAGCTCTTAAAAAGCACTCCACTCCCTAAATACAAATACAATTATAAAAAACAAACAAAAAAACTCTTAGTAGATATATCCCTAACGGAAACATTTTATTATGCAATTTTTCATTGGGGCTTATCTAAAAATAGATTGGACATGCTGCACGTCTCTTGACTGTAACCTTTGCAATTCGCTCCCATTCTTCCCCAATCCAAACTTTGCAAGGCAGGTGCTCTGGGTAATTACCTGCCTCTTGAGTTTAGCTCCACTGAGCTAACCAAACCAGGAAGTAACATAACTCGCTGTTTGATTGACAGCCAGTAAGGGTGTAAGAAGGTTAATGTATAAAAATGCCAATTTCTATTGAAGAGTTGTGATGTCCCGGACGGTTCGCTGGCGAATGGTTCCTGGCGAACATAGCGTGTTTGCGTTCACGGCGGCAGGCGAACATATGCGATGTTCGGTCCGCCCCCTATTCATCAGCATTGAGTAAACTTTGACCCTGTACCTCACATTCAGCAGACACGTTCCAGCCAATCAGCAGCAGACCCTCCCTTCCAGACCCTCCCACCTCCTGGACAGCATCCATTTAAGATTCATTCGGAAGCTGCATTCATTTTTTTTTTCCAATTTATTATTATTTTTATTTTTTTCAGTGCATTTAAATGTTACAAGCAGATACTCCCCCCAGACACTCTGTATCTCTGTAAATCTTCTTTTTTCAGACCAAAAAAGGCCAAATAAAAAGCCATAAGAACCGACGCAATAAAAAAAAAAAAAAACGAGCGTAAAAAAAAATAATCCATCTTCACCCATGGAGGGCTCCGCGCAGACTGAGCTCTGCAGGGCGGGGGAAGGCTTATAAAGCCTTGCCACACCCTGCAATTAGGCTAAGAACACTCTGATTGGCTGGCTTAAGCCAATCAGAGTGCGCTTTGTCATTTTACACAGCGTGGGAAAATTCTAAAGAACTTTCCCACGCTGTGTAAAATGAAACAGAGCACTCTGATTGGTTAGATTCCAAGCCCACCAATCAGAGTGCTCTTTGTCATTTTACACAGCGTGGGCAAATTCCAAAGAACTTTCCCACGCTGTGTAAAATGACACAGAGCACTCTGATTGGTTAGATTCCAAGCCCACCAATCACAGTGCTCTGTGTCATTTTACACAGCGTGGGAAAATTCTTTGGAATTTTCCCACGCTGTGTAAAATGAAAAAGAGCACTCTGATTGGTGGACTTGGAATCTAACCAATCAGAGTGCTCTGTGTCATTTTACACAGCGTGGGAAAGTTCTTATTGTAGTGGTAAACAATAACCATAAGATACGACCTGAACATAGGCGGATGGCAGAGTCTTATCTATAAAATATAAATATAAAACATAACATAGTGTATACTGTGTAGTACAAATATGTATGGAATAAAAAATGGACTACCACTCACATTTACCAGAGCCGTACCAGGCTCTGTATAGCAGGCTCAAAGGTGCCAATTCAGGCTAACGAAACTCCAAGGAAAAAAATGGAAAAATTCCGTAGTAGAAAAGTATATATTTATTTAAATAAGAATAAAAGTAATCAAACTCCTGGTTATAAGGGGGTGGAACCCAAAAAACAAGTAGTATAGAAAGAAGGTATCCACTTACCCAGACAATGTAAACCATAGGAGTAATATAAAAACAAATATAAAATACAATCAAATGTTGAAGTATCAGCAAACGCGTTTCGGCTTGGTAGCCTTCTTCCAGTGCTGTTTTTCAGATCCTCGTGGCTTGCTTAAATGCGCCCGGCATTACAGATCACCTGTGCGTGTTTCTCCTTCCGCGTACCGTACGCCACTTCCGGTAGTTGCGAACGATGTCATTTCCGGTATCGTCAGTTGAAACGCACGGTGGAACGCATACAGCGTTCAGTCATTTCCGGTCTCGGAAAAAGTTTATATTTGAAAGAGAATTGGTAATATAAGAGAAAAAAATATGTAAATAGAACATAATATAGCAAATAGAGACCCACAGGAGTGGCTCTAGAACTGTTATTATCACTAGCTCTCCACATACATTAGACACTTGAGTCACCAAAGCTCATTATAAGGCAAACACATAGATAGGGTGTAGGAGCCGGCAAAAATAGGGCAAAAGGAGATATTATTAAAAAGAACTGATTAAAAAAGAATATATAGTAAAGAATACATTAATATAAAAAATGAGAAAACTCAAAATCTAAATTTAAACCCTTAGGAGATAAACAGTCCATATCAAAAATCCATTTGCTCTCTATTTTTGCCAACTCCTTTACATTGTTTTCACCCCTCCAATTTTTTTCTTTCTTAAGAATAGCCATAAAGGACAGTACAGATGGATCGCTTCTATGTTTATTGGCAAAATGTGCTGAAACACTATGTTTCATATACCCCCTCTGGATATTGCCCACGTGTTCCGCAATCCTAGTTTTTAAGGTTCTGGTGGTCATCCCTATATATTGCAGACCACATGGGCACCAGAGGAGGTATATGACATTAGTGGAATGGCATGTCAAAACCTGACGGATAGGAAAGGTATGATGATTAGAATGGGAAGTAAAGGAGGTAATTTTTTGTTTTTTAAATAAAGTTTTCTTACATGTGACACATGATTTGCAGGGGTAAAAACCCGGCTCAATATTAAATAAATTTTTATTATCTTTTTTCGCCTTAATAAAGCTAGTCGTTAGATGTTGTTTTAGATTTTTTGCACCTCTGTACACTATAACTGGTTTATCTCCTATAATTCTCCCAAGAGTTGGTTCTGATTTGAGGATATACCAATATTTGTTGATGATATGCTTGATCTGTTTAGCATTTTCATTATAATTTAAGACAATTGGAACATTTGAAAAACTTTCCTTCTTTTTTGCATTATATGTCTTATTATATAATAGAATTTCCTTCCGTTCTTTTCCTTTAGTTTTACTTATGAAATTGTCTAAGGTTTTTTCATCATAATTTTTTTCAACTAATCTAGTTTTTAAGAACTGTGCCTGTTCATCGAATAATTTTGGATCGCTACAGTTTTTATATAGGCGTAAGAATTGACTGTTCGGCATATTATGTAACCATGGGCCATAGTGACAGCTTGAGGTATCTATATACCCATTGACATCGACCTTCTTAAAGAAGGTCTTGGTCTGAATGGTTTGGTTTTCGATGTATATATATAAATCAAGAAAGCTAATGCCCTCAGTGCTATGTTCACTGGTAATATGTATACCTGAGTGATTACAATTTAAAAAATCAATAAAAAATCCAAGTGTGTCCACATCTCCTCGCCAAATAAAAAAAATGTCATTGATGTACCTGCGATAGAGAACCAGATTCTCCGCCCAGCGAGCCTCTGAGAGAAACAAATTCTCCCAACGTGGGGTTTAAATTTAGATTTTGAGTTTTCTCATTTTTTATATTAATTTATTCTTTACTATATATTCTTTTTTAATCAGTTCTTTTTAATAGTATCTCCTTTTGCCCTATTTTTGCCGGCTCCTACACCCTATCTATGTGTTTGCCTTATAATGAGCTTTGGTGACTCAAGTGTCTAATGTGTGTGGAGAGCTAGTGATAATGACAGTTCTAGAGCCACTCCTGTGGGTCTCTATTTGCTATATTATGTTCTATTTACATATTTTTTTCTCTTATATGACCAATTCTCTTTCAAATATAAACTTTTTCCGAGACCGGAAATGACTGGACGCTGTATGCGTTCCACCGTGCGTTTCAACTGACGATACCGGAAATGACATCGTTCGCAACTACCGGAAGTGACGTACGCGGAAGGAGAAACACGCACAGGTGATCTGTAATGCCGGGCGCATTTAAGCAAGCCACGAGGATCTGAAAAACAGCACTGGAAGAAGGCTACCAAGCCGAAACGCGTTTGCTGATACTTCAACATTTGATTGTATTTCATATTTGTTTTTATATTACTCCTATGGTTTACATTGTCTGGGTAAGTGGATACCTTCTTTCTATACTACTTGTTTTTTGGGTTCCACCCCCTTATAACCAGGAGTTTGATTACTTTTATTCTTATTTAAATAAATATATACTTTTCTACTACGGAATTTTTCCATTTTTTTCCTTGGAGTTTCGTTAGCCTGAATTGGCACCTTTGAGCCTGCTATACAGAGCCTGGTACGGCTCTGGTAAATGTGAGTGGTAGTCCATTTTTTATTCCATACATATTTGTACTACACAGTATACACTATGTTATGTTTTATATTTATATTTTATAGATAAGACTCTGCCATCCGCCTATGTTCAGGTCGTATCTTATGGTTATTGTTTACCACTACACTTGTTTTTGGGACTATCCCTCCCTATGTGGTTTTGATACACACTCTTTGCTTATATTCACTCTGATTTAGTGTCTGGGAAACACTGCTGTATCGAACCCTGTTTTATACTTATCTTTGCTGCATTTTGAGCAGCGCCTACTCACTATCTTCTATTTTGTACTTGCAGGGCGTGGCAAGGCTTTATAAGCCTTCTCCCGCCCTGCAGAGCTCAGTCTGCGTGGAGCCCTCCATGGGTGAAGATGGATTATTATTATTTTTTTTTTTTTTAATTGCGTCGGTTCTTATGGCTTTTTATTTGGCCTTTTTTGGGGCTGAAAAAAGATTTTAGAAAAAAGAAGACGTCAAATGGTAGGTTCAATTTTTCTTTACAGGTTAGTTATTTTATTCCCCCCTCACTATTTTTGAAGGTGAGGGGGCTAGGTAGGGGGTAACTTCTTTTGGGGTGAGGGGTGGGTGACTAGGGGCTTGGGGACCCCTAGTCACCTTTGATTCGGGGGGGATTTTTATTTAGGGCCCCCACCCACCACTCAGGGGTGGGGGCTGGGGGGGACAGTAGGTCCCCCTTATTGTTTTTTTTAGGGCCCCCACCCACTGCGCAGGGGTGGGGGCCAGGGGGGAGGACAGTAGGTCCCCCCTCATTATTTTTATGGCCCCCACCCACTGCGCAGGGGTGGGGGCCAGGGGGGGAGGACAGTAGGTACCCCCTCATTATTTTTATGGCCCCCACCAAACGCGCAGGGGTGGGGGCCAGGAGGGGAGGACAATAGGCCCCCCCCTCATTATTTTCATGGCCCCCACCCACCGCACAGAGATTTTAAAAAAAGATTTTAGAAAAAAGAAGACGTCAAATGGTAGGTTGAATTTTTCTTTACATGTTAGTTATTTTATTCCTCCCTCACTATTTTTGAAGGTGAGGGGGCTAGGTAGGGGGTAACTTCTTTTGGGGTGGGGGGTGGGTGACTAGGGGCTTGGGGACCCCTAGTCACCTTTGATTCGGGTGGGATTTTTATTTAGGGCCCCCACCCACCACTCAGGGGTGGGGGCTGGGGGGGACAGTAGGTCCCCCCTTATTGGTTTTTTTAGGGCCCCCACCCACCGCTCAGAGGTGGGGGCCAGGGGGGAGGACGGTAGGTCCCCCCTCATTATTTTTATGGCCCCCACCCACTGCGCAGGGGTGGGGGCCAGGGGGGGAGGACAATAGGTCCCCCCCTCATTATTTTCATGGCCCCCACCCACCGCACTGTGGTGGGGGCCAGGGGGGAGGACAGTAGGTCCCCCCCTCAATATTTTTATGGCCCCCACCCACCGCGCAGGGGTGAGGGCCTGGGGGAGGACAGTAGGTCCCCCCTCATAATTTTCATGGCCCCCACCCACCGCATAGGGGTGGGGGCCAGGGGGGGAGGACAGTAGGTCCCCCCTCATTATTTTTATGGCCCCCACCCACCGCACAGCGGTGGGGGCGGGGAGAGGACAGTAGGTCCTCCCCCATTGTGATTTATGGCCCCCACCCACCGGGCAGGGGTGGGGGCCAGGGGGAGGACAGTAGGTCCCCCCATTATTTTTATGGCCCCCACCCACTGCGCAGGGGTGGGGGCCAGGGTGGGGAAGACAGTAGGTCCCACCCCTCATTATTTTTATGGCCCCCACCCAACGCTCACGGGTGGGGGCGGGGGGAGGACAGTAGGTCCCCCAACCCATTGTGATGTATGGCCCCCACCCACCGCACAGGGGTGGGGGCCGGGGTGGGGAGGACAGTAGGTCCCCCTCCCTCATTATTTTTATGGCCCCCACCCAACGCTCACGGGTGGGGGTGAGGGGGGAGGACAGTAGGTCCCCCCCCAACCGATTGTGATTTATGGCCCCCACCCACCGCGCAGGGGTGGGTGCCGGAGGGAGGACAGTCGGTCCCCCCTCATTATTTTTATGGCCCCCACCCACCACGCAGATGTGGTGGCGGGGGGAGGACAGTAGGTCCCCCCAGTGTGTATCAGGGTCCCTGAGGACAGGTGTTAATCCATATCTGCCAAGTGACCCTATGTAGGGGGAACAGTCCCTATTCTGCTCTGTGTCAGTGTGTATCAGGGTCTCTGAGGACAGGTGTCAATCCATATCTGCCAAGTGACCCTATGTAGGTGGAACAGTCCCTATTCTGCTATGTGTCAGTGTGTATTAGGGATCCTTAGGATAGGTGTCAATCCATATCTGCCAAGTGACCCTATGTAGGGGGAACAGTCCCTATTCTGCTCTGTGTCAGTGTGTATCAGGGTCCTTGAGGACAGGTGTCAATCCATATCTGCCAAGTGACCCTATTTAGGGGGAACAGTCCCTATTCTGCTCTGTGTCAGTGTGTATCAGGGTCCCTGAGGACAGGTGTCAATCCATGTCTGCCAATTGACCATATGTAGGGGGCACAACCCCGATTCGGCTCTGTGTCAGTGTGTATCAGGGTCTCTGAGGACAGGTGTCAATACATATCTGCCAAGTGACCCTATGTAGGGGGAACAGTCCCTATTCTGCTCTGTGTCAGTGTGTATCAGGGTCCCTGAGGACAGGTGTCAATCCATGTCTGCCAATTGACCCTATGTATGGGGAACAGTCTCTATTCTGCTCTGTGTCAGTGTGTATGAGGGATCCTTAGGATAGGTGTCAATCCATATCTGCCAAGTGACTCTATGTAGGGGGAACAGTCCCTATTCTTCTCTGTGTCATTGTGTATCTGGGTCTCTGAGGACAGGTGTCAATCCATATGTCAAGGTGTCAATATGTCATATGTAGGTGTCAATCCATATCCATTGTGATTTAGGAATGTTAGGGGATTTATGCCCTTTATGGATTAAAACCAGACTCTGCATCAACTGTGTAATTTTCCATGGGAGTTTTGCCATGGATCCCGCTCCGGCATGCCACAGTCCAGGTGTTAGTCCCCTTGAAACAACTTTTCCATCACTATTGTGGCCAGAAAGAGTCCCTGTCTGTTTTAAAAATTTGCCTGCCCATTGAAGTCAATGGCGGTTCGCCCAGTTCGCCGGCTCGCAAACGTTTGCGGAAGCTCGCGTTCGCGAACCGAAAATGTTATGTTCGCGACATCACTATTGAAGAGTGCACTTTTTGTAAAATGGAAAAGACAACTGAAAGCAAGATGCTTTATGAATATGGAGTGGTCCATTAAATCTACATTCTTATACTGTGTCTCTCTGTACTCAATCACAATGAAATTGTTTGTTCTGTGCATCCTGGCCTTGTTTTTTCAAATGCCTTCTCTGATTTAACTTCTTTTCTCCCTGGGAACTAATGCTAGTGAAGTAAGTCCCTGTAGTTTTTTTTTTTTTGTCTGTTTGTTTTTTCTTCTTTTCTAAAAATGATTTTTGCTGTTGAATGTTATACTGGTGCTTTAAGATCAGGATCAACATAACCATTAAAGCCTGTTGTACTGGTTACGGGGTCAAGATTGTCCTGGCCTCCTCCCAGTGTAATTTTTTAAAGCATTTAAGAGTGGTTTGGCAACTTACCTGCACTGCATCCAGTAATCACCTGTGGGATAAGTAAGATATTTTCATTGAGCTAAGTATGTCCCATTCAGAACTGGGTTTAATGGCTTAGGGCCCTTAGATGAATATGATGCACTGCCCTGCCTAGCTTAGTGGAGCTGACCAAATTGTTGTGCAAGGACAACAAATTCCTTGTACCATAACCACTACCGTGGGATGTATTGTTTATGGTACTTGGAGTGTTCCTTTAATTTAGTAATCTATTAAATAGTCTAACCTATTAGGCAAGCAAACAATGAGATCAAATCTCATCTCAAACAATTATGCCCTCTGACATAGCAAAAGTGGAAACATCAAATTTTAAATACTTTTCATATTGTTGATGTTGCGACTTAAATATAATTTTGGTTCACGTACAACTTTATTGTTATCAACTAAAAACAATTAACCATTTTTCTGAAGTTATTTTATAAAAAAGTGTGGGAGATTATTTAATATCTATTAAAACAAAAACAAAAAATGCTTCATTCAAAACATGATAAAACTGTGTGAATCAACTGAAATTCTATTGAAGGAATTTTGATTTTGCAAAATCTTTCGCTAGTGTTCAAATATTTTCCTACATCAGTAGTTGAAGAATATGATGATTTCAGAAAATTTATTTATGGTTGTTTCAGCTCAGATGCAGATCACAGAATATAAAAATTACATTAACCTTGGAAAACATCATGCAACCTAAAATATAATATTGAAAGTTAGAACTACATGCATAAGCGTTACCCTCATTCTTTCATTCAGAAAATAAATAACTATGAATATAGTCCTTTTATAGAAATAGAAGAACGTTGTTAGAAGGTCAAGGGAGAATTTTTTTCTTTAGACATAACAATTGCCCCTATTGGATGAGTACCAGCACATTAAAATGCATAGCCTTCTAATGCTTTGAAGGCCAAGAGCTACATATAACATAGGAGCTGGGATACCAGCCGATATTAACGATGCCTGTATGCAATGATAATAATCCTCATAATCTCTTTCATTAAATTATCCCATAGAGTAAATATTAGTCTACCAACTAGAAGATGAAAAGTAAAACATGAAAGCTTATACAGAAGGTAGAAAAAAGAAGTGAACATAGATGATTTAGCAACCATGATTTAATCACAATGTAAATTGCATTATTTTTAACAGATATATAATATCTGTGTATATACATAGAAAGGTAGAAAATGATAGCACTCCCAGGACTCCAATTTAAGATTTAACTTTTAATAGTTAGTAAAATAAAAAGATCGACGTTTCAGTCTGCCATTTGCAGACTTTCATCAGGCCTGATGAAAGTCTGCAAATGGCAGACTGAAACGTCGATCTTTTTATTTTACTAATGATTAAAAGTTAAATCTTAAATTGGAGTCCTGGGAGTGCTATCATTTTCTACCTTTCTACATTTTGCCTTGACAAGCACCGGGCAAGTATTTCCACTATATGGAGTGCAAGATTATTTTCTATATTTGTGTATATACATATATATATTGGTACATATTTATGTATGTATGTGCCTCAGTCTCAGCCTGAATGTTCAGGGTGACTGCCTCGAGGTACCGAGTCACGTAGTCCACGATGGTCAGAATGAACTTCTTCCCAGAGGGACTAGTCTTAGCCAGGGGACCTATGATATTGACAGCTACTCTGCCAAAAGGGTTCTTCGATGATGGGGAGATGCCATGGGCCAATCGCCCAACTTCTCCACCCTCTGGCAGACATTACAGGTCTGGCAGTACTGCCTCAGATCCTTTGAGATGCCTGGCCAGAAAAAGCTTTGTGTGATCCTGTAGCAGAGCCCTAGTAATAGCTGGGACTCTCCTCTGCTGGTTACTCCTAGATGTACTCAGGAACAAGTAGATTAATCCAAGGGAACAGCCAAACACAGCAAAGTAAGCCAAGATTCTCCCAACACCTCCCAAGTAACTGGACGACACTCAGCTCTGGGGGAATAACTCATTTTAATGGAGGCACACTTGCCTTCTATGCGATTTTCCCAACAAGGGTGACACCCTTGTGGACCTTGTTGGGCACAGGGACATAAAGGTAACAAGCCAATGAAACAGCGTTCTACATGGAGACACTCCCATACAGTATGCACAATCCCTCCCATTTGCCTGGGAGATAATTGAAGTAGATAAGATAGTAACTCAATTATCCCCAGGCAGGAAAACCACATATTTTTACAAGGTGTCAGAACTACCCCCAAAACATAACATATCACCATAAATGTCACATCCCCGGATAGCTCTGATCTGGGTGAACAACATATCCATAAGTCACCAGATAAGAGCAGGGGTTCACAGATTCCTTGGAAGTCACTTTTCAACCGACTGCATGAATGGCTTCATGCCCAAAATAGTTCCAGAGAGTTAGGCTGTGCGGTCAGTCTATTTTATCAGTCAAGTAATGTTCAAATAGTCGAACAGATCAGTTCGTGCATAGGGTTAGTGAACGTATCTGGTTACCTCTATCGAACGGCGCTTCGTTCGTGTACTTTTAGTCAAACTTAGCTGGAGGTGGAAGTCCCAGCAGTGTTTGCGCCATCAAGTGTCCGATTTTAGTTCCACGCACTCGACGACCAAATACTGCTGCCTTTGTTTGTGTCCCAAGATGGCCGCCGCCACATGTTCATCTATGCGAATGGCGACCACCCAGCTGACCGCTTAGAACGTTCGTGTGGTTGCGGTTTATAGAGGTGTAAATGGTGTTAATGAGCGACACACTCCATATCTGGGTGGTCTACCGTTCAGTAGTTTGTTCTGTTGTCGAACAAAACTGTGGGAACCACTTAAGGGAATGGATTTATACAAACGGCCAGGTAAAACAGGGGGAAAAGCTAAGAGTTCAAAGTAAGGGGAGTGTCCCACCCTTTCCTGCAATTCGGTAGGCAGCCCATGAACAACTGGAGGATCTCTTCGGGAGATTTTGCTTGTTGGGAGTTCATCCAGTACTGGGTGGCAACAGTGATGTGGCAGGCCCATTTCACATGAGAGTCCTTCTCATCTTTCTTGGTCTCCCTGAATTTCTGGCGGTATATATCCCTTCACAAAGGTGTAATCTCTGAGCTGGTATTTGGGTACATTCCGGTAGGCTTTGGCCACTTTCCTCGCTAGCTTGATGGCCAGTATGGTTATCCAATCGGTAGGGACAACTTCTTGCAGGAAGCACTGGTGTTCAAAGTCCTGCAGAAGTCATTGATGCCTTCCTCCGCTTTTTTGAACTCCTTAAAGGTATCGAAGGGTAATTTGGGTCTTCGAGCAGGGGTTGCCAAACTCCCCGGGGATCTCTCCTCTCCCCGTCGTCCCTCTGGTTGTGTGGGGTTCACTCCATTCCTCTGAGCCAGAACAAAAGCTTGAGCCTCAGTGAAGATCTTTGTCAGTAGTTCTGATGATGGAGCTTCTTGGTAGAACTCCAGACGCCAAGCCACCTCTTTGTGCACAGCCTGCCTTTCACTCTCCAGCTGTGGCACAAATGCCTCACTGCTTCAGCGATCGACCTCCATGAGGGCAGCAATCAGCTCATCCTTAGTGCAATTCCCAGCTAATTTCCCTCTGGCTACTACCAACTCTTGTAATGGGAGAGTGGGTCTTCATCCCATAAGCTTCTGTACCTTGGAGACCAAGCGTGGGTAAAAAAGGCTGTCCCTTTGTCTCGCAGGCACAGGTCTCTTTGTCTCAGTGGGCACCGCAAAGCCCGCCAAACTAGCCAGTGCCCCAGAAATGTCCACATCAATCTCAGGGACCCTCGCAGCGGTACGTTCCTCAACCAGACTCTGCTTGCGAGGTCTCTGTGTTAAACCCTACCCCAAGGGAAGCTTCTCCTTTAGGGGTATGAATTCTCCCCCTGGTTTCACACTTATGTTGCAAGTGCGAACGTTCTGATTAATTGGGGTGAACATTCTAATGGGTACTGGGGAGGGCCTCGTTCAGGAAATTAACAAGACAGGAAACAATCCACGAATGCTCCCCCTAGCCGGCGTTGGTCAGCACGAATAGCGGCCAGCCAGCAGAGTGTTCATTAATTTTTTTTCCTTGCGATTTGCAATTTGACTCCATGTTGCGAGGTGTGAATGTTCAAAACTAACATTCTAAATGGGATATCAGGGTGGTTCCCATTTCAGAGGCGAATGGATTCCCTTTGTGGAAGTGCTCCCGAATGGGGTGCAAGCAGAAGACACAAAAAGATGGGGAACACACATACCATATATACTCGAGTATAAGTCTAGTTTTTCCGCACATTTTTTGTGCTGAAAAAACCCCACTCGACTTATACTTGAGTCAATGTCTGTATTATGGCAACTTACATTGCCATAATACAGACCAGGACCGCCGGGCTCATTGTAATGAGCCCGGCGGTCCTGTTGGGGGCTGGCAGGAAGCGTTTACTTACCTTTCCTGCAGCTCCCTTCTCCTGCGTTCTGGTCAGCTCCCCTGTAAATCTCGCAAGAGCCGCGGCGTCAGAGTGTTGCCACGGGTTACCGTGGCAACGCTCTGCGCGGCACGCAGACCGCGAGACGTACAGGGGAGCTGACCGGAACGCAGGAGAAGGGAGCTGACAGGAGCTGCAGGAAAGATAAGTAAACGCTTCCTGCCAGCCCCCCTCCTGCACAGTACACACCACTGGACCACCAGGGACAAAACTAAAATTTAAATAATAAAAAAATAATAATAAAATAAAATAAAAAATGTAATAAAAAATATTAAAATAAAAAATAATTATAAAATTAAAATAAAAAAATTTGAATATTTAAATAAAAAAATTAAAAATAATAAAAATGCCCTCCCCCACACACTACACACACACTACACACACACTCTGCATTATATACACACACACTCATACAAACACACACTCTGCATTCACACAAACACACAGAGTATATAATGCAGAGTGTGTGTTTGTATGAGTGTGTGTGTATATAATTATAAAAATCACAGAATTTCATAGCCCCAAGTTTTACCCTCGACTTATCCACGAGGCATAGCATATTTCACAATTGTTGGTCACAAAACTGCACTCGTCTTATACATGAGATCGACTTATACACCAGTATATACGGTAATAACAGACAGGCAATTAACGAACAGGTAGCGGTCCCGCCACAAATATTATTCATCCTGACTGTTCCATATTGGTAACCATTCCATGGTTTCCACTTTTGCTTATCTTCTTCAGTACCTTTATGGGATCTCCCAAAAGAGTTCTTCCCTCTTCCATCAGGTCCAGTGCTACTTTCCTCATTCTTATGGAGGGTCTTTTGAGCTTGGAGCAATGCTCTGGGTTACGTAAGTAGGATATTTTCCTCCATCTATATCATTTGTCTGTATATACCATAACATTGGAATTTTCTTTATGTTTTTTCCATATGATGTCTGCACAACTTAGATATCAAGCTCAAAAGACCCTCCACTATATATATATATATATATATATATATATATATATATATATATACAGGGCTCGAGTCCTGCAGGAACGCGTGGGAACGGCGTTCCTGCACTTTTTTCACAGCAGGAACGCCATTCCCCCTGCAGGCACTCAGGGGGCGGCAAAAAATGCCGCCCTCAAATGCCCTCTGTTCCCCCTGTCATGGGGGGGCCACCTGATTGCCTCCTGCCCCCCGCCCCCCGGCGGGCGGCTCGCTCCCTGTCACACGCGGCGAGGGAGCTGTGTCCTCTCTGCTCCCTCTCGCCGCGTGGGCTGTCTGCTGATGCAGGGAGCCGGAATATGACGTCATATTCCGGCTCCCTGCATCAGAAAATGCCGCGTGGCGAGAGGGAGCAGAGAGGACACAGCTCCCTCGCCGCGTGTGACAGGGAGAGAGCCGCCCGCCGGGTAAACTTTCCCAGCTCTTGTATGTATTAATATCAGTAAACTATATTGGAGCTCTCCCATTTCCCCTTACAAACTGCAGGCTCCATATTCTAGGGATGTAAGCAACTGAAGTGTGGGCAATGCATTTTTTTTTGGGGGGGGGGAGGCTGGGTGGGTGGGCAATGTTTATTTGAATAATTTGTATATATGTATGTCTGTTAGTGTATGTGTATGTATGTCTGTGTGTATGTATGTCTGTGTATGTCTGTTAGTGTATGTATGTGTATGTATGTCTGTGTGTATGTCTGTTAGTGTATGTGTATGTATGTCTGTGTGTATGTCTGTTAGTGTATGTATGTCTGTGTGTATGTCTGTTAGTGTATGTATGTCTGTGTGTATGTCTGTTAGTGTATGTGTATGTATGTCTGTTAGTGTATGTGTATGTATGTCTGTTAGTGTGTGCGTGTGTGTGTGTATGTCTGTTTGTGTGTGTCTGTTAGTGTGTGTGTATGTCTGTTTGTGTGTGTCTGTTAGTGTGTGTGTATGTCTGTTAGTCTATGTATGTGTGTGTATGTTAGTTAATGTCTGTTGGTGTATGTGTGTGTTTGTGTCAGTGTGTGTGTGTATATGAGTGTATTTACGTCTGTTAGCATATGTACGTGTGTGTGTATGAGTGTATGTGCTTCTGTTAGTGTATGCATGTTTGCGTGTATGTGCTTCTGTTAGTGTATGCATGTGTGTGTGCGTATGAGTGTATGTGCTTCTGTTAGTGTATGCACATGTTTGCGTGTATGTGCTTCTGTTAGTGTATGTTTGTAAGTGTCTGTCAAATCAGTGAGAATCTGTTTGTCATTTAGTGTGTGTGTGACTATTAGTGTGTGTCTGTCAGTGTGTTTGTGTGTGTCTCTCTGTCAATGAATGAGTGTGTGTCAGTGAATGTGTGTGTGTGTCAAATCAGTGACGTCTGTGTGTTTGTCACGTACTGTGTGTGTTACTGTCAGTGTGTATCTGCCAGTGTGGGTGTCTGTCAGAGAGTGTGCTTAGAGGGACACTATAGGCACCCAGACAATTTCAGCTCATTGAAGTGGTCTGGGTGCAGTGTCCCAGTCCCCTTAAACCTGCAAGTGTAATTATTGCGGTTTCTCAGAAACTGCAATAATTACCGTGAGGGGTAACTCCACCTCTAGTGGCTGTCTATCAGACACTAGAGGGACTTCCGGGTGGTTAGGTGACCAAAAGTCGCCTAACTGATGCTGGACGTCCTCACCCCTGTGCATGAGGACATCCAGCATCTGCTAAATACCCATAGGATTTTAACCCCATCAGTGTCGAATGAGGGAGGGGGGGTACTACAGGGAATTATAGTGCCAGGAAAACAGCTTTGTTTTCCTGGCACTATAGTATTTCTTTAAAAGGAGCAGGAAAAGGTGGAGTCTAAAGAGGAAGGGGTGGGTTCTAAATCAGGAAGCGGTGCGCCCTTGACAGGAAGGGGTGGTAAATTTAGATTAGGGGGTGCTCAGGTATAGTCATGCCTAGGGCAGCACAAAATTAAAATACACCACTGTGTGAGTGTCTGAGTATGTGTGTGCGTCTGTGAGTGTCTGAGTGCATGTGTGCGTCTGTGAGTGTCTGAGTGCATGTGTGTGTCTGTGAGTGTATGTGTGTGCCCGCGTTTATATATGCATACGAGTGGGGGAGAGTTCCCACACTTTTTTCCCCAGGACTTGACCCCTGTATATATATGATGTAGATTAATTTAGAAATAAACAAAAATGTTTAAATGTCTATCTGTTCCTGTCCAAATTTGAGATGATTAAATTGCGTATACGCAGAAGTAATTCAGACTGACACACGGAGTTCAGGTTAAAATAACTTCGAGGAAATTTATTAGCATCTGAGGAAAAAGCGGGCTTGCAGGCCCTTATAAGGGGGATTTTGCATCATCATTGATTATCAAGATATCAGTAAATAAACATCATTAATTGGATTAATTGTTAAGTGGCTGTGTCAATGTCCACCCATCAATATGATTAATTGGCTCAAAAACTAAGTGGTTAGCTAGGTGTCCTCCCACCGAGAGGTGGTATTGTTCTGGACACGGGTGTGGACGGATGGCTCAAGCGCCATCTTTCCCAGCATGAGGTTTACTCGGTGGAAAGGGGGGCTTGGGCGTCATTTTGCGTAGTTAGTGATGTCAGTCTCGTGATCAGGTGCAAGGTTCTTTTATGAATAGAACATTTCATTAGGCCGGCGTTCTCATGGCCTTCAGATTATACTATGTTGCAAATTACAGGAGATTCAGCAATTCCGGGGTTAGTCATGTCTTTATAGAAAATACAGTCTCTATTCATTATACTAAATGCTGTTAGGAGATTCTGTCATGTAATGTGGACAAAATGGAGGGTCTGTCATAATGTGAGGTTATGTGAGATTAAAATGGAGTTAGTACAATAATTCAATACAGGTTCAATAAAGATTTTTAATAATTCTACGTCAGTCCCCCCTATGAAATGTTAGATTCTAAAAGATAAACTTTATTAGTTAGTATCAGAAGATGTGTTAGCCCAAAGGCACAGAAACCCCGTGGCCGCTAGCTAGGTGTTATTGCAAAGTACAATTCTGTCCCTTCATCTGACCCTAGTAGGCTAACTCATCCGTCTGCAGGGCACTTGAACGCTTCACTACCATGGGTGGCCCACGATGGCTAACCCACCACTTCTCCACACGGTAGTCTTTCCCATACAGACAAATGCTGTCTCTAAGCTGGTCCCTACCTAGAATTCTCGCACTTTATCAATAAAGGGGATAGTTTGTGCCCCCATTGTTTGTCAACTACACAAACATAGGGGTCCTTTGAATGAGGGATATCTCTATAGATATTCTGAATCTGTGATGTAGGGAATGGGCATTCTATGATGTCACAGTAATCAAAAGTATAAGTAGCCACACGGGTACATGATGAATTGTACCAGAAGGTGTACCCACTGGCATCTTTGGTGATGGCTACTTGCTGGGCCTTAATTAGACTAATTAAGGAGATGATGTACCAGAAGTACATGGTTGTGCGGTATCTGCTTCCTCTGGGGCAGGAGTCTTCTTGCAATGGGAAGCGTGGATCCAGTGTGGCCTGCCGGCCAATTTGACGGAGGTTGCGGTGATCAGGAGAACTTGGAATGGTCCGTCAAATCTTGGTTCCAGAGTATGTTTCCGCACAAATTTCTTGACCAGAACCCAATCTCCGGGAAGCAGGTTGTGGGTACCTGTATCCAAATCGGGATCTGGAATTGAAGAGAAAACTTGGGCATGTATTTTGTTCAAGGCACTTGCAAGTTCAGTTACATAGTCTACTAAAACATCAGATTGAAGCTGCAACTGTTGTGGATAATAACAACCTAGTCTGGGTGCAGTCCCAAATAGAATCTCATATGGGGATAGTGAGTGCTTCCCTCTAGGTGTGTGCCTAATGCTGAATAAAGCTATTGACAGGCTTTCTGGCCAGGGCATCTTTGTTTCTTGTGACATTTTTAACATTCTGGCTTTTAGAGTGCCGTTCATGCGTTCCACTTTGCCACTACTTTGTGGGTGTTAAGGGGTGTGAAAGGCTAGGGTCACTCCCAGAGCGGTCCAAATTTCTTTAGTCACTGTTGCTGTAAAAGCTGGGCCCTGATCACTTTCAATGACTTCTGGAAGTCCAAATCTACATACAATATCTGCAAGTAGACGTTTTGCTGTTGTCTTGGCAGTGATATTGGCCACTGGGTAGGCTTCTGGCCAGCCTGAGAACATGTCCACTATTACTAGTGCATACTCATGGGGCCCACTCTTTGGCATTTGTATGTGATCAATCTGAATTCTCTGGAATGGGTACATGGGCTTAGCCAGGTGTTTCAAGGGCACCTTGGTTGGTTTCCCTGGGTTGCATTTTGCACAAATGACACAGCCCTACAGAAGCTGTTGATCAATGTTGTGATTCCAGGTGCTTCATAATACTTTTGTATGAGGGCGGCCATTAAGTCTTTTGACAGATGTGCAGGTCCATGTGCCCATTGGACAACTGCTGGATATAAATTCTTAGGAAGGCAGAATCTAAAGTTGTTGTAATAAATTCCGTCCTTTAGGACAGCTCCTTTCTTCTTCCATTTCTGGATTTCTTCGGGGGTAATTGCAGCTTGCTGTTCCCGCAAAATTCTTAGGTCAGTAGGAAGGGTCTGCAAGGCAAAAATAGGGATTTCTTCTTGTCCGGACACTTCTTCATCCACTTCCTGCAAATTTCTTGCTGCTTGCTTAGCAGCCTGATCAGCCAAATGGTTGCCCTTTGCTTCATCTGTATCCAACTTCCCATGTGCCTTGACTTTCAAGACGGCCACTTCTGCAGGGAGTAGGAGGGCATCCATTAGTTCCTTGATTGCAGAGCTGTGTTTGACTGGTGTACCGGCAGTGGTAAGAAATCCTCTTGTCTTCCAAATGAGGCCGAAGTCATGTGCCACACCCAGTGCATATCTTGAATCTGTATAGATGTTAGCACGTTTTCCTTCGGAGATTTTGCATGCTGAAGTCAGGGCTTGTAATTCAGCTTCTTGTGCAGACATTGCTGGTGGTAGAGATGATGACTTGATAATTTCATCTGTTGTGGTCACGGCATATCCTGTGTGGTATTTTCCTTCTTCATCAGCATACCTTGAACCGTCCCCAAACAGGGTAAAATCAGGATTTGTTAATGGATTCTCATGTACAGTTGGTAAGTGTATTGTCTCCATTTTCATTTGTTCAAAACAGTCATGAGGTGTCTCTGGGTCATAGTCATTCACTATGACCAGATCTTGAAATTCATTTTCCAGGAAGTGGCGTGGCCATGCTTCAAGATGGTCAGTTGTTGGGTATTTGACAATGCCATTTTCCTGTAGCTGTGATTCATCCATGGTGGCCCATAATTTTGCCATGGGCCCAAGATCATTCCATGAATTTGTTTTCAACTTGGTGACAGGGACATGTGGAATGGCAGTATCCCAATGACGGTACAAGTATTTGAGCTCTGAAGGTAATTGAATCAAGGCCATGCTGTTGCCTTCAGAGTCACAGTAAAAGTCTTGGGCAGTGAGTTTCACCTCCACTAGGTGATAAAGCTCATCTTCATAGCAAGGCTCAGGAGTGCTGTTTGGCTTATACCACATGGTACAGAAGGCATATCCTGGTCCCTCGCAGAGAGGAGCCTGTCCATCATGAAAGGATAAATCAGGATGCATTCTCTTGATTGAACCAGCAAGAAGGTAGATGTAGGTTTCATCCATGATAAACCCATAGTGGATACCTCCCTCAGGTAGTGGGAGAAGAGTGGACGGATTAAGAACTTGACATCTTTGTATGGTAATGTTGTCAGGTAACAGGAGATGACATTGGAGGCGTAGGTGTCTCGCAGGAGACACATGCTTGAGTTGTACTTGGTTGATGATGGCAGAAATGTCATGAGGGGCCAAGACAACTAGAGGGTGGCCAAGGACCAGGTCTGCAGTTCGTTCAATGAGTTCTCTTGCTGCAAAAACTGCCCTTAGGCAAGATGGGGTCCCTCTGGCCACGATATCCAGCTGGCAGGAGAAAAAGCCAATAGGCCTTTGACGGCCTCTTAAGTCATTTGTTTGGGTAAGGACTCCTGTAGCATGGCCTTGTCTTTCAGAGACAAACAATTTGAAGGGTTTGGTGTAGTCTGGTAGGCCCAGAGCAGGAGCAGATGCAATGGCACGTTTTAGTGTATGGAAATTGTCCAGTGCTTCATTGGTCAGGCAGAATGGGTCTGACTTGAGTGCATCATAGAGTGGTTGCATAAGCAGAGAGGCTTCTGGGATCCATGCTCTGCAGTAGGAAATGAGGCCTAAGAAGGCATGTAGAGATTTAGAAGTCCTTGGAGGTGGAATATCCAGTACTGCTCTGACTCGGTCCCGAGTGAGATGTCTGGTACTTTGAGATAGGCAATGACCAAGGAAGATTACTGTAGGTTGACAGAATTGCAGCTTGAGAAGTGAAGCTTTGCATCCTTGTTCTGCTAAATAGCAAAGGAGACTAATTGAACATTCTTCAGTTGTGGGTATGTCATCTCCACAGAGTAGTAAATCATCCACATACTGGAGCAGGACAACTTCTGGGTGGTCTGCTTGCCATGGGTCAAGGATAGAGCACATGGCTTTTGCAAACTGACTTGGAGAGTTTTGTGCCCCTTGGGGCATGACAGTCCATGTGTACTGTTGCATTTCATGTGTGAAAGCAAACAGGTATTGGCAGATTGGATCCAGTGGAACACTGAAGAAGGCATTAGCCAGATCAATGACTGTGAAGTATTTTGCAGATGGTGGGACTCCAGAGAGCAGAGTGTGAGGGTTTGGCACAAGAGGGGTGTCCAGGACAGTTGCTTCATTGACAGCACGGAGATCCTGAACCATTCTGTACTTCTCTGGTTCACCTTTTGGAGTTTTCTTTTTCACAGGAAATAATGCAGCTTGAGCTGGTTTTAAAGGATATTGTGGTTTTCTTGGTAACGTTGCTCCTGGAATGAGCTTTACCACCACAGGTGGAACTTTTAGGTGACCTATGTCCTCTGGGCCTGAGGACCATAATTTTGCAGGCACCTTTGTCTTTAACACATCTGGAAAGTTGGACCTCTGTTCCTTTGCTTCCCTCTGGGGTTCTTCTAAATGCAGCATCAGAGGCAGGGAGCACAAGGCTGAGGTGTCTGATTCAGATAGAGGAGTAGACAGTTCTACTTGACCATCTGGAGTGAAGGTGATAGATGCCTGCAGGCATGAGAGGACATCAGCGCCTAACAGGTTAATTGGGCATGTGGAGGATACCACAAAACGAGCGAGCAGGCTGGGGTAGTTGCCAACTCTTAATGGAGTTGTTAAAGGACTGTGTCTTGGTTGGCCATCCACTCCAACACAAGAGACATCAATATTTGACAGAAAAGATGGGTCTGGCAGGTCTTGTTCTCGTAGAACACTTCGGGCTGCACCTGTGTCAACAAGAAATGTGGTAGGTTGTCCTTCAATGGGTAGAGTCACAGTTGCAAGTGGCCCCCCCTTATCCCCTGAAGACACTGCCATAACAGGGGTTAATGACACAGGCTTGCCAATTTCCTAATCATCTGGTTCCTCAACAATTGGAACTGTTTTTGCGGCCTTGGGAGCAGGGGCAGGCTTGGGCATCCTCTTGGGTTCTTTCTTGGGTTCTGGGCAATCACTTCTGAAATGTCCCTTAGCCCCACAATTAAAGCAATGTCCATCCTCAGGTTTGGTGCCTTTTGGGAAAGGGGTGGAGCGGGACACCATGAGAGGAGCTGAGGTGGACCTTCTGGGGGTCTGGGCAGATTCCAGACCTCTAGCAACTAAGAGTAAGGTATCCAGTGGGACCACCTTATATTCAGGGCGTGCAGCAATGATTCCCTTTCATATGGAGTCTTTAACACCTTGGACAAATGCACCAGACAGCATTTGTGAGTGAATCTTGTCAGTAAGATCAAACCCCAAATCTGTAAACATTTGAAACAGTCTTGCATGAAACATTTCCACTGATTCTCCTTTGTCTTGTATAATATCAGTAAGGCCAGTAGCCTGATCTGCAAGTTTGTCCTTAGCCCACTCTTTTAGTTGGTTGCAAAAAGTTACTCCGGAGGGGTAATCAATATCACTTATAAGCAGATCTGTACTGAGGTGGCGGGCCATGCTGGGCCAATATGCATCCCCGGCTTTAATAGCACAAATGCTCAGTAAATCACGCCATGCTGTGGAATAAGTCTTTTGGATCTGAACTATCCCTCGGTAAAAAGGCATAGGTTGCTTTTCTGGGTCAGGGAGTGATTTCATTAGAGCACTAGCTTGAGTAGGATTAAAAGCAACATATTTAGGAGGGGCCCGATCCCACGACCTGTGTGTCCAAAAGGATCATCGATGGAACGGCGGGGCGGAGGCCCCACAGCCTCCAATGAGTCCTGGGATACCTCTTCATCCTCATCCTCATCTGTGGTCTGGGCCCTTCTGCGTAATGGGACCACCTGAGGTGTCAGAACCGGGGGAAATGAGGGATTCCCAGATGCTGGGGTGGCTAGTGGGTTATGAGCTTGGGGTGAATAGTCATCGGGAAGTACCGGCATCAGGGGTGCTAGATGACTGGGGGCCGCCATATTGGAGGCGTGAAAGGAAACTGCATTAGGGTTAAGGGAAGAAGTGGCGGCCATGTTGGATGTGGGCACATCCGGGGCAGACTGTGCCGGACTGGGCATGACCGGGGTCTGGGGAGTGGCTTGGGGAAGGGGGTAGGGATAATTTGGATAGGGCAGGGACATGGGGTATGGGAAGGGGTATGGCCAGGCCATCTGGGTGGGGGCTAGGGCGGAACCTGAGGAGGGCGGGATAGCTGGGTAAGGATTAGGGAAGGAGGTGGGAACCTGGGCTGTGGGAGGAGTGAGTAAGGGAGAGGACGGAGAGGGATTAGTAGAGGTGGGTGTAGAAGGAGGAGCCAGAGTGGGTGCAGTAGGATTGGCAGTAGCAAGGGAGGAGGAGTTAGTGAACTGGGTGGATGCAGATGGGAGGGTAGGATTATCAACGGAGAGAGAGCGTAGGGAAGGAATGGTAGATGAAATGTTTGGATTAGACACAGAAGGTAGTGCAGGGATGGATGAGGATGATGGGAATGTTAGGGATGGGGAAGGGGAAAATAAAGATCCATCAGAATTCAGGACCGGGCAAACAGGGGAAGTGACGGGATGGGTGTTGGGAGGATTGGGAGTGGGGAACATGGTCAGCTGGCTATCACCTATTGCTGACTGAACCTTGGGAATGAACATCCCCTGGGCGCCATTTTGGGGCGCTGGCTGAGGGAATGCCCCAGCAACACAATTATTATGATATACATACAGTTTTACACCTTTATGATTTATTTCTTCCTCAACCCAACCTTCCTGCTGAATAGCTTTCGCTACTCTGTACCATGCTTCAGCAGTACGCAATAGATCATTATCTGTAAGCTTGCCTTTCTTCTCTGTCAGTAATCTACGCCAGCTTTCTGGCTGCAATCTACCACATGAAGGCACAGCAATTTTACACACTTTAGCAATCTTTTCAACACCTTTAACCATCTCCTCACCCTCTCTGTCTTCAACTAAATCACATGCGAGCCAGCCCTTACCGGGCTTACTCAATTCCTGTCCCATATCCCCCCCCTATACAGGCGTCCCAGATATAGGGAAAGGAAAAATGAAACAGAACGTCTACAATGCTCGACTGCCACTCAAGAAGGGTGGGTCCCCCTCAAGTGCGTCTTCCCAAAACGTAGACCAGTCACTAAATCCGCCTACCCGAGGTGGTAGTCACGGATTGAAGCGGGGTGAGAAGTGTGTGACCAATCACTTCTCTCACAAGAGAAATAGGAGTGGATAGTGTAAATAATACAGGAAGTATAGGAAAAGTAAAAAGTAAGGTGAAATTTTAGAGACAGACACAGGAGTTTGAATGACTCCCAATTAAACAAAAAACACAACAATTCAATTGAAATACAGTGCATGCATCACAGTTCAAATAAAATCAACAGTAATCCCTTTCCTTTACTCGTGTGACCAAAGTCACCTCCCTCAACCTCGTAGTGTCCCCGCTCGGAGAACGACTTTCGTAAGTCTCACTACCAGCGGCCACAGGAAACAGCAATCCTCTCCGACCCGAATCCTGTATAGCCTCCCTCGTTACAGCAGTCCACTAAGTGTGGCCACCTCTATCCTCACTCCCGTAGTGCCCCTACGGACCCACCCGTAAGTCTCACTACCACGTGGTGCTGGAGACAAGCAATACCTGCTTGAATCCGCCCGCCACAAATAAAATTGGAATTCCACCAGCCTCAGCGCTCGAAGCTGGAGGTTACCACCTCTCTGCAAGCAGAGTTATGTGCACAATGAGGCTAGCTAGGCTATCAAAGTGACACCATGGGGAATCCCCAGGAAGCAATGAGTCTACACCCCTCCACAGATTCCCCCCTCCTCTTTTTCCTTACAGCCACAGCCACGAGGCTCTTAAAAGAGGTAAACAGGCAAAGAAGACCCCCAGGAAAACTTCCACAGGTCCACCCCCCTTTTTCCTTACAACCACAGCCACGTGGTTCCTAAAAGGAGTAAACAGGCAAACAGAGGACCCCAGGCAAACACCCCCAGGTCCACCCCCCTTTATCCCAAAAGGGGTACACAGACAAACATAGGACCCCCAGGCAAACTACCACAGGTCCACCCCCCTTTATCCCAAAAAGGGGTACACAAATAAACACTCAACCCGGGCACTTAAACTAAAACAGGCCAATACAGGCCAAAACAGGCCAATACAAACACACCCAGGCAACTAAATGCAGGTAAACAAGTGAGTAACAAGACACCGGGCAAGATATAACCTGTCTTTGATGTCCTCCCGGGAAGCAGTCACAGACACGTGGACGGGTCAATCAAAGGGGCCGGAACATACCGGTGGCTCTGCAGAAGTCTCTACCGTGTAATCGGAGGTGATCAGTCTCCCTTTCCTTCCCCCCGGATTCCTCCGTCCAACAGCGTCTTCCTTAGGACGGCTTACCGGGCAGAGGCCATAGCCCGGTGCCCCACAATGGATGCGCCAAATTGATGTAGATTAATTTAGAAATAAACAAAAATGTTTAAATGTCTATCTGTTCCTGTCCAAATTTGAGATGATTAAATTGCGTATACGCAGAAGTAATTCAGACTGACACACGGAGTTCAGGTTAAAATAACTTCGAGGAAATTTATTAGCATCTGAGGAAAAAGTGGGCTTGCAGGCTCTTATAAGGGGGATTTTGAATCATCATTGATTATCAAGATATCAGTAAATAAACATCATTAATTGGATTAATTGTTAAGTGGCTGTGTCAATATCCACCCATCAATATGATTAATTGGCTCAAAAACTAAGTGGTTAGCTAGGTGTCCTCCCACCGAGAGGTGGTATTGTTCTGGACACGGGTGTGGACGGATGGCTCAAGCGCCATCTTTCCCAGCATGAGGTTTACTCGGTGGAAAGGGGGGCTTGGGCGTCATTTTGCGTAGTTAGTGATGTCAGTCTCGTGATCAGGTGCAAGGTTCTTTTATGAATAGAACATTTCATTAGGCCGGCGTTCTCATGGCCTTCAGATTATACTATGTTGCAAATTACAGGAGATTCAGCAATTCCGGGGTTAGTCATGTCTTTATAGAAAATACAGTCTCTATTCATTATACTAAATGCTGTTAGGAGATTCTGTCATGTAATGTGGACAAAATGGAGGGTCTGTCATAATGTGAGGTTATGTGAGATTAAAATGGAGTTAGTACAATAATTCAATACAGGTTCAATAAAGATTTTTAATAATTCTACATCATATATATATATATATATATATATATATATATATATATATATATATATATCCATAGAGGGGGATAATTCTATCCAGGCCTTGTTATTAGAGCTGAGCCAGCTCTATAAAGTGTGAGTGTGCAATTTGCCAATATATACTCCCTTTAATACCACCAATTGTACTGCACCATTATTTGTCTCTTGTTTTATATTCATATATTTATATACTAGAAACTACATCTGTACTGTATGTATATCTGTTTTAAGCGCTGATCACCTCCTATATTTTGCTTTTACTATATACTTCTCAAGGATGAGGGAACCCCTTGTTGGTGAATTGCTGCTATCTTTCGTTTGATATTGATCACTTATTTCACATCTGTTTTGTAGGGGTCTAGTGTGTGTTTGAAGGACTCAGAATGTGTATAGGAGGTCTATTGAGTGTGTGTATATAGCAGATTCAGATGTATATAAGGATCTAGTATGTGTAGATGATCCAGAGTTGGGTAAGTGTGTGTTTGGAATGTAATGTGTTTAGGGTGCAGTATGTGTGTGAGTTGTGCAGTGTTTGTGAGGGGTGCTGTTGTGTGTGTATATATATATATATATATATATATATAATGATTTTCATACCCCTCCTGGGTGGTATGTTTATTCCTCATTCTTGAGTCCTCTACTAGAGGCCTGCGAGTTTGAGGGTTCTGCGCAGTATCTTAGCTGTTCCTAGAACTGCACTGACTCAGAGGCCTCTTTGCACAGTCCGCACCTTGGGTTTTGCCTGGTGTCATAGACTCAAGCTCATATTGATCTGGTGCTGAGTGCCTGCTCCTGTGCTGCTAAGATTAGTGCCTCAGTGCTGTCTTTCAGTCCTGCCTTTTCCAACCACTAGTAGGATTTTGTCATGTGAGCCACATCCACTATCTGCCGGTAGTACACCCCATGGAGGTTTTTTTTGCCAAGAAACCTCCTCTTTTTCTGCATAATCGATCTGTGTAAGTCTCAGGCATTCCCTTCTCAGGCAGTTCATCTTTGGGAGCCATCTTCGTGATGTACTTGTGGATGCTCTGTGTTTTTTCCAGGACTGTAGACTTTACACTTATCAGGCCCCGACCTCCTTCCTTCCGGCAGGTGTACAGTCTCTGGGTGCTAGATTTCAGGTGGAATCCTCCATTCATAGTGAGTAGTTTCCTGATCTTGACATCCATGGTGACTAGTTATTCTCTTGGCCAGGTTATTATTCCAGCTGGGTACCTGATGACCAGTAGGGCATATGTGTTGATGGCTTGGATCTTGTTCTTGCCATTGAGCTGGTACTTCAGAACCTGTCTGACTCTTTGGAGGTACTTGGATGTTGCTATGCTCCTTGCCTCTTTCTCATGGTTGCCATGCATTTGTGGTACTCCTAGGTACTTGTAGCTGTTCTTTACGTCTTCTATTTGGCTTTCTGGAACTTCATCTCCTTCTGTCCTGATTGTCATGGAGTAACACTTCCGGGTTCGGCACTCAGCGGTGAGGAGCCGGACCCCGCTCCCCTCTGACACAGCTCTGACGGTATTTAGGGAGACTGGGCCAGAGAGAGGGTGCTTGGTGATTGATTGTGTGAGCTAACGTGTGAGCTGCCTCCGCGAGACCGCGGGCTCCACAGGCTCAGCTACTGGGAGCTACTTCCACCAGACGTACCTCTCCACAAGCTCAGACAAGCCGTTCCAGCCTTTGAGCAAATGCAAGGATTGCTGCATGCCATAAAGGATTACTGGAGAACGGATACTTTGCTACTTTACAAGTGGACCGTATCTCTGAACTATTGGAGGACTACCCCTATTAACCTTAAGTATATCTTTCAGCTATTTGTCTACAATATAATTTATTAATGAACTAATGCTTGCTTACTCAAATCTTCATTGCTACAAGTTACTAATCTCATGAAGGACAACTCCCATCATGCTTATTCACTATGAACTGTTTCTTGCTTTGCAATTACATTCAGTGCTTCACGTTACTAATCTCATGAAGGACAACTCCCATCATGCTTATTCACTATGAACTGTTCTTGCTTTGCAAATATTCTTAGCTACTTGATTATTGTTCCTATTGAAGATTATTCTCATGAATGAATGTTACTTAATGCATCTCTGAAGAAATACTTAATAATGAACTTTGTGTTGTTGATTACTTGCACTTCTTCTTATTGGATTATTGCCTAAATGCAATTCATTTAACACTTATTAAAACTTTGGTTGAATCAAGTTTCCAGTGATTCTCTCTTTTCTTAAAGCTACAGTATTGATACTTAAGGATTCTCCATTTCTTCACTATTGTAATTAGGGAGATTACAAGCTGCAGTTGAGTTCCAATCCAAATCACCCCTAGTAGCGTAACACTGATCATCTTCCCTCTTTTTGCTATCATCCACCCGCACTTCTCTAGTCCGAACGACATTCCAATGTCCTTGCTGTATATCCTAGTTGGGCGGATCAGTGAGTCAATGTCTCGCTCATTCTCGCTCATTCTTGGCATACAGCTTGATGTCATCCATGTAGAGTAGGTGGCTGATGGTAGCTCCACTCTTGAACCTGTATCTGTATCCACTCTTCGTGATGATCTGGCTAAGGGGATTGAGGCCTAAGCAGAACAGCATTGGGGATAGCGCACCATCTTGGTATATGCCACATTTAATGTTCACTTGAGTTATTGTCCTGGAATTGGCTTCTAGAGTTGTTTTTTACTTGCTCATCAGTTCTTGATGAAGGCTCTTATTGTCTTGCTGACCTTGTAGAGAACCAAGCATTCCAGTATCCATGTGTGTGGCATTGTGTCATAGGCTTTCTTGTAGTCAATCCAATTGGTCTGTCTGGTCTTAGAATCCCTTGTGACTGCTTGGTCTACCATAAGTTGGTGTTTTGATCCTCTGGTGTTGTTTCCAATCCCCTTCTGAGTATTGCTCATATGCCCTTGGATCTTGGAGGGTATAATGCCTGACAGAAGTTTCAATGTTGTGGGGAGGCAGGTTATTGGTCGGTAGTTGGATGGTGCTGTTCCCTTGTGAGGGTTGTTCATGACCAGTATTGTTTTGCCTTGTGTTAGCTGGTCAGGGTGGGAGCCTGTTGCTAGTAGCTGGTTCATTTGTGCTGCTAGGCGTTCATGCAGCGCTGTTAACTTCTTTATCCAGTAGTTGTGGATCATGTCAGGTCCTGGTGCTGACCAGCTCTTCATGTGTGCTGCGCTCTGTTGGATATCTTCGACTGTGATGATGACTGGTTCCTGTTCTTGTAACATGCAGTGGTCTGCTTTCAGGTCTAGTAGCCACTGGGCCTTGATGTTATAAGATGCTTCTTGCTCCTAGATATTCTTCCAGTACTGTTCAGTCTCAGCTATGGGTGGGTCTTGCGAGGAGATGTGGTGGTTACCCTGTAGCTGTACATACACCTTGGATGGTTCTTTGGTAAAGAGGGCATATATATATATATATATATATATATATATATATATATATGTGTGTGTGTGTGTGTGTGTATTGGGTGTGAGAGTGGTGCAGTGTGTTGGGAGGGTTCTGTGTGTGTGTGTGTGTGTGTGTGAAGGGTGCAGTGTGTATGTGAAGGGTGCAGTATGTTTGTATGTGAGGGAGTGTGTGTGTGTGTGTGTGTGTGTGAGAGTGTGTGTGTGTGTGTGTGTGAGAGAGAGGTGTGCAGTGTTTGTGATGGATGCTGAGAGGTATGCAGATTTTGTGATGGATCCTGTGAGTGTGAGGGGTGAAGTGTGTGTGTGGGAACTGTGTATGTGAAGGGTGCAGTATGTTTGTATGTGAGGGAGTGTGTGTGTGTGTGAGAGAGGTGTGCAGATTTTGTGATGGATGCTGTGAGTGTGAGGGTGATGTGTGTGTGTGAGGGTGATGTGTCAGAAAGTGTTGTGTGTAAAGGTGGTGAGTGTGAGGGTGGTGAGGCTAGAGTTCACTCTAGCGAGATCGTGGGCGTTGGCAATGCTTTGGATCTCGCGAGAGGAACACGGCGGAGCTGCAAGATAGAGCTCCACCAGGTCCTCTCCTGTCTCCCTCCCCAGCCGGCAGCCGCTTGTCTGTGCAAGTGAGCCGGTGAGGGAGATCTTTGATCTCCCCACCAGCCCATGAAGGCACAGAGCAGGGCTGGTGCTTGGATAGCGCAGGCCCTACATGGACCAACCGGGGAGATGCTGTGAACTCCTCTGCCGAACTCAGCCCATGGCCATCGCGGCTCACCGGGAAAACCGGTATGCCTGATGGCCAGTCCGTGCCTGGTCTTTCCTCTTCCAGACACAAGGATCAATGGGGAAAGTCCATAGAGAAAACAGCATTCATCCCTCACCTCTCCTGCCTGCTCATATGCTTTATGCTGAGCAGTGCTGTGCTCCTCAAACTGCTGCTGCTCTGTTACCCCTCTATGAGCGCACTCTGATGACTGGGCAGCAGAAGCCAGGAATAATATTTGTGATCTTAATGTCTAGCATTATTTTCCAATGCTTTGTATGCCATGTTAAATTAAAGGGTAATTATTTTTTTATTGCTGTTAAACATAAACAAAATATTTCTGTGATGTGTTCATATAATGTGTACTTTGATACTGACAAATAAAAAGCTGACTTCTGTTAAAAGAAATGCCCCACTAAACCTCAGCTAAAAATCAGCTTGCTGCTAAAAATGTTTACTTATAGTGACCTCCAACAATTCCCCCTATATTAAATGATGGGAAGCAAAGTTGAATGTAGAACTTAGATACTTGGAAACAAGCAGCTTTACAAATGCATGGCAGCTGCATATGTATGAATCAGTGGGAGACTTGCAGAAAAGTCAAAATGCGACATTGGCATCATTCTGAAGATGCAATCAAGCTACTGGTGACTTACTACATATTTTTGGTCTTGTTCTTCATTCCACTTCTCCTCAAAGGATGTGCTTTAACTAATTCAAATTACACCTGGTCCACACCTTTTGAGTCTATTTTATTCTGTTTGTGGTACCTGAAGAAGTCCATATTGGAAGACTCACATTGGTATATCCCCATACCAATACATTATTGTGTTTTAAACCATCCTGGAATTTCTGGTAGCTGTTGGATAATTGTCTGATTGATAGCGTGGGCCAGTGGCAATGATGGCCATTCTGCTCACCACAACATTAGTGGAGGCACCTCAAAGCACTTAATAAAACCTCCAGAGTGTGAGTATATTCAAGTCATTGATTGTAACTAAAATAATAGATCTGGGTGGTGCAGTAGACATTGCTTACCTATATTTCAGTAAGGCTTTTGACACTGTTGCACATAGATGGCTTATCAATAAACTGCAATCTTTAAGTTTGGATTCCAATATTGTGGGATGGGTAAGGCAGTGGCTGACAGGGCCGGAATGGGGATACAAAGCAGCCCTGGAAAAAAATCTATTCCAGGCGTGGGAAAAAAAAAGGTGAGTAAAAACACTATTTTTAAACACACACAGACACACACATGCACCATGACACACACACATATACCACAACAGATGACAGACACACACACTCCATGGCAGACATACACACACCTTGACAGACACACACGTCTTGACAAACACACACACACCTTGACACAGACAGACACACACACCATGACACAGACAGACACACACACATCATGACACAGACACACACCGTGACAGACACACACTATGACACACACACCTTGACACACACAAACACACCATGACACAGACACAGACAGACACTGACAGACAGACACATAATATAGCTACCTGTGGGCGACCGGACAGGAGTCTTTCAGGGCAGACACCTAGGTCAGTTGTGCTGGCGGCCGCAGGGGAAGCTGGCTCCTGGCTGTTCCAGCGGCCGCAGGGGGAGCTGGCTGTTCCAGCGGCCACAGGGGGGAGCTGGCTGTTCCTGCACACTGCTCCCCAGCGCAAAGCTTAATGAGACCGGATAATTCGGCCCCGGTCTCATTAAGTAGTGCACGTGGGAGGGGGAGAAGAGCCAGCACAGCCAGCTCCCTCCTGCGGCCGCCGGAACAGCCAGCTCTCCCTGCAGCCGCCGGAACAGCCAGGAGCCAGCTTCCCACTGCGGCCGCCGGAACAGCCGGCTCCCCCTGCGGCCGCAGGCCAGTCAGCTCTCTGAAGGCCCCAGGTGCCGACGGCCCACCGTGAAATTTCCCGGTATCCCAGTGGGCCAGTCCGGCCCTGGTGGCTGAGTGACAGGCAACAGAGGGTTGTAGTCAATGGAGTATATTCGAAGCATGGGGTTGTCACTAGTGATGTCCCGAACAGTTCGAACTGTTCGGGACATCACTAGTTGTCACCAGTGGGGTACCTCAGGGATCTGTACTTGGATCCATTCTCTTTAATATTTTTATCAGTGATATTGCAAAAGGTCTTGATGGTAAGGTAAGTATTTTTGCTGATGATACTAAGATATGTAACAGGGTTGATGTTCCAGGAGGGATAAGCCAAATGGCAAATGATTTAGGTAAACTAGAAAAATGGTCAGAGTTGTGGCAACTCACATTTAATGAGGATAAGTGCAAGATAATGCATCTTGGACGTAAAAACCCAAGGGCAGAGTACAGAATATTTGATAGAGTCCTATCCTCAACATCTAAAGAAAGGGATTTAGGGGGTGATTATTTCTGATGACTTAAAGGTAGGTAGACAATGTAATAGAGCAGCAGGAAATACTAGCAGAATGCTTGGTTGTATAGGGAGAGGTTTTAGCAGTAGAAAGAGGGAAGTGCTCATGCCATTGTACAGGACACTGGTGAGACCTCACTTGGAGTATTGTACGCAGTACTGGAGACCGTATCTCCAGAAGGATATTGATACTTTAGTTCAGAGAAGGGTTGCTAAACTGGTTCATGGATTACAGGATAAAACTTACAAGGAAATGTTAAAGGAACTTAACATGTATAGCTTGGAGGAAAGACGATATAGGGGGAATATGATAGAAACATTTAAATACATAAAGGGTATCAACACAGTAAAGGAGGAGACAATATTTCAAAGAAGAAAAACGACCAAAACAAGAGGACATAGTCTTAAATTTGAGGGACAAAGGTTTAAAACATAATATCAGGAAGTATAACTTTACTAAGAGGGTAGTGGATGCATGGAATAGCCTTCCAGCTGAAGTGGTAGAGGTTAACACAGTAAAGGAGTTTAAGCGTGTGCGGGATAGGCATAAGGCTATCCTAACTATAAGATAAGGCCAGGGACTAATAAAAGTGTTTAGAAAATTGGGCAGACGAGATGGACAGAATGGTTCTTATCTGCCGTCACATTCTATGTTTCTATGTTTCTATGTGTATGTACCTTTACAATATCACACTATTGCTTTCTTTTTTTTTTTCCTATATCTTAGCTGTTTCCCAATCAATACTCTGGTATCTTATAATTAGATTATAAATAAAATGTATTTTAATGAAACCCACAATTAGCCTTTTGAAACATCTCACATATAACCAAAATATATATTTGATCCAAAGAAAATGTGAGATAACAATGAACAATATAACGTGCTAAGATCTAGTACAATTGAAACCACACAAAAAGTATATTATGCGCTAGACTCTTTCCAGTCAAAAACAAAAGGTTTTTCCTTCTATGTTTTCAGTGTGTACAACCTGTCTAACTGTGAGATCTCAAATTGAATTCAAAGTAAATCTGTTTTTAAGGCAAAATAGCCAAACTGCAAAAATCTGGAATTCTAATATTTACTAAAGGCAAATCTGTTTGAAATGTGGTTATTGCAACTGTATTAACACATGTAATTTGGAACAATTCCAATTCTGCTTAAAAATGAACGGTTTTCATATGCACTCATACGGAAAATATAGGATTCACAAATGTATTGAACAGCAAATTTAAACCAGATTCAATGAAAACAAATATAGTAGCATACAATTTTGGGAAATAACCTATATTTGTACAGAATTCTGCTATAGTTTTTCAATGACAGCATAAGCAAAGGGTCAAAATAAAAGGAAAATAAATACAATATTAGTAAATTACTAATATAAATTAGATATTTAGATAATATACATTTTTAATAATTTAATAAATATGATTTTATAATTGGGGTATATTGGACCCCTCCGTTGAGTTAACACTTCCTCAAATGGAGTTAACTATCATAATAGTGTTAATTTCAGATTTCTGCACCGAAAGCTTGTATTAAAATTAGAGCTGGTTACAATTCTGGGCAATTCGGTTAAATGTGAGAATCTGGATGTATATTTCCATAATTTGGCTATAGATTTCAGGCATTCACTTACCAAGTTAAAGGGACACTATAGTCCCCCAGGATTTAACCCTTCTTCCTGATAAGCCGCTAGAGGCGCTTCTGCGATGCTGGATGCGAAATTTGCATCCAGTGTGCAAAACGTCCCTAGGAAAGCATTCAGAAATGGCCTGTTTGAATGCGCGCGTGGCACTTGTTTTCCTGACACTATAGTGATCCTTTAAAGTCATGGTAAATCTGGTAATTCTGAACTTTGATAAATCTTGTTAATTATGTCCACATTTTGCAGACCAAATACTTTTGGGTCCTACCAGAATATATTTGGATAATCCAGACAAAGGGCATTCAGTCTTTAATGAATAACTTTGTGAGTTTGACTACTCCCAGTAGCTCGTCACTTCAGTGAGCATTCAATGTGATATTTGTTTAGAGTGCCCTTTAACGTAGTATCTGTTTTTCTAATGCACTTATATGTCATACACTTTGCAAATGCTAGCTTCACTGTAGAGATGTTAGTATTACACATTTCTAATTCAATTTTTATTAAATTTAATATTTTTTTTTCTCTATTTTTTCAACTCTTAGAAGTACACCAAGAGCTAGAGGTGAAGAGTGTACTTTAATATGCAGGGACTGGCAACAATACTATATTTTTTAACAGAATTGTAATAAAGCCAACTTGTAGCTTTCTAAGGGGTTATTCTTCAGACAATTTTAAATAACTGAAAAAATAATATCCAAAATAAAACAATGGGTATACTGCAACAACAAGTATATAGTTTTATTAGTAAAGGTTTTATTTAAGAAAACTTACATACAAAAATATATTTAGATCTGGTTATATATACAGTGCCTTGTAAGAGTAGTCACTCCCCCTTGGCATTTTTCGTGTTTTGTTGCCTCAAAAAATGGAATTAACATGGATTGTTTGAGGATTTGCGTCATTTAATTTACAGAACATGCCCACAACTTTGAAGATGTTTTTTTTTTTTATTATTGTGAAGCAAACAACAAATAGGAAAAAATAACAGGAACAGTCAATGTGCATAACTATTCACTCCCCTAAAGTCAATACTTTGTAGAGCCACCATTTGTGGCAATCACAGCTCCAAGTCGCTTTGGATAAGTCTCTATGAGCTTGCCACATCTTACCACTGGGATTTTTGCCCATTTCTACTTGCAAAATTGCTCCAGCTCCTTCAAGTTGGATGGTTGCTTGTGAACAGCAATCTTTAAGTCTGACCACAGATTTTCTATTGGATTGAGGTCTGGGCTTTAACATTGACATGTTTCCCTTTAAACCACTCAAGTGTTGCTTTAGCAGTGTGTTTGGGGTCATTGTCCTGCTGGAAGGTAAACCTCCATCCTAGCCTCAGAGTGGTACAGGTTTTGCTCAAGAATATCCCTGTATTTAACACCATCGATCTTTCCCTCAACTCTGACCAGTTTCCCAGTCCCGGCTGCTGAAAAACATTCTGACAGCAGGATGCTGCCACCACCATGTTTCACTGTGGGGATGGTGTTCTTTGGGTGATGTGAGGTGTTGGGTTTGCGCCAGACATAGCGTTTTCTTTGATGGCCAAAAAGTTCAATTTTAGTCTCATCAGACCAGAGCACTTTCCTCCGTACATTTTGGGAGTCTCCCACATGCCTTTTCACAAACTCAAAACGTGCCATTTTGTTTTTTGCTGAAAGTAATGGCTTTCTTCTGGCAACTCTGCCATAAAGCCCAACTCTATGGAGTGTATGGCTTATTGTCGTCCTATGTACAGATACTCCAGTCTCTGCTGTGGAACTCTGCAGCTCTTCAAGGGTTACCTTAGGTCTCTGTGCTGCCTCTCTGATTAATGCCCTCTTTGCCCGGTCCGTGAGTTTTGGTGGGTGGCCGTCTTTCGCCAGGTTTGCTGTTGTGCCATGTTCTTTCCATTGGTTATGATATATTTGATGGTGCTCTTGGGGATCATCAAAGATTTGGATATTTTTTTATAACCTAGCCCTGACTTGTACTTCTCAACAATATTGTCCCTTACTTGTTTGGAGAGTTCTTTGGCTCTTGCTTAAGTGTTGCAGCCTCTGTGGCCTTTCAAAAAAGGTGTGTATATGTAATGAATTCTTTTGCAAGGCACTGTATATTGTTAACTATATATATATATATATATATATATATACACTGAACAAAATTATAAACGCAACACACTTTTGTTTTTGCCCCCATTTTTTATGAGCTGAACTCAAAGATTGAAGACTTTTTCTATGTACACAAAAGGCCTATTTCTCTCAAATATTGTTCACAAATCTGTCTAAATCTGTGTTAGTGAGCACTTCTCGTTTGCCGAGATAATCCATCCACCTCACAGGTGTGGCATATCAAGATGCTGAATAGACAGCATGATTATTGCACAGGTGTGCCTTAGGCTGGCCACAATAAAAGGCCACTCTAAAATGTGCAGTTTTTTCACACAGCACAATGCCACAGATGTCACAAGTTTTAAGGGAGCATGCAATTGGCATGCTGACTGCAGGAATGTCCACCAGAGCTGTTTCCCGTGAATTGAATGTTCATTTCTCTACCATAAACCGTCTTCAAAGGCGTTTCAGAGAATTTGGCAGTACATCCAACCGACCTCAAAACCACAGACCACGTGTAACCACACCAGCCCAGGACCTCCACATCCAGCATCTTCACCTCCAAGATCGTCTGAGACCAGCCATCTGGACAGCTGCTGCAACAATTGGTTTGCATAACCAAAGAATTTCTGCACAAACTGTCAGAAACATCTCAGGAAAGCTCATCTGCATGTTAGCCGTCCTAATTGGGGTCTCGACTTGACTGCAGCTCATTGTCGTGTGCAAATGCTCACATTCAATGGTGTCTGCCACTTTGAAGAAGTGTTCTCACTCTACAGGGCAGATGGCAGACAGCGTGTATGGCGTCGTATGGGTGAGCGGTTTGCTGATGTTAACATTGTGGATCGAGTGGCCCATGGTGGCGGTGGGGTTATGGTATGGGTAGGCATATGTTATGGACAACGAACACAGGTGCATTTTTTTTTAATGCACAGAGATACCACGATGAGATCCTGAGGTCCATTGTTGTGCCATTCAACCACAACCATCACCTTATGTTGCAGCAGGATAATGCACGGCCTCATGTTGCAAGCATCTGTACACAATTCCTGGAAGCTGAAAACATCCTAGTTCTTGCATACTCACCGGACATGTCACCCATTGAGCATGTTTGGGATGCTTTGTATCAGCGTATACAACAGCGTTCGAGGTCCTGCCAATATCCAGCGACTTTGCACAGCCATTGAAGAGGAGTGGACCAACATTCCACAGGCCACAATCAACAACCTGATAAATTCTATGCGAAGGAGATGTGTTGTACTGCGTGAGGCAAATGGTGGTCACACCAGATACTGACTGGTTTTCGGACCCCCCGGATCCCGCCAATACAGTAAAACTGCACATTTTCGAGTGGCCTTTTATTGTGACCAGCCTAAGGCACACCTGTGCAATAATCATGCTGTCTAATCAGCATCTTGATATGCCACACCTTTGAGGTGGATGGATTATCTCTGCAAAAGATAAGTGCTCACTAACACAGATTTAGACAGATTTGTGAACAATATTTGAAATAAATAGGCCTTTTGTGTACATAGAAAAAGTCTTAGATCTTTGAGTTCAGCTCATAAAAAAATGGGTGAAAAGTGTTGCGTTTATAATTTTGTTCAGTTTATATGTTATATATGTTTTTACAAAGTTTCAACCCCCCCCAAAAAAAAAGTGTGTATGTGTTTTTAGTTTTTTTTGAAAATCATTTTTTTTTCTCATGTATAGTTTTTATTGGTGCATTCATTGAGAAAAGAAACAATACCACACAATTTACAAACATGTGTAACAGAATGAACTTAAGCTTTAGGCCTAGTTGTATGAAAATCAATTTGCAATGTTTTAACATGCATCAACATATCGACTGGTACATGTGGTATCTTTGTTGTATCACATTCGTTCTGGTTTATATCTAACTGGGTAGATGGGTAAATGGGGAGGGGTACAGAAATGAGAAAGAGGAATGGGGAGGGGGGAAATCCTGGACCAACTCCACTAGTTCCGTTCAATATCGCCCTGTTGGGCTGCGCGCCCTTAACCTGACTGTACATACCATCATTCAATTTCTCAGTTATTCAGTGATCTGGTGACAGGCCCCATATGTATGGCCTTAGTGGCCCGTGTGTTACGTGGGTTACACTGCTGTGCCCTTGGGTATGTTAGCCAGCTGTCCCATTATTTCTCATATTTCTCAACACAGCCATTTAACATGCTTGCCATCCTTTCATACGCACTAATGTTATCCATTTTGGAGCATACACTCTCTAGCGGGGGAATGTGTTTGCTTTTCCAGTTGCCGGCCAGGGCTGTTTTGGCTGCTGTGAGGATGTTTAGGATCACCTTTCTGTGAGGGTGTAAGTTTAGATCAGGGATGATGTGAAGGAGGTACTTTTCTGCGTGGAGGGGGATAGCAAGCTGCATCTTGTGAGATATCATGGACTGGACCTGACCCCAGAACTCCCCAAGCTTGGACAACTCCAGAACATTTGCAACATAGTTCCAGTTTCTTTTTCGCCTCTCCAGCACAGCTTTGTTGGGCCTGTGTACATGCGTGCCAGTTCATGTGGTACCAGGTACCATCTCATTAAAATTTTACAATATGCCTCCCACAGCGAGATACTGCGCGAGGCCTGTTTTGTGCTTGCCATCGCCGTCTGCCAATCCGTGAGAGAGAACTGACATTCTTTTTCTTCCTCCCATTGTGTCATGTATTTCAGTTTACCTGTGGCTACGTTTGTTATTATCGCATTATAGCACAGGGAGAGGGGTTTGGCAGTTTTGCTGAGTATTACGTGGTTGGGTGTGAGGGCCGCGGTGTCATTGATAGTGTTAGGTGGGATATCTTTCATACAGGTTTGTGTGATATTCTTGACCCTTCGATAAAGATAAAGATCTCTGGGCACAAGGTCCAGTTCTTTTTGAAGGACAGGGAATGGTTTTATCTGGTCCCCAGTCAGTAAGTCGTGAATCTGTCTCGCTCTCCTCACCTGCCACCTCCCCAACTGCAGTCCTGGAGAGTATGCTTCGAGTGTTGCTATTGGTGCTGATTTAATTAGTTGTGTTGGGTCTATCACAAGTGGACTCCAGTCTTTCCAGGCGTGTATTAAAGTCTTAGAACAATTCAACATAGGTTTCTTAAAGGTTTGGGGGACTGAGCGTGTCCATAGATGATGAATCAAGTTTTGTGTGTCTAAGCATGCATTTTCGAGTGGTAGCCAGAGTGGAGTGTGGGTGGCTGTAGAGGGGTGCAGTAGTCTTATCCCTTGTGCTAGGATGGTTGCCCTGTAGTATATTTTTATGTCTGTCATTCCCAGACCCCCTTTTGTATAGGGGAGCCCCAGGCATCTCTTAGCTACTCTGGGTGGTTTTCTTTTCCAAATGTGAGCATTTATGGTGCTTTGGAATAGTTTGAGAAGTGAGTTCGGGAGAGCGATGGGTAGGGTTCTGAAGAGGTACAATATGTGTGGGAGTGTCATCATTTTAATCAGATTGATGCGTCCCAACCATGATACCTCCAGATTCTCCCACTTCTCAAGTGTTGCTTTGATTTTAGAAAGCGTCGAGTAATGATTCTCTTTGGTGATGTTCTGTGTTGTTTTGGCAAGTTTTACTCCTAAGTATTGTAGAGAGGAGGTACGCCAGTCAAATGCGTGGAGTGATTTTAATTCCTCCCGCGTGGTAAGTTGATAGGCAATGCCTGAGTTTTAGCTATATTGCTTTTATAGTATGAGATCCACCCATATCCAGTCAGTAAGTTGAGAAGGGATAACAAGGAGGACCCAGGATTGGTGATAAATAACAAAATGTCATCTGCAAAGAGGGCAAGTTTTTTTCGTACCCCCTGGTGTGTTGAGACCCTGTATGGTCTTATCTTGTTTTATTATCCTTACTAAGGGCTCTAGGCATAATATGAAGATTAGGGGAGAGAGAGGACATCCCTGCCGGGTACCATTACGTATATCAAATTGGTTGGATATGAATCCAGTAGTAAAAACTTTAGCAGACGGGCAGTGGTACAGTGCTAATATGCTTGTTCTGAAAGCGGGTGGGAACCTCATCTTCTTGAGTGTAAGTGACATGTATCTCCAGTTCAACCGATCAAAAGCCTTTTCGGCATCTAGGGCTAGTACTATACCCGCTTGGCGTGACTTATTGGCCCTTCACACTAAATTAATAAAGTGTCTAGTGTTGTCTCCCACCTGTCTACCTTGTACAAATCCTGCTTGCTCCTCCGATACAAGGTATGGGATGATCGTTTTGAGCCGGGAGGCTATAAGTTTAGTGTCTGCATTTACTAGGGAAATTGGGCGTAGGTTTGCACATTGAGTTGTGGATTTGTTGGGTTTTGGTAGCGTCACAATGTGTGCTTCCAGCATTTTGTTGGGCATGGTTCCAGAGGTTTTTATGTGGTTAAATACTTTAGTGAGGGGTGCTATTAATTGGGTTGCTAATTTAAGATAGTAATAGTTGGATAAGCCGTCAGGTCCCAGGGCCTTATGTTTGGGGAGAGTTTTGATCGCATCTGCGACTTCTTCCTCCGTGAATGGGTCTTCGAGATAGGAGCTTTGTGCTGTTGTTAAGCTGGGCAGCGGGGCTCTATCCAGGAAGAGGCAGATCTCCTCTCTGTTGGTTGATGGATGGTGGTATCTTTCTCTAGTTGGTATAATGATGCATAATATTCTGCCAGTTCGTTAGCTATATCTTGGGGGTTATATATCTTGCCCCCGGATTTGTTATATAGGGGATTTTAGATTGTAGTTTTGTTTGTTTCGCTTTTCTGGCTAAGAGTTTGCCCGCCTTATTGCCCATAGTATAATATGATTGTTTTAAAAATCTGATATGTCTTTCTGTTGTATGTAGGTGCATATTGTGGAGGGCCTTTCGGATCGACATTAGTTATTTATGTGTTTTGGACGTGGGGGCTGTCTTGTGTTTGGATTCTACCACTGTCAGTTCTTGTTCTAATCTACTCAATTCCGATTGACGCAATCTCTTTACTCTAGCTCCCATTTGGATTAGTACGCCTCTCATGACAACTTTATGGGCCAGCCATTGAGTGATGGTGGGTGTTTGGCATGTGGCATGGTTTATAAAGTATTCCTCTGCTTTTTCCTGTAACCCTTGGAGATGTTGTGGGTCATCTAGCAGTCTGTCGTTCAGATGCCAAGTGCCCCGTCCCCTGGCTGGGTATGGTATTTGTATAGTCACTGTTTGTGGCGCGTGATCGGACCATGTTATTTGTCCTATATATGCCTTGGATGCGAATGGTAATGTTTTGGTATCTAGGAGGCATAGGTCAATTCTAGTGAAAGTCATGTGTGCTGCTGAGTAGTAAGTGAAATATTTCCCTGTGGGGTACAGGCTGCACCATGTGTCATATAAATCGTGTTCATGCCTTAAGTTCCTGAGATGTAACCCCAGGGAGAGTGAAAGCGGTTTTGGTGGTTTGTCTCGTTCTCTTTTTATGTCCACGGAGGGATCTGGTACACAATTAAAATCTCCGCATATGAATGTGTCCTGTTTTGTATTGTGTCCTGTTTTGTATTGGTCAATTTTACGAAAAGCCATGATGAGGAAAGATTTTTGTGCATCGTTAGGAGCGTACAACGAAGCTATTGTTACTGATAAACCATTAAGCGAGCCCACTAATATTAGTAATCGTCCGTCTTTCCTAGCATATTGTTTGGATGGGGTAAACACCCAGTCGTTGTGGAAGAAGATAAACACCCCTTTGGCTTTGGTTTTGGACATGGCATGAAAGCACTGTGAGTAGTGTTTTATATTGAGTTTAGGTGGATTCTTAGCACATAAATGAGTATCCTGTAGGCACACTACTGCCGCTTTGGATTGTGTCATTTCCTGTGCAGTCAGTCTCCTTTTATGGGGACTATTTAGGCCTTTGACGTTAAGTGTAAGTATGGTAAGGTGTTCATCCATTGTCCCAGTATATGTATGTCAGCCAGGACTTGGGAAAGTGACGTTGGTGCTTAAAGTGATGGTCAGGTCCAGAGGTAGGGTAAGAGGGGAAACTAACTAGGGAATGAAAAATATTTTTTGTGTGAAAATAATGAAAGTATGTACAAAGCGCCATATCAACATTTAGCGCTCTACCCGGATGAGCTGTGGTCGGACATAATATTCCCATCCCACCTCTCATCCTGGGGCTGTGTCTGATGGAAACAAGCCAGGTGTATATAGCCTTTCAATACGCATATACTGTCCCACCCTTGTGCCTTTGTGTTTATTATCTAGTAGGAACAAGATGGACCAGCAGGGACTAATAAAAAAAAAAGATGAAAAAGAAGGAACAGAAATCTGTTACCGTGTAAGAGCTCATTGCCTGACACCAAGTTTAACTTTCAGTTTGTGCTGTTGCCAGCGCTGCCTGCACCCATGTAAACCCATGTTGCATTGTATTTGCATCCTGTGGTTTTGTTTTTGCCCTTTCGGGTACCAAGGGGGCTGGCCACCTATTTTCTGTCCTGTGACATTGGCTCTGCAGCCCGCCGTCTAGACAGGCTGTAACTCCCTCCCCTGCCCCCACTTGGTAATTGCATGGTAGTGTATGGCAAAAACACCTTATGCTATAGTGTGCAATGACAGTATACAGTTGTATGCAAAAACACAGTTTGGTTCCCCTCATACTCACGACCTTGCAGTGCAAGCAGATATAGGTGCCCCCTCACAAAACATTTTGGGTGTTCTCAGGGTGTCATGCTTAATGCCTTATAAGTCTTTAACGGTAATTTGAGCGTAAGATCCATAGGACCCATTAGTCTCTGTTAGGCGAGCCCGCCATCTGCCACTCTCCTTGTAAGCGTTTCGGGGACGCAGTTGTTTGTTCATTCGACGTCCTCAGCGGGAATAGGCCCCATTCCTTCAACAGTCTCATTCTCACCTCAAGTTCATTTGCGAAATGGGTTTTCCCGCTTCTCCAGATGAGCAATTTAGTCGGGTAGCCCCAACGGTATTGTATGTCGTTGTTCCTGAGGGTTTTTGTGATGGTTATAAAGTCCCTTCTCCTGTTCATCGTAAACGCCGATAAGTCCGCGTGGAGTTGGATTCCAGAGTAGGGTTCAGGTAGGGTGGGCTTTTTCCGCACTGCCAGAAGTAGTGTTTCCTTCGACTTGTAGTAGTAAAAGCGTGCTTCTACATCGCGTGGTGACTCCGGGTTGAGTCTTTGCTGCCTCGGTAAACTAAGTTTAATAGACACATATTTTAAGCCCTCAACAGCCTAATTTACATACAATAGAGCACTATAGTACAAGGAAGGGTGGGGTCAGACAATAGCGAAGGCTGATGGGAGATTGAGGAGGGACAGGACAGCTAGTTTAAACTGGTCTGGCAGTGTCCCTGGGACAATGCCCTGCTGGAGAAACAATAGAAAAATAGGACAGGAAAAAGGGGAGGGGGAGAGGCACAGATAAGCAATACATTCAACATACCCTGCACCAATAATGCGCACAGGTTGACCAAAAGACAAATGGAATCTGGGGATCCAAAGATTGTGTCTGTCTTCCATCCCCAGTGATGCTGACTACCGTCTCATTAATAAAAAAAGTTTACCACGTTTTTGTGCAGTCTTGAAACAGGGGAGAGCTAGGCGTGATAGCAAGTTGGTCAGCCAGGAAGGTCGACAAGGAGCATTTACTAGTTTTAGCAAAATGTTTAAAAATACAACTGTAAATTTCAAATGCTGCTTCTGTTTTCTCTCACTTCCATGCATTGATTAAGTGTTAATCTTTTTATAAATTATAAATATAGCTTCTGTAATTAAATGACAAGGAAATTGTTTCATCAATCAAATAAAGTTGACTTTCTTAGTTTATATGGCCTTTTTTAATCTTTTGAAATGCATTTGTGAAATGATTAACTAAATGGGTGGCTTATGCAATCTATAATAAGTTGTCAATCAAAGGAATATTGTGTTGTGGTATTTGGAAATGTATTATTTGTTGTTATTATTAACTCACATCACAATCGCAAAATGGTATTTAGCATCTTAAAGGCTCATTTGCCCCTCCTATATAGCAACATAAAAAAATTATAATAATTTTACAGTAGAGAAACTGTAGCAGATGTATTAATTCCAGACTTTAACAATCTTAAAATTTCAGCCACATAAAATAAAGCCAGGATTCAAAAATGACAGATGTAAAAAATGCAGTACTTTCCTGTTATTCCTTTCATACAATGCTGCGTATGATGCTACAATGTGTGTATGTATGTACAGTATGTATGAATGTAACTGTGAATGCGTCTCCTTATGTCTGAGTGTATGGCTGTGTATACATGTTACTGTGTCTGTAATGATATGCCTATGTATTTATATGATGTGTTTGTCTGCAGGGCCAGACTGTGGACACAAAGCAGCCCTGGAAAAAAAATCTATGGCAGCCCCATAAGTAATTGTGCTATGTAGTGTGTGTTATATATATATATATATATAACACACACTACATAGCATATACACACACACACACACACACATATCTATATTTACACCAATATATATATATATATATATGTATATATATATATATATATATATATATATATACATACAGTTGCAAGAAAAAGTATGTGAACCCTTTGGAATGATATGGATTTCTGCACAAATTGGTCATAAAATGTGATCAGATCATCACAACAATAGACAAGCACAGTCTGCTTAAACTAATAGCACACAAAGAATGAAATGTTGCCATGTTTTTATTGAACATACCATGTAAACATTCACAGTGCAGGTGGAAAAAGTATGTGAACCCCTAGACATCTCCAAGAGCTAATTGGAGTGAGATGTCAGCCAACTGGAGTCCAATCAATGAGATGAGAATGGAGGTGTTGGTTACAGCTGCCCTGCCCTATAAAAACACACACACCAGGTCTGGGTTTGCTTTTCACAAGAAGCATTGCCTGATGTGAATGATGCCTCGCACAAAAGAGCTCTCAGAAGACCTACGATTAAGAATTGTTGACTTGCATAAAGCTGGAAAGGGTTATAAAAGTATCTCCAAAAGCCTTGCTGTTCATCAGTCCACGGTAAGACAAATTGTCTATAAATGGAGAAAGTACAGCACTGCTGCTACTCTGCCTAGGAGTGGCCATCCTGTAAAGATGACTGCGAGAGCACAGTGCAGACTGCTCAATGAGGTGAAGAAGAATCTTAGAGTGTCAGCTAAAGACTTACAAAAGTCACTGGCAAATGCTAACATCCCTGTTAGCGAATCTACAATACGTAAAACACTAAACAAGAATGGATATCATGGGAGGGTACCACAGAGGAAGCCACTGCTGTCCAAACAAAACATTGCTGCGCGTTTACAGTTTGCACAAGAGCACCTGGATGTTCCACAGCAGTACTGGCAAAATATTCTGTGGACAGATGAAACCAAAGTTGAGTTGTTTGGAAGAAACACACAACACTATGTGTGGCGAAAAAGAGGCACAGCACACCAACATCAAAATCTCATCCCAACTGTGAAGTATGGTGGTGGGGGCATCATGGTTTGGGGCTGCTTTGCTGTGTCAGGGCCTGGACGGATTGCTATCATCAAAGGGAAAATGAATTCCCAGGCTTATCAAGACATTTTGCAGGAGAACTTAAGGCCATCTGTCTACCAGCTGAAGCTCAACAGAAAATGGGTGTTGAAACAGGACAATGACCCAAAGCATAGAAGTAAATCAACAACAGAATGGCTTAAACAGAAGAAAATATGCCTTCTGAAGTGGCACAGTCAGAGTCCTGAACTCAACCCAATTGAGATGCTGTGGCATGACCTCAAGAAAGCGATTCACACCAGACATCCCAAGAATATTGCTGAACTGAAACAGTTCTGTAAAGAGCAATGGTCAAGAATTACTCCTGACCGTTGTGCACGTCTGATCTGCAACTACAGGAAACGTTTGGTTGAAGTTATTGCTGCCAAAGAAGGTTCAACCAGTTATTAAATCCAAGGGTTCACATACTTTTTCCACCTGCACTGTGAATGTTTACATGGTGTGTTCAATAAAAACATGGCAACATTTCATTCTTTGTGTGTTATTAGTTTAAGCAGACTGTGACTGTCTATTGTTGTGACTTAGATGATGATCAGATCACATTTTATGACCAAATTGTGCAGAAATCCATATCATTCCAACGGGTTCACATACCTTTTTTTGCAACTGTATATATATATTATTGTTATATTTATTTTTTAATTCAAAATATTAGTCCTTTTAGGGTAATTAAATTATACAGTAAAGCATACTCACATGCAGACACAGACAATTTTACTGATGCACACAAATAGGCTCATTGACAGACAATCTCAATGACACACACAGACAAGGTTACTGGTACACACACAAATTTAGTACAGACAAACTCTGATACACACACAAGCTTACTACAGACAAGCTCACTGCACACACATGCTCACCACAGACAGGAGCAGACACACCCATGCTCCCTACAGACAAGCTCACTAACACACACATATGATCCCTACAGACAAGCTCACTGACACACATACAAGCTCCCTCACTAGCAGATGCACACACACACACACACACACAGAAGCTCCCTCACTAGCAGATGCACACACACACACACAGAAGCTCACTCACTAGCAGATGCGCAAACACACACACACACACACACACACACAGAAGCTCACTCACTCACTAGCAGATGCACACACAAAGACATCCACACACACAGAAGCAGGCACCCACACACACAGAGACAGGCAGACAGCCACACATACACCAAAAGCCACACACACACAGAAAGTCACACACACACACACACACAGGCAGACAGACAAACACACACAGGCAGATAGCCACACACACACAGGCAGACGGTGATAAACACAAAGAGGCAGACAGTCACACACACACACACAGGCAGACAGTCACACACACACAGGCAGACAGTCACACACACACCGGCAGACAGTCACACACACACCGGCAGACAGTCACACACACACACACACACGCAGACAGTCACACACACACAGGCAGATAGCCACACACTCACACACACACACACATACAGGCCAACAGTCATACACACACAGAGGCAGACAGTCATACACACACAGAGGCAGACAGTCACACACACAGGCAGGCAGTCACACACACAGGCAGATAGCCACACACACACAGGCAGATAGCCACACACACACACAAATACAGGCAGACAGTCATACACACACACAGGCAGACAGTCACACACACACATACAGGCAGACAGTCTCACACACACACACAGACAGTGTCTCACACACACACACACACACACACAGGCAGTCACACACAGACACACTGACCTGCTTCTTACCTTCACATTCCTTGGAGCTCCTGGAGACCAGTTGTTGGTGAAGCAGGGACTCCTTCCTGCTTCCCATGCTGCAGTTACCAGGGCCCCCACCGCACAGTAAGCTCCGCCCCGTTGCCCGCTAAGCCCCGCCGCATGCTACGCCCCGCCCCTGCCACAATATTTTTTTACAATAATTTTTAGAATCATGGCCGGCCGGGAACACAGGAGACTTATCAGTTCTGAATGGGGCTGTCAGCCCAGCCCCAGGTCCCGCGGCCCACCGGGGAATTTTGTGGTATCAGGTGTCAGGCCCTGTTTGTCTATGTTGATGCATGTAAGTATGACTGTGTTGCTATATTAATGGCTAGGTATATACAGTTCTACTCAAAAGTTTGCATACCCTGACAGAAATTTTGAACTTTTGGCAGTGATTTTGAAAATATGACTGTAAATGCAAAAAACATGTATTATATTTCGGAAAGTGATCATATAAAGTCATTTATTATAGTTGTTTGGCTCCTTTTTAAATCATAATGATAACAGAAATCACCCAAATGGCCCTGATCAAAAGTTGACATACCCTTGAATTGATGGCCTTGTTGCAAAAACACAAGATGACACACACACACAGGTTAGAATGGCAATTAAAGGTTAACTTCCCACACGTGTGGCTTTTTAAATTGCAATTAGTGTCTGTGTATAAATAGTCAATGGGTTTGTTAGCTCTCAGATGGATGCACTAAGCAGGATAGATATTGAGCCATGGGGAGCAAATAAGAACTGTCAAAAGACCTGCGTAACAAGGTAATGGAAATTTATAAAGATGAAAAAGGATGTAAAAAGATATCCAAAGCCTTGAAAATGCCAGCCAGTAATGTTCAATTACTTATTAAGAAGTGGAAAATTCTGAGATCTCCTGATACCAAGCCAAGGTCAGGTAGACCAAGAATGATTTCATCCACAACTGCCAGAAGAATTGTTCGGGATACAAAGAAAAACCTACAGGTAACCTTAGGAGAAATACAGGCTGCTCTGGAAAAAGATGGTGTGGTTGTTTGAAGGGACCACAATACAACGATATTTGAACAAAAATGAGCTGCATTGTCGAGTTGCCAGAAAGAAGCCTTTACTGCGCAAATGCCAAAAAAAAAATCTGGTTACAATATGCCCGACAACACCTTGACACGCCTCACAGCTTCTGGCACACTGTAATTTGGAGTGACGAGACCGAAATAGAGCATAAAGGTCACAACAATAAGTGCTATATTAGGAGATGGGTCAACATGGCCTATAGTAAAAAGAATATCATCCCCACTGTGAATCATGGTGGTGGCTCTCTCATGTTTTGGGAGGTGTGAACTCTAAAGGCATGGAGAATCTTGTAAAAAATTATGGCAAGATGAATGCAGCATGTCATCAGAAAATATTGGCAGACAATTTGCGTTTTTCTGCACATTCCTTCCAGCATTACAATGACACTAACCACAAGGCCATGTTGACCCCCCAGTGGTTACAGCAGTCTCCTGACCTTAATATCACCGAGCCACTCTGGGGAGATCTCACATGTGTGGTTCATGAAAGACGACCAAAGACAACCAGAGACTTTTCATGACCTGAAGGAATTTTGCCAAGACGAATGGGCAGCTATACCACCTGCAAGAATAAGGGGTCTCATAGACAAGTATTACAAAAGACTGCATGCTGTTATTGATGCTAAAGGGGGCAACACACAGTATTAAAAATGTTCAGCACAACTGTAAGTACTGTATGTTTGTGCAGTAACGTATGTAGGAAGGAGGGTTATTGTCTTGACTGGCCTAAGTCTGCCAAAAGCCTAAATGCATCTCTGAAGTCTCAAAGCACCAGCTCTGTGAGACACTACTCTATTCATTAAGTCAAAATTCGGTTTACAAATTGTTGCTACACTATATTCACTAGCTATCAAATGTTAATTAAATTGAGCTGAATGAGATCATCATATTTTCAGATATATCTTATTGATGCAGTGAAATCCAATTCAAAATAGCTCTCAACTGAATGTGAAGCAAATTGCAGGTGAAATTCAACAGAATTTTCGTGCTGCAAAAATACAAAAAAAAAAAGCATTTTAGAAGAGTTTTGGTTTAAAGGGACACTATAGGCACTCAGACCACTTCATCTCATTGAAGTGGTCTGGGTGCACTGTCCCAGCATCGTTAACCCTGAAAAGGTAATTATTGCAGTTTGTAATAAACTACGATGATTACCTGTCAGGGTTAGTTCCACTTCTATTGGCTGTCTACTAGACAGCCACTAGACGGACTTCCAGGTTTTTATGTGACTTTTGGTCACCTAAGTGATGCTGGACGTCCTCATGCTATGCATCAAGACATCCAGCATTGCCCGAAACTTCATAGGCATGCATTGTATAATGAGGAAAGTTCTAATGTTTTCTTGGCATTATAGATTCTCTTAAACGACAAGGAAAATGTGGCTGTATTGAAGTGTAAACCAAGTTCACTTTTATTCGGCATTTAGTGAATATGCCCCATTCAAATAAAATTCGTATGAAAAACCTTAAAGTATCTATGCAATGTAGTAAGTGCCAGAGTGACATGTAAATCCACAATTTTTATCTAATTTTGCTTCATGCGTCTTGCAAGTCAAATGGTAGTGAAAGTTATTTGGATTAAAGATTCCTTACATGGGTTGACACTGTCACATACATTTGCTCGATGTGCTCTCTTGCAAATTCTCCAGTATTATAACCTAATCACACGTTTTTAGGTATATTATTTACTTATGTCTATGCATACAAGAACCTTAAATGTGGCAAAAACAAACTATATGATGGTCCAGTGAGATGACATATAGTCAGTGTTTTAGAAGGACCCACCTAATCTATTCCAAGATGGATAAATAGGCGAGAAATGTATTGAGTTTTTTATTTATGACCTTGAAACCTAGCTAAAAAAGATTTATATGTATGAGGAGGTGGAGTTTTTGGCGCTTGCATTTTGGATGTGTGGCAGCTTTGACTCCCCTAACCAGAGTCTCTTCTTTCTGGTGATATGGTTGATGTGTTGAAAAAGGTGCAGGGAGGCAGCGCCTGTGGTGTTGTTCTCAAATCCAAGGTAATATGTGAAATAAGCACAGAGAACGTAATATAGTGTAGTATATCAGGAGTTCTGATATCTTAACAAGGACAAAAGTTGTACTTACAATTTTCTGGAGCTTATGTTCAGCTCCAGATTTATGCGCATGGACGGAATAATCCCCGTCTATGGATATGGTAGTGTGTCCTCGTGCTTATTAGTTGGTGCTGTTCTTCGTGCTTTTAGTGGTAGTGTCATAGCCTGGCAGGGAGGCATCCTCAGTATGCAGGAGAAGAAAGCCTGTTATAGGTGAAACGTGTTAGTGTTTTATAATTCTTTTATACTTTGTTCTTATATTTTTTTATCTCCAAATAAAAGTTATTATTCATTTTATACCACTTGGAGATTCCAGACCTATCTTTCAAGCTTTGTTTTTAACCAGAAGACTCACACAGTGACATCCTTGGTGGGGATAATACCACCCAAGCGCTTTGGGATTGAGCAATACCTCCATTTGCTCCCCATTTGTGAGTATATCTTGTTTTATTTTTATTCTTATTTTTAACATATAAAGAGCACTATATTCTGGTTTTATTTCTTCTCCTGCATGCGCATAAATCTGGAGCTGAACATAAGCTCCAGAAAATTGTAAGTACAACTTTTGTCCTTGTTAAGATATCAGAACTCCTGATATACTACACTATATTACGTTCTCTGTGCTTATTTCACATATTACCTTGGATTTGAGAACAACACCACAGGCGCTGCCTCCCTGCACCTTTTTCTACATAAAAAAGATTTATGCTTGAAAATAATGTTAAAAACGTACATAGCAAATATAAAAAGAAAAAAAAAATTCCATCAGATCTAAATTTCCTTAAACGATAAAAAATAAAGCTGTTGGCTATCATCATACGCCCATGAACTCTATTTTCTGTAACAAATAATGGCTGATATTTCACACAGTTCTTTTGTTTATTTATTTTTCTTTACTTTTGTTATCAATTACAGTCAACTAGATTTGCAGCTTCTATCTGTTTAGACTGGAGGCAATTTCCATACTGCACAGTCCAACTGGGAAGTAGATTAGCCTAAAGGAGTGGGGATTAACTACAGTGTATCTGTGATATGCTGACCATTTTGCCTAATCTAACTTATCATCAAAGTTTAAATCTTTTTTTCTTACCGGAGGGAGTAGCAGCGTAAATGGATAAGCAAAAGTGATTGATGAAGATTCAAGGCTCAGACTTATGAAGCTGTCAAAGAGCTTATGACACAGAAGGCCATTTACATATAGAATGCCAGATTTAAACTGAGGAACATCTTGTCTCGTTTAAAACAATGCTGTTTGGAAAGTAAGGAGCAAATGATTGCGGCACCCTTGTTTTGGGATTTAAAAAAAAAAAAAACTTGCTCTTGTACCATGTATTAACAAGAATTAATTAAGAAAATGTCAGATACGTAAACTAAATAGGTTGATTTAAGGTAAGTGGATGTTAATCTCACCTGAGCTTTGTTTTAAACATATTTGGGTTTTAATTTATATTTTATTGCTTTTTGGCATCAAATGATATGATAGTATTTCTGCTGGAGATAGGGATATAGTCACCCTACATAAACAAAGTCTAGAATTTAGAGTTTAGTGGAAAAAAACAGTTATCAGTTGATGATAGACTTCATGATTCATCTGAATTTCAGAAGATCGAATTCCATAACTTTAATTCGTAATATGACAGATTCATGAAACAAACAAAATGAGGAATAAATTAGCACAAAAAAAGATGATTGATGATGATTGAAAAATAACTAATGGTTAGGGGACAGACCCTTAATGTTGATTTTATTCACAAGTCAAGTGAGCGGTGGCCAAAAGATGTAAAGCTATAGATTATTTTTTGTATTGCTCCTCTATTTTTTACCTCTTCTCACTGTGAACCAAATGGTATATTTTTCAGTACCCTAGTAGGCACATTTTAACTCTATTTGTTCATTTGAATTGTTTTTTCCTGAAACAGTTGTATGGATGAAATTCATATGAAGCAAACACCATTTAAATGAAACCAAAATCGCCGGAAACAATATATATTTTTTTTTAATAGATAAATCAATTTGACCAAACAAAACTTTTCACAGGACACAAGCCTAGTTGATGAGGACTTAGATTTCTACCTAGTACCATCCATCTGTCTGTCTATCTATCTATCTATCTATTTCTACTTATCTAATCTATCAATCAATCAATATGTCTATCTATAATTATATACCGGTAATCTGTTTGTCTATAGAAGCAATTATGCTTATCAAAGAGAATACAATGCTTTGATGTTCATACTTCTAAAATTATGATTAACATCACAAAGTTGAAAGACTGAACTGTAGCTACAATTAATGAATTATTATTATTTTTTAGCACTTAATTTTACTTAAGTGGATAACCTGGTCAATTATTTACTAAACCAGGAATTGTTCAAATAGCTCAACTGGAAAAATCTGTAACTCAACTTTTTTCCAAGTTGGATATTTTAACCTAATATTGGTTGATCCTTTATTAATCCCTAAGCATTCCTTACTTAAAGGATACTCCTGTCATTGACTTTGTCAATGAGCATGAATATAAAATGATCTTTGTAGTGTTTTTATACATGGTATCATCTGAGCTGTCTCAAAGTAAAGGGAAATCTCCTACAGTTTGATGCCTATAGGCATCATGAAAGAGAAAAAAATGAAAATGTTTTGATCATTTCCTAATGGCTCTGGAAGGAAATGTGCCAATGAATACTTTATATATCAGTTTGGGAAGACAGTAATTATAATGCAACTGTCGTATTAACAACAATGTTTTTCACATGACCTTGAAAAGAAGATGGGTTGTTGTTTTTAACTTTACTATCACTTTAACCGTATACCTACATTTCAGTGTATAGATTAACAGTGAACACTGACCATTGGGCAAATCAAAAGATTCACTGGCTGCAATACTTGTGATCATATTCTACATCATAGCATAGAGTCTCCCCAACAAGACCTTTATTTCTTCTTCTTCTGTAACCACTCAAGTGGCTCGAGTAGTGTCCCTGTTACAATGTTGTTTAGTTTCAGCTGCTCACAGTGCTGCTATATTTCTCCTCTTTACTAACCACCGAATCATCACCAAGAGACACATGGCAGTAAGGAGAAAGGTCATAGCAGGATGTAGCAGAGCGGAAATAATAAAACCAATATCTCCGCTGGTAGTCTGTAGAGCATAAAGGAAAGTGCAGTTCGGCAGTATAATCTTAATTCCCCCAGTAACCAGACGATATACAGTTCTGGGAGTCAACTGTTTAATGGGAGCCATACACGGCCTTTTATGTGTGTCCCCATGCAAGGGGTTTACTGTAACACATTCCAGGGGCATTCCCCACTGGACCTTAGAGGGGACAGTGATAAAATACACAACATTATTACATTACCTCTCAGGTCCAGGACATGTACATTAATAAACACCCCAAAACACCCCTTTAACAATAAGGTACCCCCTCAAGTACTATATCCCCAGGTAGCCTGGATCTGAGCGCCCAACATATCCCGAAAGCACTCAGATCTCACGAATGCAGCTGAATCGCCACTGGGGTATAGTTTAGACACACGAGGCGCCTGCCCAAAAGAGTTCCATGAATTCAGGCGGAGCGGTCGGTCCTTTTATGGAGTATAAAAAACAATAAAATAACAAATGTAAAAGTTTGTATATCATTTGGTTGTGTGCCCCTCGCTCGGGAGTTTGCTCCCAACGAATGCCGCTCTTCTCAGGTGAATGGAACCGAACATACGTAGAGGTGGAAGTCCCAGCGGTGAGTGTCCGATTATAGTTCCATGCACTCAACGACCAAACACCGCTGTACGTGTTCATGGCTAAAGATGGCTGCCACCACGTGTTTGGTCATACGAACGATGGCCACCCGACCAAACAGCCGAGAACGTTGTGGTTTCTAAGTATGAAGGAGGTTAATAGGGTAATTTGGCAGCACACGACTCCCCTGTGTGGTCTAACTGTTCAGGAGTTTGTTTAGTATACAAACAATACAGTTATAACCTGTTAACAAACCAGATAAGTCCATGATTTAAAAGAAAGGCACATAATCCAAATAGGTGGCTGGTTCGGCCACACAGGAGTGAGGAGAAAAAATATATGCAAACCCAAAAGAGATGGAGGCACATGAGATAAATTGAGTCAGTATGGGAAAGTATGAAAGAAATACTCACAAAAGAGGGGATGTGGTGAAGGAGTGGTACGTGGAGGAGAGTATGGTTGGTAAAAGGTGTTTTTAAAGTTGAAGAACATCTGAAAGTTAGGTTAGTAAAGTGGATTACATGTGAGTCTATTTTTTATTCCAGTCAATCTACTCATGTACTCAGTGATAAACTAATTTTCCACAAGAGTACCTGCCTCTGTCAAACAAACTGACAATAGAGATTGTAGCGGACCACAAGTAACCAGACCGGTTACCTCTGCAAATTCCTTCCCTCAGCCACTCTGGAACAACTTAAAATATAAAGACACCCATTCCTCCAATATGACGACACACAGCTCTGGGAGTACAACACAATTTTATTGTGCCACAAACTTAGTCTCTTTGTCACCCAGGTACTGAAAGCCCACCAAAATATCCAGTGCCCCAAAAGCATCCCCACCAACCTCAGGAACCCCCACAAAAGTACATTTCCCTGACCGGTCTCCATTCGTGAGGTTCCTGTGTGAACACCATGCAAGGGAAGCATCTCCTTTCGGGATACAAATGCTCCCACTGGTTGGCGTTCATCTATACGAAATGGCAGCCACCCAGGGGAGCACTCATTAATTACTTCCCTTGAGGTTTTTCACTGGTTGTGAACGTTCTACGTAATTGGTGTGAACATTCTAATGGGGCACCGGGGTAGTCCCCATTTGGGAGACGAATGGGTTCTGTTCGTATGGATGCTCCTGAAAGGGGAAGCAGGGCACAATACACGAAATATAATGGGAAACACACAATACAAGTGGAAAACACATGAATAAGCAGTGGTTCTGCCACAGAGATGTAATTTTCTTTTTATATGAAAACTTAAATACAAATATATTTATAAAAAATATATATATATTTTAATAATTACTTAATAATGTACTACTATGTTCTATTTATTCAATAAACTAGCTTTTCTTTCTCTCAGTATTGGCCAAATAACAATTTATATGCAAGCAGCTTCTCTGCAAAATAACTTGACAGTGCAGCTTAAATTTGCTCTGACTTGCAGTAATTTTTATATCAGAGAGCATAAAACCAAAGCTTGATTGAACATGTAGATCTTTGTCTTGACTCACAGAACTATGTTTCTAAAAAGCTTGCACAGCATCTTTACTGAAATAACGAACAGCCATCATGCATAGCAAAGCACTAAACACATATGTCTTTGGAACGAAGTAGGAAGACTTTGGTTGACCTTGCCAGGCTATTGAGGGAAGTCAGCAAACGACAGTGCAAGATAATTACCGTAGGTAACGCACACAAAATTCTGAACATAAAAGTATAAAAGATATGTCATGGACCACCAGGTATATCATTGTCTAGCCTGTATAACTAGCTTCAATTATTGCATTTTAACTACAATTTTCATGCAGTGATTTCCCCTCAGATATCTCCCGTGATTAAACTGTGTAATTAGTCCGTAAAATGCATTGACTGACATCTTGTAACCCCTATTCGAATGGGGCATAAACTGGATAGAAATTTTGAAAGTTTCTCTCAAGCTGAGTTAGCAGAGCCGATTTGGCCATTTACTGAATTTACTGGTTTCGAGCCATAAGATCTCACATTTAAATGTGTGTTAATAATTCTTTTATGAAGCACATTGACCTTCTCTTGAGGCAACAATATACTGTATAGTTTGGCTCCTGGAAAAAAACATTAATTTAGTGTCTGCAAGTGGGCAAAATAATATAAAAATATATATATATGTATCAAAGGAAATAAAAAAAGCTTGAAGAAAAGTATCACACGTTCCTTTCTAAAGAGTATGAAAGTGTTAAAGGGTAAATGTTTAAATGTCAAAATGCTACCTTTTAACCATATGTTTTACTCTCAACTGTTCGGCTGTTGGAAATAAAAAAGAACCCACTTGAATTTAATTGTACAAAAAAAAAAACCTCCTAAAATTGAATTACCCGGTTGGACTGAGTACTCACCACTACAAAATGAACTTAAATGAAGGAACCTTAATGTTCCAAGCTATATGGAGGTTAAAGGTTCAGACCCAAGCAGATGAAATTTAAAATAAAAACTGCGATGGTATGTTTCAATGCTGGTATAGACAGCTGGGAAAAACGTAAACAGCAAAAAAGAAATGCCTGCCCTCAACAGTGAATCATTAAACCGACACTCCATGCTGGAGATTAACTTCCTTTTAATCTAATATAGCTCTATAATGCTATAGATGTTTGGTTTCCAATATTCTATTATTTGCAGAGTTTTATCCTCAGGATTATTAATTAAACCTAAAATCATCAGGAAATAGCCAGAATTTTTTTTTTTTTTTTTATAAATTCTTTATTTTTGATGTGCAAGAAAATACAAGAAAACATTAATCGCCACAAAATATAGCGAGTACGTTCTTAAGCATTTCTATATTTAAGAGAGCGGGAACGGGGACATCACCTTACTTAAAATGCAATAAAATAACATTGTTTTGATGTCAGTAATAATGATAAGATTTTGTAAAGAAGAGTTGTAAACAAAGCGTGTCATAAAAAGTCATTAGGCTGCTTTCAACCAACGAGTTGTACATTGACCTATAGCTAGTTCAAGAAAAGACATGTTATTCATCTGTCTTTTATATCCTCCCTACAGGTTACATCATCATGCATTGCCATTCGGAATTAAATTGTTATTTACTGCATATATTTAAATCAGGGGTCCTCAAACTCCGGCCCCCCAGATGTTGCTGAACTACAACTCCCATGATTCTCTGGCTATCTATGTAAGTCAAAGAATCATGGGAGTTGTAGTTCAGCAACATCTGGGGGGCCGGAGTTTGAGGACCCCTGGTCTAAATAATGGACCTACTGATACAAAGTGCTCAGTGTCCCAATATGTGAGATAAAATGGCAGTCACTTGGGCAGTTAGACTGATGACACATTTTCTAATTGGACAGTGATAATAATTTAGCTAAGAATTAATGATCATACCTGGTATGGTTGGTTGTGTTTTTTTTCTTCTTAAAGATAGCTTTCTGTATATCAAGCATTCTTAAATTATTTAGCTAGTTAGTTAGCTTTTATCACTTCCACAGGAAGTCTTTTCTGTGTATCTACCACTCTTTCTCTAAAGCAGTGTTTTATGACATAACCCCTCAGTGTTCTGGTCTCCAACATAAAATCCTACCCTCTTGTTCTACTACGTAATAAACACAGAAGTCAGGGGCACAAAGCATCATTACCTCCCTTCTGATCGTGCACTGATTGCCCACATGAAGGGTCAGTGATAAGGGCAAATATGTAACTAATAAATTCTCTTCTTATTTCCCCCTTCAGGGCATGGTACCTACAGATGTGCTGTTAATAGATGCAAAGATGTCTGGTATGTACATGTAAAAGGCCCTTTGTTGATAAAGTAGAGCTGTGGGCTGCGTATTCATTTTTAGCATAACAAATAGGCTGATTTAAAAAGTTCCTTCTTCCCATGTGCGAAACCAGGTTATGGCACAGCATGCTAATAATCAGCTAGTTCTGAATCAGGTGGAAAGCAGGCAGTCACTCGATGTCACTCAGTTGGGAAGGGTATATTAATGATCCTAATGTCACAATATGTACAATGCAGTAAATCATTTTTTGTCATATTAGGTGATTAGGTGATTAATCTCACTAGCTTGTGCTAGTCTGGAACTGTCCCATAATGCAATAGGACCTGATGTCACAGAATGAATTGGAACGCTAAACTTTTATTTTGACTTAAGAACTAGTAAATGTTAAATATATTATTTATTATTATTATTATTATTATTATTATTATTATTATTATATCATATATTCAACAAACCGAAGCACTTATGCCTTTTTCCCTGCTTGCTATTATGTGGACTCATGTAATTAATGTACAGGGAGCTGAAAAAAAGAAATAGTGCTGAGTGTTCTGTAAGGGGTAGTCCAAAAAGGGTAAGGTTTAGAGTTGATTAGTTTTGGACCGAACAGCAATTCGGTTGAATTTGGGCCAATCGAGTGTTCGAATTCTTGAATTCGGAGGCAAAATGTACTAACTGAATTGCGCAATGTGAACATGTTCAAAGTGATCAATATTCTAAATTCTGCCCATGGCCAGAAAAAAGTCACAAAATGGTGGTTTCATTCACAAGTCAAGTGAGAAATAAGCAAAAGAGGGAGAAATATATGGTTTATTTATTTATTTTTATTTTTTTTAAATCTCTCCTCATATTCCTTTTTCTTATTACCAACCTTAAATATTACCTAGTTAGATCCATAAAAAACGTTTCTTGGTTTGCCTCACTCACTGTTGAAGCAGCACTAAGGGACTGCCTGTCAGTAGCAGTAAAGTCGATATATTTCCCCATGGTCCGAATTATAAGAACATACCTATGAATTGCCCTAGATCTAGTGGACAATTAGAGACTGCCGTTTCATTCTAGTTTATTGCTTCAGTGTCCCAGAGAAGCAGGACAATGTCAATTTAACTCCTTCGTGACAAGGCGTTAGGCAAATCCCTTTAGATCTGATACCAAAAAAGTGTTATTTAAAGGGCAACTGTCCCCTCAAAGCAATTTTTTTATATATGAAATCTTTTGTCAAGTTTTTAAAGGAAGTATGTAGAAAAAATGAGAAAACATCATCCCTACCTTTAGTATATTACAACATTCTGCAACCATATACACCTACCTCGGGTTAAACTGTGTTTGAAGACTGACAGTTGTGTGTGTATATATATATATAGCTGTTCAGTGAGTGAGTGTGCTGGATCTTGTATGTTGTATGAATTGGCCCCAGCAGCACCTTTATAATGTATGCATATTCAGGGGAGTGAAGCCTCTTGGTTTCATATGTACATATTTGGGAGTCTATTCAAACTCCCCGGTTTTGCACCCCTTCCCATCACAGGTCACCCATTCAAAGGCCCTATTTAACCTTGGCATGCAGAGTGCATTTCCCAACTAAATGGATTAATCTCATAAGAGTAGGGCTGTGTTTATGTGTCCACCCTTAAACACATTTTAAAACATGGTCTCTATTTATGTTCCAACTCCCTTACATTGCTCTGTATGGTCCTAATTCTTTACACCCCCTTTCTGTACATGTTTTTCACCCTCTCTCAGTACCCTGTGTTTATGCCACCCCATTGTAATTATCCGTATACTCCCTGTAAATCCCCCCATATATTTTACATCAGGTGCCCATTTTTCCCCCACCCCCTTTAACAATCCTTACACACACTTGCATTGTGGGCAGGATTAAAAAAATGTTTTTTAATGTTGTAATTTGATGGTCTTTCGTGGAGATGCTGGAGGAGGAGAAATGGTTGTAAGGATCAGACTGTGTTTTCCGTCCTTCCACCCCAGTTCAGTAGGCTTGTGGTGTGGTGTCTTGTTGTTTGTTCTTTGTTTTGACACGGCATGGCGGTATTCATGAACAGCAGAGACGAAAAAAGGAATAAGATGAAGAGTCACTTTGGAGAGACGACAGTCTGCACGAGAGCTAATGACCGGCTGTTGAAGCTCTTGATAAAAGGTTGGAGAACTGTCTGTTGGGCAACCACCCAACAGCTGACAGTGTTATGGTGTTAAATTGGTTATTTTTAAAAAGGCTGTGGCTTATTTGGTGTCAAGTGTCTTATTTGGGAGAAATGCTGGTGAAGGATATATATGATATATATGGGTTAGCAGCAGTCATGCCTACCTGAGTCTTGGCTGCTGCTTCAAATGCTGCTCTTCTCATTCTCTTCCATTACTGTCTCCATGCTTTTTCTTTTTCTTTTGGCCAGTCTCTGGCTCCTCTGCCTCCCACAGTTCTCTCTATGGCAGTTCAACTCCAATGTCCCTGGAGTGTTTTTTTATAGCAAGGCCGGACTGCCTTCCTATTAAGGGCAAATTTTTAAAATTATTATTTTTTTGTTTTTGTTTTTTGGGGATTACATTAACAAAAAGGCATATTTTTTATTTATTGTTATAGTAATTCCAACAAATAGTTCGCTAACCAGCAATTAATTGGTTCGCTAACCAGCAATTATCTAAGCAAAATGCCCTGAGTGTTTCCATACACCTAGCTTGTCAGATTGTGGCAGATAATTATTAAAAACTAGTATATACACCTTTTTAGCTAGGCTTTAGTGTACTTCAACTTGTCTTATGGGTTAACTGTGTGCCCTCTTTGTCTCAATTTAGAAAAGGACCAATTTTGAGAGATCACCACTGCTTTAAATTAATTTATAAACATTCCCCTGGCAATCAAGATGGCTTCCTGATTCACTCTGCTTGACCAATTGTTCAAACAGTACTAAAAACTTCCAATGGGGACTAATGCTTGCCTATGAGAAGCATTCCACTGGGCAATCGCCACATTTAATAGTCATATGTGCAGCCATTGCCATGCATGCATCAGTTTTCTCCAGGGACGAAGGTCACTGAATACTAGATGTTGGACAAGAAGTTAACTTTAAATTTGTTTGGGGGGAGAGAGGGAATTTATTTATTTATTTATAAAATATTTTACCAGGAAAGATACATTGATATTTCTCTCGTTTTCAAGCATGTGCTGGGTCCACAAATCATTGCATTGTTACAGTTAGGGTACAATAAAATACCAAATTAATATACAATATATACAAAATTTAACATAGAACAGGTAGGAAATATATAATCAACCATGACAGGTGCATTCTGTTTTGAGGTATGTAGAGAGGGATCTCTTAAAGGACTTTAAGCTTAGGGAAGATTTTAATTTGTGCGGGAGGTCGTTCCACAATTGCGGGGCTCTGTAGGAGAAGGAGGATCGGGCTGCTTTCTTTTTATATTGAGGTAGACTAAGTAAAGTGTTGGTACTGGATCGGAGGTTATAGGAAGTGGGAACAGCCGGGGAAAGCATTGCGTTCAGGTAGGATGGGAGTTTCCCAGAAAAGCTCTTAAACACAAGGCTGGAAAGATGAAGGGTGCGTCTGGATTCCAGCGACAGCCAGTTTAGTTCTTTTAGCATGTCACAATGGTGGGTCCTGTAATTACATTGTAGCACAAATCGGCAGAACGAGTTATAAAATGTGTTGAGTATATTAATGTGGGATTGCGATGCAGATGCATATACTACATCCCCATAATCAATGATTGGCATCAGCATTTGCTGTACAATCTTTTCCTTTACTGAAGGGCTTAGGCAGGATTTGTTTCTGTACAGGGCACCTAGTTTTGGATAAAGTTTAGATGCAAGCTTTTCTATGTGCAAAAGATAAATTGGGGTCTAACATCATACCCAAGTATTTGAAAGAGTGGACTGCGGTCAGTGTGCCATTTGAATTTGTTTTGATGGATAGGTGGGAATTGTGTAATTTGTGTAATTTAGGTACTGTTCCAAAGATCATTGTGACAGTTTTGTCAGTGTTCAGGAAGAGTTTGTTTTTTGCAATCCACTTTTCTACCTCTGTAAACTGGTCTTGGAGCACAGCCTCAAGCTGCGGTAGATCGGAATTGCTCGCATAGATTACTGTGTCATCTGCGTACATGTGTACATTTGAGGATTTGCAGGCATTAGGCAGATCATTTATAAATAATGTAAATAGTAGGGGGCCGAGAATGGAACCTTGGGGAACACCACACGTGACTGGGAGAGGGAGGGAGTCGCTGTCAGAAATGGACACATATTGCGAGCTATCTGATACATACGATCAAAACCAGTTTAGCGAATGATCACCAATACCTGAGTTTTTGAGTTTGTGCAGTAAAATGTCGTGGTCTACTGTGTCAAAGGCCTTAGCAAAATCAAGGAAAGTAGCTCCAGTTAGGTCTCCTTGTTCCATGCCAGTTTGGATGTCATTGCAAACTTTTAAGAGGGCAGTTGTAGTGGAGTGATTCTGGCGAAAGCCCGATTGATCAGGGGTCAGATAGTTTGATTGTTGGTAATACTCACATAGTTGCGTATGGACACATTTTTCTAAGATTTTTGACAATACCGGGAGCAATGATATAGGACGATAGTTAGAAACCAAAGTAGTGTCACCACTTTTATGGATAGGCACTACTCTCGCAGTCTTCCAAAGTTTGGGTATGTATCCAGACACCAAGGATTCGTTAATTAGAGTTGCGCAATTGCCGGCGCACTGAGCTTCAACTGGGATTTGATCAGGTCCGGTCTGGTTTTTCATTTTTAGGTTATTAAGATGTTTTTCAATGACACTAACAGGTACAGGTCTAAAAATGAACTTGTCGATATTGGGACTTTGCAAATTTAGTGGGACCTGATCCACATTTGTAGTTTCAGGATGCGTGCCATTTATTAGCTTGGCAATCAGGGCAGTAGAGCATCCGACAAAATAATTGTTAAAGGCATTTGCTATATCTAAGGGAAGTTGCAGGGTTTGGTTATCCACTTTGACAGTGGAGGGTTGGGAGTGGATTGGGGGAGTTTGTAGTTTATTTATGAATTTCCAAAAGTTTCTAGGGTTTGACATGTTATTGTTCAGATTTTCATAGAAATATTGGGCCTTGGCCAATTTTGTCTGTTTTGTGCATATATTTTGCCATTGTCTATATGCACAGTGATCATTCATAGAGCCAGTACGCTTAAACTTTGACCACAAAGAATCCCGAAACTGGTACATTTGGATGAGGTCAGCTGTGATCCAGTTCATATGTGCTCCTTTTACCCTCACCTTACGCAGCGGGGCATGCAAATTCCAAATTATGCCAGCAGTCTTAGTGTTAACAAACACTCCAAACGTTAAAACAGGATATTGCTTTTTAACGCTGGAGCCTTCCTGTTAATGTATTTAAATATCAAATACATGTATTTAAATATAAAAGAAAAAATATTTATTATTTCAAGATATACTGAGAGTTTCTGAATAAATGTATAAATGTATTCTCTAAGGATATATTGAGAGTTTGTGGTAATTAATTTGTCTTTTTACTCCTAGATGACTCAAGTCTAATGTTTAGTTAAATAGGTGACAGGTAACAAGTTATTTATACTGTCTAACATGGAAACCAGGTGACACTTGATGCTTAGAAACTCATGTTAATCTTTTGCTTAAGCCCATAAAGCCCCAATTTATTTTGTGCTTTAGTGCAGTTTCTAATGCTGCAGAGATAAAAAAAACATCGCTATCAGCACTCCATTCTGTCCCTCTAAACCCCCATCCCTTCTCCCACATTCTATAGTAACTTGTGTAGGTCAAACTTTGTGGCTGCATTTTGTCAGCCACGGAGAGAGAAGAATAGAGTGAAGCATCTTAAAACACTGAGAAGACTGTTCATGGGTTTTGCTAGGTGGCGAAAATACCAGGAGATTCAGTCCAAGGCTAAATGAGCTGTTTACAGCAGTGTTAACATCCCTGCCATAGAACATGGAAGCCAAGATTCAAATCCTAATTAGACAACCCCAGTTCTGGCCTTAGGCCTTTAGGTGCCCATCCCTGGAAACAGCCTCTCATCCAATATCTGTGACCATTTAAACCTTCAAATTCTTTTTCACTCCAAAACAAAGAGATGTATTGTGTTTGTTTACAGGTTAGGAATGATAACCGAATATGAAGACCTGGTGGCCTTGATGTGTAGCCTCCATAGGTCCATGAAGTCAGTAATTGTATCAAAAATCTTTGCAAAAATTGGTTAAAGAGATGCTATAGTGTCAAGAATACAGAGCTGTTTTATAAGTATTATATATGTACATATCAAGCTTTGCATTTATACCATTTTGCTGTATGTTGTGATTTATATTTCCCTCTTTAGAATAGCATCTTAACACTGCTTAATCATTAACTAAACATTGTATGAGGCTAATTCCTAATGCTATGTAAATATCCCAGATGTATGTAAGGGCTCACTATGCAAAGACCTGGTTTCCATGCTGTATTTATATATATATATATATATATATATATATATATATATATATATATATATATATATATATATATATATATATATATATATATATATATATATATATATATATATATATATACAGATTTAGATATTGAAGGGGTTCAAAAATGTGGTGATTCGGGTCAGGCTCCCAAGCCAAATTTTTTAAAAATATTTTTTAACACTTCAATGTTTCCTGCTCCCTTAATCCCTGCCACTAACTTAAACCCTACCACTCTCTCCAACTTTTTTTCACTTTTTACTACTTCCATCATTTTCAATATTTGTTTGAAAATGGTTTCTCTGCTGTTACACATTGTGGCAGTCATAAGACTTACTGTAGATTTCCTGTCCATCTATCCTGACCAACTTGCCCACATTTGGTAAAGTTGTCATTTTTATTTTCTCCTGATTAGTTTTTGTCAATTGCCTCACAATAAAAATAAAACACTGTACAAAACGATATATAGGATATAGGGTATAAGAAAAAAAATCCTGTTAGTTTTTTTATATTATGCCAGGAAACTGTTAATAAGAAAATGTGAAAGAATGGTAGAACAAAAACTTAGCAAAACTCCAAAAACATTTCTCAATCATGAACACACAGAATTTTGGAAGTAACAATATATGTATTGATATCTGTTCTCCTCTTTTAGCTGCAAAAAAAGCCAGAATTACCTATCATCCCACTTAAAATAAATAAGTAACACACGAAAAGAATGCAATGTTCTTTTTGCTTCTTCTATAAAATACAATGGAGCATTTTCAAGTATCACTTTATACTGCTACATGGTTCAGCATCTATAAATGAGAATTATATTATGCTCTTCCTTATATGAGTGCTTCTTAACCTTGCTGACAAGGACACATAATATTAGCCCGGTGATATGAGACTATCACTATTGTGAAAGTTCCACATTAAATGCATGGTTGCAGAGAACTGGAGCAGCCGTATCCACTTAAGAACATTTTGACGGAAAATGTGGAGACAACTCCAAACGATTCAGCAGTTATGGTGCTCAGACAGCCCCTTAAAATATACAAACACAAATCAAATATACAAACATAAATCATATATGTTCGTTGTAATACACGTCAAGCTTTAAAACTGGAGAATGATACCCTTTGCATCATAGCTAAAGAGTCAGTACGATTGGGCAGACTGTTAGTGCTAAAAATATTGCTCCAGTCATTTGCTCTTATGTGACCTATGCAGATTTTTAATCCCTTTCCTTGTAATTTTGGTGAAGCAAAATAACCATTGACCTCTGGACTGACTAGAATCTGCACATTATACATATCCATAATATCTATATTTTTCTACTAACCAGAATTCTTGCTTAGAACTCTAAATTAGTTAACATTTTACATGTCTTGAAATATTCAATTGAATCCCTGAAAACCAATTTTTAAAGACAAATTTGCACTTGTATAAATTAGGTCAATTTAACCCTCCCAGCGGTCAATCAGGAAGCTGACATACTTTCTTCTTTACTCCCTTTAAGTCATGGGTCCTCAAACTCCGGTCCCCCAGATGTTACTGAACTACAACTCCCATGATTCTCTGGCTATCTATGTAATTCAAAGAATAATGGGAGTTGTAGTTCAGCAACATCTGGGGGGGAGGGCAGAGTTTGCACTTTAAGTGCTTACTCAAATTGGAAGCAAGGTTTCAGAACATCTCTATGAGAAGCATTTTTTTGATGGACAATGGCAATTGCTGTATACACTCTTTAGGATTCCAATGCTTCACTATAAGAAGCATCGGATTCACCCCGGAAATCATCATTTGTAAGGTTCTTCCAATGTGGACGCCATCTTGCCACTGGAAATATGAAATACATTAGAAATATATGTATTTCTAACATTAAACTGTTACTTAAGAAAAGTAGTGTTTAAATGTACTTTTTAGGAGCATTTAAAGGGAAACTCCAGTGCCAGGAAAACAATCCGTTTTCCTGGCACTGGAGGTACCCTGTCCCTCCCACCCCCCAAACCCCGGTTACTGAAGGGGTGGAAACCCCTTCAGTCACTTACCTGAGGCAGCGACGATGTCCCTCGTCGCTGTCTCCTCCTCCACGCCACTCCTCCTTCTGATTCCGTCGGCCGGTGGGCGAGACTGATCCCGCCCACCGCCGAGGAGACCTAATGCGCATGCGCGGCAATGCCGCGCATGCGCATTAGGTCTCCCCATAGGAAAGCATTGAAAACTAATTTCAATGCTTTCCTATGGGGAAATGAGCGACGCTGGAGGTCCTCACACAGCGTGAGGACGTCCAGCGATGCTCTAGCAAGGAAAATCCTTGTTAGAAATCAGGAAGTAACCTCTAGTGGCTGTCTAATAGACAGCCACTAGAGGTGGAGTTAACCCTGCAATGTAATTATTGCAGTTTATAAAAAACTGCAATAATTACAGCTGCAGGGTTAGGAGTAGTGGGAGTTGGCACCCAGACCACTCCAATGGGCAGAAGTGGTCTGAGTGCCTGGATTGTCCCTTTAACCCCTTAAGGACCAAACTTCTGGAATAAAATGGAATCATGACGTGTCACACACGTCATGTGTCCTTAAGGGGTTAAAGCCTCCTTTGCATTATTATTATTACAATAAAAATTACATCAATGAGCCAAAGTGAATAGTACTACTCTTTCATTTAAGGTATACAAACTCATACATATATCTATATATGTTTATAAATTCATGACATTTTGTTTATTTTATACACAACGTACATTCTGATTATTACCTCTATGCATTTTGCTCTGGCTTTAACGGTTTACTGGAGATCAGGAACTTAACCTTAAGGACTTCTGTGGGAAAAGCTATAATCATGGGCCCATTTGCTGTTGCCTCTCTCGGAACAAGCAAATCCACTCATTGAATGCAGATAAAAAGGATAAAGATGTCGTTGGATGACATGCCGCTGTGAGGAACTTGAATGTTCATTACAGAGTCATCAGACTGCGGAATCGATTTCATTTTCACAGAGTTTATAGCAGTTCAAAGCTTGGTTAGCTTTAGTCTTTTCAATACTTACTTTGTGTTCCTAGTCAGACATCAAAGAGGGGGAGGAATTAGGAGAGGTCAAAAAAGCAATTGGAGAAAAAAAATACAATAGGGAACACTTGCATTTCAACTCTAATAACATCAATATATCTGTATATAAAAATATCCATTTTTTTCCCCATGGAGTCGTATGATTCACGATATTATAATAGCACAGCTGCTTTTTTTTCGTTCTTATTCAGAATACTCCAAAAGGTTTAGAGCATATATCTCTATGTGCTTTCATGTTAACCCCTTAAGGGCTTATCTTGTGGGAAAATCTTGTGAAATCCTATAAGATTATGACACTCCTGGCAAGTTATCTGTTATGAAGGGGTTAATATGTACACAGTGTGTGTTGACCTATACTAATCTACACATCACTGCTCAGTAAATGTTTGTTCTTTAAATTAATATATTGGCAATAAAAAAAAACTAAGCACACAACTTTGTTTATTGTTATGTTACTATGTTTGTACTTTTACTTTATTTATAACAAAAAGGACTTCCTACATAAGAAAGATTGTATATTTTTGTGATTTAATGAATCAGTCTTTAAAACTAGCAGTAGGCAGTGATTGCTATACTAACGATTTGTCATTTTGAAGAGTTGTTCAAATCTAAAAAAAAATGGAAGCCAATATTTAACAATCAGCTGATTTTTCTTTTCACGCAGCAAAAGCATGGTGTGTGTGTGTGTGCATGTGTGTGTGTGTGTGTTGGAAATCTTACTCTGATACCACAAATATTTCTTTTTTTTTCTCTTTTGTTTCTTTTTGTATTCAACAAAATAACAAGCTTCAAATACCTGCGGACTCTCACAGCACAAGCCTTGGTGATTTAGAAAGAGTTCACACCAGGTATAGCCTTCGTTTTACAAAACATCATTTCCACCACAGAGAACCTCGGCAGAATATAGCAATTAGTTGTGCACAAATGAACTAAAACTCCAGTTGCCCCCTGTGTCTAAAATTATGTCTGCATAATAAAACAATTTTTTTCCATATTAATGGAGAGCTCGTTGTGCAATGTGTTTATTTGGGGAGACGCACTTGTACTTTTTCTATAAAAGAAAGAAAGGGAAAAAGAAAAAAAGAAAGGGAAATATTGCTTCTAATGAAAAAAAACAGCACTAAATGGGCTTTAGAATAGAAGAACTTTTTTTTTTTACTTTTTTCAAGATGATTTGTGGTAGTTTTGAAAGCATCGGAACTCTGTGTGAGCTGTGTGTAGTGCCAAGGAATGAATCTAGGAAGAATTGTATCACGTAATCTGTACCTCCTAGGTCTAACCATAAGCTAACTAATATCAACAGATAGCCCAGTGTGACACAAACCATATCCTTTATCTCCATTTTTCTTCCGACAAACACTTTAAATTAGAAGTACCTTTGATTGACAGGTATTATCCAGTCAATGAATCCCCCCTTGCCTCAACTCCATGATCTACCATAGAAAATCTGCTCTAATTGTCAAAGGAACCAGAACGTTTATATGTTTGCTTTCTAAATCATTATGTTTGTTGAAGGAATCAAAGAAAATTAAGCTTTACTTCTTTCTTTTTTTTTTTTTCTTCCTTTTGGTGTTTACCTGCACAGAACGAAATTCAGAGAACAACATTCTTGATAGCCAAGTTTTAGATAGCTGCATAAAAATGCAAGCCAAACGCGTAGAATTCCAATCTTTCACGGCTTACTTATTCCTAGGTAGAGTTAATCTCTGCTCTCTGTCTGGCCGAGATATCGAGTGGATGGTGAGATAACAACCTTTCATAGCATATCATATCAGTGCAGAAACGCTTCTGTTCTGCCCTTTTTGACTTATATGTAATAACCAAATGACAATCTGCCTTGGGAAATATCATTGCTTCCAATGTTTGCATTAGTTGCGCCCCACACATACACTACACATTGTAAAGGGCGTGAAATCGCTGTATGGACACAAAGGTCTGATTCATCTTAGATCTGGAGAAAAAGGTGCATTCAGCTTTTAACAAACACTGGGTTTAATGTATTTCTGTATTTTATCCACTTTGTTTAAAAAAATATAATAGAATAGATATGCACATACAGGACTCTTAACAAATGTACTCCGTGGTTCTTTTTCTATTTGTAATATGCTTTTCATACCTCTTTAAACATCTGTTTACAGGTTTAAGTCAATAAAAAGAAGGGTACATTTATTTTCTAGCTTACATTAGAAGAGATGGAGCCTAGGCCTACATTAAAGTATCGTACAAGGAAAAGTATATTGGGTAAGCGCTATACCCCTGGTTCCAAAAGTAAGGTATTTGTGCTAACTATTTCCAATATACATTAATTCATTTTCATAAAAATATGTTATGCCATAGCATATGAATTTTTGGAAAATAAATGCAAATAAAGTTATAATATAAAATGGAATACTTTATTATCATCTCTAGTGCGGAAAACTATATCCCTAAAGAAGGTATAACAAAATAAAATAAAACACACAAAACAAAACAGTAAACTACAGTATGCAAAACACAGAACTGTGACTCATTTCCAAGGAAATCCTTTAGATGTTGATAAAGAAAAGAGCAGGATTCTCTGCCACATTACTTGTTAGACCTTGGTTGAGGTCTAATGATACTGCTCCTTTTACCATGAGATGGTGTACGCATTTTATCGAAACAAGAACCAGAGGACTTTACAGAGTTAACACATGTGGCAGCTAGAAATTGATGCCTCTGTGCAAAAGAGACCTGGTATGCTTCCCTTGAACAAAGGAGCATCTACTTTGTTCAAAGAAGGTCAGGCTTGTTGGACAGTTACACACTGCCCCCAGTGGTTACTTTAAACTGGTACACCATGATATGTCGACATTAGTGACCTTTAAAATTGCAATTGTTATTGCTATGTGACAAATTTAATTATTTCTAAGTCTAGATATAACCATTGGCAACACAGCTGTGAGGGTATTTGGGGCAGTTAGGTAAGCCTTGCTAATAGCGATAATGTATGTTGTTATGCAAAATTGAGATATATATGACTGTCAAGAGAGTAGCATTTCATTTATCATTAACAATCATTAGATACATTACTGTTGCAATATTTCTGTATATCACGTATATACCTGCCGCATTACAGGTTTGTGCACAGCCTTGTCCCTCACACTTTTTGAGTATGACAATTGAACTTTTAGAATGTGTATCTCTGGTGCCCAGTTCAGGGGATTGTTATAGACTTTCAGCAATATAACTTTAAAGGACAAATTGTGATACGTATTGCAATTATTGCAAATAGAACATTTTGAGAAATATTTGGTGGTATAAGTCATTACATATAAATGCACAGCAATAAAATGATGTGATAAAGTCATTTTGAGAAGCAGGGTGTAGCTTTTTAATATGGAATAAGAATAGAGAGTGCAAAAACACCCAATATAATATTGCCACATAGGTTTCAATTTGAACATACATATTTTACAAATATATAAAAAATATAAATATGGATTGTTTTGCTGCTCTTTTTCCCTCTATTGGTTACTTTTTTCTTTTACTTCATATCTATCAAATAGTTTGAATCATTTCCTCTGAATATTTTACATGGACGATATGTGGACAAGCTGAGCCACCACATGAACAACTATTGGACTACTTGGACCAAATTTTTTTGGGGGTGCGAAGTGATTCAGCCAAAACCAACTGTGTGCATCGTGCACAAATCTAGTAATTTGTATAAGTTAGTTTCTGCATCTACACATTTATTTCTTATTTTACATTAACTTGTGCACTTGCTCAGAAAAGCTGCTGAATTTAATGGCAAATATGACCACTACAAGCATATTAGAGGGTTTCAAATCCCATTTATTGCTGAAGCCAAGTTAGAGCAGAAACACATGATCATCAGGTAAGTATATATTTTAATATATAGATTTTCTTGACATTTTACCAGCACAAGATATAGATTCAATTCGTATGACTTATTGGAGAGCGCTATTTAAGCAATTTATTTTACATATGACTTTTAAAATCAATCACAAATAAATGCAAATTTAAAAAAAAATGTCATAAAAAATTAAATGTATACATTTATCAATAAAAATACATTTTATTTGCCTAATTTAAAAACAGCATATGTATTTTAATCTGGTCACTATTTAAAATAAATATAAACAATACATTTTAGCATGTAATCAACTGTAGTAAAGATAATCATAGATACATTTGAATGCAATTTTAAAGGTTCTCATATGGATATCTTGTAGCACAATTGGATTCCGAAATGATTATTTTGTAAAAAAAAAAAAAAAAGTTTAATTCAGATTATCAGTTTTCATGCAATACAAATTGCTAATACATCTTTCAAAAGACTTGATATAAATTTACAGTTATAAATTTACAGAGTAATATTTTTTTTACCAATAACTTTTTTTTTATTTGCACTATAACTGGTTCAGTTCACTGTTAATACACTGTCAACCACAAATCAATATGTCAACAGATTCAGAAGCACAAGCAATGATCAGACTGAGCAGAGAATTTGAGAAAAGTTCGCAGAGGTCGGAAAATATACTGTGTATCAGGTGACCTGTAGCCCAATGTAAGATGTATCATCACTCACTAGTGTAAAAATATTATGATGCTTTGCATTGAGCTTTCTCTGCAGAGATCAGTTATTGTGAGATCCTCAACCTAGAAGAAGTGATACAGCAGACTGAACAAAGGAACAAAAAAATAGGTGAAAGGGCATTGTGCAATCTCCATCCTTAGATATACTGATTAATAACGGCACAAGGCATTTTACAGACAAGCAATGAAAAATTTGAAAAATAACTATTACAAGGGTTGGAAGGGCTTAAAATTAATTGGTTTGCAAATTAATCTGTTTACAGAACTACTTTAGCACTAAAGTACAGATCCAAAGGGCACAAGGGATTTCAGATTCTAATCAAACCCAAAAGAAAGGCAAGCAGAAGGAAATGAGGTAGGAGACAAATAATATATAAGGCCCTTTAACACCATCTTAATCATGAAATGTAAGCAGGAGCATATAATCACTTAACATGGTCGGAATATTGGTTTTGAGTATTATGGTGCTATGCTACAATTAATATTTTCCTGTTTCATTTCATAAGAATTCATAGTGATCATCAATATTCAAAAGATTTACACCAATTTCAAGGTTAGATTTATTTCACTGTTATGTACAGTATGTGTAAGATCAATTTAGCTCAATAGTATTGCAATAGGTAATGTTGTTAATAATATACATAGAATTTCCCCTACTTTTTTTTTCTCTCTAATAAACTGCATGTTCTTCAAATTATTCACTTTAATAGAATCATACTTGTTAGACTCAAAGTCATCTCAAATAATGGATTGTACGTTATATGCCATTGTTTTATATTTCACAGAACAATCTCTCAAATAAATGATTTGTGTTTTGCTCATCTCTGGCACAAAAATTAAATAGAACATAGTTAAAACCCCATATTTACTTACCTTGATACAGCTCCAAGGCTCAATCAGCACGGCGGTCCTTTCCGCCACTATGGGCTGCTAATAGAGGAGCATTGGATACCTAATGCATGTGTGGCAAGCTGCGCTTGCGCATCCAAACTTTCCCATAAGAAAGCATTGAATCACTTTGTATGTCTGACGGACCACGTGATGGCCTCATTACCCGCCTCTATACGCAGTTGAGCACACCCACAAACGAATCCCAGATGCCCTCTTACACAGTGGCGTACACACAAACCATGGGGCCCCGGTGCGAAAATGATCCGTGGGCCCCCCCTTCCTATTCCCCCCCTGACAGACACACACACATACATAGAGACACACACGCACACATTGACACATACACACAGACACATACATACAAACAGACAGGCAAACATATATACATACAGACAGACACAAACAGACACATACATACAGACCGACACACAGACAGACACACAGACACATACATAGAAACAGACAGGTACACATACAGGCACACACACACACATACAAACGGACAGGCACACATACAGACACATACATACAAAGACACATACATAAAAAAACAGACAGGCACACATACACATAGGCTGACTAGGCTGACACATACAGACAGACATACACACATACAGACAGACACACACAAGACACACATACATACATACAAACAGACAATCACACACACATACAGGCAGACACACAGACACACATACATACACAGACAGGCGCACACACACACATACATACAAAGACATACATACAAACAAGCAGACACACACACAAACAGACAGACACACATACATACATACATACAGACAGACAGGCACACACATACATACAGACAGACACACATACATACAAACACACACACACACAATGTTTAAGTCACCCTCCTGTTTCCTACCTTTAAGGTGCAGGAGGGTGACATTCCCTGGGGTCCAGTGGTGGCTCAGGTGGATGGGAGTCAGAGTTGCCACTCTGACTCCCTCTGCTTCCTCCCGCACGGTTTGTGTGTGATAGCTGGGAGGAGTGATGTGCAGTCACTTCCTCCCAGCTCTTTGATCTCATCACAGGGGGCCCTGTCGCGCTGTTAAAGCGCCCAGCGCTGACCGGGCCCCCTGACAATCCACATCCATCGGGTGGCCCTGACGGCATGGGCCACCCAATGGACCCCTTGGATGGCGGCCCCGGCGATTTGCCGTGTGGGCCGGGGCCGCAGAAGATGATGGCGGCAGATACCCGGTCACAGGGGTCTGCAGAGCGGCCCCCTGGAGTGGCAGGCCCGGTCGCAGTTGCGACCCCTGCGACCGCAGTATGTACGTCGCTGCTCTTACATACTACAATGGGAAGCTGAACTCCAACAGACACTAGATAGCGGGGAATGGCAGGACATATGGGAAGCAGCGACCAAGTCCTCCATTTGCGTTATCCACCAAGAGCAGTGTTATAAGACGCTTATGAGATGGTACACTGCACCCGTTACACTTCATAGAATGGTCAAAAGACTCATGCTGGAGAGGTTGTGGGGAGAGGGGCACCTTTCTCCACATGTGGTGAACCTGCCCAAAAGTTGCCCAATATTGGGACAATATAGCTAGACTCCTGACAGAAATACTGAAAAAAACAGTCCAACCTGACCCTTGTTTTTTTTTTATAGCCAAATGAATAGATACCATATCTAATAGGGAACAAAAGCTCTTAAACAAAGTCAACCTGGCCGCCAGACGTGCCCTTGCACAGATGTGGCTCCAGGTGGACACCCCCCATATGAACAGGTTAACTGGTAATATTAAAGAAGCTTATATCATGGACAAGCTCACAGGACAGGTACGAGACACATACCCGCACTTTCTCAAGGTCTGGGAACCGTGGGATGACTACATTAACTCCTGAAGTCTTGAATCAACACCCCCTCCTCCACTCCTCCCACCCCCCAGGTAGCGGAGGTCGCCCCTCGGCTGCTGAGTCTCGCCTCTTCCCTACCTCAGGTTACCCCCCCCTCTCTCTTTTCTTCCTCACGACCACTTCTGTATCTCCAGGTATGGCAAACACTGGGTAACCTCGGCGACTATGAGTTAGGGGTCTTGGCAAGGCACAAGATAGCGACAGTGAAGTTTTGTAAACAAACAAGGAGGTCAATGAGTGGGGACCGTGGACTAGTTACACAGCCCTACAGCTAACCTTCCCATCAGGGAAGCCATCTCTCATTGCCAAAACCGTACAAATAGAAGAAATGTCTTACCTTACCTTTTCTCAGCTGGTTCTCTCTTTCTTTCCCTCTTGCTGGTTCTGTTTGGTTTTGTATACATGTTGCTACAATATCTGAAAAACGTGACTGAATATGGCTCTACCAGATGTGTACAATACGAACCAATTACAACATGCCAATAATGGCTTCTGCGTAAGCCGCAACAAACGCAAAAGCATACCTCCGCCATAACATGCCAATTTTGGCTTCTGTGTAAGCCACAACAAATGTACTGAATAATATGCTTTGATCTCTGTCACGACCTAAATAAAAAAATGAAAAAAAAAGCATTGAATCAATGTTTTCCTATGGGGCTTCTGCGTCACGTGACAGAGTTTTACTGACAGCCAAAGGAAGAGGACCTTAGCCTGCAATATAAACATTTCAGCTTCCCAAAAATGTCATACATTGCAGGGTTAATGGGACAGGGTCACCTCATTGAGATGAAGTGATCTGGCTGACGATAGTGTTCCTTTTGCGATCACTATTTAATTTAGAATTTTAGCTCTAAGCTCACCTGTCATTGCTGTCCCATTAAGCTTAAACCAGGTTTAGTTATTTAATCAATCTTGTACCTAAGTATGGATTGCTGCTCATTAACCAAAATAATATATACCTGTGTATTTTTGCATTTAAGGGGCACTCTAAGCACCATGACTACTACAGCCTTCTGTAGAGGTTATGGTGTTAGACGTATCCTGATTGCCCACTGACTGCCCCTCTTCACTGATATGGCTAACGTATATGTTTATACTAAACAAACGCCTCAGATGCAAAAAATAACGCTCTGAAGTAAAAAAAGGTTGAATGAGTAATGTTAGGGGATAACCGCAATTTTATGTCAAGACACGGAGGCGAGTATTGCTTAACCCTTTCTTTACTGTCCACCAATAGCAGCAAAGACTACAAGAGTAAGAAAAAAATGGTAACCATAGTGATAGGCCACACCCATACCAAGTCCCAGTATAATAGTCAGCACATCCCTACACATTTCCTCTTTCTTTGCTGCTCTGACCAAAGATAAGTACATGACACATTTTCTCTCATACATACTACTATCCTGGTTGTTTAAATGAGATTATTTATTGTTACTTGAACTCCTTTTGTTGATAATTCCTGTCTGCCTTCATTTATCCAGTTATTTAGGATTTTTTTCTGTGTTTTATTACATGCTTGTTTTATACTATATATTATGTAGGTTACCTTTGAGCCCAGGGTTCCAGACCTTCCCTATGCTTTATTCTGTGTGTTATCCATGCTCACTTGCTTCTTTTGATTACTAACTTTTCTCATTATAGCTTTCCTCACTACCCTTTGGCTCCATTTTCTCCTTCTCTCCGTTTATTTGGCACCATTTTGCGCCTGTTTTCCGTCATGTTCGGCTGTTTTCGTATAAGAATTCTAACCAATTCGGTAGATTCTTCATGAACACATGCCGTTCGCCTGTTTTTTCTACAATTAGCCTCATTCGTCTGTTTTGCCGCGTTCGGCTAATTTTCATTCGAACGTTCAGTGCATTCGCCTGTTTTCCTATTCATTACTTTCATTTATTTATCCCATTGAATTTGTCTCTTTTTGCCAAACGTTCGGCTGTTTAACTTGACGAATTGACTGTATTTTGGCCGTGAATCTCGCGAGATTGCCGGCGGCCATTTTCTGACTTCCTGTCTCTCTGACTTTGTGCGTGTTCTTTCCTATCTGCCGGTCTGGACCCTGGTGAGCTCCCTATCCCCTCTTAGGTCATACTAGTTTGGGGTGATTAACTCCTGTTAGTCTCCTCTGTTCTATTTAGCTAGGGAGATGGACATGCCCCAGGTTTTAGATAACCCATTTTCCAATTCTGCTTCTCCTTTTTCTGTTGGGGACCCAATGCCCCTGTCTGATGAGACCCAGTCCCTGGCGCTACAGCGCTCAGTGTCTGACGCCATTATGGCATCTATGGGCTCCATGTCCTCTGTCCTCTCCCAGACCATATCACAGGCCTTACTTGCACGCCCTTTGGCCGCAGAAGGTTCGGCCACACCGACACGCTTAGCGCAACCGGCTACTGACCCTAAAGGGGAGGCACCCAAAAAGGCTACTGCCAAATCCAGGCACTCAAATCTCCCTGCCTCCAGAACCAACATGACTTATGTGACTATAGCCACCCATGACAGCGTGCCTATGTCACGCAGGAGAGCCTTTCCGCGCCAGGCAGAACGGGAGCGGCAGTGGAAATGTGCTAGAGCACAAAAAGAGAGCGACTCCGACTCAGAAATCGGGTCTAGTGAGGAGGCTGACGCTGAGTCTGTGGATGACTCTGATGACGAATTTTGTGGGCAGAAATCTGACCCTTTTGGCCCTGCTCACTCCACGGTGGTTGCGAGTGGCCATAGGAGTGACTCCCCCACTACTGCGGGCTCCACCCTCATGGATCCATCCGGGGAACCCATGTTTGACCCGGATGCTCTCCATCATCCGAGGTCGGCGGAATGTCTCCCGGCGAACCATGTGGCACGGTACCTCGAAAACTGGGTACGACGCCCCCTCAGTAAGGCAGCGCGTAATAAACTTAGGGCGGAATGCCCTAGACCATTGGTGCCTAGCAAAGTCTGTAGTGGACCCTAAGATGACCCAATTCCTCTCTAAAAGTGGTTGGAATCCCCGCAAGGGTCTAGATTCAGCATTAAATCGTGCCAAGATAAACACCTTGACATATTTGTCCCTTTGGCCAATCTGTTTGATCTGGCTGAAATCGCCAGAGCCGAGAATCGGCAGGTTGACCCGGAGGAACTCCGTGGTTGGGTGCAGAGGGCTATCTGCATTGCGTGCAGTGTAAATGCCTCCCTGTCCATTGAAAGGCGTAAAGCCATTCTTTTCAAAATTTAACCCAATTGGCCAACTTCACCCTCACAGAGGCAGGCAAGGACGCCCAGGGCCTTTTCTTTTCTTTCTTTTATTAAGGACCTGGGGCACTTCGTGGGTGCATTCAGAGCCCTAGATAAGGCCCAATCCTCCATGAAGAGGGTGTTTCAGGGCCGGGTCTCTACCGGGGCCGGCAGATTCAGGGGTCGTCTGTCCGGCCGCTCCAATTACCATGCCCGTGGATCGGGACGAGGCTCCTACACTCAGAGAACACCCTACCAGGAGACGAGACAGCAGTCTCCTTTCTTCCCCTCTCGTGTCCTCAAGATCTTCCTTTTGTATAATTTTAGGACCCCTAAAATTATACAAAAGGAAGATCTTGAGGACAGAACACCACAGCTGACTGAGGAAGCTCCTCACTAAGGAGTGAACGCGTATTGGCTTTTTTAAGGACTTTTTATTAAGGACTTTTTTCATTGTTTTTACTTTATTTTATTTGCTAAATAAATGTATTACTTTTTAATCAAGATCCTTTTAGTCCTCCTGTTTTGGAAACCTCAATAATATCTTCCTAGGGGTAGTGCCATCCCCACCCAAATTGGCACAATACGCATATACCTAGAGCCGGGACCCACAGGCTCAGGACCAGGTGAGCACACCATTTATTCTCAAATATTTGTGTTTTTAAACACCTTCTACACATTGGTCCGCTCTCTCCACTTTTTGTCTTTGAGAAACATCCTATTTCGAAGGAGACGGGCGGTGCTACCCCTAAACAAGCACATAGGCTGAAATACGGAGCCAGTGTTCTTACATACAGGCTCCTTCAAATGTGAGTGTTTCATTCATCTAGAAATCACCACTATAATTTCTATTACAATTGCATTATTATTCCAAACCGTCTGCACTATATTGTATTTTCTATATTTTTTTAACATGTACCGTATGCTTTGTGACTGAATGAGAGACCATTTGGTAAGCTATCCATGTTAAAGCGCTCCACTTGCTGGTATAAGTTTTCTGTCACTTACACCGCACCATAACTCTAAATCCTAGTAAGAGCATAGTGAGTATACAAACATAAGTAATGAAAGCAATTAAAAACAGTGTTAAAACTAAACAATTAACCTGTTAATTGTTTAGTTTTACTAGGCTTTAATTTAACACTTTATTTTTAACACTAGCATTATTTAATTTGACCCCCACATTTTAGCGTAGGACCCACCGATATTGGGGTACTTTGAAAGCAGTGGTGGGCTTAACAACATATGGCCATATGGTGGAACCAAATCCCCATATGTATTCTTAGATAGGCATTTTAGTAGCCTTCTCTGTGTTATATTTTTTGCAGTCTGAGTGCGCCGCAACTATTTATTTTCTCATTTATGAAGTTTGGTCACTGCGGCAGCACCTTTCATGCAAAATGCAGGTCCCAGGAGTGCCCCTAATTATTTCTCTGTAGTTATAAAATTATGTCCTGGCATGCGCACTTTGGTTCAAGTACTGATTTAACCGTTCAGCTCCTGTCTTTTGTGTTTTCACAGGTTGATTCCTTGTTGATCAAGGGTCTCCAGCACTTCTCTCTCGGCTTTACCAAGTGGCCAGGAAGCTTGTGGAGAATGCTGTGATGGGTCTCTCACTGTTGGAATCTTGTTTACGGATGAATCGGTCCCAGTTTTCGTTATGGTTCCTGATCGGAGTCCGGCTGGATTTCGGATCAGCTGTTCTATTTGGTTTGGACTGTTTCAACGTTCCTGTTTGGTTATTATTGTCTCGCATCTCCAAAGAAAGAGGAAATGTGTGGGGATGTGCTGACTATTATACTGGAACTTGGTATGGGTGTGGCCTATCACTATGGTTACCATTTTTTTCTTACTGTTGTATTCTTTGCTGCTATTGGTGGACAGTAAAGAAAGGGTTAAGCAATACTCGCCTCCGTGTGACTTTTCGTCATGAAATAGCAAAATCATGTAATTAAAACCTTAAATGAAAACTAATGAAGACAAGCCCTACTGGAGAGCTAGACTTAAAAATAATTACCACTAGTAAAGTAGTGCTTATTCATGGTAACAGTAAGTAAAAAATCATAAATAAGTATGGAAAAGAACATACAAAAGTGCAGAGTGAAGAAACACAATAACGTCATTCATTGATTTTGCAAAACATTTTTCCCACTATAGTGGATTTTACTATCTTCTGATCTACTGCAAAGTTAGATATAATTGTGGAAAGTGTTTCTTGCAAATATATATCAGAGTAAATTAAGGAATGAAGTGCTAAACACTGTATCTGTCTTCTGGAGTTATACATATACCGAGTGGTGTATTTTGGTTTTGTGCTGTCCTAGGCAGGACAAGACTCAGGGAACCCTCCTCCTATCTCCTCCCCATCTAAATGTATCTTCCATTTTAAAACGAACACGCTCTTTGCCTGACAGACACACTCCCTCACTGATGCATACACTGACATACACTCACTGACAGATACACAGCCATTGGCACACACACTGTTTAACAAACATACACTTTCACTGAAACACACACATTCACTGACAGACATACACACTCACTCATTCACAGTTACACTTACTCAAAGTTACACACACTCACTGACAGACGCACATGACAGACGCACACTCACTCAGTATCAGAAACACACCAAATCAGAATCAGACACACACCAAATCAGAGTCAGACACAAATATACTGAGACACACATATACTCACTGACAGACACATACTGACAAACACACATACACAGTCACTGACAGACACATGTACACTCAGTGTCAGACACACACACACTGACAGACACACACACACATTCACTGACAGACAGACATACACTAGCTGATACACACACACACTTAGTGACAGACACGCACACACTTAGTGACAGAGACTCACACACTGACAGACATACACATTCACTGGCAGACAACCACTGATAGAGACAAACACACTCTGGTACACACATTCACTAACATACACATATACACTCTCACAGACAAACACACATAAACTCTCACTGACAAACACATATACCCTCTCACTGACAAACAAACATACACTCTCATTGACACACCCATATACACTCTTACTGACAAACACATATACACTTGTTGACTTACACACATACAAACTCACTGACAAACACACATACACTCTCACTGACAAATACATATACACTCTCACTAACACACATACACACTCACTGACAAAAACACATACACACTTACTGACAAACACACATATATAGCTTCTTACTGACAAACACATGCACTCTTTGACAGACACACATACAAACTCACTAACAGATACACACCCAATGTATTTTTTTTTTTAATTTCACTCCACCCAATCGCCCTACCTTTGGGAGTGCTGTCATGGAGTCTCTATTTCCCTGGGGTCCAGTGGGGCTGCTGGGCTGAGTGGCCAAGCATGTGGTCAATGCAGGTGCGCGAGGGAGCTCTGCTCTTCCTGTTCAGCTCCCTTGTGCGCCCCTTAGTGATGCCAGAACCAGAAGAATGTCATATTCCAGCTTCGGCATCACTGCGGGCGTGCAAGGAAGTTGAGCAGGAAGAGCTCAGGGGAGAGTGCTCCCTCAACACTCACCTCCATATCCAGACACTTGATAAAGGCTCAGAGAGGAGCTGAAATCTTGTCTCCACTTCCTAGTTTCAAATAAAAAGACTGTCTTTTAGAAGAAACCTCAGGTGTGTCTGGATACTTTTTCTTCCTTTTGTATGTTCTTTGTCATACTCCTTTATGATCTAAATAAAGTTGTTGTTTTTTTTACTTATTGTTACATAGAAACATCGAAACATAGAATGTGACGACAGATAAGAACCATTCGGCCCATCTAGTCTGCCCAATTTTCTAAATACTTTCATTAGTCCCTGGCCTTATCTTATAGTCAGGATAGCCTTATGCCTATCCCACGCATGCTTAAACTCCTTTACTGTGTTAACCTCTACCACTTCAGCTGGAAGGCTATACTATGCATCCACTACCCTCTCCGTAAAGTAATACTTCCTGATATTATTTTTAAACCTTTGCCCCCCTAATTTAAGAGAGAAATGTCCTCTTATTGTGGTAGTTTTTCTTCTTTTAAGTATAGTCTCCTCCTTTACTATGTTAATTCCCTTTATGTATTTAAATGTTTCTATCATATCCCCATGTTACCATAAATAAGCTCTAACTTACTATTGGTAATTTCCAGTAGAGCTTGTCTCAGTAGTTTTCATTTAAAACAGATGTTTCCCTTCTGTATGAGCAATAAAAATTCTGTCCATGTTTGTTTAGAATTCATTGGCTAAAATCAGCACCTGATGCTTTCAGATGATGAATTAAGTCCAAATAGAAGCAAAATAAATATATGTACTGAGAATAGTAATTATCGCCTTAGCTATATAAATGAAGAAGAACACACTACGGGCACCTGTGGAATCCACACAATTGGCGAACCATTCGAAAGCATGCTGTAGTGATTATTATTATTATTACTTTATTATTTATATAGTGCAGGCAAATTCTGCAGTGCTGTACAATGGGTCGACTAACAGACACGTAATTGTAACCAGACAAATCGACGCATAGGAACGGAGGGGCTGAGGACCCTGCTCAATGAACTTACATGCTAGAGGGAGTGGGGTATAGTGACACAAAGGGTATACAGGTGATACTCGAAAAATTAGAAAGATTAGAAATTGTGCAAAAGTTAATTTATTTCAGTAATGCAACGTAAAAGGGGGAACTAATATATGAGCTAGACGCATTACATGCAAAGCGAGATAGTTCAAGCTGTGATTTGTCATAAGTGCTATGATTATGGCTTACAGCTCATGAAAACCCCTAAATTAGAACATTCTAGGCTCACAGAGTCCCACTCTAATCAGCTAAGTAAGCCATAACACCTGCAAAGGGTTTCTGAGCCTTTAAATGGTCTCTCAGTCTGGTTCAGTAGGAATCACAATGATGGGAAAGACTGCTGACCTGCCAGTTGTGCAGAAAACCATCATTGACACCCTCCATAAGGAGGGAAAGCCTCAAAAGGTAAAAGCACATTAATAGAAAGTTATGTGGAAGGGAAAAGTGTGGAAGAAAAAGGTGCACAAGCAGCAGGGATGACCGCAGCCTGGAGAGGATTGTCAGGAAAAGGCCATTCAAAAGTGTTGGGGACTTTCACAAGGAGTGGACTGAGGCTGGAGTCAGTGCATCAAGAGCCACCACACACAGATGGATCCTGGGCATGGGCTTCAGATGTCGTATTCCTCTTGTCAAGCCGCTCCTGAACAACAAACAATGTCAGAAGTGTCTTACCGGGGCTAAAGAAAAACAGACCTGGTCTGTTGCTCAGTGATACAGAGTCCTCTTTTCTGATGAGAGCAACTTTTGCATCTCATTTGGAAACCAAGAGTCTGGAGGAAGAATGGAGAGGCACACACTGCAAGATATTTGAAGTCCAGTGTGAAGTTTCCACAATCTGTGTTGATTTGGGGAGCCATGTCAACAGCTGGTGTTGGTCTAATGTGCTTCATTAAGACCAGGGTCAACGCAGCCATCTACCAGGATATTTTGGAGCACTTCATGCTTCCTTCCGCAGACGAACTATATGGGGATGCTGGCTTCATTTTCCACCTGCCCACACTGCCAAAAGCACCAAAGCCTGCTTCAATGACCATGGGATTACTGTGCTTGATTGGCCAACAAACTCGCCTGACCTGAAGCCCATAGAGAATCTATGGGGCATTGCCAAGAGAAAGATGAGAGGCATGAGACCGAACAATGCAGAAGAGCTGAATGCCGCTATTGAAGCATCCTGGTCTTCTATAACACCTCAGCAGTGCCACAGGTTAATCGCTTCCATGCCACGCTGCACTGAGGCAGTAATTGCTGCAAAAGGGGACCAAACAAAGTACTGAGTCCATATGCATGCTTATACTTTTCAGAGGTCCAATACTGTTCTATGTACACTCCTTGTTTTATTGATTGCATGTAATATTCTAATTTACTTACCGTATATACTCGAGTATAAGCCGACCCGAATATAAGCCGAGGCCCCTAATTTTATCCCAAAAAACTGGGAAAACTTATTGACTCGAGTATAAGACTAGGGTGGGAAATGCAGCAGCTACTGGTAAATTTCTAAATAAAATTAGATCCTAAAAAAAATATATTCATTGAATATTTATTTACAGTGCGTATGTGTGTGTGTATGAGTGCAGCGTGTGTGTATGAGTGCAGCGTGTGTGTTTGAGTGCAGTGTGTGTATGAGTGCAGTGTGTGTGTGCATGAGTGCAGTGTGTGTGTGCATGAATGCAGTGTGTGTGTGTATGAATGCAGTGTGTGAATGCAGTGTGTGCAGGGCCGGTGCAAGGATATTTGCCGCCGTAGGCAAAAAAATTTTGCCGCCCCCTCCCCCCCCATATGTCCTGACTTCCCCTCCTCCTCCCTCAGTGGTCCTTACCTCCCCACCCCCGTGTTCCTTCACCCCCCCCCCAGTGGTCCTGACTCACCCCTCCCCTAGTGGTCCTTATCCCACCCCCTCCCTCTCATAGTGGTCCTTATCCCCCTTCTCCCTCCCATAGTGTTCCTTATCCCCCCCCCATCCCTCCCATAGTGGTCCATATACCCCCCGTCCCTCCCATAGTGGTCCTTATACCCCCCCTCCCTCCCATAGTGGTCCTTATCCCACCCCCTCCCTCCCATAGTGGTCCTTATCCCACCCCCTCCCATAGTGGTCCTTATACCCCCCTCCCTCCCATAGTGGTCCTTATACCCCCCTCCCTCCCATAGTGGTCCTTATCCCCCCCTCCCTCCCATAGTGGTCCTTATCCCCCCCCCCTCCCACCCATAGCGGTCCTTATACCCCCCTCCCTCCCATAGTGGTCCTTATACCCCCCCTCCCTCCCATAGTGGTCCTTATACCCCCCTCCCTCCCATAGTGGTCCTTATACCCCCCCCCTCCCTCCCATAGTGGTCCTTATACCCCCCCCCTCCCTCCCATAGTGGTCCTTATACCCCCTCCCTCCCATAGTGGTCCTTATACCCCCCCCTCCCTCCCATAGTGGTCCTTATCCCACCCCCTCCCATAGTGGTCCTTATACCCCCCCCCCTCCCATAGTGGTCCTTATCCCCCCTCCCTCCCATAGTGGTCCTTATCCCCCCTCCCTCCCATAGTGGTCCTTATCCCCCCCCCTCCCTCCCATAGCGGTCCTTATACCCCCCTCCCTCCCATAGTGGTCCTTATACCCCCCCCTCCCTCCCATAGTGGTCCTTATACCCCTACCCTCCCTCCCATAGTGGTCCTTATACCCCCCTCCCTCCCATAGTGGTCCTTATACCCCCCCTCCCTCCCATAGTGGTCCTTATCCCACCCCCTCCCTCCCATAGTGGTCCTTATCCCACCCCCTCCCTCCCATAGTGGTCCTTATCCCACCCCCTCCCATAGTGGTCCTTATACCCCCCTTCCCTCCCATAGTGGTCCTTATCCCACCCCCTCCCTCCCATAGTGGTCCTTATCCCACCCCCTCCCTCCCATAGTGGTCCTTATCCCACCCCCTCCCATAGTGGTCCTTATACCCCCCTTCCCTCCCATAGTGGTCCTTATACCCCCCTCCCTCCCATAGTGGTCCTTATCCCCCCCCTCCCTCCCATAGTGGTCCTTATACCCCCCCTCCCTCCCATAGCGGTCCTTATACCCCCCTCCCTCCCATAGTGGTCCTTATACCCCCCCTCCCTCCCATAGCGGTCCTTATACCCCCCTCCCTCCCATAGTGGTCCTTATACCCCCCTCCCTCCCATAGTGGTCCTTATACCCCCCTCCCTCCCATAGTGGTCCTTATACCCCCCCCCCTCCCATAGTGGTCCTTATACCCCTTTTTTTGTTATTAATTTTTTTTTATTCTTATTATTTTTTTATTATTTCTTCTTATTTTAATTATATATTTTATTTTTCGTCCCCCCTCCCTGCTTGATATATGGCAGGGAGGGGGGCTCTCCTTCCCTGGTGGTCCAGTGGCATTGGCAGTTCAGTGGGGGGAGAGGGGGGCTGGCAGAGCTGTAACTTACCTGTTCTGCAGCTCCTGTCAGCTCTCTCCTCCTCTGCGCCGTCCGTGCAGCTCCTTCTATCAGCTCACACTGTAAGTCTCGCGAGAGCCGCGGCTCTCGCGAGATTTACACTGGGAGCTGACCGAGGTGCTGACCGGACGGCGCAGAGGAGGAGAGAGCTGACAGGAGCTGCAGAACAGGTAAGTTACAGCTCTGCCAGCCCCCCTCTCCCCCAGTCTGTATTATGGCAATTGCCATAATACAGACCTTGACTCGAGTATAAGCCGAGTTGGGGTTTTTCAGCCCAAAAAATGGGCTGAAAAACTCGGCTTATACTCGAGTATATACGGTAGATTGTGGATTTGGGGTTTTCATGAGCTGTAAGCCATAATCATCTCACTTATGACAAATCACGGCTTTAACTATCTTGCTTTGCATGTAATGCGTCTTATCTTATATATTAGTTTCCCCTTTTACGTTGCATTACTGAAATTAATTAACTTTTGCACGATATTCTAATTTTTCGAGCATCACCTGTAAGTAGGGGTAATGAAATAGGTTGCTAGAAAAGTATTCACTGAGAACTTAGTAGGGTATTTTTGACAGTTGCAGGAGATTATGTTGCCTAGATTGCCCCTTTGACAGCACAAAATCCAATTAGTGAAAATACTTGCTCTACTTTAATAACAGTGATTAAAATGTGCACTATAAATATCACTTGTGCAAAACAGCATGTTAAAAGGACACATCACTTTGTATTTTAAAGCATGTTCAGTCAACATGCTAAAATAGTGCTAGTTTCTGAATAAAGATGCAACGTTATGAAATTACTAACGACTTGCTTTATATAAAAAATGACTACAACACTAAATTTAAAAAATAAGTAATTATTAGGTAGTGTGCATTTTTTCTTGCACTTTATTAGCTCGAACATGCCTGCCTAAGACTCTTTTGGATAACAAGTGCCTGCATTCTTTTTTTGTAGAATTTGCCATTTGTTAACAACAGGCAATCAGCCATGTCTCTATAATTCCAAATGAATCCAATTAGTGATCGTTCTGTCATCAGATCTAATTTTTACCCGCAATCTTCTCTCAGTCAATGTTTACTTATTTCTTCCATTTGCTTCTTTATCTTCTCTTACAGCAGAAAATTTTCCCAGGCATGTAATTGCATCTTTTCTGCTGACTTAAGCCTAATAATAATCCTGTAGTTTATTTCACCTCAATATAAAAAAAAGAAACAGAAGGAACTTGCTTATCTTGGTTTTCAATTTGCTTCCAAAGAGAAGTCACATTTTTCTATACTGGAAAATTGCATATAATCTATAAGATATGTATTCTTTCCTGTGTGTTTTCAAATAGACTATTTAGAGAGTTTGTTTTAAACAATTGAAATCAGTTTTACAATTTGAGTTCCAATGTACGATTCTAATCGCTAGCACTACACGAAATCTGCTATAATTTAAAATGTAAAAAATGAACATCGAGTTAACAAAGAGTGAAGCTTGCCTTAAAGGGACACTATAATCTCCAGAACAACTACAGCTTATTGTAGTTGTTCTTTTTAAGTATAGTCAGTGCCTGCAGGCTTTTTGCTGTAAACACTGTCTTTTTAGAGAAAAGGCAGTGTGTACATTACATCCTAGGGACACCTCCAGTAACTATTCAGTGTCTCGACCCTCTGCATGGAGACACTGCATTTTCCTCATAGAGATACATTGAATCTCCATTCCCCTTGGGGAGAATCTCAGCCAATCCAATGCTTTCTTCTGGAAAAGCATTGTGATTGGCTCAGATCATCACTTCCGATGTTGCTAATCAAGGAGTCAGATCAGGGGCAGAGCCAGCACTAGCAGACTGGAATAAAGGTACGATTTTACTATATTTAGTGGGGCATTTAGGGGAGAACAGTGGGGCTAGATAGTGTTTTTAACACTATAGGGTGAGGAATACACAAAACAGCATGTTAGCTGTTAGCTGCACCACCCTTTTTCAAGATTGCCAAGTGTAGGTAAAACATATAAGACAAAGTAGACCCTATTTTGTATTATGTTTTAAAGAGAAATAGATCATACATAAAGAAAAGAAGAACAGGTCTTGTAAGAGAAAACATAGGAAAAGGTAAGTTTGAGCTAACAACCACTTTAAAGAGCTAGCACATTTTTAAAATAATGTGTTCAATCATTGTCAGAGCTAACATATTATCTAATGCTCCTCCTGAATTGTTTAGAACCTGGGATATGCTAAGTGCAGTGCACTATGTGGAGAAACAATATTTCTTTAGAGCAAGTTATGAAATGTTGGCAGATATAACTGGGATCAATGGTGACATGATGTATATAGGACTGTAAAAGTGCAGATAATACTAAACCTGGTGTAGATAAGTAAAAACTGCTATGTTTTAGAGTAAGTGACTTGTTCCAGATGTTAACATCCCTGCAATTTCACAAAATTATTATTTTGTTAATCCTGTCAAATCTGAGTGAGCAATTTTCCTCTCACATTGACTATTATGGCTCCAAACCCCAATAAAAAAAATGACAGGTATCAAAGTCTAATAAGCATAAAGAAATATTAAATCTTAAAATAATTGTTAAAATGTGCAGAAACTCTTCATTGTGTTCTTTATTCAAAAGATATGTTCTTCAGTTTTCAAATCAGTGAAAAATGTGATAGGCTGTTTCGGGCTAATCTACAAATGATTAATTGACCCATAGAAAATGACAGCAATATTGTTTAATGGATTGGAAATAAAATTCCATCATCTCTAACCCCTTAAGGACGACGGGTGTTCTATTCCATACTTTTTGGGGTGGCTCTAAACGCCGGAGGGCGGCATAGAAAGTTCCCACCCTCCAGGGCACTGACCAGGTCCCCACCGATCCCACGCCAGCGGTCGCAATCCTGGGGTCTGCCTGGGAGCTCATGCAGCCCCCCTCTCATGATCTAAGTACTTTTATATACACATACATATACATACATCATTATTAAAAGTGTATTTTAATATTAGTCTATATAAATAAATATATATATATATATATATATATATAAAATTATTTTTGCCTAGATTAGGTGTCTTTAATAAAACTAGCACCAAAGTAGCTGTTTAGTAGATAAGGGAGTGCGCTGGATTTCATTTTTACTGTACTTATTGGCCCCCAGCAGCACTCCCACCCCCCAATCCCCGGTTGCTGAAGGGGTGAAAATACCTTCAGTAACTTACTTATGTCCCATGTCACCGCTCCTCCCAGTGATTGCATCGGCTGGTGGGCGAGACTGATCCCGCCCACCGGCCCGGGGAGACCTAATGCACATGCGCAGCAATTCCGCACATGCACATTAGAGCTCCCCACAGGAAAGCATTGAAAAGTGCCCTCTAGTGACTGTCTAACAGACAGCCACTAGAGGTGGCGTTAACCCTGCAAGGTAATTATTGCAGTGTATAAAAAACTGGAGTGTCTGGAGTGTCCCTTTAAGCATGTTCAGGTGAGTGCAGCCAGCCCCTTGTTTTCCCATATATATATTTATAAGTCTAGCCAGCTCCTTGGTTTTGCACCCCTCCCTGTCACAAGTGCCTCATCTCAGGACCCTATTGTACTGCAGAGAACTCGAGATGGAAGGATTTCCCCAAGTGAGTAGCTCATTTAGTAGACAGTTGGTTGTTAGTGTAGGACCTGCCAAAGATGGGGTACATTGACGTTTTGGCAGGCTTATGCAATGTATGGTCATATAATGTAACTACACCCCCATTATTTTTTTGCCTAGATTAGGTGTTTTAATAAAACTAGCAAAATCTGTCAGCACCAAAGTAGCTGTTTAGTAAATAAGGGAGTGCACTGGATTTTAATTTTTACTGATCATATATATAATAAGTCATATAATTAAGTCATTTTATTAATTACAATATGAGGTATCTGCCTGACAACCTAGGCACAGAGTCCAGAGATTTTGGTTTGCAAGCCCAATATTTAACCCTGTAACGTTCCAGGTCACAATAAAATCTGTACATGGGAGGTACTGTTTTACTCTGGAGACTTCGCTGAACACAAATATCAGTGTTTCAAAACAGGAAAACATATCACAACAATGATATCGGCAGTGTAAGTGCAGTTGTTTGCATTGTTCACACATAAACAGCACTTTCACTGATGATATAATGTTTATATCATCACAACTATTATATCATCAGTGAAAGTGCAGTTTGTATGTGAAAAATACAAACAACTGTACTTTCACTGCCGATATCATCGTTGTGCTATGTTTTACTGTTTTGAAACACTAATATTTGTGTTCAGCGAAGTCACTCGAGTATAACAGTACCCCTAATGTACAGTTTTTTTTGGTGTTTTCAAATGTTACAGAGTCAAATATAAGGCTTGCATTTCCTTTTTTCACATTGAAATGTGCCAGATTGGTTATGTTGCCTTTGAGAGCGTATGGTAGCCCAGGAATTAGAATTACCCCCATGATGGCATACCATTTGTAAAAGTAGACAACCCAATGTATTATAAATGGGGTATGTCCAGTCATTTTTAGTAGCCACTTAGTCACAAACACTGGCCAAAATTTGCACTCAATTCCGTTGTTTGTATTTTTCACACACAAACAAACATGAACGCTAGGTTTGGCCAGTGTTTGTGACTAAGTGGCAATTAAAAAAAGACTGGGCATAGCGCATTTGCAATACCTTGGGTTGTCTTCTTTTGCAAATGGTATGCCGTCATGGGGGTAGTTTTCATTCCTGGGCTACTATACGATCTCAAAGGCAACATGACCAGTCTGGCAAATTTCAATGTGTATAAACTGCAAAAAAATTTAATGTGCTATATTTGACCCTGTAACTTTCAAAACACCAAAATACCTGTACATGGGGGGTACTTTTGTACTTGCGAGACATTGTTGAATACAAATATGTGTACTCTATTGCAGTAACAGCTAACAGTATTATGACATTCACAGTTAAAATGCTAAAACATTTTTTTAAAAATCTTCATTTTTCACTTTTTTTTTATTTTTTTCATATTAAATTATGTTTAATATATACATATTTGATGTAAAATGAAAGCCCCGTTTCTCCTGAACAAAATGATACATAGTAAGTGTGATCATTTAAAATGAAAGAGGTAAATTATGGTTGAACAACATGTAGCATCTAAACTACAACTGCCTCTGTCCTTATGGGGTTAAACCTTTCAAATCTATTTGTCTCCATTTACAGTCACTTGATGTTAATCACAGTTCGAGTTCGAATTGACCAATAGACTAAAAAGAAGGAGCAGTATAAAAAAATCTCTATTTATATAAATATAGATTATTTATCGCACCACCTGTTCCCCCTCTATTGGTTACTTTTTATCACATGATCTGTGAACAAAATGGCAGGAGCATGTACCAATCAGGGTACTGCTAATAAAAAAATAATAATAATATGTACATATTATTATTTTATATATATATATATTAGATTAAATTATATAAATAAGGAATTCCCAATACTTTGTGATGCTTAACCTAGTCTGTGTTTCAGTCCTGGTTCTGGCCTTTTCACAGGACGATTCTGAACTGAACCACTGTATGGGCAAAATCCAGTCCTGAATTTATTTATTTTTTACTTTCAGTGGTCGTTTGACCAAAAATAAAAAAAAATTCACCATGTACACGTCTAATATGCATATCTAAATTCATTGCCCTTCGTATTTTTCAATATTTTTAAAGTTCTCACTAGACTTTTTTTTTTTTTTGGTTCCAAGCACTACTGCTGATCATCTATTTATTACTGTTATAAGGGGAATATAAGTGCAAGAGATACAGTTTAGAAGCTTCTCACCTGGCACAGCACTCAGCTGGTCAGAGAAGATCTTACATTTAGCACACACTACAAATATTAACAGGGTTATTCATTAAGAGATTGAGTGAGAGATTTCCATTTTAAGCCAAAGTAGCTGAACTGGAAGCATAGTTGACTTGGGAGAATTTGACCAATTCAGCTACTTTCACTTTAAATTTTAAATTAACTTTTAATTTATTTTAAAATTATTATTTTTTACTGTGAATTCTGTTAGAAATCAAAGACTAGTGTGATGGGTCCTCATAGCCATGCTTGTGCCAAGAATAATTATACATATTAATTCATTATGTACAGTCTCACTTATTACATGTATACGCATGCTCACACTAAAGCATCATTATTTTATCTATAGTCGTTGTGTTTATACTGTGTACAAGCAAATTGACATATACACACATAATGTCAGGGGATAAGAGACACAACAGCAAACAAAATAAAAGCTTGATTGCATGTAGAATTAATAGCAATTTGTGACTTTAAATGTGTGGTTTTGTACCATTTTTCAGGCTACTGGCAGAATAAATGCCACTTCCCGTAATCGCAGCAAGTACTATAAAGACGAAAAACAAGAATTGAGGCAGGTTTGCAAACTGCTGTCAGCTTGGACATGCCCAAATATGACGTTTATTGCTGGCAAAAGCCCTCTCCATTAAAATAACTTCCACAGAAGATTGAATCTATTCCCATACGAGAATTCTTTATTTCAAGAATACCGTATATACTCGAGTATAAGCCGACCCGAATATAAGCCGAGGCCCCTAATTTTACCCCAAAAAACTGGGAAAACTTATTGACTCGAGTATAAGACTAGGGTGGGAAATGCAGCAGCTACTGGTAAATTTCTAAATAAAATTAGATCCTAAAAAAATTATATTAATTGAATATTTATTTACAGTGTGTGTATATAATGAATGCAGTGTGTGCGTATGAGTGCAGTATGCGTATGAGTGCAGTGCGTGTATGAATGCAGTGTGTGCGTGCAGTGCGTGTGTGTATGAGTGCAGTGTGAGTGCGTATGAGTGCGTATATATTAATTGAATATTTATTTCCAGTGTGTGTATATAATGAATGCAGTGTGTGTGTGTGTATGAGTGCAGTGTGTATGAATGCAGTGTGTGTGAGTGCAGTGTGTGTGAGTGCAGTGTGTGTGAGTGCAGTGTGTGTGAGTGCAGTGTGTGTGAGTGCAGTGTGTGTGAGTGCAGTGTGTGTGAGTGCAGTGTGTGTGAGTGCAGTGTGTGTATGAGTGCAGTGTGTGTATGAGTGCAGTGTGTGTGAGTGCAGTGTGTGTGAGTGCATTGTGTGTGTGAGTGCAGTGTGTGTATGAATGCAGTGTGTGTATGAATGCAGTGTGTGTGAGTGCAGTGTGTGCATATGAATGAAGTGTGAGTGTGTGTATGAACGCAGTGTGTGTATGAACGCAGTGTGTGTATGAACGCAGTGTGTGTATGAACGCAGTGTGTGTATGAACGCAGTGTGTGTATGAACGCAGTGTGTGTATATGAATGAAGTGTGAGTGTGTGTGTGATGCAGTGTGTGTGATGCAGTGTGTGTGTGTGTGTGTATGTTTTGGTGGGGGTGGGCATTTAATATATTATTAATTTTTTTATATTAATTTTTTTTGTATTATTATTTATTATTTAATTATTATTATTATTATTTTTTTAATTATATTTTTTTTCGTCCCCCCTCCCTGCTTGATACATGGCAGGGAGGGGGGCTCCTTCCCTGGTGGTCCAGTGTCATTGGTAGTTCAGTGGGGGGGAGAGGGGGGCTGGCAGAGCTGTACTTACCTTTCCTGCAGCTCCTGTCAGCTCCCTCCTCCTCTGCGGCTCTCGCGAGACTTACACTGGGAGCTGACCGAGGTGCTGAACGGACGGCGCGGAGGAGGAGAGAGCTGACAGGAGCTGCAGGAAAGGTAAGTACAGCTCTGCCAGCCCTCCTCTCCCCCCAGTCTGTATTATGGCAATGCAAATTGCCATAATACAGACTATGACTCGAGTATAAGCCGAGTTGGGTTTTTTCAGCACAAAAAATGTGCTGAAAAACTCGGCTTATACTCGAGTATATACGGTAAATTGAAATATTTCTGGAAAATTCCCTCTGTAGCACCTGATGAAATGGTTTGTGGCTCTAACTTCTGGGTTATTTGGTTTTTCATTAAGGTAAATCTCAGAGCATTTCATAGGTTACCTTACACCAATTTATCCCTTTCCTTGCATTGCATTGAATGGGTTAACTAACTGATAGTGATGTCCCGAACTGTTCGCTGGCGAATAGTTCCTGGCGAACATCGCTTGTTCGCGTTCGCCACAGATGGCGAACACATGCACTCTTCGGTCCGCCCCCTATTCGTCATCATTGAGTAAACTTTGACCCTGTACCTCACAGTCAGCAGACACATTCCAGCCAATCAGCAGCAGACCCTCCCTCCCAGACCCTCCCACCTCCTGGACAGCATCCATTTTACATTCATTGTGAAGCTGATTCTTAGTGAGAGTAGGGACAATTGATAGCTAAGCTAGTGTATTCAGTGTCCACTACAGTCCTGAAGGACTCATCTGATCTCAGCTGTAAGGACAGCACCCCAAAAAGCCCTTTTTAGGGCTAGAACATCAGTCTGCTTTTCTTTTTTTTTTTTCTGTGTAATGTGCAGTTGCCTGCCTGCCAGTCTGTGTGTCAGGCTCACAGCATATACTGTGCCCACTTTCCCAGTGCCACCACTCATTTACTGGTGTCACAATAGCTTCCATTTAAAAAAACAAAAACTTTTTTGACTGTAATATAATAGCAGTCAGTTTCCTTCACGAGTGTGCGTTTCAGGGCCTGCCCAGTGCCACCACTCGCTCACTGGTGTCACAATAGCTTGCATTTAACAAAAAAAAAACGTTTTGGACTGTAATATAATAGCAGTCAGTTTCATTCACGAGTGTGCGTTTCAGGGCCTGCCAGGGCACAGTGTCACACCAGTGCAACTCATATCTGGTGTAACAGTAGTGTACATTTAAAAAAAAAAAAAATTTTGGACTGTAATAGATTGAATAGCAGTTAGTTGTCTGCCAGCGTGTGTGTCAGGCTCACATTGTATACTGTGCCCACTTGCCCAGTGCCACCACTCATATCTGGTGTCACAATAGCTTGCATTTAAAAAAAAACTAAACTTTTTTGACTGTAATATAATAGCAGTCAGTTTCCTTCACTAGCGTGTGTTTCAGGGCCTGCTCAGTGCCACCACTCACTCATATCTGGTGTCACAATAGCTTGCATTTAAAAAAACCTAAACTTTTTGGACTGTAATATAATAGCAGTCAGTTTCCTTCACGAGAGTGCGTTTCAGGGCCTGCCAGGGCACAGTGTCACACCAGTGCCACTCATATCTGTTGTCACAGTAGCTTGCACGCATAGTACCACTAATCGGAAAAAAAATGACAGGCAGAGGCAGGCCACCCCGCAGGGGCCGTCGTGGTCGTAGTTCTGTGATTCCCTTTGGCCTTAGAATAATGTCCAGTGTTCAGAGGCCACGTACCCTGAACTTGAAAAGTTCTGAGGACATAGTTGACTGGCTAACACAGGACACCCAATCTTCTACAGCTTCCGCTCGGAACCTCGACGCACCATCCTCCTGCAGCTTAGCTTCGGGCACCTCTCAAGTTACCACTCGCCTGCCGCCACCACCAACACTAGCACCACAGCCGCTTCACTTGGTATGTCAGAGGAGTTATTTACACATCAGTTGGAAGAAATGAGTGATGCGCAACCATTATTGCCAGAGAATGTAGATAACAGGCATATGTCTCAGTCAGACAGCATTACACATGTACGGTGTGATGATGATGATGTTGTACCCACTGCTGCTTTCTTTGCTGAGTTGTCAGATACAAGTGAAGCGGTTGATGATGACGATGCATCCGTGGATGTCATGTGGGTACCCGCTAGAAGAGAAGAAGAACAGGGGGAAAGTTCAGATGGGGAGACAGAGAGGAGGAGGAGGAGACGAGTTGGAAGCAGGGGGAGGTCGTCGCAAGGAGCTAGTGGCACAGTCAGACAGCATGCATCGGCATCCGGGTTCAGCCAGACAGCACGCCAATCAACGCATGCTGTTGCCACCACCAGAATGCCGTCATTGCAGAGCTCAGCATTTTTTTTGTGTGTCTGCCTCTTACAACAGTGATGCCATTTGCAACCTGTGCCAAAAGAAACTGAGTCGTGGGAAGTCCAACACCCACCTAGGTACAACTGCTTTGCGAAGGCACATGATCGCACATCACAAACACCTATGGGATCAAAACATGAGTACAAGCAGCACACAAACTCAAAGCCACCATCCTCCTCCTGGTCCAGCATCTTCAGCCACGTCAACCACTGCTGTCCTCCTTGCCCCCTCTCAACCATCCGCCCCTCCATCTCTCGCCTTGAGCAGTTCCTGCTCATCTGCCCACAGTCAGGTGTCTGTCAAGGACATGTTTGAGCGTAAGAAGCCAATGTCACAAAGTCGCCCCCTTGCCCAGTGTCTGACAGCTGGCTTGACTGAACTCTTAGCCCGCCAGCTTTTACCATACAAGCTGGTGGAGTCTGAGGCGTTCAACAAATTTGTAGCTATTGGGACACCGCAGTGGAAGGTACCCGGCCGAAATTTCTTTGCACAAAAGGCAATCCCCAACCTGTACTCGATTGTGCAAAAGGAAGTAATGGCATGTTTGGCACACAGTGTTGGGGCAAGGGTCCATCTGACCACTGATACCTGGTCTGCAAATCATGGTCAGGGCAGGTATATCACCTACACTGCGCATTGGGTAAACCTGCTGACGGCTGCCAAGCATGAAATGCGTGGCTCTGCAGAGGAGTTGGTGACACTGCCACGACTTGCAGGCAGACCTGCTGCCACCTCCTCTACTCCTCCTACTCCATCCTCTTCCATAACCTCCTCGGCGGAGTCCTCTTCTGCTGCTGCGTCTTGCTCCACATCAACGGCACCCCCCAGCTCCTCAGGTACTGGGAATTTTTTTGCCACGTTACTGGACGCTCATGCGCAATGCCTGTAGGCTCATGCGTCCTTTTGAGGAGGTGACAAACCTAGTCAGTCGCACCGAAGGCACCATCAGCGACATCATACAATTTGTTTTCTTCCTGGAGCGTGCCCTGCGAAGAGTGCTGGATCAGGCCGTAGATGAGCGTGAAGAGGAAGAGTTGTGGTCACCATCACCACCAGAAACAGCCTTATCAGCATCGCTTGCTGGACCTGCGGCAACGCTGGAAGAGGATTGTGAGGAAGAGGAGTCAGAGGAGGAATGTGGCTTTGAGGAGGAGGAGGAAGACCAACCACAACAGGCATCCCAGTGTGCTCGTTGTCACCTATCTGGTACCCGTGGTGTTGTACGTGGCTGGGGGGGAGAACATACCTTCAGAGAGATCACTGAGGACGAGGAACAGGACATAAGTAGCTCGGCATCCAACCTTGTGCAAATGGGGTCTTTCATGCTGCCGTGCCTGTTGAGGGACCCTCGTATAAAAAGGCTGAAGGAGAACGACCTGTACTGGGTGTCCACGCTACTAGATCCCCGGTATAAGCAGAAAGTGCCTGAAATGTTACCGAATTACGGCAAGTTGGAAAGGATGCAGCAGTTCCAAAATCAATTAAAAAGTATGCTTTACACAGCGTATAAGGGTGATGTCACAGCACAACGGGAATCTAACAGGGGAAGAAGTTAAAGTAATCCTCCTCCTCCCAAGACCACGCCGGAAAGGACAGGACTCTTTACAGACGTGTTGTTGATGGAGGACATGCAGAGATTTCCGCATCGCCACAGCCCTTCGGGGTCCACCCTCAGAGAACGACTCGACCGATAGGTAGCAGACTACCTCGCCTTAACAGCAGATATCGACACTCTGAGGAGCAATGAACCCCTTGACTACTGGGTGTGCAGGCTTGACCTGTGGCCTGAGCTATCCCAATTTGCGATAGAACTTCTGGCCTGCCCCGCTTCAAGTGTCCTGTCAGAAAGGACCTTCAGTGCAGCAGGAGGTATTGTCACTGAGAAGAGAAGTCGCCTAGGTCAAAAAAGTTTAGATGACATCATCTTTATTAAGATGAATGAGGGATGAATCCCAAAGGGACTGACAGTGGGTGATACATTTGACTAAAAAAGGCCTGATGAGGGGGACTGCTTAACACACCACTCCTATCTGGTGGCACATTAGATTGCACGCACAGTGCCCCAAATTTGAAGTAGGAGGACCAACCAAGCATCTTTTTCCATCTCCCACTTCCTAAAATCGATGCCTTATATACACGTCCCCTGATAGGGGACGTAACAGGGATTAAACTGATAAGAATAGTACTACTTAACACACAAATGGACTGTTTGCGGTTGTTTGCGGTGCGTTAAACGGGGAGTTTGGTCTATCACTGTGAAGCGGGCGTAACCCTTACGCTACCTGATCGATACAACATCATGCCTGATGTTTTAAAGCACGTTATTCCAAACAATTTAGGAATGTTAGGTGATTTATGCCCTTTGTGGATTAAAACCAGACTCTGCATGAACTATGTAATTTTCCATGGGAGTTTTGCCATGGATCCCCCTGCGGCATGCCACAGTCCAGGTGTTAGTCCCCTTGAAACATTTTTTCCATCACTATTGTGGCCAGAAAGAGTCCCTGTGGGTTTTAAAATTCGCCTGCCCATTGAAGTCTAGGGCGGTTCGCCCGGTTCGCCCAGTTCGCCCGTTCGCGAACATTTGCGGAAGTTCGCCTTCGCCGTTCGTGAACCGAAAATGTTATGTTCGCAACATCACTACTAACTGAACCAACTTACACTTATCTTGCACATTCCTATAATACTGCTTGAAATGTAGAGAGGGAGATGTGACAAAAAACAAAAAATTACATTAAAGGTATTTTCTAGTTTTCACCCGTTTTCCTGGCACTGTAGAATCCTGGATTGCCCTCCCTCTCTCTTGCCCCCCATCCCACGTCACTGAAGGGGTTAAAACCCCATCAGTTATTTACCTGAATCCAAGTACATTAAAGGTATTTTCTAGTTTTCACCCGTTTTCCTGGCACTGTAGAATCCTGGATTGCCCAATCAATGAGGATCAGGACAAGGCAGACATTTTAAATATTTTCTTTTCATCATTATATAGCAAAGACAAATCTAACTGTAGATTTTGCAAATCCCTGTTACAAAAATCTACAGCAATCAGTCAATTAGTTAACAGAAGCAAAGCCTAAGGGCCAGATAGCATGCACCCGCAAGTACTTAAGAAATTTAGTGTAAAAAAGAGCCTAAACACTGTTTTTAATCTTTCAGTATCATATAGATCAGTGGACATGATATACTTTGATTTTGCTATGACATTTGTTATAGTTCTACACAACACTATTGTTACTATTAAAGCCAAAACAAAAAATGAAATATATGACAAGCAATGTGTTGATTTAATTCACAGACCAATTGAGAATAGGAAAAAATCATATTTATCTTTATTTATATATTATATAGTTAATAAAAGTATAAAAATAAAGATTTATTTTTTTCTGCTCCTTCTGCTTTTTCCTCTACTAGTTACCGTATATACTCGAGTATAAGCCGACCCAAATATAAGCCGAGGCCCCTAATTTTACCCCAAAAAACTGGGAAAACTTATTGACTCGAGTATAAGACTAGGGTGGGAAATGCAGCAGCTGCTGGTAAATTTCTAAATAAAATTAGATCCTAAAAAAATTATATTAATTGAATATTTATTTACAGTGTGTGTATATAATGAATGCAGTGTGTGTATGAGAATGCAGTGTGTGTGTATGAGAATGCAGTGTGTGTGTATGAGAATGCAGTGTGTGTGTATGAGTGCAGTGTGTGTATGAGTGCAGTGTGTGTATGAGTGCAGTGTGTGTGTATGTGTGTGTGTAATGCAGTGGTGTATCCTGGTTTTGTGCTGCCCTAGGCAGGACAAAACTCAGGCGCCCCCCCTCCACCCCCGCGCCACCCCACCCAACCTTTCCCCCCCGCCCCGCCTTCTAAATACACACACACACATTCACTGACAGATACGCATACACTAGCTAACAGAAACACACACTCGCTAACAGAAACACACACACACTAACAGACACACTCAGTAACAGACAAACACACTCACTAACAGACACACACTCACTCACTAGCAGACACAAACTAGCAGACACACACACTCACTAACATACACACACACTCACAGGCAAACACACACACTAACAGACACACACACTCAGACACACAGTCAGACACACACACACTCCAACAGACACAGACACACACACTAACAGACACACACACTCAGACACACACACACACACACACACTAACAGACACAGACACACACACTAACAGACACAGACACACACACACTAACAGACACACACACACTAACAGACACACACACACTAACAGACACACACACTAACAGACACAGACACACACACACTAACAGACACACACACACACACTAACAGACACACACACACTAACAGACACACACACTAACAGACACAAACACTAACAGACACACACTAACAGACACACACACACTAACAGACACAAACACTAACAGACACACACACTAACTGACACACACACTAACAGACACACACACTAACAGACACACACACACACACACACACACTAACAGACACAAACACTAACAGACACACACACTGACACACACACTAACAGACACACACACACTAACAGACACACACTCACCCACCCAAATTAACACATTTTTTTAAAATGTATTTTTAACACATTTTTTTTTATTTATTTTTAACACATTTTTTTTTTTTTCAATTTGACAATTTTTATTTGCATGAGTAAACAGGGGGTGGATACAGAAAGAAGAAAAAGGGAGGGGAGGGGAGGGGGGGTATATCATCAGCAAGATCAGTAATGTTTCGATGCGACATACCAGTTCCATTACAAATAGTACATACTTATTGAACATATTATAATCACTTGTTTGGCATAGGTACAAAGTGCACAGGTCGATTCTAATTCGATTTAACTGTACTGTACATGCTACATATAAATGTTGTGTTTGCTAATGCCCAGGGCCTCTTACTGGTTATCTAGTGTTGGGTACATAGTGGTGGCTTCTTGTATCGGGAGTCTACGTGTCTGTTTCGTTGTGGATAGTGAAGGTGAGGGGGAGATTATGCAGGTAGGGGTGCTAGGGGTGGACGGGTCATGTTACCCCTTATGGCCTCCTTAGGTGTGCCTTGTGTCTGACAGTTCTTGGGCTATGTATGTGTTCCCCTTCTACTGTGTTTTGTTAGTTTCCCTGTCTTGATGAGGTCCTCTATTGCTCTGCTTCGTCCAGTAGTCTTTCCACATGAGACTGGCCTTGGTTAAGATTTTCTTTTCACCATATTGGCGCCCATGCATAGATTCGTATTTCCAGTTGGTGTTTACTTGGTCTATTAGCTGTTCTATCCTGGGTGGGGTTGTTTTTTTCCATAGTCTGGCTAACACTGTCGCCGCCGAAATGAGTATGTGGTACGTAGTTGCCCATTGTACCTTGTTCATTTGTTCTGGCTGTATGAACAGGATGCAGGTAATTGCGTCAGGTGTTATGTCTATTTGCGAGGCCTGTGCTATGAGTTCTTGGACCTTCTTCCAGAAGGATTGCAATAGCGGACATGACCACCAGATGTGGAGCATTGTTCCAACTTGTGTATTACATCTCCAGCATAAATTTGTGGATGTTTTAGGCCATATTCTATGTATTTTGTCTGGTACTAGATACCAGCGGTAAAGCAATTTCCTTTGTAGTTCTAGGTGGTTCGTGCATGATGTGACGCCTTTGTGTGATGCATATGCTTTTTTCCATTGATCTTCTTCTATAGTGCATTTAAGTTCTCTTTGCCATGCTTGCTTGAAGCTTATTTTGCCTTCAGTTTTGTTGGAGAGTAGTTGACTGTAGCATGCCGAGATCGTCTTCTTGTGGGGTATCCTGTCTAAGCATAGTTTCTCAAAGTGTGACAGCATGGATGGTGTTCCTGTCTTGTTGTCGGTTGGTTTTATGCTTGCCATGCAAGATTTGATTTGCAGGTATGGAAATAATAGCCGACTTGGAAGGTTATATTTAGATTTCAACTCGGGAAACGGTAGCAACTTCCCTGCTTCGAATAGTTGTACTACATGTTTCACTCCCTGTGCCAGCCACGGCTGTTTGTCTAATGTAGGGATGATTTTCGTAAGTGCTTCTATGCTAGTGGATAGCGGGATTGTTTGGTAATTTGTCATGTCGTGTTTGAGTAAATCCCAGGTTTCTAGTAGTAATTGTGTCGTGGGCAGTAATTGGTACGTTTGCGGTCTCCACTTCTGTGGGGTCCATAGAATGGTTCTTATTTCTACGGGTTTCGCCCAATGTGTCTCTATGTGTGACCACTGGGGGGTGTCGGCTTTTGACATTGTTTGTGCGATAGTGTTAAGTAGTGCTGCCTGGTGATATGCTTGGACATCTGGGAAGCCCAGCCCGCCTTCTTTGATGGGTTTCTGTAGTATTTTGGTAGCTACTCTTGTTTTTTTGTTTTGCCAGGCGAATTTTAGGAATATGTTTTGGATTTCTATGAGGAAACTCTTTGGTAATGGTATTTGTAGAGTCCTGAACAAATATTGTAGTTTGGGTAATAGTGACATTTTTATGGCTGCTATACGGCCTATCCATGATAGAAATTTCCCCTCCCAGTCTTGTAGGGTCGTTTTAATAGAGGCAAAAATTTGTCTATAATTGGCTTTGAACAAGTTGGTTGGGTTTTTTGTGATCTTTAGGCCTAGGAATGTCAGGTAGTCTGAGCGCCAATCTAATGGGAAGCTGTCTTGTAATCTTTCTAGTTTTTGCGTGGGGATGTTTATCCCCAAAGCTTGTGTTTTGTTCACATTGAGCTTATAGTATGAGTGTTTCCCATATTGTTCGATCTGTTTCATTAGGTTAGGCATTGATATGTGCGGTTCTGTTAATGTGAGAAAAACATCATCCGCGAAGAGGCTCAACTTGTATTCGTCGTCTCCCAATCTGACACCTTTGATCGAGGTTTCACTGCGAATCTTGCTTGCCAGTGGTTCCAGTGCTAGTACGTATAAGAGCGGCGATAGTGGGCAGCCTTGTCTGGTTCCATTTGTTATTTCGAAGGCCTCCGAGCAGAAACCCGCAGTGACAACCTTAGCTGTGGGATGATTATATAATGCGCTGATTGTTCCTAGGAATTGTTTAGGAAAGTTGAACTTGTGGAGAACCTCTTGAAGGAATGGCCAACTGAGGCGGTCGAAGGCCTTCTCTGCATCTAATGATACCAGGAGACTTTCTTTACCCATTCTACGTATGCTGTGTACGAGGTTCAGTACTTTACGCGTGTTGTCCGATCCTTGCCTTCCTGCCACAAATCCCACCTGGTCATTGTGGATTAGTGATGGGAGTATCTTGCTTAGTCTTTGTGCATGGATTTTGGCGAATAGTTTGGCGTCAGTATTCAGTAGCGATATTGGGCGAAAGTTAGGGCATTGTGTTGGGGACTTGCCCGGCTTAGGGAGTGTGATGATATGTGCTGTTAGTAGTTCTTGGGGTAAAGTGCCTAATTGCGTGGCCTGGTTAAACAATTGAGCTAGGTGCGGTGCCAGAGATTTACGGAAGGTTTGGTAGTATGAATTAGAGAAACCATCCGGTCCTGGAGCTTTGTTTTTTGGTAATAGTTTGATCGTATTCTCTACTTCTTCTTCTGTGATAGGTGCTACTAAATCTGTTCTTTGTGTGTCCGTTAGAGATGGCAGTTGGATGTCCTCTAGGTACCTTCTAATATCCTCCTTCTTTGGTTCTACTATGTCTTCTGTCTGTTTCAGGTTGTATAGGGCCTGGTAGTATGTGGCAAAGGTTTTGCTGATATCTACCGGTGAGACTACTTTCTTGTTGGATTGGTCGATGAGGTATTCGATTTTGTTCTTTGCTTCTCTTTGTTTGAGTCGGGACGCCAAGAGTTTGCCTGCTTTGTTTCCTTGAGTGTATTGGTGCATGTTGAGTCTTCTTAGGTTGTAGTGCACTCGTTGAAGAGTATGTTCTTTAAGTTTGTCTTGTAGGTCTCTTATGGTTGCTTGTATTTTAGCGGTTGGTTCGGTTTTATGTAGCACGAGTGCTTCTTGTAATTGTCTGTGCCAGCTTACCCATTGCGCCTGTGTGCTATGTTTCATCTGCGCAGCTCTTCGCAGTAATAGTCCTCTAATCACCGCCTTGTGTGCTTGCCAAACTGTGCTCATTGGCATATGTGGAGATTGGTTGGTGGTGAAGTAGTGTGTAATTTCTTTTTCTAGTGAGTTTGTAAATGTTTCATCAGTTAGTAGCGACTCGTTAAGTCTCCATGGGCTTTTATGTTTGTATTCGTATTGATCTTTGATGGTCATTGTCACTGCTGCATGGTCCGACCAACTGATCACCTGTATATTGCTATCTGCCAGTTGGTCTAAGTGCTGCCTATGGATGTGGAACCTGTCTATTCTTGTGTATGTCTTATGTGGTGCAGAGTAGAACGTGTAATCTGTTTGGTTCGGGTGTAGCACCCGCCATACGTCATATAGTTGATAATCATCTAGCAGCTTTTTGTAAGTTATACAATTGGATTGGGTTTTTGCTTTTTGTTTAGAGTTCGGACGTGCGGTGGTGTCCCAGGAGGGATCTATGATGTGATTGAAGTCTCCACAAAGGATTAGCATGCCTCTCTGGATTTTCGTTATTTTCGCCAGCAGTTTGTGGAGGAAATTTCGTTGGTCAGTGTTTGGAGCATATATCGATAACATTGTGTACTCTACGTTGTTAATCGTACAAAGCAGCAGAATATACCTTCCTGCGGGATCTATGTGTGATTCATGGTGTGTGAATGCTACTGTGTTTTTGATGAGGATTGACACTCCTTTGGTTTTTTGTCCCGTGACTGAGTGGTATTGGTGAGGGTATAGGTCTGGTCTAAAAGCGGGCGCTGTTTTGAAATGAGTTTCTTGCAGGCATGCGATGTCAGCCTGTTCTTGTTTTAGGTCACGGTTTAAGCAGTACCTTTTGTACGGGGTATTCAGACCTTTCACATTGTGAGAGTATATTTTCATTATTTAATGTTATGTTCCCGCCTATATCTTAGTTGTTTGTCTGTGGTAGGAAGCGCGCGGTGGCGTATGTGGTAGTTGTAGTGGTTTTATCCTGTATGTCGCTCGGCTCAGTGTCGTGGCCTATGGTACTTATGTAGCGTGTGTCTAGTTTAAATCTAGACCTTACTGTATCTGTTAGTTCCGAACTCACTGAATCAGGATGGGGTTTACCGTATAACTGGGATGGGGATAGGTGATGGGGAATGGGAGGAAGAAACAAATTAGTAGTCTTGACTATTAGTGCCCAAAGGCGGGCTTGAGTGCTAAAGGTTAGCACTAAGTGAGAGCGTGGTGTGGGGTTAATTAACGGTGTGGTAACAATAATGCTCGACCCTCATTCTTAGTTGGCAGGGTTGATATTTAGGTTGAATGCATAGGGATGTAGCTCATCGGAGTATTGGTCTAAGCCCTTAGTTCTATGGGGGTATTGCATTGACCCATACTTATGTCTACTGTCACCCTTTCCTCTCTCTGGCTGGTTTCGTGTCACGCTCCCAAGTAATATGTTATGGATCTGCTCGGAGAGTGTTGAAGGAAGGGGATTGAGTGGCAGACGCTACCCTTTGTGCTGTTTATGGGTTGCTGTGTGTACATTCTCATTAGGTTTTCTTTCGTGTGTAGAATAAACTCACTATGACATTTGTCTCACTGTTTCTGAGTACATAACATTTAAATGCATAACTTTTGGTATCTAGATTGCTATTTAGCTTTAAACACAACAGTTTACTTTACTTTGACCCTGGACCTCGTCCTTTAGGTCTCAGTAACACATTGTAAATTTACGGCTAGTTAAACATAAGTTAACGTATATAACAACATTATTATCTTAGATTGGCTATTAAATTATATGCAAACCATTAGATGTTATTTCTGGTTGCGGGGAGATCAATCATTTGCGGGATTTCTTCCAGTCCGCTTGTGTTTCCCGTGGGGGCCGTGGGTCTTCTGTGCTCGGTCGCACACTGATTCCCCACGTTTTCAGGATTCGCTTGCCTTCCTCTGGTGACAATATGGTGGTTAGAGTCCCGTTTCTGTGGATGGTTAGACGGACTGGGTGGCCCCATCGGTAAGGGAGTCTCTGGGATCTCAAGGCCTCTGTAATTCCTCGGAATTCTCTGCGTTTCTGGAGAGTAAGGGCAGATAAGTCTGAAAAAAGCTGGATGTTTCTGTATTTTTCTGGTAGGTCGTCCTTCGTCCTTGATGCTTGCATGATGATGTCTTTTACGTGGTTGTAATGGAGTTTGGCCAGCACATCCCGTGAGGCCTCCGCTGGTAAAAACTTCGGTTTGGCCACTCTGTGCACTCTGTCGATGAGCAGCATATCGACGGGTATGTCTGGAGCAAGCGACGTAAACAATCCTGTCAAGAATTCTTGTACGTCCGGTTGTTTCACCTCTTCAGAAATGTTTCTAAATCTTATGTTTTGGCGTCTTGACCTGTCTTCCAGATCCATTATTTTCAGTTGTAGCTGTTCTTGTTGGTGCTCGAGGGTTTGTACATGTTCCGCCATGTCATTATGTGCTTCCGCATATTCTCCCATTCTATTTTCCATCCTCGCTGTGCGGTCACTCAGATCTTGTATGTCCTTTTTCATGTCGGCCAAGGTGTTATTTATGTTGGTCAGGATTTTGTCCGACATAGAATCTAGGCATTTCTGTAGTACTCCTTGTGTGATCGGCAAATTATCTGTAGGATCTTGCTGCAGAGGCAGCGTGTCGTCTCCGTCGCCGCCATCTTGCTCGTTTCCTCGCATTGCGGCCGGTTTGTGAGTTTGCGGCCTCGTTCCAAAGAACGTGTTTTTGTCCCCTTTGTCCGGGTTTTTGGGCTTGCATTTTGTTTGCGACATTCTTAGGGTCTCCGGTGGCTTCTTACCCTGTATTTCGCTGTTAAAAGACGCTTATTTCGGGTCAGTGAGAGCGGAGCTCCGGCTACATGCGACTGTCCTCGTTGCGGGTTAGACCACGCCCCCTTTAACACATTTTTTTAAATTTATTTTTAACACATTTTTTTTAAATTTATTTTAACACATTTTTTTTAATTTAACACCCCCCCCCCCCCCCAGCCTCCTTACCTTTGGGAATGCTGGGGAGAGGGGGTGTCTCTTCCTCCCTGGTGGTCCAGTGGCTGCTGGGCGATCGGGCGGCACTGCCTGGCGGGCGGCCGGCGAGGGAGCACTTCCCCTGAGCTGTCTGCTCAGCTCCCTCGCGCGCCTCAGAGTGAGGCTGGGAGCCGGAATATGACGTCATATTCCGCTCCGCCTCCCAGCCTCACTCTGCGGCTGGCGAGGGAGCTGAGCAGACAGCTCAGGGGAAGTGCTCCCTCGCCGGCCGCCTGCCCGGCCGCCAGGCAGTGCCGCCCGATCGCCCAGCAGCCCGCCGGCATGTCTGTTAGCCGCAAGGCTAACAAGACATTTGCCCTGGGCGTTTGGGGCGGCTTTTTTTGCCGCCCCCTGGAAAATGCCGCCCAAGGCAAATGCCTTGTTTGCCTCGCGGCTAATACGCCTCTGGTGTAATGCAGAGTGTGATGCAGAGCCTTGGTGGGAGGTTTTAATTATTATTTTAATATTTTTTTTTTGTTTCATTACATTTTTTTTATTATTATTATTTTTTTATTTTATTATTATTTTTTATTTTATAATTTTTTTTTTTTTTTTTTTTTTTATTATTATTAATATATATATACATTTTTTCGTCCCCCCTCCCTGCTTGCTAGCTGGCCAGGAAGGGGGGCTCTTCTTCCCTGGTGGTCCAGTGGATGGGCACTGTGTAGGAGGAGGCTGTGGGGGCTGCAGAGAGATGTTACTTACCTTTCCTGCAGCTCCTGTCAGCTCTCTCCTCCTCCGCCGGTCCGTTCAGCACCTCGGTCAGCTCCCAGTGTAAATCTTTACACTGAGAGCTGACAGAAGAGCTGAACGGACCGGCGGAGGAGGAGAGAGCTGACAGGAGCTGCAGGAAAGGTAAGTAACATCTCTCTGCAGCCCGCACAGCCCCAGTCTGTATTATGGCAATGCAAATTGACATAATACAGACTATTGACTCGAGTATAAGCCGAGTTGGCTTATACTCGAGTATATACTGTACTTTTTCTCACTTTATCTGTGAACCAAACAGTGGCAAAAAATTTCCATCATATTCTATTATAAAAATTTTGCAGAACACTAATTGGCTCATTTTCGCAACGTTTTGGTATGTCTGATTTGGTTCCTGAAGCAGGTTTCTGGTACTGAATTAATGCGAACATGTTTTTCTGATTTTAGGAAAAATGGTTTGGCATAGCCAAATTTTCTCACTGTGTACAAGTCTATTCACTTCCACACTTGTTAAACTATACCTGTGGTGCCAGGCTGTAGTATCTGATAGGTCCTGCTTTTTCATCAAAATATTGAAATAAAGTTTGATTCAAATGGAGGGAAGAGTTTTCCCTAACAACTCTTTTGCAATGAGCTATTGTGATTATGGTGCTTAGAGCGCCAATTTAAAATTGGAATTGACTATGTTGACAATGGATTAAATATATCCATATATATATATATATATATATTCAAAGTTGTATTATTAGGTAATGAGACCACAAATGTTCGGTAAATAGTAAAACGGTTACTAATCATGGAGCATTTATCTTAATATCTCCCAGCAAGATAGAAATTCTAGCAGCAGCTAACAGCATGTACTCTTTTACAAACAACATAGAAAATAATATTTGGAATTCTTGGCTTCTCAGGGCCATTGCTTATACTTTACTCTCCTGTTTCCGAGCTTACAATGAAAACAAAATACAGAGGTATTTATGTATGCAGCATTATCACCATTCCCCAATTATTGTGAAGGTGGAGGAGATTATATATTAAGTCCTTTCTGCTTAACATGGGATATAGTAGATCCTTACTAATTTTTTATTTATTAAATTCTCTGAAAGAAATCCATGACTGATTTTAGAAGCAAAAAGAGTCATATGTCATATGAAAAACTTTTCTAGTGACACAACTTTTTTTGGTGAGCCCAAATCGATTTTTCTATCATTTACATGTATTTATCCAATCAAATTTTCACAAGTTTTCAAATAACATATATTGCCAGGGAACCCCAAGATTGGCAAATTCGCCATTGGCGTCCTGTGCTCTTCACAGATGAAAGCAGGTTCACACTGAGCACATGTGACAGACAGGACAGAGTCTGGAGACGCAGTGGAGAACGTTCTGCTGCCTGCAACATCCTCCAGTATGACCGGTTTGGCAGTGGGTCAGTAATGGTGTGAGTGGCATTTCTTTGGGGGGCCGCACAGCCCTCCATGTGCTCGCCAGAGGTAGCCTGACTGCCATTAGGTACCGAGATGAGATCCTCAGACCCTTTGTGAGACCATATGCTGGTGCGGTTGGCCCTGGGTTCCTCCTAATGCAAGACAATGCTAGACCTCATGTGGCTGGAGTGTGTCAGCAGTTCCTGGAAGACGAAGGCATTGATGCTATGGACTGGCCTGCCCGTTCCCCAGACCTGAATCCAATTGAGCACATCTGGGGCATCATGTCTCGCTCCATCCACCAACGTCACATTGCACCACAGACTGTCCAGGAGTTGGCAGATGCTTTAGTCCAGGTTTGGGAGGGGATCCCTCAGGAGACCATCCGCCACCTCATCAGGAGCATGAACAGGTGTTGTAGGGAGGTTATACAGGACTTGGAGGCCACACACACTACTGAGCCTCATTTTGACTTGTTTTAAGGACATTACATCAATGTTGAATCAGCCTGTAGTGTGTTTTTCCACTTTAATATTGAGTGTGACTCCAAATCCAGACCTCCATGGGTTGAAACATTTGATTTCCCTTTTTAAATTTTTGTGTGATTTACTTGTCTGCACATTCAACTATGTAAAGAACAAAGTATTTCAGAAGAATATTTAATTCATTCAGATCTAGGATGTGTTATTTCTGTGTTCCCTTTATTTTTTTGAGCAGTGTAAATTGTTACTTGGTTTATATAAAGCTGTGGTCATTTCCCTTATCCACTATGAACGTCTCCAGTCTTTCTATTGGGGACATCGATGGGCATGGAAATATATGATCAGCGTTAAGGCAAGCTAAAGGGCTTTGGGGTCTGGAGTGCCCCCTTAATACTAATTCAGGCCTGTGGTCTTGGTGACAAGCCTGGTTAAAACAATCTACACCTTATTGCTTGAGATTACAAAGCTGCTGTTTATATAATTGTGCTCAAAAGTTTTGCCAGTTCTCCAAGGATATGCAAACGTTTAAGCACAACTAGACCTCAGATCACTGAAAACTAAATTTAATATAAGTAAGTACATGAATAAATCATTACAATCTCCAAACAGCTGTATCCCTTCACAATATCATTTTTAAAATACGAGCCCTTAAAAAAAAGTATTTTACATTTGTATGCATAGATGCAGCCATCTATATTTATTCTTTTGTATATTGGTGTGTTTTTGTCTGCTTGATATTTTTTTTTATTCTTGTATGTATTTTTTATTATTGTACATAAATGCAAACCTTTAACCTCCTATTTAGATAATAAACCATGTCCAACTGAATGGAAGATCCAGGGGATAAAAAGTTGTAGGAGCTGGGCTAGCAACATGGCAAATTATATATATCCCAGTGGCAGCTAGTAACATTTTAAAATGGTGGGGTGCTAGTCTCCCTCCCACAGAATTTTACTCCACTCTTAACTATGTAGCCACCATCTTCTGACCTGTAAGATTTGTCTACTTAACCTCATGTACTCAACCCCTAATTGTAATCCCCATTCCATACAGAGTTACCCACACAATACTTAAAGTTAGTTATAATATAGAGATATCTATAAATAATCAAAGCTAGATATCATGCAGAGCTGCAGAGATACCCACACAGTACTCATAACCAGGTATAATTTGGAGATATCCATACAACACTCAAAGATGCACATACCATAAACAGACCTAAGCTCAATACAACCATAACCATTAAATACACAGAGCTGGGCACAACACAAAAATAAACGCAAAATACTCACAGGTGGGCAAAAATACAGAGATATCCATACAACAGACAGAGGTGACTATAATACAGAGATACCATACACAGATATGCGTACAATAAAGAGATAACCACATATACCCATAACTACCCTACAGTAATGGATACACAGAGCTGCAATACAGAGATACCCACACAGTATAATGTCTCTGTATAATATCCCAGTTCTGTTTGTTCTAACTCTAGCTCTCTAGCACTCTTTGGACCTCTAGCCCTCCCTTTTCTGCTCTCATCTTTAGTAGTGCTGGTGTTATCAATGGATTAAGTCGGATAACTTGAGCTTTCTAGTAAAGCTTTCTAGTACATGCTGTTGATTTGAAACATGTAAGCTACTCCTGGTTTACTAGTGACACTGCAGATTGGTCATTTTGACTGGTACAGGGGCAATAAGGAATCGATTAGTATCATGATGCCTGAGCACTTATTATTTAAATAACTTTCCAGCTCACTGAGTACATTTGAGCACACTAAAGAACATGGTGGGTACGGGGTAGTCGAAGCCACACTCTGCAATGAGGAGTAGGAGTTATTAAAACTATTAGTGATATGCAGAAAGAAAAGTCCTGCGCTCAACTCCCATCACTACTGGGCGGCTGCAATGACTACAGTACACATCAGCCCCAATACATAGTAAAAACCAAAGAAAAACATGTTACTTGCGCTCTATCCTTTATCCCTATGTATTTTTAAAACAAATGGAGGTCTTTTAGTTACCTCCAATGGCCATGAGAGGATTGAGCCCACCTGCCACATCAAGGCAGACCCTCCTAGGTGGGTCCTAACTCTAACCATTCACCTTGCTTCCTTGAGCCTCTGGCAAAAATCTCTAATGAGACAGCAAGGGGTATTTTTTTATATACACCCCTATACATTATTAACCCTTAATAGGGAACACATGGGATGGGCGGCTGCATTGTAACAAGGCTGAGTAATACAAAAATTGGATACAAATGCAGAAAGAAAAGTCCTGCGCTCAACTCCCATCACTACTGGGCGGCTGCAATGACTACAGTACACATCAGCCCCAATACATAGTAAAAACCAAAGAAAAACATGTTACTTGCGCTCTATCCTTTATCCCTATGTATTTTTAAAACAAATGGAGGTCTTTTAGTTACCTCCAATGGCCATGAGAGGATTGAGCCCACCTGCCACATCAAGGCAGACCCCCCTAGGTGGGTCCTAACTCTAACCATTCACCTTGCTTCCTTGAGCCTCTGGCAAAAATCTCTAATGAGACAGCAAGGGGTATTTTTTTATATACTTTTCTTTCTGCCAGAGGCTCAAGGAAGCAAGGTGAATGGTTAGAGTTAGGACCCACCTAGGGGGGTCTGCCTTGATGTGGCAGGTGGGCTCAATCCTCTCATGGCCATTGGAGGTAACTAAAAGACCTCCATTTGTTTTAAAAATACATAGGGATAAAGGATAGAGCGCAAGTAACATGTTTTTCTTTGGTTTTTACTATGTATTGGGGCTGATGTGTACTGTAGTCATTGCAGCCGCCCAGTAGTGATGGGAGTTGAGCGCAGGACTTTTCTTTCTGCATTTGTATCCAATTTTTGTATTACTCAGCCTTGTTACAATGCAGCCGCCCATCCCATGTGTTCCCTATTAAGGGTTAATAATGTATAGGGGTGTATATAAAAAAATACCCCTTGCTGTCTCATTAGAGATTTTTGCCAGAGGCTCAAGGAAGCAAGGTGAATGGTTAGAGTTAGGACCCACCTAGGGGGGTCTGCCTTGATGTGGCAGGTGGGCTCAATCCTCTCATGGCCATTGGAGGTAACTAAAAGACCTCCATTTGTTTTAAAAATACATAGGGATAAAGGATAGAGCGCAAGTAACATGTTTTTCTTTGGTTTTTATTAGTGATATGCAGCAAAGTGCAGTCGGTCACAGGTCTGCCATTTTCCTTCCTTTCCTTTGTCCGTGTCGCTCCTGTGCTTTGCATATATTATAGAACTCTCTCTTGGAAAAAAATATTAGTGGTCCTAAATTACTGCCACTAAACTTGATTCCACATAACAACTGGCAGGGGGACACCCCAAGGGCCCCTATGGATGAGACTTCACTTGCGCCGTTGCAGTCCATAATGAATGCGGCGGCGCGGCTCATCTTCCCAACCGCCCGCACCTCCCATGCCTCACCCTTCTGTCAGTCCCTACATTGGCTTCCTATAAAATATAGAGCTCAATTTATAATTCTGGTTCTTGCTTTCAAATCTCTACATAATGCTGCTCCCATCTGTCTATCCTCCCTTATACACAAGTATGTCTCGTCTAGGCCCTTACGATCTGCTGAAGACTTACGTCTATCTTCTGTCCGTACTCCCACCTCTGATGCTCGCCTTCAAGATTTCTCGAGGGCTGCCCCGTTCCTGTGGAACTCGCTTCCCTCCTCCGTTAGATGCTCACCCAGTCTCCACTCCTTCAAAAAATCGTTAAAAACCCACTTCTTCATAAAAGCGTATCAATTAAACTGTTAATAGCTCCCAACTGATTCCTCTCCTGCTACTGTCACTAGTTTAATACTATCCTTACCTTTTTGTGTCATTTTACCCCACTCCCTCTAGCATGTAAGCTCATTGAGCAGGGCCCTTAACCCCTCTGTTCCTGTGTGTCCAACTTGTCTGGTTACAACTACATGTCTGTTCGTCCACCCATTGTAAAGCGCTGCAGAATTTGACGGCACTCTATAAATATCATAATAATAATATATTATTAAAATGCCTGCCATTACATTAAAAAAGAAATGTTTCCTGTGTATTTGGAACCAGTAGTCAACTCAGATTACCCATACCTGCAAACAACTCATACAATAATATGTGTATTGTGATGTGAGCCTCATATAATTATCCATGTGCTATGGATGGAACTAAAAAAGAAAAAATAGTCTATCGGTTTATTTTATATTTTACATTTCTTTAAAGAAAAAACATTCCTTATATTCAACAGGCCTTTTTTCATCTATAAATTGACTATATTCAAAGTTCTTCTGTGCACCACCCTCAGGCCCAGTGTCTAGCGACATTCGCTATATGTCATATTTGTATATGTTTCCCCAAGGTGAAATATGATCTAGCTTTACAAATAAAGTATACTATCAATAACAGGGTACATGAGACATTTTTAAAGCTCTGCATTGTGGAATTAAATTCCTGTTTCCAAATCTATATTTCTGATGTTTAGAACTCCTGTCCTGGTTTATGTAGCGGAATCCCTGGATGCAGATTAGAGAATTGATAGATTCAGTATTGAATGAAGGGACCAGAATGGCCATTAGAATGCTGGAGAGGGACTGGTTTTATCAGAACTGAAGAATTAAATACTATGAAAAGAAATCTCAGAGAGAGGATGAAGGATTTTTTTATACTTTTTTTTGTTACAATCCACACAATGAATCGTTTAAAAGAATTTATGTTTTCTGGTTTATGATACAATAAATTAAAATCAAAAACGTTTAAAATTTGAAAATGTGTCTTACGATGAATTATAGCTGTTATCGAGCAAAAGCAGGCAGACCACCAAATTACATACTTTGCAACAGTCCTGGATCTGGTAGGACAGTCCTGATTTAGGTCACCTTTTCCTCTGATCTCTCTTCCCACTTGAAAAATGTCTTGCACCTTACTCCATGTGTCACTGACATGGTCATCTCCTGACCTGTCATCTCTTCTATCCTAATTTCCCGCAATATTTTGAATATGTGTGTGTGCGTGTTTTAGGATCAATAAACATTAAATTAATTTGTGAAAAATAAATATCAAACTGTGCCTATGTGACATGATCTTAAACATTAGTAACGTTGTATGCTCCTGAAAGCATGTGAATATATACAGCATAACAAAATAGTTGCATGTGTCTATTATAATTTTGGTTTTGGTTTATATGAATAGTATCTCCCTAAGTCTAACATAGTCACCATAGACACTATAGTCACCAGAACAACTTCAGCTTAATGCAGTTGTTCTGGTGAGTATAGTCAGTTCATGCAAGCTTTTTAATGTAAATACTATCTTTTCAGAGAAAAGGCACTGTTTATGTTACAGTCTAGGGACACCTACAGTAGCCACTCCTCAGATGGCCTTCCTGCACAGTGCGTAGCACTGACGTTCAATGTCTCCACCCTCTGCATAGAGACACTGACATTTCCAGATTGGCCAGGGTGACGTTTGGCTCCGCTTCCTGCCCAGCCTCTTTGGCTGATAGCATCAGGATTGACTATCTCAGCCGATCCAATGTTTTCCTATGAGATCATCACTTCTGATTATGTCAGCCAATGAGGCAGATTGGTGGGCAGAGCCAGCACCGACAAACTGGAATAAAGGTGAGATTCTAATATATTAAAGGTGGGAAAGGGGGCTAGATATTGATTTTAACACGTTTGTGCTCCTAAACCTATAGTGTTCCTTTTTAATGTAAAGATAGGTGGCTCTCACCATCAAAGCAGCAGCACTCAGCCAACCCCATGTAAGATGTCAAACCTTTCCAAAATGTGGAGGGAAGGCATCATAAACACTGCAGCACACTTTAGTGGTTATGGTGCTTAGAGTTTAACAAGAAAACTGCAAAGTGAATAGTTTGCTGTCCATGGTCCTGATTTAGAAAGAAAAACTGTCACTACATTCAGCATTTTTACAAATGTGTGCATCTCACAGTTGGGGGGGAGACAAAACTGAAACATACCCAATAGATTTAGATGGCTCTGTAAAAAAATACAAGTGATATATATTGTGATATCAAATTTATCAAAGCAAAAACAGGATATTCTGGAGCAATCAGCATGGAAACTAAGATCTTCTTTCTCACCACTTAGTGCTTTGCCCCAGAAAATCACCATTTTACCTTGATTAATGCAGTCTTTTGTAAGAAAGAAACTCATTGCAAAGTAACTATTCAATGATACAGAGAAAAGGGCTTGTGAAAGAACAGGAAACCTGATGTAGCAGAGGAAAATGCAGAGTGCTCTGCAGGGGTATAACAAGAATAATATAGTAAGGGTATGCCTGCTACATAAATATTTTATATTAAATATGATTCAGAAATGATAAAACAGTTGGAGTCCTCCAAATTGAATAGAATAGTAAAACTAACATGTGATGCGTATATTTTTAATATATGCCATTAAATAAAGTAAAAAATATATATATTTGTCATAGTATATTACTAAAGGTAATTATTTTTGTTAAAAGGCAAAATCCACATTTTCACGTAGTTGTAAAACTGGTGGTTTGGCAAATGTTCTTATTTTCACTAATGCGTGGTTTAAACGTTCTTACTTTTTTTTTTTTTTTACTATTTTTGAGCAATGTTCTACAATTAAATGGTTACTCCGATCACCATGACCACTTTACATTTTTAACTGGTTATGGTGGTAGGAGTCTGGGTGTGCACTGTTTTTGCTTAAAAAGCTGCACATCCAAAGTTATTTGCAATAGTTACACCCTCAGCACACGATAGCCATTGTTATTTTTTTATTAAAAAAATAAACGCTATATATCACTTCCCTTCTTACCTTTGGGGAGGGATGGTGGACATTACAAGCTCTGGTGGTTCAGTGGTCCAGTGTTGATAAGTGAACTCTAAGACAAGTGATGCCATGGTAACCAAGCAATGGTCCAAGCTTGGGAGAGCAACATTCCCAGTGGTGCTGCATGTTAGTGGCCCTAGGTCCTCCTCTCCGGATTTAAGTGCCAGTGAGTGAGATCATTGGTCTCCCCACTGGCCTGTGAAGGCACACAGCAAGTTCAGCACTTGGATAGCGCCAGCCTTGCATGGGCCGGTAGTGGAGATCCTCTGATCTCCCCTGTTGGACTCAGCCTATGGCCATCACAGGCATTTGCCCTGTTTGCCCAATGGCCAATCCGGGCCTGCTCTCAAGGCTGAGAGTGAGTTCAAGGTACACTACGCTCCATCATCTTTGCAATTATGCAAAGTTGTGATGTTGCTTAGAGTCACCTAATAAGTAGAGTGTTAACTGTTAAATGCAACTAGAAGTGAGCAGCCGTCAGAAAATATGATCCTATTTATCTTGGAAATTCACGATTGTGAAGATTTAGTTAATTGACTTTTTTTCAAGGCGGTTCAGTTATTACAGATTTATTTCTAGCTTCCATGGAACTGCAGCAGAATGAAGAAATCTTATAAATACATAATGTGGCAATGTTAATTTCTTGAAGACAGCTTGGAACAATGAAATTAAATATTTATTATACAGCATTTAAGTGTTGTATATTTTGGATGATATTTTTTTTTATCATTATCAATTTCATTTAACATTTGCATTGCTTATATGTGACAGTTGAAGGAACATTTAGCATTCGGAATAATAACATAGGAAAGAATCAGGAGACTAATGCGAATGTGAGGCGCTGTGCCAGGCTAGTCGGACTCGATTATCACAGGGTTGGTGCCTCTAGTGGCTGCCAGAAAGATAGCCACTAGCAGTGTTTTTAAAGCAAACCTGTATAAGAAAAACCAATTTACCTGAAATTGCTCCCATATACATTAAATACATCTATCACAAAGATACATGATGCATTCAATGTAAGATATAGAGAATTACTTACCTCTCCTCTGTTGCAGCATTGCCAGATTCGAGATTAATGGACGTTACTGTTCATGTAACACCCACCTCCAAGTCATCCTCCACTCCTCCTCCAGTCTCCTTTGATGAGCCCTGCTTGGAAACACACCTCGTCAGTGACGCCAGCACGCTTACTTGATTGGCAACGTGCTGAGTGACGTCATGTAACTCAATTTTCATTGTCCCTGACCAGCGATAGTGGGAGGTCTTTTCTTCTTTACCTTGTCAATCAATGACTCGGCAAGACTGCTAGCGCAATGTATAGATGAAATCCTATGCTCTTTCAAAAGAGCATAAGAAAAAAATAAAGTATCCTTTAACTCTGAAATTGAAACCCTATAAAATGGCAAGCTTTGACATTGCAGGGTTAAAATAGCAGGGGGATTGCACCAAGACAGCTTCATTGAGCTGAAGTGGTCTGGAACCCTTTAGTATCCCTTTAAAAACTACTAATTTGAATATGTTGTCAATGCAGCTATATGAAACATTTTATTTTCTGTGTAAACTCAAAGGAAAAGGCAGCATTTATTAATTTACTAAAGGGTGTTAGGCAAAGAAGTGTGCTGTTTCTGGCATGTGATCACTTTTCAAAATTACAGATACAACAAACCTGCTGTGTCTCTTGGAATCAGAACGTAGCTGAGATTTACAATCAATCCTGTACCAGCTATTATTCTCAATACGATTTCTGTGGGTATCCCATAAATCTCTACCCGGCATCTGTTTATGGTATATGCAGCTTAGATCTTGACTTCAAATTGTGTTTATCCACTGCATGGATATGCTGCAAGGTGATAAACTACATTTACCATGAATTCCTATTTATTTTTTAACGCATTATCTATATAATAAGTATATAGATAATAAATAGATATACAGTCTGGAGTGCAAAGAAATAGGATACGCTTGCTATGGATACATGGTGTGCCAAAAAAAGGAACACATAACTGTATACACTTATATTTTAAACACACTCTTATCTAGATATTTGTAAATGCATTAGCATTCTTCTGAAATATTTTCGTATTCTTGTGCCTAACACATCAGTCAGTCTGTGTCTGTGGTCACCAGTAGCCGCAACTCCTCGAAGGCTAAACTGAGTGTTACAGTGAAACATCTTTGTCTACCATGCCCAACCAAAGTGCAAAGGTTGCAAAAAAGACATCTAGAGCCTGGCCTGGATTCATTGATAAAAAGATGGACAAGGCTGGATGGAGACACGTCATCTTATTCTTTCCTCCCTCATTCTGCTTGCAGAGGGTAAGGATGCAAATACTTAACAAGGGGTAGACAAACTGGTTGTACTTCTGATTTTAAAATCTGCTGAAACACATTTTAAGACCTGAAATACACAGTTATCAAAAAAGGTTAACAAGGCTGCAGTGCCAGGTAGCAAGGTATGCTCATTAAAATAGCTGTCTTCTGAGCTAAATGTTCAGATCCCATTTTTATATGTGTATGTCAACACCCTCTGCAGCTCCAATACTTATTTGTATGTATCCTAAGAGATTTAGGTATACTGTGAATGTGAATTTTTAAATTTAAATGTAGTCATAAGAGCCCCCCGGTGGTTAAAGTGTATAACGCATTTAAAAACTGAACATCTTTGATGTGTATATGTGTTTCACAATAGTCTATAACTACACAGCTTTGCATTTGTTTATTATTATTATTTGCTACTGTTGGACTTCTTACAGACGGGATGCAATAATCGTGACATGTAGCATGCAGTAATGATAATGTGTTAATGTTTTTTTTTTCCAAATAGAAAGAAAGACAAATAAGCAAAGAGCACATTTGCAGATACAAGAAACAAAAATAAAATAAATAAAACACCAATTAATAGAACAATTAAGCTGATGTATAAACAACATACTATGTGATTTTCACCAAGCTGAAGATTTATTAAGCAGCAGTAGTGTCTGCTAAATAAACATTGTTTTAAAAATAAGCATTTTGGTTATTTTTTTGTGTGTGGTATTTGGCATTTTATTATTAAACTGAAGTTTGTTTGATTTTTACATCTTTTGTTAAGCTGTAGTTCTGTATGCAGAGCCAGATAACATATAAGGCCTTAAACTGCTACCTAGCACGTAGAACTTACAAAGGGACCCTTGAACCATGAATTGCATGGCCTTATGAAAATACCAAAAAGGGGAGACTGAATATAACCCGACAATGGTATGTGGGATCGTACTCCTTCTCTGCCTGAATGTAGATAGTATATTTCACCTTGAATACTATGGTTTAAAACAAAAACAAAAAAGTGACTGAAAATATTTGTACTGTATAGAGAGATTGTATTTTATAATTTTTATTTCATCGAGGAAGCCTTAGTGTATAAATTATTGTATTTCATAGGGGCTCTATTAAGAATATTTTTTCAAGCCATTATATTTCAACAGAGATTAAAACAAATAATTCACCTGTTTCACAAATAAAAACCTAGTAAAAAACATATTTACACATTTTAGTCATCAATATTTTGAAAATAACAAAAATAAGCGCAAAACATGTTGTGTTACACAAGTGTTGAAAAAATCTTCCCAAATAACACAAACTCAAAAATAAAAAATAAATATGATAAATGTGTTTGCACTCCACCTGTTTTTGTATTTTTGAAAATATTCTGCTTATGTATTAGAAACACATTTTACCAGTACATTGGGAATATCCACATTAGAAGGGTTATTTTAGAATATATTTTACTATCCATTGCTTAAATGCATTAACCAGGTAAAAAAAAAAAAAAAAAAAAAAAAAAAAAAAAAAGATATACTAAATTGATAAAAGTATGTGAACATCCCTGCTATATAGCAGAATGGCTATTTTAGCTACATCCAATTGGGAGTGATCGTATAAAATCAGGTACAGAGACAAATATAGGAAGAGAAATGCCTTTGATGCAGAACTCTGTGACATTATCATAGGATTCTACATTTCCAAATAGTTAATTCATCGCACTCCTGTCCTGTTACAAATTGCGTGTTAAATTGCAAATGTGTGTTTAACCGCAAATTGTGAAACCAAAGTCTTAGGAATATCAACAATACAGCAGTTTATTGAAAATACAATATAGTCGTTTTTTACCCCCAGGTTACGTGCTTTAACTTATAAACTGCCTCTCGAAGAAATGTCAACAAAAGAACCGCAGCCCTGGTAAAATTCTTTTGGATAAGCTTTTCAAATGATCGCAATCTGTTCGAAAAACTTTTCAAATCCTTTATCTTCAAAAATTCCTATAGACATATAATGGTGACGTCTGTAGATAAATCATTTGATACGTTTTTCTAACAGACTGTGATAACTTGAAAAGCTTATCCAAAGAATTAAAATCCTATGCGTCAGGAGCTCCATGAAATGGGTTTTCATAGTCAGGCAACTTCACACATTTTTGTTATCGCCATACAAAATGCCAATCACCATCTGAAGTTCTATAAAACTCACAGTCATTGGACTTTCAAAACAGTAGAAATGTTACTCGAGGTTATGAATTACACAGAATGTATGACACAGTTTAATAAATTACCTGTCACTTAGTGGACACTTTGAGAATGGTATCCACCTAACCTTTTTGGGGTAATGCCTATTAATTCTATTGATGAAACATCTCAACTGTATACCATACAATAAAATTCTTCTTCTTTTTTTTTTGACATTCTTTATTTTTCATTTTTCGTTTTGTGGTATACATAGTTTTGTTTCAATACAATGTTAGGGAAGTCTGTAAGTGCGACATTATTTTACACTGTCATATCATTCGTTATTACAACAGGGAGCTCATAGTGAGGGCTCAAACATGGTAATCGACAGTTCTAGGTGAGTGCTTAAACTGTGCTTCGGTGGTTGGTACCGTGGTCTTTCACATCTCATGTGGTAGTTTACTGAGTTACGGTCAGGGCTTCTTGGTGACCCCTTTTTTCTTTTTTTTTTCTCTGTTAACGGTCTTTGGCCATGATTGTGCGTCCGTGAGGACAGTCAGATTAATTCTAGTTAGGCTTCAGAGGTGTGTGTCGCTGTATATCGATACCGGCCTGCTTTACCGGTGTATTGTCTGCAGTGTTTATGCCCTTTTTGTTATGTCTGTGTTCAGGGTCTGCGGTTGGCTTATTCGTGGTTCAATGGTGGTCCTGGTGTTGTCATTTGTAGGTATGGGGTAGGTTGGGTAGTGTATAGGTCATGCTTTCTCGTGGGCTAGTTGGTATGTACTACGTGTGTGTGTGCCGTGTGCCAATTTATTCCCCTTACCAGTATATTGTGGTTATCTCTTATTGTCAAGGCGACCATATTTTGGTTGTTTGCGGTTTGTTGCGTCATAAGACCAATATGTATATGTGTGTTGTATGGTGTGTCTGTCCACCTCGACGGGCCCAGCTATCCTGGGCCTGTCTGGAAATTGTCTATTTCAGGATATCTTGGGCTGTACTCGCCTCTCGTCAGCCTAGGGGCCGTGTGTCTGGTGTGTGGACGGTTCTTGCCTCCCGGTGTCTTTGTTCTTCTCGGTGTTTTTACTTCATGTGTGCCTGTGTGCGTATTGCCTTGTTGTTTTTCCCCCACTGTCTTTCGTGGCTGCCCGACGCCTGTCACCCTCTTCCTATGTGTCATCCTGCAGCCCGTTTTCTCCAAGTGTAGTGTTGTGGGTTGGTGTGGGTGTGGGTGCCGTCGGGGAGAGCGTCTCCCTGGGTCTTTTATATTCTTGGGTTTTGTGGGGTGGGGGAGGTGCCATACAATAAAATTCTATACAGTTTTGTTCTCCATATAACAATAATCTGGTATACAAAGCAGCAATTGGTTTGTAAATAATGTAATGGAAAAAGTAGATTGGTCTGCATGGGGGCCTGACTTCAACCTCATCCAACATCAGCAGAATGAAGAGGAACATCAAGTGACATATTCTATTCTCGGACACAAACTTGCTTGTCCCTACCTTTTCTGGATGTGTGGAGGCACAGTCTTGGCCATTTCTTTTTCTATGTCTATCTTTTCTGTTCCTCAACAAAATGACCTTTTTTCTCTATTTTATGCCGCAATATTCTATGCTGCTGCTGATATGGAATTTATCCTGATTTGAAATGTCTTAACTTTTTAATAGCAGAACCAGCAAGAGTCTCATGACCTAGATGATCATAACAATCAGTGAGCCCGACTCTGAATTAATAAGACTTGCTACATGCATAAAGGGGGGAGGGGGGTTAAGATTTTACCCTTGAACAAACATTGAGATATAACTGAATTCCAAAGCTTATCCTGTGCCTTCCCTCTCTAATGAACCGTATTGATTTCTGCTTCATTGAATTATATATAACCTTGGCCTTTTACGTTCCAGCTCTTCACATCTAAATGAAGCGGTCACTCTGATCGGATCATCCTGCCTAATCCTATTGTAATTATAAGGGAGATGATCAGAAAATCAAGTTACTCTGTTCTTACAAGGGAATTAAAAAAAAAAAAACTCTCTTGGGGAGCAATGAATGTTTCATTCCTTTCACGCTGTTATCATTGACATCAAGGAAAAAGTAATTAAAAGCGATAAGATGAGGATCTTTGGGAAGGAGCAAAAAAAAAGAAATCAATGATGATCAGCAGTCTATATACGCACATCGTGACCTGGGCATGGCCTCACGCTGAACGTAAATTATGTTTGTTTTTGATCTTATCTTTCATATTTCCTGTATGGTGAACACTTGTATTGGATTTTACTGCGCAGCAATATAGGAAAGTAAATGGAACAATATATTAAAATAAATGGAATGCAGAAAATAGATAAGTGTGCTTTCTACCAAAGTTTAATTTACATTGCTTAGCATTTTAAATGCAGCTGTGAATGCAGAATGCGTATAAGCAACTCACTGTCAGACCCCCTCAAATAGCAGTCATCAGAATAGTGATGCAAAGATACAGGCATTCTCTAGGGTTAAAAAGTACAAATGTTACTTTTAAAATGTGTTGTGTTTTTATTTTTCTAAATGTAGGCTTTTTGGTCTGTGATTTCATGAAACGTGTGCAAAGCAGTCTTTGGGAGTGCATAGTGTCTAGCATTCCTGACATTTGATTACTGAAAACATTATTGAAAAATATAAGGCTAGAACAAAAGTACATACATAGGCTTTATCTCAGCAGTTTCCTGACCTCTTTTGACAGTTACTTTAATGATGTACTTGGGTTTAGCTGGTTTACCAATTGTTTAACTGTAAAATTAGGTCACTAATCCATCATTCACTTACAAAACAATGAGTGACAAAACATCTGCAAACTACTTTTTTGGTATAGACATATACAGTGTATAGCGGTAGTTGACTGATGACCAATAAAAATGGGGATTCAACTTGAGTCTATGGCTCAATGTTTATAACCCATGGATCTGGCTTTAAAATCATTTCTGCAATGTTGAGAAACAAAGGGGGAGAGATTTATCAAAGCCCTCTGTTCTAAAAGTGATATAAAGTACTAAAAGTGGGAAATTACTATGGAAACCAGTGAAACTAGCATGTATGTTCCATTGGTGATTCCTCCTCTTTGAACAGACCACTTAGATAAATCCCCCTTGATGTGAGTGGCAAGACCAAGGTTCAGGTTACAAATTGTAAATGTTACTCACAAAAACAGCTGAAAATCTGTGGACTTATTTATGTTTAGTAAATAAAGTCTTGCTGATTTTTTAAGTACTTTGCCATTGGAACTGTCTTATATCTAAAAAATATTCACAAGGTTATTTCCAGTATTTATTAGTTTCTTAATCATGTAGAACAATACATATATTATATATTAAATGTTTACATGAATGATTCTGCAGTTTGTAAGATATTCACACTTACATTTTTCCTGAGGAGAATATAATGACTCCCAGCATGCACATGACATTTTCCAAATAGGCTGCTCATTTTCTTTCTTCCTAAATCTTTGTAATATGCTTTATAACTTGTTCAGAGCACAGAACATTTGTTAGACAAGTGGCCAAAAAACCCATAAAATAGTGATTAGTTGTCAGAATTATATTGATCCAGCACGCAGAATAATATCACACCCTAGAACTAAGTGTAACGTCTTACAGGGCCTTAGAATGGCTGGACTTAACGTACCCGAGAATAGTCAGAAAACTAGCCAAGGTCAAGGACACAGAACGAGACACAGCGATAAGGAAAAGCTAAAAGTCAAGGGTACCAGAAATCAGGGAAGTCAAAATGAAGCCAAAGTCAAAAATCAGAAAAACACGATCATGAACAGACTCTCGGATAACCATCTAAGGGAAACCACGACAGGGCAATGAGCTAAGGAAGTGAGATCCGATTGGCTGTAACTAGCCCTTGGCCCCAAAATGTGTGTGTGCGTCCTTTGCGTGACGTCACCCGCACATCAACGTCATCTATACCATGGATGGACGTGGGGCTATATAATTGCATGGGTCCGCTGTGCTGGCGTGCACAAGCCAGGCATCATGGCAGAAGACCGCCGAGCGGCACTCCCCTAGATCTTCGGAAGGTAATTATGATCCGTTTTATCCTGAAATTACCTGAATGGAGAAAGTTAAAAGGGGAAAAAAGAAAGACAAAACATTTTAAAACAGTAAGCACCCTAATTATAGAAAACAGACCAAGTCTATGTCTACATTTAGTCCCTTTGGTTCCAAAGTCTGAAGTTTGTGGATCCCATAGGTTTCATGTTGGGCTATTTTTTAACCCTATCACCACCCCGCCAATATGGCATAACCCTTTCAATGCCAGTACATTTAAAGTTTTTAAAAGAAAAGTAGGGGCAAGAGTTACAGTGAACTGGGACCAAATGAGTCATAAGACATATGTAATGTTGAACCCAACTGAAGCAAGCTCTTTGCATGCCAACTGAGAAGGCCCCGTTACCAGACCGTCCAGCCTGGACTGTTGCAGGATTCACCCCATTTGTACACAGAGGGGGAGCACCCTAAACAAGTGCACTGCCTACCTGAAATCTGCAGATACTTGTACCCTCACCTCTACACAGTGTTAATGAAACATGCTCAGTTTTTATTTTTCTTTATTCTTTAAGATTGTTAATAATATCTTTGTTGACCTGGCTCCGTAAGCTTAAAACGAAGCTCTAACTTAGCTTATCCCTGCTCCCTCTTCCCCACCTCCCCCCACCAGCACCACATAGAGCACACAAGGGTTGTATCATCAAAGCTAGCACACTCTGCATAAACAAACGATCACGGCCTTCTGATTAGGCACCAGCACATTAAAGCTCCACTCCTTAGCTATAGAAGGCTTCCCTGCTTATTAAAATAAAATTACAGGAAAAGCACTACTGAAAAATGGGTAATGAGTGTGTGGTTTGTAAGGTACAGGGTGCTCTCAAAGGAAGATAATCTGTTCCCATACCAGATATATACATCTAATAAAAAATGAGAAATGATCCCAAGGCACACCATGGTTTTGCACATAAAAAGAGTACCGTATTTATCGGCGTATAACACGCACTCTTTTCCCCTGAAAATAGGGGAAAAATCGTGGGTGCGTGTTATACGCCGATATCCCATAATTACTTACCTGTCCTGAAGCGTGGGCCGGCTTCACAGCGCGCACCGCGGTACAGGATCTTTAATTTCAGGTTCCGGTTTCCGGCGGGACTGAAAGGAAGTGTGCACACTTCCTTTCAGTCCCGCCGGAAACCGGAACCTTAAATTAAAGTTCCTGTACCGCGGTGCGCGCTGTGAAGCCGGCCCACGCTTCAGGACAGGTAAGTAATTATGGGAGGGGAGGAAAGTACACTATGGGAGGGGAGGGGGAGGAAAGTACACTATGGGAGGGGAGGGGGAGGAAAGTACACTATGGGAGGGGAGGGGGGGCTACACTATGGGAGGAGAGGGGGGGGCAATACTATGGGAGGGGAGGGGGGGGAGAATACTATGGGAGGGGAGGGGGGGAGAATACTATGGGAGGGGAGGGGGGAGAATACTATGGGAGGGGAGGGGGGAGAATACTATGGGAGGGGAGGGGGGGAGAATACTATGGGAGGGGAGGGGGGGAGAATACTATGGGAGGGGAGGGGAGGGGGGGGAGAATACTATGGGAGGGGAGGGGGGAGAATACTATGGGAGGGGAGGGGGGGAGAATACTATGGGAGGGGAGGGGGGAGAATACTATGGGAGGGGAGGGGGGGAGAATACTATGGGAGGGGAGGGGGGGAGAATACTATGGAAAGGGGCGGGGCACTATGGGATGAGGGGGGAACACTATGGGATGAGGGGTGAATACTATGGGATGAGGGGGGGGAATACTATGGGAGGGGGGGAAATTTCCTGGAATTTCTTTCTAAAAATGAGGTGCGTGTTATACGCCGGTGCGTGTTATACGCCGATAAATACGGTATTTATTCATGCATAGAAAATACAACAAGATACCATTATAGCAGAAAGAAAGTGCATAGTATAGTGCTAAACCAGTATATAGTACCAAAACCACAATGTAAATAAAGTGTTAAATGCAAAAACCCATTTAAAAAGGTATACTGACCAAGAGCAGGAGAAATGAAACCCCAAAGTTTCGACTGTGAAGGGGTTTCATTTCTCCTGCTCTTGGTCCGGGAGGGAGTGAAGGGAAAAGGCTGTGGCATAGGTTTGCATTTTATACCATGGTATGTTTGCTTTTATTAACTTCCCAATATGGAAATCTTTATGGGAACCCATCACTGTTACCAAAGGAAGATGTTTGCCAATTGTTCCAAGTATAGACTCCCTTGGTTGTTCAATGAGTAATATCCTTTCTCCATTGAGCATTGATAATTAATTTGATTTATTATTTCATCCCAATTTTGGTGTCCTTGCTTTTTCCAATTTCTCGCTATACATATTTTAGCGGCCAACAACATATGAATCAACAAGTAGGAAAGAGGTTTTCCACAAGGAAGATCCAAATGGAAAAGAAAATGATATGGGGTCAGAGAAAACTCTTTCCCTATAATTTCTGTTATAATTTTACTGAGATTAAATGTTAAAATGTCCAACCCTGAGCAATCTCACCAGATATGAAAATGAGACCCTTTGGCTTTTTCGCATCTCCAACATTGGTCAGAATGATCACTATATATTTTGTTTCATTTTGTAGGAACCATGCACCACCTGTATAGTACTTTATAATAAAGCTCAATCAGATTTACATAATGTGTACTTTGTTTAACCCATTTTTGTTTTGTTTCCAGGATTGAATATCAAATGATTTATTAAGGTCCAATTCCCACTTTATTATCGGGGGCTCTTTAATTAAAGTTTCGGTAGTAAGAAGGAAATTGAGTGAACTAGATATTCTCTTCAGAGGATTGTGAATATCAAAGAAGTCAGTAGTATCATTGTGTTCTATAATTAGTTTTGAGTCCAGATAATTTTTAACTCTCAAGTACCTGAACACTTCACTTGGAGCAAGAGAATAATTAGCTTGCAATACTTGAAAAGAAATTATATTGCCATTAGTGTAAATATTCAATACTTGATTGATCCCACAATTCCTTCAATTCCTCAGGTTTAAATCTAACATTAATTTCTAAGATATCTAAGGGAGAGGATAGAGCCAATCCGTTTGTTAGATTTAATTTTTTTCTAAAAATTTTTATCGTATCCAGGGTCGATTACTAGAGCATATGGTCTAACAAGAAACCTAATAGCTCTAGTAATCTCTCGCATGGACTATTGTGACTCTCTCCTAATAGGTCTTCCCACAAGTCTTATTGCCCTGCTACAGTCTGTAATGAATGCTGCAGCTAGACTGATTTTCCTCTCATGTCACTCCTCTCACACCTCTCCCCTCAGTCAGTCCTTACATTGGCTTCCTGTATCTTATAGGAGTCAATTCAAGGTACTAATCCACACCTATAAAGCACTGACCAATTCTAGCCCCTCCTATATCTATTCACTGATCTGCAGGTATGCCCCTTCTCAATCTCTCTGCTTTGCCCATGACTTTCTCCTGTCCGCTGCTCACACCCATACGGCCAACTCAGGCTTGCAGGACTTCTTGCGGATGGCTCCTTTCCTTTGGAATAGCCTGCCTATGACCATCAAGCTCTTCCCTAGTCTTCAATCATTAAAAAAAGTGCCTCAAAACCCAGCTTTTTAGGAAAGCTTATGGCCTCCCAGAGTAACTTCTACCTCACGTACCTGTTCCTTGCTCTCTCCTAAAGGGCAGCACTCTATTCTCTCCTCCAGCTCTGCTTCGCTCCACCTTGATTGATTGCTACCTCCTGTTCTGTTGTGTTTATGCCCCACCTCCTATAGACTGTAAGCTCATTTGAGCAGGACCCTCTTCCTGTGTTTTTGTAATTGTCTCATTTATTGTTAATTCTCCCCCTTTGATAATATTGTAAAGTGCTAAGGAATATGCTGGCACTATATAAATACCAGTAATAATAATAATCATCAAAGTTAATCTTGTGTTGCCTTTCAGTTTCTATCAATGTATAGTTGTTGCAAATTTTTATTTTTACTTTTTGGATAAAGGAACCCATTTTAATACATAGTCCTCTCATAATGCATTTAAAAGTAGCCTAAAGGGTCACGTCTGAAACTTCTCCATTATTATTTGTTTAAAGTGCCCTCTGCTTCCTTAAAGGGACACTCCAGGCACCCAGACCACTTCTGCCCAAAACGGTTTGTTTTTCTGGCACTGGAGAGTCCCTTTAAGTAACAAGTCAAAGGTTGTATCTGACTTTAGAAGATCTTCATTTAGCCTCCATCTAGATCTTGCTGGCATTTCAGATCTGGACTGCCCGTATGGGTGGGATCAGTCTGATATGCTTCAGAGATGTTCGCTCTGTAATGGCACAAGATGAGCTAAAACCAGCTTGAGTCCTGAGCGGGGACCCACCGAAGGGCAGGCAATTTCAGCTGCTATCCGTCCTCAGTGCACTCTTCCGACTTGTTTTTTGCTCTCCACAATTTTAAAGGGTAATCCAGATGTGGACCCCTTGCTCACGGTGCCTAGAGAGATATCAGCTATGCCTCACTGATGATGCCTAACAAGGTTGAAATGATCGTCTGGGGCTGCTGTATCTCTCGTGCAGAGAGAACTTGCTGGCATTTCGGATCTGGACTGCCCGTATGGGTGGGACCAGTCTGATATGCTTCAGAGATGTTCTCTCTGTAATGGCACAAGATGAGCTAAAACCAGCTTGAGTCCTGAGCGGGGACCCACCGAAGAGCAGGCTATTTCAGCTGCTGTCCGTCCTCAGTGCACTCTTGCGACTTGTTTTTTGCTCTCCACAATTTTAAAGGGTAATCCAGACGTGGACCCCTTGCTCACGGTGCCTAGAGAGATATCAGCTATGCCTCACTGATGATGCCTAACAAGGTTGAAACGATCGTCTGGGGTTGCTGTATCTCTCGCGCAGAGAGAACTTGCTGGCATTTCGGATCTGGACTGCCCGTATGAGTGGGATCAGTCTGATATGCTTCAGAGATGTTCTCTCTGTAATGGCACAAGATGAGCTAAAACCAGCTTGAGTCCTAAACGGGGACCCACCGAAGGGCAGGCTATTTCAGCTGCGGTCCGTCCTCAGTGTACTCTTGCGACTTGTTTTTTGCGCTACATCTAGATCTTGTTTTATATTGATTATTATTATTTTTAATGATCATTGTTAGCGTTGCATGGTCCGACCAAGTGATTGGACCGAAATTAATACTTTCAATCAAAGTAAGTGAATTGTTTCTGGTTAAGTCAATTTGCGAGTAAGATTAGTGAGTATGTATAGTCTCTAGTCAATAGGTTTGAAACCCGCCAACAGTCAAACAATGCATTTTGCCATAATACATTTAGAAATTTTGAGCTATCTGTATCTGTTGGAGAGGAAACGTTCTTAACGTGGCTTCTGTCTCTAGCAGAGTTAGGAACACAATTAAAATCACTTCCCATTATCAACGTACCCATCACTAACTTTTCAGATTTGGAGTTTAGGTTTCTTATGAATTTAAGAGGAGAGGTGTTGGAAGCATATACATTAATTAAAGTGTAAGGTATATCATTTATGTTTACTATTACAATTTTATATTGCCCATTGATGTTTTTTTTCTTTATATAGTACTTTAACTTTCTAACCTAGAAAAGATTAAACCCACTCCTCTTTTTTTTTACCCTCTTTCGGGTTTTGAGAAAAACAGCAAGGTTTTTGTAGGGTTCTCTGACCAGTGGCATTCCTGGATAAAAACCATATCTATGTTCTGCTCCTTCAAGAGATTGTATACGCAGCTTCTTTTCTGTGGGTATTAATTGACAAAAAAATGTTATGACATTATTATTCCCTATGACATTTATAATTCGCCTTTTCATACCCATGCTGTTTTCTTACCTGTCTGAATCTCCCTCCCTGTGTCTTAAGACTTCCATACGTTCCCCAGCAGATCAGGCATTTAACTTCCATTTCAGATCAATACAGTAATAGTACATCCTGTATTAATCTATCTCACAACGTCTTCCAGGAGGGGAAATCCAGGAGGAGGGTTTTTGTCTTCTCATCTTTCCACTTATTGTGTGGAGAGATTTAACTTATCTTATCTCAATTATTTGCTGCAGCTTTAAAAGAACTCTGCAAATACTGAGCTAAGAGAGAGGGGGATAAGGGAGAGGAACCCTGATTGCTGCTTTATTATCTTACAGCCCATACCAAATTAACCACTTTATTTCTATAGTCTATTGTGTTTATTACTATTAAAGTAGGTACACTTAAAATACTCTATTTCTTTGTTTACTTGTGAATTTCTATATCCTATAATTTACCTCTGTGAACATACTTTATCAGTCTTATCATTACAAGTGCTGTTTAGTGTTTTACTATTATATCTCTAGAGAAAAGAGTAAGAATGTGTAAGGGGAAAAAAATAGTTTTACCCTAATTATTAGAATGACACATTAATATACTTTCTGTGTCCTTCGCTTGTCAACTTTAACTTTTGTCAACTTTTTATCTTCCATATCAGTATTTTTAGCGTCTATGAATCTAAGACTATTTTCCAAATCTTCATATTCAGTTGATAATGACTATTAATTATCTTGTACATTTTTTACTGTCTCTGTCTGGAGCGATAAAGATTGATGAATCTGAGAAATTTCTGTTTTAAATATCTCCATTAAGTTTGTCATGTCTTGCTTGATTTTCCCATATAAGTTTTCCATTGGTTCCATCACACATTCCTTGGATAATTGGTCGAAGTTGTTCTATTTGTTCGTGTTGTTGTTCCATATTAGTGGAAATTGATTGGTTTAATTCTTGATTTCCAATAGAACTTTTAGGGTCGATTTGTTTCCCTATGTTCTTGGGGGAGTAATATGTATTTATGGATTTATTTTTGTCTGGATTTTGTATTTTTTCTTTTTTTGGGTGCCATAATGAGATAGGAGTATTTAAGGAGAAATCTGATATTTTTGTTATTGCTTAGTAGGGAAGAGATCCCTTATTTAGAGTTAATTAATCTTCCCCTTTTCCTTCTCCTCTCTTTTTCCCTCTTCTCTCCTTTTTTCTTTTTTATCCTCTTTTTTTTTTTTAAACTCTCTGATTTTCTACACTTTTCCTTTTCCCTATTCGTAACCTTACCCCTGCCCCTGTATTTACAAATTTACAGATATGCCTGCTTTATTAGCTATGAAAAAGAGCAGGTCTTTTACTTAAATAGTACATTTTGTTTTTGCTTTTTCCTTTTATTTTATTAAGCATTTCCCATATATCCTATGTTTAATCGAATTAGTAAACTGTAAATAATTTGTTGCAATTTAGTATTTGATCAGTCTCTGGAATGATTCTGGAATGTATTGTACAGTTTAGATTGCAGTCTAGCCCCCTTGTAGCAGACATAGGCAGAGTCTTATCTCTGGCCAATGTTTACGTTAGCCGCATTTCAGAGTTACAGAGAAATAACATGTGTCTATCTTTGCATTTTGTTACAAAATGGAGTCACATTAACCCCTTAAGGACACATGACGTGTGTGACACGTCATGATTCCATTTTATTCCAGAAGTTTGGTCCTTAAGGGGTTAAATGGTGACTTACAGTATACATTTTTCATTTCAATCTTACCCCAAACTGTCTGCCAGTGAAAATATTCTGACAGGTTGCAGGCTGATCCAGGGCCGGTGCTAGGATTTTTGACTACACAGGCGAAGATGCATTTTGGCGCCCCCCCACCCCCCGCACCCAAAAAAAAACAATGCATCTTCACCTCTGTGTCTCGTAGCCCCCCTTTTGAATTTTACCCCCATTAGTGTTGCATATCCACTCTCTTACCCCTCTGGTCCCTTTGTGCCTTACACCCCCCTTTAGTGTGTCTCATACAACCCCTCTTATGTACTTCTTACTTCCCCGTCAGCCCCTTTATATCTCTTTCTTCCCCCTAACCCCTTTCTATCTCATTTTTTCTCCCATATAGACATAGACATAGATACAGGCAAAAATACATACATGCACAAATACACAAACATACAGACACACAACCATACAAGCACACAGACATAATTATTCAGGCACACAGTCACAAAGATATACAGACACACAGTCATAAAAGGCACACAATCAAACAAACACAGTCATACAATCTACACATACAGGTACATTGTCGTACAAACACAGACATACATTCATACAGGCACACATAAAAATACAGACACAGACATAAAGAAACTTGAGAGATTGGCATATAGAGACATACATACACAGAGATACATAGACATACATACGCAGACAGTCATAAAGAGACATACAGACAAGGCATACAGAGACATACATACACAGACAAACAAAGAACCCTGCACACTGATACCGTGTAAATGCTCCGGCCATCCACAGTGGTAGATGCTCCGTGTCAGGCAGACATCGTTGGATCCACCAGTAAAGTCTTCAAAAGGAATAAATGCAGGCAACACTCCAATAGTAAGGATGGTATATTTATTGATAGGTGAACCACCCCATAGAAAGTGTGACGTTTCGGCTCAGCAGAGCCTTAATCATGCAATAAGGCTCTGCTCAGCCGAAACATTGCACTTTCTTTGGGGTGGTTCACCTATCAATAAATATACCATTATTACTATTGGAGTGTTGCCTGTGTTTATTCCTTTTGAATACATACACAGATCGTCATACAGAGACATACAGACTCTATGTCTCTGTATGACGGTCTGTGTATGTACACAGGATGGCTAAAAGATAGATCCCCATCTGTCGTGCAACTTCAACAATGCTTTGAAAGCTGGGGCTCTACCGATTCCCCATGCTTGCAGGATTGTATTTAGCACGGAGCAGTATTTGTGTGTTTGACTGTAAGCATGTGTTTGTATAGAGTATGTTTGTGTGAATGTAGGGGTGAGTTTGTATGTAGTGTTTGCGTTTGAATGCAAGCATGCATTTATGTGTAGTGTTGGTTTTTTAATGTAGGTGTGTGTTTATATATAAATTGGTGTCTGATACAAAGGTGTGCTTGTATGTAGTGTTGACATTTGAATGCAGGGGTGTGTTTGTATGTAGTGTTGAAGTTTGCATGCAGGTGTTTATTTGTGTGTAGTGTTGGTGTTTGAATGTTGAGATGTATGCACATATACACATACACTGCCACACATGCACACACTGTGATACACATACACGAAGATACACACCCTGACACACATGCAGATACACATATACACAAACTGATACACATTCAGATAGACACACACATATACAGATACACACAAACACTGACAGGCATACAGATAAACACACACTGACATACAGACACACTGACAGACATACAGATACACACGTACACAATGATAGACATACAGATACACACACAACCACACTGACAGACATACACAAACACACACAGACAGACATATAGATACACACAGACACACTGACAGACAGACAGATACACACAGACACACTGACAGTCATACAGGCAAACTGACACCCACACACCCACACTAACAGACAGACATACACACACACACCCACACTAACAGACAGACATACACACACACTGACAGACATATAGATACACACAGACACACTGACAGACATACACACAGACACACTGACAGACATACACACAGACACACTGACAGACATACACACACAGACACTGACATACAGAAACACACACAGACACACTGACAGTCATACAGGCACACTGACACACACACACACAAAGACACACTAACAGACAGACATACACACACACACATATCAAAATATACACTTTTCTAGCCATACACAGTAGGGTGGCTTACCTGAGTGCTGCCTGAGGTAATTGGGAGTTGGAGCTAGTCCTGCCCAGCCCCCCTCCTCTCTGCCTTCTGCTCTCTGCAGTCTTCTAAGTCCTCCCATGCTGGCGAGAAGGTGGCCGGCTGTTGCTCCGCTCCTGCTGGGCGCCAGCCGCGCTGTGTGCTACAGAGGGAGCAGGGATATGACGTGTCATATCCCCGCCCCCTCCACACAGTCCGCGGCGCTGCAGTTGGCGCTCGGCCACGCTACAAGAAGTGACCGGCAGGAGAAGGGAGCTGTGCGCTTCCCTCCTGCCGGTCACCCGGACATTTGCGCCCCCGGGCCGGTGCGCCCTAAGGCGGCCGCCTGTGCCGCCTTATGGACGCGCCGGCCCTGGGCTGATCTTCATGTTCTTATGACCAACATTGTTAACTTTCAACGACCATCTTAGGCTTTGTTTTTTTACAGTAAACGAATATTGTTTTATTTAGTGATTCAATGTTTTATACCATATAGATGTATTGTGGGCTTATGTCAAGTGTCTATCTGTTTTGTATAACCTTCTGCCTAAGACTCTGTTTTTAATCTTTCAAGATTCTTTTCTTTCAGGAAGTGCTCCGGAGGATTGGAGGAAGGCAGATGTGGTTCCTATATTCAAAAAGGGTTCAAAATCCTTGCCTGGAAATTATAGTCCTGTGAGCTTAAGGGATAATATTCAAGAATTCCTTGAGAAGAACATGGTTATCAGCAAAAATCAGCATGGTTTTATGAAGCACATGTCATTTTAAACTAACTTGATTGCATTCTACGAAGAAGTAAGTAGAAGTATAGATCAGGGGGATGCAGTGGATGTGATCTATTTGGATTTTGCCAAGGCATTTGATACAGTTCCACACAATAGCTTAGTGTTCAAACTCAAGGAAATCAGTATAGATGAAAATGCTTGTTCTTGGGTAGAACATTGGCTTAAAAACAGAGTACAAAGAGTTGTCATTAGTGATGTACCGAACTGTTCGCTGACGAATAGTTCCCGGCGAACATAGCGTGTTCGCGTTCGTCACGGCGGGCGGACACATGCGCGGTTCGGTCCGCCCCCTATTCGTCATCATTGAGCAAACTTTGACCCTGTGCCTCACGGTCAGTAGACACATTCCAGCAAATCAGCAGCAGACCCTCCCTTCCACACCCTCCCACCTCCCTCCCAGCATCCATTTTAGATTCATTCTGAAGCTGCATGCTTAGTGAGAGGAGGGAAAGGGTAGCTGCTGCTGATTAGATAGGGAAATTGATAGCTAGGCTAGGGTATTCAGTGTCCACTACAATCCTGAAGGACTCATCTGATCTCTGCTTTATTTTATTTTTTTCTGTGTAATGTAATTGCAGTTGCCTGCCTGCCAGCTTCTGTGTCAGGCTCAGTGTATACTGTGCCCATTTGCCCAGTGCCACCACTCATATCTGGTGTCACAATAGCTTAAGCTTGCATTTAAAACCAAAAAAAGTTTTTCACTGTAATAGATTGAAGAAGAGCAGTTAGTTGTCTACCAGCTTCTGTGTCAGGCTCAGTGGATACTGTGCCCATTTGCCCAGTGCCACCACTCATATCTGTTTTCACAATAGCTTATACTTGACATTTAAAAAGAAAACATTTTGTTCACTGTAATAGATTGAATAGCAGTTAGTTGCCTGCCAGCTTCTGTGTCAGGCTCAGTGGATACTGTGCCCATTTGCCCAGTGCCACCACTCATATCTGGTGTGACTATAGCGTGCCTTTAAAAACAAAAAAGGGTTTCACTGTAAGCTAATAGCAGTTAGTTGTCTGCAAGCGTCTGGGTGTCAGGCCTTCAGCGTGTGCTCTGCCAACCTCCGCAAGTGTAATTTGCCACTCATATCTGGTGTCTCTATAGCGTGCATTTAAAACAAAAAAACTTTTTTTCACTGTAATAGTGAACAAAAAGGAAAAGGAAACCGCGCCCTTATTGTGATATGAACATACGTACTCGAATCCTTATGGTCATACAGTCTCAGTAGTATACCTCAAAAAGAGAAGAATATACAAAATAATAGTGTAATCCTGTAAATAATCCGTGAAGAAATAGAAAATATATAGATATACACTCACATTAGTCAGAGCTAAATACAGAGCTCTGCTGTTCTTGCGCATAGACGGAATAATCCCCGTCCTAGGATAAATATGAGGTAGTCCACGTCTCTTGATGGTCTCAAACAAAGAACATATAAACAGACAGAAGAATCCACATAGTGTAGTAAATACTGGTAACTTTATGGGTGACAAGTGAATAGAAAGTATCGTACTCACATTTACTAGAGCGTGCCTCGCTCTAGTTTGTAACGTATAGGTGGTATAATCCCCACCAAGGAATATGATGTTGACCAGCAAAAAATATATAATGGATATCTCAGAGTGATAAAAAATATATATATATATATATATATATATTAAAACTGTTTATTTATACATATAAATCAATAAAAACAAGTATAAGTAAAACACTCTATGAGAAAGTCCATAAAAAGTCCACTTTACGCGTTTCACCTATGGAGGCTTCTTCAGAAGTGTGCTTCACTGTAATAGATTGAAGAGCAGTTAGTTGTCTGCCAGCTTCTGTGTCATGCTCAGTGGATACTGTGCCCATTTGCCCAGTGCCACCACTCATATCTGGTGTGACTATAGCGTGCCTTTAAAAACAAAAAAAAGGGTTTCACTGTAAGCTAATAGCAGTTAGTTGTCTGAAAGCGTCTGGGTGTCAGGCCTTCAGCGTGTGCTCTGCCAACCTCAGCAAGTGTAATTTGCCACTCATATCTGGTGTCTCTATAGCGTGCATTTAAAACCAAAAAACTTTTTTCACTGTAATAGATTTAAGAGCAGTTACTTGTCTTCAAGCGGGTGTGTCAGGCCTACAGCCTGTGCTCTGCAGACCTGTGCCAGTGCACATTGCCACTCATCTTTGGTGTCTCTATAGCGTGCTTTTACAAAGAAAAAAAGGTTTCCAGTGTAAGCTAATAGCAGTCAGTGTCCTTAAAGCGGGTGTGTCAGGCCTACAGTGTGTGCTCTGCAGAACTGTGCCAGTGCACATTGCCACTCATATCTGGTCTCACAGTAGCTTGCACGCATAGTACCACTAATCCCCCCAAAAATGACAGGCAGAGGCAGGCCACCCCGCAGGGGCCATCGTGGTCGTGGTGCTGTGATTCCCTTTGGCCCTAGAATAATGCCCAGTTTTCAGAGGCCACGTACCCTGAACTTGAAAAGTTCTGAGGACATAGTTGACTGGCTAACACAGGACACCCAATCTTCTACAGCCTCCGCTCGGAACCTTGACGCACCATCCTCCTCCAGCTTAGCTTCAGGCACCTCTCAAGATACCACTCACCCGCCTGCCGCCACCACCAAAACTAGCACCACAGCCGCTTTACTTGGTATGTCGGAGGAGTTATTCACACATCCGTTTGAAGAAATGAGTGAAGCGCAACCATTATTGCCAGAGGATGTAGATAACAGGGATATGTCTCAGGCAGGCAGCTGCTTCCTTTGCTGAGTTGTCAGATACAAGTGAAGCGGTTGATGATGACGATGCGTCCATGGATGTCACCTGGGTGCCCACTCGGCAAGAAGAAGAACAGGGCGAAAGTTCAGATGGGGAGACAGGAGGAGGAGGAGACGAGTTGGAAGCAGGGGGAGGTCGTCGCAAGGAGCTAGTGGCACAGTCAGACAGCATGCATCGGCACCCGGGGTCAGCCCGACAGCACGCCAATCAACGCATGCTGTGTCCACCACCAGAATGCCGTCATTGCAGAGCTCAGCAGTGTGGATTTTTTTTTGTGTGTCTGCCTCTGACAACAGCGATGCCATTTGCAACCTGTGCCAAAAGAATCTGAGTCGTGGGAAGTCCAACACCCACCTAGGTACAACTGCTTTGCGTAGGCACATGATCTCACATCACAAACGCCTATGGGATCAACACATGAGTACAAGCAGCATGCCTACTCTAAGCCGCCATCCTCCTCCTGGTCCAGCATCTTCAGCCACGTCAACCACTGCTGTCCTCCTTGCCCCCTCTCAACCATCCGCCCCTCCGTCTCTCGCCTTGAGCAGTTCCTGCTCATCTGCCCACAGTCAGGTGTCTGTCAAGGACATGTTTTAGCATAAGAAGCCAATGTCGCAAAGTCACCACCTTGCCCGGCGTCTGACAGCTGGCTTGACTGAACTCTTAGCACGCCAGCTTTTACCATACAAGCTGGTGGAGTCTGAGGCGTTCAAAAAATTTGTAGCTATTGGGACACCGCAGTGGAAGGTACCCGGCCGAAATTTCTTTTCACAAAAGGCAATCCCCAACCTGTACTCGATTGTGCAAAAGGAAGTAATAGCATATCTGGCACACAGTGTTGGGGCAAGGGTCCATCTGACCACTGATACCTGGTCTGCAAAGCATGGTCAGGGCAGGTATATCACCTACACTGCACATTGGGTAAACCTGCTGACTGCTGCCAAGCATGGAATGCATGGCTCTGCAGAGGAGTTGGTGACACCGCCACGACTTGCAGGCAGTCCTGCTGCCACCTCCTCTACTCCTCCTACTCCATCCTCTTCCATAACCTCCTCGGCTGAGTCCTCTTCTGCTGCTGCGTCTTGCTCCACATCAACGGCACCCCCCCCAGCTCCCCAGGTACTATTCCACATCCCGGATACGGCAGTTTCACGCCGTCTTGGGGTTGACTTGCTTGAAAGCAGAGAGTCACACCGGACAAGCACTCCTGTCCGCCCTGAACGCACAGGAGGAAAAGCGGCTGACTCCGCAGCAACTGGATATCGGCAAAGTGGTTTGTGACAACGGAACAAATTTGTTAGCGGCATTGAAGTTGGGCAAGTTGACACATGTGCCGTGCATGGCACATGTGTGTAATCTGATCGTACAACGCTTTGTGCATAAGTACACAGGCTTACAGGACGTCCTGAAGCAGGCCAGGAAGGTGTGTGGCCATTTCAGGCGTTCCTACACGGCCATGGCTCACTTTGCCGATATCCAGCGGCGAAACAACATGCCAGTGAGGCGCTTGATTTGCGACAGCCCGACACGTTGGAATTCAACACTCCTAATGTTCGACCGCCTGCTCCAACAAGAAAAAGCCGTTAATGAATATTTGAACGACCGGGGTGCTAGGACAGCCTCTGGGGAGCTGGGAATTTCCACCCTCAGAGAGCGACTCGACCGATAGGTAGCAGACTACCTCGCCTTAACTGCAGATATCGACACTCTGAGGAGTGATGAACCCCTTGACTACTGGGTGTGTAGGCTTGACCTGTGGCCTGAGCTATCTCAATTTGCGATAGAACTTCTGGCCTGCCCCGCTTCAAGTGTCCTGTCAGAAAGGACCTTCAGTGCAGCAGGAGGTATTGTCACTGAGAAGAGAAGTCGCCTAGGTCAAAAAAGTCTAGATTACCTCACCTTTATTAAGATGAATGAGGGATGGATCCCGAAGGGACTGACACTGGGCGATACATTCGATTAAAAAAGGCCTGATGAGATGAGCTGCCTTGGGCTAAAAATGGTCCACACGCTGCTGTATTTTAGCTCTGAATGCCGGTTGACTTGCGTGAATTATCCGCCACCAACTAGGGTTCAAGCCGCCATGTTTTAGGGCACTTTCTGCCTGTGAAACAAACATCAATTGTTCTGGCAGCGGCTGCAACAATACCAAATTTTTCAGGCATGTGTACATGCCTAATTTTTAGACCCTCTGGTGCTCTGTGTCAGTGTGTATTATGGTCTCTGAGGACGGGGAATAGTCTCTATTCTGCTCTTGCATTTCTATTTCTTCTTAGATAACAAAAAATTCTGATACGACGTTGGCAGGGCTATTCACTTGTGTGATCTGTCATGAATTGTCATTTGAATGTTAATTTGAACTGTGGGGCACAAGAACTTGAATCTGACAATTTTTATTTTATCAGAGAACTTGTTCGGGATACAGAAAGGAAAAAAGAGAGGGTAAGCGGTTAAGGTACATCGATCTTATTCACATCTTATACATTCAAGAGCAAACTGGTTATTCATTCTCGTGGGAGTTTTTCCGCTGCCCTTGTGCCTTCGGTCTAGTACCATGTCAGGGTTGTCTTTCTCTCCTAAACCTGGGTTTGGTCCGGGGTATGGAAAGGGGGAAACCTGGGGACAGGCTACGGTAGGGGAAGAAGAACGGGGGAAATAGACGTCGGAAGCCTCTCATCTCCCTTTATCTCATTCTTAGTTAGCACGCTGTGTGCGGTCACCGGGTCTATTCCCTTATCTAACTATTTAACTATGTACAATGTTGATGTTTGTTCCGTTATGCCCTGTAGATTGTTTAACCTCAGCTTGGTATACCTCAATGTTGGCTGTTGTACCATGGTGTTTGGAGTCGTTGTCTCTCTGTGTCAGAGCAGTTAGGTCTTAGGAGTGGTACTATTCATCCTTCGTGTATATATATGTGATATGTTATTGTTCTAACACAACCCCCTCCTCCTCCTTCCTCAGATACGCCTCCCATATGTTCCTGGCTTCCACTATGTGGTGTGGGGGGTGTAGCCGCTAGCAGGTTTTTGTTTCATATGCTAGGTTTAGGGAGATCTGTTGGAGAAGGCTAGATCTCTCCGGTGGCTGTTGTTGTTTCCACCCTCTGGCTATTAATAAGTTGGCAGCAATCAAAATAAGATATGTTAGGTCGGCATGTGGTTTTGGGAATGGTTCAATCGAGATGAAGAGTAGGGCATTTTCTGGTCTCAGGTTGGTTCTCGTGACCAGTGCCCCTTGTATCACCCCCTCAACTGCCTTCCAGTATCCTCTGATGGCCGAGCAGGCCCACCAGATGTGGAGCATTGTGCCCTTCTCTATTAAACATCTCCAGCAAAGTCTCGAGGTGTTGGGATATATGGTCGCTAGTCTAGTCGGTACCAAGTACCACCTATATTGTATCTTGCGCATTAGCTCTAGGTGGGATGCGCATCTGGATCTACCTTTATGGGCTATGAAGGCTTGGTTCCATTGTTCTTCTGAGAAGACTGTACTCAAATCTTGATGCCATGCCTCCCAGGTGTGCGGTTCCTAAAATCGCTGCCATATACACGTACACTGATAGGAGACGTGAAAGGTATTAAACTGATAAGAATAATACTAAACACACCACTCCTATCTGGTGGCACATTAGATTGCCCGCGCAGTGCCCCAAATTTGAAGTAAGAGGACCAACCAAGCATCTTCTTCCATCTCCCTGTTACAGAAATCGCTGCCATATCCATATAAGTTGTACATAATGTCCAGGATAGTTTTCCAGGGACAAATGTTGTAGCCTGTTGAACGAGGTGACCTTGCTCGGGTCCCAGGTGTGCGGTTCCTAAAATCGCTGCCATATACACGTCCACTGATAGGAGACGCAACAGGTATTAAACTGATAAGAATAGTACACCACTCCTATCAGTAGGTCCCCCCATTGTGATTTATGCCCCCCACCCACCGCGCAGGGGTGAGGGCTTGGGGGGAGGACAGTAGGTCCCCCATTGTGATTTATGGCCCCCACCCACCGCGCAGGGGTGGGGGCCGGGGGGGGAGGACAGTAGGTCCCCCCCAGTGTGTATCAGGGTCCCTGAGGACAGGTGTCAATCCATATTTGCCAAGTAGGGGGAACAGTCCCTATTCTGCTCTGTGTCAGTGTGTTTCAGGGATCCTTAGGATAGGTGTCAAATCATATCTGCCAAGTGACCCTATGTAGGGGGAACAGTCTCTATTCTGCTCTGTGTCAGTGTGTATCATGGTCTCTGATGAAAGGTGTCAATCCATACCTGCCAAGTGACCCTATGTAGGGGGAACAGTCTCTATTCTGCTCTGTTTCAATGTGTTTCAGGGATCCTTAGGATAGGTGTCAATCCATATCTGCCAAGTGACCCTATGTAGGGGGAACAGTCTCTATTCTGCTCTGTGTCAGTGTGTATCATGGTCTCTGAGGAAAGGTGTCAATCCATACCTGCCAAGTGACCCTATGTAGGGGGAACAGTCTCTATTCTGCTCTGTGTCAGTGTGTTTCAGGGATCCTTAGGATAGGTGTCAATCCATATCTGCCAAGTGACCCTATGTAGGGGGAACAGTCTCTATTCTGCTCTTTGTCAGTGTGTATCAGGGGCTTTGAGGACGGGGAACAGTCTCTATTCTGCTCTGTGTCAGTGTGTATCATGGTCTCTGAGGACGGGGAACAGTCTCTATTCTACTCTGTGTGAGGAGGAGGAACGGGAAATGAGTAGCTGGGCATCCAACCTTGTGCAAATGTGGTCTTTCATGCTGTTGTGCCTGTTGAGGGACCCTCGTATAAAAAGGCTGAAGGAGAACGACCTGTGCTGGGTGTCCACGCTACTAGACCCCCGGTCTCTATTCTGCTCTGTGTCAGTGTGTATCATGGTCTCTGAGGACGGGGAACAGTCTCTATTCTGCTCTGTGTCAGTGTGTTTCAGGGATCCATAGGATAGGTTTCAATTCATATCTGCCAAGTGACCCTATGTAGGGGGAACAGTCTCTATTCTGCTCTGTGTCAGTGTGTATCAGGGGCTTTGAGGACAGGTGTCAATCCATACCTGCCAAGTGACCCTATGTAAGGGGAACAGTCCCTATTCTGCTCTGTGTCCGTGTGCATCAGGGGCTCTGAGGACAGGTGTCAATCCATATGTCAAGGTGTCAATATGTCATATGTCAGGTGTCAATCCATATTCATTGCGATTTAGGAACGCTAGGTGATTTCTGCCCTTTATGGATTAAAACCAGACTCTGCATCAACTGTGTAATTTGCCATGGGAGTTTTGCCATGGATCCCCCTCCAGCATGCCACAGTCAAGGTGTTAGTCCCCTTGAAACAACTTTTCCATCACTTTTGTGGCCAGAAACAGTCCCTGTGGGTTTTAAAATTCGCATGCCCATTGAAGTCAATGGCGGTTCGTCCGGTCCGCCGGTTCGCCGGTTCGCCGGTTCGCGAACGTTTGCGGAAGTTCCCGTTCGCGATCCGAAAATTTTGGGTTCGCGACATCACTAGTTGTCATTAATGGTAAATTTTCAAGCTGGACAAAGGTGGCAAGTGGTGTCCCTCAGGGGTCTGTTCTGGGACCCCTTCTATTTAACATGTTTATAAATGATCTTGAAGACAGCATTTAAAGTCATGTTTCAGTGTTTGCAGATGTTTGCAACTCTGTAAAATAATACAATGTGAGCAAGATATTACTTTGCTGCAGAGGGATAGGGCACTCAAATGGCAGATAAAATTTAATGTTGAAAAATGCAAAGTTATGCACTTCGGCGTAAAGAATACACAAGCAATGTATACCTTTAATGGAAGCGAATTAGGGATAACAACACACAAAAAGGACTTGGGAATTGTTATAGACAACAAACTATGCAACAATGTGCAATGTCAATCCGCAGTGGCAAAGACCAGTAAGGTATTATCATGCATGAAAAGGGCATTCATTCTCGGGACGAGAATATAATTTTGCCTCTTTATAAATCACTGGTAAGACCACATATTTTGAGCACCTGTTCTAAAGAAGGTGCAACGGCACACCGGGCATAAAAGGGTTTAAAGCCGTTTAGGAGATATTCCCTTCCAGATATACAGGCAGCTACTGTAGACACAAATCCACTGAACTGCAGAAGCATACGAATGCTCTGAAACATACAAATGCTGTAAACAGCCGAACAGGAAAAACCATACAAAAGGTTTACACTCCTAGCAGTCGAACTGGAACAGCATACAATAAATCCCCCCCCCCCCCCCCCCCCCCCCCACCCAAGAACGAGACAAGGCTCCGTTTTGAGGGTCAAGCAGGAACTGTGGGTTTATTGTCCTTATATACACATTCTTACACATTAGTACCCCCCACAGGGTTTTGTAAAACAACCAATAAACACGTACAATACACTCAGACACTCCCACACAAAATCCTCCCCTCTGCCTGTGATACACTTACCTTACACAATGAATTAATGTAATTATCACAGGCAGAGAAATACAGTTTTTCCACATTATTCATAACTTTAAAAGTATACATTCACATAATCAGCATACTCCAAATACAAACATATGTCAAAATCATCCAAATTGGTCCAGTGATTCAAAAGATAGATCGAAGTCCTTTGTGACCAAATGAAGCATGACTTTTCTGCCCAAAACCAGTTCCACAGAGTCTTCTATCCTGGAGATAATTGGGAAGTAATCCAATTATCTCCAAGGACAGAGGAAAAAACTACATTGAACACATGGTAGCAAAAGACAATAAAATACATAAAAATATATAACTGTGCAGCTATTGCATAAAACAGGTACATTCAACATATCCCCAGATAGCTTAGATCTGAGCGCACATTATTACTGAATGGCACTCAGATCACATACATACAGTTCAATTGCCATGGAGCCAAAGTCTTTCACCTAGTCTTTCATTATATGAATGGGCTCCATGGCATAGCTATCTGGGGTATCACTGTTCAAATAGGGCATGTACAGAATGACCCGGCTTTCGTGTCTTTGCAGGGGAAAATTAAAGCATTTCAACATGGGGCCATAGTCTAAAGGCAGCAGGCGGGCAACCAGGCTCCTCCAATGCACAGTGGCGAGATTAGTCTTGTCACAGAAGGATATTATGGCACTAGAAAAAGTGCAGAGGCGGGCTACAAAATTAATAAAAGGAATGGAACATATCAGCTATGAAGAAAGGTTAACAAATTTAAACCTATTTAGTTTAGAAAAACGTTGCCTGAGAGGGGCAGGGCCGGATTAACATAGGGGCTGATGGAGCTGCAGCTCCAGGCCCAGGCCCATGGAATAGGCCCATTTAAAAAAAAAAAAAAAAATTTTTTTTTTTTTTTTTTTTTTTTAAACACACACTACTCTTAGGTTTGCCACCTGACTGGTATTTTACTGGTTTGCCACCTGACTGGTATTTGAGGCTGCCTGGCTGTGCCAGTATTGCAGTAAATACCGGCTATACAAATGCAGGTATTTTTCTCAGAATAAATGGAGATTACTCTGCAATACCAGCACCGGCCAGTAGGGGTCACTGTGTGTGCAGAGGGGCAGGGATAGGAAGTTACAGCATATCCCTGCCACTCTCTACTACTTACTGATCCGTGGGGGAGCAGCAACACAGCACAGAGTCCAGACAGCAGCTCTACAGCTCAGGTAAGAGAGGGATGGGGGGAAAGGCAGCAGGGGCACATGGGGACACTGAGACACTAGGGGACACATGGGGACACAGACACTAGGGGACACTGAGACACTAGGGGACATATGGGGACACTGAGACACTAGGGGACACAGACACTAGGGGACAAATGGGGACACAGACACTAGGGGACACAGACACTAGGACACATGTGGACACAGACACTGGGAGACCTGGAAACACCGAGACACTTAGGGACACTGGAAAACATGGGGACACTGAGACACTAGGGGACACTGAGACACATGGGGATGCTGAGACACATGGGGATGCTGTGAGACATAGGGACATTGGGAGACAATGAGACATTGGGACACGGAGACACTATGTCCCCATTTCTCCCAGTGTCCCCATGTCCCCATCCAGTGTTGCTAGTGTCTCAGTGTCCCCAAGTCTCCCAGTGTCTGTGGCCCATGTCTCTCAGTGTGCCTAGTGTCCCCATGTGTCCCAGTGTCCTTATATGTCCCAGTGTCCCCATGTCTATGTCCACAACTGTCCCCATGTCTCCCAGTGTCCCCAAGTGTCTGTCTCCCAGCCAGTGTCCCCTAGTCTCCCAGTGTCCCATAGTCTCCCAGTGTCCCCATGTCTGTGTCCCTAGTGTCTTAGTGTCCCCAAATGTTTCAGTGTTCCCATGTCTCCCAGTGTCTGTGTTCCTAGTGTCCCCATGTCTCCCTATATGTCCCAGTGTCCCCATGTCTATGTCCACAACTGTCCCCATGTCTCCCAGTGTCCCAAAGTGTCTGTCTCCCAGCCAGTGTCCCCAGTGTCCCCTAGTCTCCCAGTGTCCCCTAGTCTCCCAGTGTCCCCTAGTCTACCAGTGTCTGTGTTCCCATGTCTCTGTGTCCCTAGTGTCTTAGTGTCCCCAAATGTTTCAGTGTCCCCATATCTCCCAGTGTCTGTGTCCCTAGTGTCTCAGTGTCCCCATTTCTCCAAGTTTCCCTAAATATTTCAGTATCCCGATGTCTCCCAGTGTCCCCATGTCTCTGTGCCCCCGGTCTCTCAGTGTCCCTGGGTCTCTCAGTGTCCCCATGTCTCACTGTGTCCCCAGTATCCTAGTGACATGGGGACACACTGAGACATTGGGACACTGGGAGAAATGGGGACACTGAGACACTGGGAGACTAGGGGACTGGGCGACATGGGGACACTGACACTGTGATACATAGGGACACTTAGACACTGGGTGACTTGCGAGACTGAGACACTGGGAGCAATCCATCTATACAGCAGAATCAAACTGTGAGTAGTTTGTTGGTGATTTTACAGAACTTTCTCTGATGTCACTCCTTGTGATTATACAAATGATTAAGGCTGGTATTTTTTTTCCAAGAAAGGTGGCAACCCTAACTACTCTTCACATACTCTTGCTTAAAGGAGCACTATAGGGTCAGGAACAAAATCATGTATTTCTGACCCTATTATGTTAAAACCACCACCCTGGCCCCTTCTTGCCTCCCTAAGTATAGTAAAATATAACTTGTATTCAAGTCTGCAGCTGCTGGCTCTGCCGCTGAACTGACTGTCTGCTGACATCATCAGAAGTGGTGGTCTAAGCAAATTACAATACTTCCCCATAGGATTGACTGTCAACTAGGCAGATCAGGGGCAGAGCCAGCACAAGCCCTGGCCAATCAGCATCTCCTCATAAAGATAAATTGAATCAATGCATCTGTATGAGGAAAGTTCAGTGTCTGCATGCAGAGGGTGGAGACACTGAATGACAGTGCTGCACACTAGGCAGTACTGTCCCAGGAAGCACCTCTAGCAGCCATCTAAGGAGTGGCCAGTGGAGTTATTTTCTCTGAAAAGACAGTGTTTACTGCAAAAGGCCTGAATGGAATGATTCTACTTACCAGAACAAATACAATAAGCTGTAGTTGTTATGGTGACTATAGTGTCCCTTTAACTTGTGTGGACTGGCTGACAATAAAATGAGTTTAGGTAATGCAGACGCTTGTCTCTTTTAACACTGTGGCATGTCCCCTTTCTTCTACACTCACTACATACACCTTTTCTCTGTCCCACTCTATATTAGGAACTTCTGCCTGCTAGTAAGAAAGTAAGGAGACAAGTGGACATGTGAGTTCTAGGGGGCAGTCCTTAGAAAGCATGGAGTGAACGCATCATTAGACACATTTATGTCAAGCTCAGGGTGCTGCCTGCATAGTATGAGTTTCCTATGAGTTTCCCTTCAGCACCATCTCCATCAGATACATGACGCTTGGGAGGTATGACTGTTTTAGTGTTTTTGGTCAATAAGATTCCGTAATTAGGCCTATCATAATTGTCAGCACCAGGCCCAGTGTGCTCTTAATCCGGCCCTGGAGAGGGGATATAATAACATTATACAAATATATTCAGGGCCAATACAAACCATTGTGTGGAAATCTATTCACAAACCGGACTTTACATAGGACACGAGGTTATGCGTTTAGACTCGAAGAAAGAAGATTTTGTCTATGGCAAAGGAAAGGTTTTTTTACTGTAAGAACAATAAGGATGTGGAATTCTCTGCCTGAAGAAGTGTTTTTTTCAAAGTCCATACAGATGTTCAAACAGCTACTAGATGCATACTTGCAAAAACAGAATATTCAAGGATATAATCTTTCAATGTAGGGTAATACCTGCTTGATCCAAGGATAAATCCTACTGCCATTCTGGGGTCAAGAAGGAATTTTTGTCCTAGCTTGTTGCAAAATTGAAAGTGCTTCAAGCTGTTTTTTTTTTTTTTGCCTTCTCTTGGATCAACAGCAAAAAACAAATGTGAGAAAGGCTGAACTTGATGGACGCATGTCTCTTTGCAGCTATGTAACTATGTAACTATGTAACTAAATAAAGAATGGAAAAAAAACACTGACAGGTGAAGTGAATAACATTGATTATATTGTTACAAAGACAGCTGTCAAAGGGTGGGATATATTAGGCAGCACGTGAACAGTCAGTTCTTGAATTTCATGTGTAGGAAGTGAAAAAAATCTGAGCCACTTTGAAAAGGGCCGAATAGTGATGGCTATCCCCTCTGCGCTGCTTGGACTAATGGAGATGCATTAGCCCAATCAGCAATGGGCAACAGTGATTGGCTAAGAGTGTCAGCTAACACAGCCATACTTTGCTAGTATGAATTGGTATGGCTAAGAAGAGTGTAATCTCTGCCTTAGCCACACCTCCACTGAGAGCCGAGCTGTTGGCAGCCAGGGACACTAATTCAGCGTTAAACCATTCAAAAAGGTTTAACACCGAATGGAAGGACAGCGCCATGAGACTACAGGTGCTATAACAAACTCATCAAGATGAAATGGTTATAATGCTTACCACACATTTAACACACATTAATTTGAAAATTATTGCTTGTGAAGTTGATTCACATAAAACAGTCTGAGTTTACAAAAACCTGCATATGGACTTGGGTAATGTAGTAGTGATTTATAACGAATTTACAATGGATGTTTACTTATGCTTTTTTTTAAGCAAACAAAATATAAGATTGTCATCTACAAAAATAATAAAATGCAGTAATTGTACTGTTTATTTTCTATAATAAATCAAGTTAAGTAAAAAGGGAGAAAAAATAATTTTGATAATACCTCACTTAGTATTCAAAGTGATATTGCAGGTTCCCATTCTTGGTGCAGATTCCTTAGTTCCAAAACGACCAAATGTCGAAATATTATGCAAAAGGACTGCCAAGGTATTTCAGGAAAATTACTCAGGAGACAACTCCTTGATAGTACTGGTTTATTGTGAAAAATTCAAACATGGCTACAATTAACAGATTAAATTATAACACAAGAATAAATCAAATATAGAAACGGAGGTTCATGTACCTGTAGGAAGAGGAGAACAAAATACTTGCAAGGCTAGGACGCGGTTTTTGCACTGGACGCGTTTTGCGTCTATACACGGACGCTTTTCCAGCATAAATGATTCAAGAAAAACACTGCAAACTAAAAGGCTGGAAAGAGCAAGCGTACGCCCCTTTCACAGCTTTAGTTAATATATAAAACATTAAGGGAACACTATAGTGGTAAAATAGCTATGTCTCCGATAGCACGTAACGAGAGGGGGCTAATAGCGCATGCGCGGCAAATGCTGTGCGTGCATTAGACTTCCCCATAGGTAAGCACTGAATCAATGCTTTGATATGGGGGGGAAAATCTAACGCTGGATGTCCTCAGATCCTGGACTGTTAAGATGCAGGAAGCCCTCTAGTGACTGTCGGGTAGATAGACACTGTGGGCAGACTTAGTGCTGCAATGTAAACATTAAAATTTCTCTGGAACTGCAATGTTTTACATTGCAGCACTAAGTGCCAGGGGCGTACCTAGAGCATTTGGCACCCGGGGCGGGTCCTATTTTTGGCAACCCCCCCCCCCCCCCCAACTTTAAATGTAAAAAACAACCCACATTTTTTTTTTTATGTATTTAGCACTGAGCAGTGTTTGTGTGTGAATGTATGCATGTTTTTGTATGAAGTATGTGTGAGTGAATGTAGGGGTGTGTTTGTATGTAGTGCAGTGCTGGTGTTTGAATGCAAGCATGCATTTGTGTGTTGTGTGGTATTTGAATGCAGTGATGTGGTTATATATAATGGTGGGGTTTGCATGTAGTGTTGACGTTGAAATGTGTGAGTATATTTGTGTGTAGTGTTGGTGAGATTTTGAGATGTCTGCACTTATACACATACACGGACATACACACATGCAGATACATATACACACACGCAGAAACACTGTGCTCTGCATGCTGGCATCTGACAACACATTTGCATATAATTCACATTAGCCACCCAGATTTCTTGTTGTGGGCTGGCTGACACCTCTTAAAGGACCACTCTAGGCACCCAGACCACTTCAGCTTAATGAAGTGGTCTGGGTGCCAGGTCTAGCTAGGGTTAACCCATTTTTTTATAAACATAGCAGTTTCAGAGAAACTGCTATGTTTATTAATGGGTTAAGCCTTCCCCCAAATCCTCTAGTGGCTGTCTCATTGACAGCCGCTAGAGGCGCTTGCGTGATTCTCACTGTGAAAATCGCAGTGAGAACACGCAAGCGTCCATAGGAAAGCATTGTAAATGCTTTCCTATGCGACTGGCTGAATGCGCCCGCAGCTCTTGCCGCGCGTGCGCATTCAGTCGACGGGGTGGAACGGAGGAGGATCGGAGGCAGAGATCTCCCCGCCCAGCGCTGGAAAAAGGTAAGTTTTACCCCTTTTCCCCTTTCCAGAGCCGGGCAGGAGGGGGACCCTGAGGGTGGGGGCACCCTCAGGGCACTATAGTGCCAGGAAAACGAGTATCTCGCGAGATTTACACTGGGAGCTGACCGAGGTGCTGAACGGACCGGCGGAGGAGGAGAGAGCTGACAGGAGCTGCAGGAAAGGTAAGTAACATCTCTCTGCAGCCCCCACAGCCCCCTCCTACACAGTGCCCATCCACTGGACCACCAGGGAAGGAGAGCCCCCCTCCCTGGCCAGCTAGCAAGCAGGGAGGGGGGACGAAAAAATGTATATATGTTAATAAAAAAAATAAAAATAATAAAATAAAAAAATAATACTAAAATTAAATGTAATAATAAAATAAAAAAATAATAATAAAAAAAATTTAATGAAACAAAAAAAAATATTAAAATAATAATTAAAAAATAAAAAATGCCCACCCCCCACCAAGGCTCTGCATCACACTCTGCATTACACACACACATACACACACTGCATTCATACACACACACACTGCATTCATACACACACACTGCATTCATACACACACACACTGCACTCATACACACACACTGCATTCATGCACACACACTGCATTCATGCACACACACTGCATTCATACACACACACTGCATTCATACACACACAGCACTCATACACACAGCATTCTCATACACACACACTGCACTCATACACACATCATTCATACACACACACACAGCATTCATACACACACACACAGCATTCATACACACACACACTGCACTCATACACACACACTGCACTCATACACACACACTGCACTCATACGCACACACTGCACTCATACGCACACACTGCACTCATACGCACACTGCACTCATACACAGCATTCTCATACACACACACTGCACTCATACACACAGCATTCTCATACACACACACTGCATTCATATACACACACTGCTCTCATACACACACTGCATTCTCATACACACACACACTGCATTCTCATACACACACACTGCATTATCATACACACACACTGCATTCTCATACACACAGTGCATTCATTATATACACACACTGTAAATAAATATTCAATTAATATAATTTTTTAAGGATCTAATTTTATTTAGAAATTTACCAGCAGCTGCTGCATTTCCCACCCTAGTCTTATACTCGAGTCAATAAGTTTTCCCAGTTTTTTGGGGTAAAATTAGGGGCCTCGGCTTATATTCGGTTCGGCTTATACTCGAGTATATACGGTACTTAGACAATCAACCCTATAAGAGCATCTAGCATCTACATATCAGTGTCGTTGTAGGTGAAAGATACTCAATTGAATTTTGAGACAGGTGTAATTTTGTAACACATTTCTCTACAAAGGACAGCAAGTATGGTCCTTCAGATAGTGAACACCAACACAGCAAGAATGAACATTCCATAAAAATGTGTTGCATAAAAAATGTCTATTTAAGATTCAAAGAAAGTTTCATTTGTTTCTTACTTTCATTTTCTTCTTAAACAATTTCGAAAAACTAAAATGAGATAACTGCCCAATAGGGATGTCCCGAACTGTTCGCTGGCAAATAGTTCCTGGCGAACATTGCTTGTTCGCGTTCGCCACGGATGGCGAACACATGCGCTGTTCGGTCCGCCCCCTATTCGTCATCATTGAGTAAACTTTGATCCTGGCCTGTACCTCACAGTCAGCAGACACATTCCAGCCATTCAGCAGCAGAACCTCCCTCCCAGACCCTCCCACCTCCTGGACAGCATCCATTTTACATTCATTGTGAAGCTGCATTCCTAGTGAGAGTAGAGACAGTGTAGCTGCTGCTGATTTGATAGGGGAATTGATACCTAGGTTAGTGTATTCAGTGTCCACTAGAGTCCTGAAGGACTCATCTGATCTCTGCTGTAAGGACAGCACCCCAAAAAGCCCTTTTTAGGGCTAGAACATCAGTCTGCTTTTTTTTTCTGTGTAATGTAATTGCAGTTGCCTGCCTGCCAGCCAGCCTGTGTGTCAGGCTCACAGCATATACTGTGCCCACTTGCCCAGTGCCACCACTCACTCACTGGTGTCACAATAGCTTGCATTTAAACAAAAATATATTTTTTTTAATGTAGTATTATAGCAGTCAGTTTCCTCCACTAGTGTGCGTTTCAGGGCCTGCCCAGTGCCACCACTCACTCACTGGTGTCACAATAGCTTGCATTTAACAAAAAAAAAACTATTTGGACTGTAATATAATAGCAGTCAGTTTCCTTCACGAGTGTGCGTTTCAGGGTCTGCCAGGGCACAGTGTCACACCAGTGCCACTCATATCTGTTGTCACAGTAGCTTGCACGCATAGTACCACTAATTGAAAATAAAATGACAGGCAGAGGAAGGCCACCCCGCAGGGGCCGTCGTGGTCGTGGTTCTGTGATTCCCTTTGGCCCTGGAATAATGCCCAGTGTTCAGAGGCCACGTACCCTGAACTTGAAAAGTTCTGAGGACATAGTTGATTGGCTAACACAGGACACCCAATCTTCTACAGCTTCCGCTCGGAACCTCGACGCACCATCCTCCTCCAGCTTAGCTTCGGGCACCTCTCAAGTTACCACTCGCCCGCCTGCCGCCACCAATAACACTAGCACTACAGGCGCTTCACTTGGTATGTCAGAGGAGTTATTTACACATCAGTTGGAAGAAATGAGTGATGCACAACCATTATTGCCAGAGGATGTAGATAACAGGCATATGTCTCAGTCAGGCAGCATTACACACGTACGGTGTGATGATAATGATGTTGTACCCACTGCTGCTTCCTTTGCTGAGTTGTCAGATACAAGTGAAGCGGTTGATGATGACGATGCATCCGTGGATGTCACGTGGGTGCCCGCTAGAAGAGAAGAAGAACAGGGGGAAAGTTCAGATTGGGAGACAGAGAGGAGGAGGAGGAGACGAGTTGGAAGCACGGGGAGGTAATTGCAAGGAGCTAGTCTCACAGTCAGACAGCATGCATCGGCACCTGGGGTCAGCCAGACAGCATGCCAATCAACGCATGCTGTTGCCACCATCAGAATGCCGTCATTGCAGAGCTCAGCAGTGTGGCATTTTTTGTGTGTGTCTGCCTCTGACAACAGCGATGCCATTTGCAACCTGTGCCAAAAGAAACTGAGTCATGGGAAGTCCAACACCCACCTAGGTACAACTGCTTTGCGAAGGCACATGATCACACAAACGCCTATGGGATCAACACATGAGTACAAGCAGCACACAAACTCAAAGCCGCCATCCTCCTCCTGGTCCAGCATCTTCAGCCACGATAACCACTGCTGTCCTCCTTGCCCCCTCTCAACCATCCGCCCCTTCGTCTCTCGCCTTGAGCAGTTCCTGCTCATCTGCCCACAGTCAGGTGTCTGTCAAGGACATGTTTTAGCATAAGAAGCCAATGTCGCAAAGTCACCCCCTTGCCCGGCGTCTGACAGCTGGCTTGACTGAACTCTTAGCCCGCCAGCTTTTACCATACAAGCTGGTGGAGTCGGAGGCGTTCAAAATATTTGTAGCTATTGGGACACCGCAGTGGAAGGTACCCGGCCGAAATTTCTTTGCACAAAATCCCCAACCTGTACTCGATTGTGCAAAAGGAAGTAATGGCATGTCTGGCACACAGTGTTGGGGCAAGGGTCCATCTGACCACTGATACCTGGTCTGCAAAGCATGGTCAGGGCAGGTATATCACCTACACTGCACATTGGGTTAACCTGCTGACGGCTGCCAAGCATGGAATGCGTGGCTCTGCAGAGGAGTTGGTGACACCGCCACGACTTGCAGGCAGGCCTGCTGCCACCTCCTCTACTCCTCCTACTCCATCCTCTTCCATAACCTCCTCGGCTGAGTCCTCTTCTGCTGCTGCGTCTTGCTCCACATCAACGGCACCCCCCCAGCTCCCAGGTACTGTTCTCTGAAAGCAGAGAGTCACACCGGACCAGCACTCCTGTCCGCCCTGAACGCACAGGTGGATCAGTGGCTGACTCCGCACCAACTGGAGATCGGCAAAGTGGTTTGTGACAACGGAAGAAATTTGTTGGCGGCATTGCATTTGGGCAAGTTGACACATGTGCCGTGCATGGCACATGTGTGTAATCTGATCGTACAGCGCTTTGTGCATAAGTACCCAGGCTTACAGGACGTCCTGAAGCAGGCCAGGAAGGTGTGTGGCCATTTCAGGCGTTCCTACACGGCCATGGCGCACTTTTCCGATATCCAGCGGCAAAACAACATGCCAGTGAGGCGCTTGATTTGCAACAGCCCGACACGTTGGAATTCAACACTCCTAATGTTCGACCGCCTGCTCCAAGAAGAAAAAGCCATTAGCGAGTATTTGTATGACCGGGGTGCTAGGACAGCCTCTGCGGAGCTGGGAATTTTTTGGCCACGTTACTGGACACTCATGCGCAATGCCTGTAGGCTCATGCGTCCTTTTGAGGAGGTGACAAACCTAGTCAGTCGCACCAAAGGCACCATCAGCGACATCATACCATTTGTTTTCTTCCTGGAGCGTGCCCTGCGAAGAGTGCTGGATCAGGCCATAGATGAGCGTGAAGAGGAAGAGTTGTGGTCACCATCACCACCAGAAACAGCCTTATCAGCATCGCTTGCTGGACCTGCGGCAACGCTGGAAGAGGATTGTGAGGAAGAGGAGTCAGAGGAGGAATGTGGCTTTGAGGAGGAGGAGGAAGACCAACCACAACAGGCATACCAGTGTGCTCGTTGTCACCTATCTGGTACCCGTGGTGTTGTACGTGGGGGGGAAGAACATACCTTCAGAGAGATCACTAAGGACGAGGAACAGGACATAAGTGTCAGGATCGGGACAGGGATCCAACACGCAGAGTACAAACAGTAGCCAGATACGTATACCGGACCTTAGAATGGCCGGACTAACGTAAGTAGTACCGTATAGAATGGTCAAAGACAAGCCGAGGTCGAGGGTAACAGAAGACAGGTAAGCGAGAGACAAGCCGAATCAAGGGTAACAGAGATAAGCAGAGTAAGGTAAACAAGCCGGGTCAAAACCAAAAGGGATAAAAGAATACACAAGCACTGAGTGACTAGAACAAGCTAGAACCACGACAGGGCAATGAGCTAATGAAAGAAGCTCTGTTAAATACCCTGTTCAGAGCAGTAACCACACCTCCGAGACGTCCTGATTGGTCCTGCAGCAATTGACTGACAGGTCGATCCGGGGGAGTGTCCTGATGATGACTTCCTGCCTAGATGGTGTAAAAGGCAGTCACTCCCTCGCGGCCGGCCTAGCATGACCGGATAGACCGCGGGGAAGGGAGTCATCAGACCGTTTGGATGGTGGAACAGCTAAGTCTCTACCTCTTTTGGAGGTAGAGACCACAGGTACCCTGACAGTACCCCCCCTCTCAGATACGCCCACCGGGCGGAATGAACTGGGACGAGATGGGAAACGAGAGTGATACGCCCTGCGGAGACGGGGAGCATGAACATCCTCCTGAGGTACCCAACTCCTCTCCTCAGGACCATATCCCTTCCAATCAACCAGATATTGTACTCTCCCCCGGGAGATTCGAGAATCAATAATAGAGTTGACCTCATACTCCTCCTGACCCACCACCTGAACGGAGCGAGGAGGGGCTATTGTGGAGGAAAATCTGTTACATATGAGTGGTTTCAGCAATGAAACGTGAAACGAGTTCGGAATGCGTAAGGTATTAGGAAGAGCTAAACGATACGCAACCGGATTGATATGGGTCAGCACCCTGTAGGGTCCAATATAACGAGGAGCGAACTTCATGGAGGGCACTTTTAAACGGATGTTCCTCGTGCTCAGCCATACCGTATCACCTGGAACAAAGACCGGAGCCGCCCTTCTACGTTTATCAGCGTGTTTCTTGACCAACATAGAGTTGTGCACAAGGATTTGTCGAGTTTGATCCCACAACTTCCTCAAATTGGCAACATGAACATCAACCGACGGCACCCCCTGGGAAGGAGAATCCGAAGGAAGAATAGACGGATGAAAACCATAATTCATGAAGAAGGGGCTTGAATGAGTAGAATCGCAAACGAGATTGTTGTGTGCAAACTCCGCCCAAGGAATCAAACCGACCCAATCATCCTGGTGTTCAGAAACAAAGCATCGTAAATATTGTTAAATTTTCTGGTTGGTACGTTCAGCAGCTCCGTTAGACTGAGGATGATAGGCAGAAGAAAAGTTTAATTTAATACCAAGTTGAGAGCAGAAGGACCTCCAAAAGCAGGAAACAAATTGGGAGCCTCTGTCCGATACAATTTGAGAGGGTATCCCATGTAGGCGAAAAATCTCCTTGGCGAATATCTCTGCCAATTCGGGAGAAGACGGAAGTTTAGGCAGGGGAATGAAGTGTGCCATCCTAGTAAACCTGTCAACCACGGTGAGGATAACAGTCTGTCTTTTAGAGATAGGTAGATCGACAATAAAGTCCATGGCCAAACAGGACCATGGTTTCTCTGGAACCTCCAAGGGTTGCAGGAGTCCACATGGAAGCGTATGGGGTTGTTTGGTTTTAGTACAAACTTCACATGCAGCGATGAACTCCTCAACATCCCACCGTAAAGTAGACCACCAGAAGTCCTTAGAGATCAAGGCGTAAGTTTTGCGAATACCAGGATGTCCCGCCATCTTGCTATTATGTAAACACTGTAAAAGTTCCAGTTGAAAAGCAGGAGGAACGAAATGACGACCCGCAGGGGTCTGTTTAGGTGCGAGATGTTGCAACTTAATGATCTCGGCCAGTAATGGAGAATGAATCCTGAGATTCGTATTAGCAATGATATTGCACTTCGGAACTATAGAAGAAAGAACTGGTTCAGGTACAGTAGAAGGTTCATATTGGCGAGATAATGCATCGGCTTTAGAGTTTTTAGAACCAGGTCTGTAAGTCAGTACATAATTGAAGTGAGTCAGGAATAAGGACCAACGAGCTTGTCTAGAGGATAAACGCTTAGCCTCCCCAATATATGACAAGTTTTTGTGGTCAGTCAAAATCGTAATAGGGTGTAGGGTCCCCTCCAACAAATGTCTCCACTCCTTTAAGGCTTTAATGACTGCTAACAGTTCCCTGTCTCCGATGTCATATCTGCTCTCAGCCCCAGAAAGTTTCCTGGAAAAAAAACCACACGGGTGTAATGGTTTATCTACCGCTAATCTTTGTGACAGAACCGCACCTACTCCTGTCTCAGAGGCATCGACCTCGAGTAGAAACGGCAAAGTCGTATCAGGATGGACTAATATTGGAGCAGAAACAAAAAGTTCTTTGAGCCTCTTGAAAGCAGCGAGAGCTTCAGGAGACCACGTCTTAGTTTCTGCCCCCTGTTTGGTCATATTGGTAATGGGCGCAATAATAGACGAGTAACCCTTAATGAAGCGCCTATAATAATTGGAGAAACCAATAAACCTCTGAATAGCCTTGAGTCCCTTAGGTAATGGCCAATCTAAAATAGACTGGAGTTTGTCAGGGTCCATCTTAAAACCTTCCCCAGAAATCACGTAACCAAGAAAATCTATCTGAGACTGATCAAAGCTGCATTTTTCCAATTTACAGTATAGACCATGTTGCAGAAGTTTCTGTAATACCGCTCTGACCTGTCTATGGTGAGTTTCAATCTCCCTAGAGTGTATCAGTATGTCGTCTAGGTAGACAATGACACAATCATGTTGAAACTCCCTAAGTACCTCATTAATCAGATCCTGAAATACTGCAGGAGCATTGCAAAGTCCAAACGGCATAACTGTGTATTCATAGTGACCGTACCGAGTATTGAACGCCGTCATCCACTCGTGTCCCTGCTGGACTCTTACCAAATTATATGCCCCTCTGAGATCTAACTTGGTGAAGATTTTGGAGCCCTTAAGACGATCAAATAACTCGGTAATAAGTGGAATAGGATAGGCATTTCTGACAGTTATTTTATTCAAGCCTCGGTAATCGATACAAGGTCTCAGCGTGCCATCCTTTTTCTTAACGAAAAAGAACCCAGCCCCGGCCGGGGAAGAAGACCTCCTAATGAATCCCTTTTCTAAATTCTCCCGAATATACTCCTCTAGAACCAAGTTTTCCTGAACAGACAAAGGATATACATGGCCCCTCGGAGGCATAGTCCCAGGTAGAAGCTTAATTTTACAATCAAATGGCCTGTGTGGCGGCAAAGAATCGGCATTCTTCTTGTCAAATACTGCCTTTAAGTCTAGGTAAAGGTCTGGTATCTGTCTTTCTGTGGACTGAATAGGAGTCTCAGGTATGTTAACATTAGCTAATGGAGAAACCTTAGCTGGGATGGGAAATTGTTCTTAATAGCAAAGGCTTGGTCGATAAAATTCTCAGCAGCACCGGAATCTATCAATGCCATAGCCCTTACTACTTCCCTCTCCCAAGTTAAGGAAACTGGTAGCAGAAGCATGTGATCTTTATAATTAGGAGTAGAGGACAAAATAGAAACACCCAAGGCTTGTCCTCTAGAGAGACTTAGGTGCGAGCGTTTCCCGGACGGTTAGGACAGTTCGAGAGTAAATGACCCTTGGCTCCACAATACATACACAAACCCTCTCTTCTCCTGTACTGTCTTTCCTCCTCAGAGAGGCGGGTATAACCTATCTGCATAGGTTCAGGAAGCAAAGATACCGTGGAGTCAGGACTTGGAAAAGCGGGGGCTAACCTAAAAGAAGGTCTCCGGTTCCTCTCTCGAGTGTTCTGTCTCTCTCTTAAACGTTCATCTATACGAGAGATGAACGAAATTAAATCTTCTAAATTCTCAGGGAGTTCTCTGGTAGCAACCTCATCAAGGATTACTTCAGATAGGCCATTCAAAAATACATCCATATATGCCTGCTCATTCCACTTGACTTCTGACGCCAGAGACCTGAATTCTAGTGCATAATCCACCATTGTTCGGTTCTCCTGTCTCAGGCGCAACAGTAATCTGGCTGCATTAACCTTTCTACCTGGAGGATCAAATGTTCTTCTAAAAGCAGCTACAAATGCGTTATAGTTATACACTAATGGGTTATCGTTCTCCCATAGTGGGTTGGCCCATCTCAGAGCTTTCTCAATAAGTAGGGTGATAATAAATCCTACCTTTGCCCTATCTGTAGGATAAGAGCGGGGTTGCAATTCAAAGTGGATACTAATTTGGTTTAAAAAACCACGACACTTCTCAGGAGCCCCACCATAGCGTACTGGGGGGTAATGCGAGAAGAAGCACCCACTGTGGCTACCTCTAGACCTAAACTGACAGGAGAAACAGGGGTATTACGTATCTCCTCTGGTGGGTTATTGGCATGAGATAATAGAGCCTGTAGCGCAAGCGCCATCTGATCCATTCTGTGATCCATGGCTTCAAACCTAGGATCAGGAGAAGCCAGCTAACTGTTTGTACTTGCAGGATCCATTGGCCCTGTCGTAATGTCAGGATCGGGACAGGGATCCAACACGCAGAGTACAAACAGTAGCCAGATACGTATACCGGACCTTAGAATGGCCGGACTAACGTAAGTAGTACCGTATAGAATGGTCAAAGACAAGCCGAGGTCGAGGGTAACAGAAGACAGGTAAGCGAGAGACAAGCCGAATCAAGGGTAACAGAGATAAGCAGAGTAAGGTAAACAAGCCGGGTCAAAACCAAAAGGGATAAAAGAATACACAAGCACTGAGTGACTAGAACAAGCTAGAACCACGACAGGGCAATGAGCTAATGAAAGAAGCTCTGTTAAATACCCTGTTCAGAGCAGTAACCACACCTCCGAGACGTCCTGATTGGTCCTGCAGCAATTGACTGACAGGTCGATCCGGGGGAGTGTCCTGATGATGACTTCCTGCCTAGATGGTGTAAAAGGCAGTCACTCCCTCGCGGCCGGCCTAGCATGACCGGATAGACCGCGGGGAAGGGAGTCATCAGACCGTTTGGATGGTGGAACAGCTAAGTCTCTACCTCTTTTGGAGGTAGAGACCACAGGTACCCTGACAATAAGTAGCTCAGCATCCAACTTGTGCAAATGGGGTCTTTCATGCTGTCGTGCCTGTTGAGGGACCCTCGTATAAAAAGGCTGAAGGAGAACGACCTGTACTGGGTGTCCACGCTACTAGACCTCCGGTATAAGCAGAAAGTGCCTGAAATGTTACTGAATTACGGCAAGTCGGAAAGGATGCAGCAGTTCCAAAATCAATTAAAAAGTATGCTTTACACAGCGTAACTGCAGATATCGATACTCTGAGGAGCGATGAACCCCTTGACTACTGGGTGTGCAGGCTTGACCTGTGGCCTGAGCTATCCCAATTTGCGATAGAACTTCTGGCCTGCCCCGCTTCAAGTGTCCTGTCAGATAGGACCTTCAGTGCAG